>NC_142629.1:13765000-14390000 GCF_059453375.1 Lepisosteus platostomus
TCCTGAACCTACCGGATAGCTGAAGCGCAGCCTTCCCCGCTGCCGCAGAGGTGTCCCTCGGCTGCTGTCAACAGGCAAGGTCGGGGTTCCGCGCAGCCAGTTGGCCTTGACGTCCGCTTCACCTCACGTTTTGCGGGGGGTTTTTCTTCCCAGAGAAATATGTAGACTCACACTGTGGAGAAGAAATGGGCGATCATGGGTCAGGGGTGCTATACTCGCATTGCGTTTCTCAGAAAATAACGGCATTTGGGGTTTTCACCCCACTCCCGGACTACGAGTCTCATCCGTCTCTTGTTTTGATAGCTGAGCCGCTGTCGGAAGTTCCTGCCCGAAGAGAGTTCGGGTCAAACTCGGAAGTAAAACAACGGAAGACGACCATAGAGTGCAAAGCGATTTACCGCTGTCGTTTAACCCTTTATTTTTGCGAGAAAATGGATGAAATAGAGCATAGCGGGTGTGCTTTGCCGGCTGATTGCATTCGTTAGTCTTAACGAGCGGATTTCAAACGTAAATCACCGCTCTAGGTTGATTAAAAATACAAAAACATAGATCGGGAGAACGTTTGCAAACCGAGGAAGGGATTAGTCTATAGCCAGTTTGGCAGTCACTAGTCAATTGATCCGAGGATGTCATCCAGCCATTTCTTAATTTGTAATTATAATTTATGTCTAGGCTGACAATTCAAATATGTGTTCCCCTTCAATTCAATAATAAAAAAAAAACCTGACAGTAATTCTAGACATTTTGGAAGTGTGGACGGTCAACACAAGCAACAGATGTGCTGTGCTTATGGTGGACCTGTTGACTTTAAATATATACTCAATAGCGTCATGATTTATTATAATTATAGCAGCATAGTAACTTAAAACTATAGACCAGTCATAGTTTGTTACAATTAACGGTTTGTAATGGAACGGGGCTTGTTGAAAACATAACAACATAAGAAAGACTCATCTGGTTTGTAACCAACTCAATTGCTACTGTAGCTAGTAGTCAATTAGTTATCACTTAGTAACTAATTGATGTGAGGATCTTATCCAGCTGTTTCCTGGCAACCAGGGTATCAACATGGATAACACAGCTTATTCCATTTCCCCCACAAATCTTTATGTAAAATGCCTCCTGTTGAAAGTTTTTACTGTCTATTCTGAAGAGACATTTCTCTTAAGCCTGCAAAACATTTTGTAACTTGATGATCAAAACTGCATGTACAGTATTCTTAACAACGTTATCTCTTAATATAACATCCCTTGATTTATATTCTAAAGATTTAGTTAATTCTCTAACTTCTAAGTGGCTGCTTGTGCCACCCAATAACACTATTACACCCAGCATTATTTTAGAACCGAAAAGCTCTAACCTTGAACAAAGCTCTGAGCAAATAAATAACATTTAGCCAGCAGCCATATCACCCTGCAACTCACAACTGGCAACCCACTGAAGCTAAGCAGGTGTGAGCCTGGTCAGTACCTGGATGGGAGACCTCCTGGGAAAAACTAAGGTTGCTGCTGGAAGAGGTGTTAGTGGGGGTGCTCACCCTGCGGTCCATGTGGGTCCTAATGCCCCAGTATAGTGACGGGGACACTATACTGTAAACAGGTGCTGTCCTTCGGATGAGGTGTAAAACTGAGGTCCTGACTCTCTGTGGTCATTAAAAATCCAAGGGCGTTTCCTGAAAAGAGTAGGGGTGTAACCCTGGCATCCTGGCCAAATTTCCCATTGGCCCTTACCAATCATAGCCTCCTAATAATCCCCCTCTATGAATTGGCTACATTACTCTGCTCTCCCCACTGAGAGCTGGTGTGTGGGGAGTGTACTGGTTCACTATGGCTGCTGTTGGAGGGGAGTCCCCATTACCTGTAAAGCGCTTTGAGTGGAGTGTCCAGAAAGTGTAAGCAATTATTATTATTATTATTAACATCAAGCAAATACTGATCAAATACTATCCCTAAGGAAGGAAGTTCAGTCCTGTCCAATATCAACATAATTGTTAGGCTTCAGGAGACCCATTGACTTGGAAACTGCAGTAAGCTGAAACTGCTAGTCTTTGCACATTCACTCACACACGTGCATTTTCTGGGAACTAGGTGATGACAAAATTATGATACCTTGTATATACATCAGATTCAGACTTTTATTTTACAGGTATCAATGTGTACAGAAGTTTAGTATGTGATTGAATCCAAGACAGAAATAGCAATAGGCAACATGAATCTTCAGATTAACCTCTTTGCTTGTTAAATATGAGCAAATGCTAGCTAGGGTGCCAGGCTTCAGTTGTGTTCTGTAATATTCCAGCACTCAGACTGTGCTCCAGGGGGCAGTCTTGTCCTACTTCAATACACATCCACACGCCTTTCATGCAGTGTTCTGTATCCCAATGACCTTGCATTGTTTATCTCTGAGGGACTGACGTGTCTTTCTCCCTGTGGTGCTGTCTCTTGTGTAGTTTCTGGTATTCAGCAGATCATGTCACTGTTGCGCTGCGCTCGGTCTGAAGTGATGAGCTTCCTTTTTCATAATAAGCGTGAACGGACTGAAGAAAACAAAATGCATTTAAGTTAAAATCTCAAATTCCATGTATAAACTGCATGATATGACTTCACCTTGCGAAATGTTGAACATTGATTTATTGCTCATGTTGCTACATTATGAATACGAAGGAGTGAAATTGTTTTTGAATAATTACTATTATTTATGTGCTCTTAAAAGTGGATTGTAAAAGCTGCAACACCAGTTGATGGGGAGTTTTTCCACATTCGGTCACTAAGGTATGGAACAAAAGCAACAAACACAGACCAGCAAAAATAAACACATTCAGGTTTATTGAAGTTGAATGCATACAGCAAACTATCACCATCAGTTTACAAAGGGCTTTGCATGTGTTTTCCATTAAACTACACTGGTAAAACTTATTATCCACAGAAATATCAAAGTTGAATTGCAGTAAGACAGAGTGGTGGCTGGTGTGATACAAACTTAACAGCTGAACCGAAAACAACTTTAGTGCTCTGTTCCCCCCACCCCCCGCAAAAAAATAGCATATTTTGCTTAAGTTTCTTTTTCATATGGCATAAACCCATTTTAAATAAAAATACAATTAAATTCGGGCACTGGGGGTATGGCGCTCCTCAGTTTACATCTGAAAATGCCTGGGGCATTCTGAAGAATTTTCTTCTTCTCTTCTGAGAATTGCTGAAACAACTTGGTTCCAGAAAGTTCCAGAAAGCCCATTCTCGAGTCAGCAGAAGTGGGGAGCTGGCTTTTGATCCATGACCGGGAGGTTGCGGGTTCCAATTCTGAGTACTACTGCCAAACCTTCGAAAAAGCACTTCATTCAGATGGATCCAGTCATTTCTTTTGGTAAATTTTGTAAATGAGGATTTGTTCTCAGGTAATAGGTTAAATAAAGGAATTTAAAAAGACTCCCTTTCACCTGGATAAAGCTATTGATAGCAGTGAACCATTTTACCCATGACTCTTTGCTACTGGCACAAGAAGACAAGAAGCAGATAGCAGGAAATATATGGGATCACCATCTTTCTACTAATATTATGGTGCAAAAAAATTAAAGTAAATTCAATTTTTTACGTTTTACAACATAAAACAACAAGTAACGCAGCCATGGCGATATACTGTACTGCAGTTACAGAACAAACTGAGTTAAAAACACACCACTAGATTTATTTAAAATTACCCCGACACCTAGAATATACACAGAGTCACACTGTTCTAAGCAGGATCACAGTTAATTATAATCTTTAGACAATAATTACTGATAAAAAAAATGAACCTTAGAGACAGGTTTTTAGAGAACAATCAGCAAACCTACCACCTGACAAATACAGTAACAGCTAGGTCCAGTCCCTCACAGCTGACCCCCATTTACACTTGAGACCCCTGAAAACAGAGACTGAGAATCATCACTGTTGCACCAGTGAGGGTGGCTGGAAAAAAGACAGTATGTCCCTTGTCCCAGTTTGTGATCCACTCTTCCGGGTGACAGCTGAACACCTGCATGCTGATGACCAGTAGGAGACTGGGGTGGAAGGAGCCTGAAAGCGAACATCTACTGTACATTAGCAAACAAGGACTGCGTGAAGGCCATGGCTGAATCTGATGGGGGGCGGGGATGATCCATAAAGCAGGCCACTTTGACCAGACTAAGGCCAGTTCAGCTTGACCTCCACGCCATAGGCGATGAAGAGGAGGCAGGACACCACAGTGCAGCTAATCATTTCCCTGTGGCACATCATCTCGATCTCCGTCTTGAATAAACCGTTCAGCATGCAGAGGTGGCAAGCAGGGAAGACGATGCAGGCGGAGAGGACGATGACCATCGCCAACCGGGGGACAGCCTTGATGAACTTCTCACAGCGGTCGGACTTCTCGGAGTGGCCCATGAACTGCAGGAGAACCGTCAGCCCGGTCATGGAGAAGCAGAAGCACCAGACGATAATGCACCATACTTTGGCTGGGGTGTTTCTGGACGGGTCTCCGTTAGCAATGGCATTGCCCAAGGGGATGACCTTATGAAGCGCGGTCAGGGGGTCCCCAATAGGCGACACACTGTCAATGGTCCTAGTGATTTCAATTTTCATGAGCTGGGACAAGACCACTGCAATGCCAGCAAGGGCGATCTCGCAGAAATGGACGATATTCAGCGGGGTCTTGAAATCCTCACCCATCTTTGCTGCTGATAGTGTCTCCTTGTTTGTGTCCCTTTGCTTCTGCATGGTAGAATGAGAGCTTTGTTTTACCTTTCTGTTTTTCGTCTATTTAAGTGAGATTCCTAACTCCTCCCTTTTCCTAAGAAATGATCTCCCCTTGTGAAGTACCCAAAGCTCCGACAACAGCAAACATTTGAGCGATGTGCAGCTGTTTTTCAACAGGCAACCTTTTAAACAGAGACCAGCTTCAGTTTTAAAATCAGCTTTTTCTCATTCTGAAATACTTTGCAGGTGGTAAGGAAGATCGCAGGTCAATGTCCAGCCTATTAATGTCAAAGGCCACAATAAATGGGCTACAGCAAAACACAAACTACAGTAAACTAACAATGTCCACAGCTTTCATAACACCAAGACACCCATTATTTTTTACTTTTTATAACTTCAAGCTGACCCTAACATTCTATGGTTAGGTGGGTAAAGGATCTGAGGTACAAACTCAATCGTTACCCATTTACAGTACCTGGAGATGCCTAAGAGGAAGGTTAGAAACAAAGGATTTTAACCTGGATTTGAAGGTTTTGCAATGAACATTTCTTGGCAGTATTTACTTCGTTGGACACAGCTAAGACTCGGCTTTTTTGCTCGACTTGCTCTTAGTGATTCCAAGATAAAATGAATCGCCCTTTTAAATAGCTCACTTGCTCTTCAAATTGCTTTACCAGTCTATTAAAAAAACATTCAAACTTCGCTGGACTCTGTAAGACACCTAATATCACTGTCACAAGGCATTCTGGGACATCAGTGAGGCACATTTTTCACCGTGTGGTGATTTTTGATTTTGTGTTGAATGTATGCTATCTGCTTCTTCACGTCTTGAGATCTAAAAGCAAAGGCAAGGAAACATTTTTTTATTGTTTTAAAATTTAGATCCAGTGACCTTTGCGTCAATGAGCTGACCATTTCTTGGTAGCTGTGTTCTTTTGACACACTCAGTTCTTTCTGAGAGGCACATTCTGTGGGCACAGTAACAGCACAACCTTAACTATACTTCCATTTCTATTTCCAGACAAAGAGTGCAACAATTATCAGAAACAATAAAAGAAGCTGTGCATTTTCAAGTAAGAATAGTACAAAACACTTGTTTGCTGTCACCGCGGTTTAGAATCAATTTTAAATGCAAAAACAAAAAGACACACAATCAAATAACAGCTCAAGGATGAGGAAGGGCTGTCAGAAATCCTTAAACTGAAAGTGATTTCACGAATTCCTTTTGCATTGCCTTTCATGCAAATTCAAACATGTCTCAAGTTTCTTTGTTCCAAACTAATCTCTCACACGCGAACCTATTTTCCCCCCACACCTACACTTTCCCATGAAGAAAACACCTCAAATGACTAATCAACCGGGGGCCAATTGAGGCAGCACACATTTTAAATCCGGCCTAGTAATGAGTTTTCTACGAAAATATTTGGAATGTAGTCCCCTTTTTGAAATTATTTAGATTTCACTCCATGACCAGGAAAGTGTGGACCACATTTATGGGCAATGATTGCATCCTGAAAAGCTGAGTGCAATGCTTGATGTTTTATAATATGAGTGGAGAGGTACTATAGCCAACAGGTACTGTGCTGTGCAATCAGAATGGATCCCAGGGTGTGACTTCTCTGTGGAAGACAGACAAAATCTATTTGGACTCACATTGTGTGATGAAGGTGTAATGGAAAGTTACTGAGAAAAGTTGTTTTATCCTAAAAATGTTGTTTACGGACAGAGCTGTGCTGCAGAAGCAGCTGGATACTCAGAACAAAGTGTGAGAGCACCCCAACTCGTCAAGGGTGCAGGATGTTTTAATAACGTTTATCTCTGCTGCTTGAAGAAGGCAGTATGAGAAACTATTAGAATAACTGCGCTTTTTGCTTAAAAGCAAAAACCTATAAGTAATGGAAAATGACTGCTTTGCCCGTCCTTGAAGTGTTGCATCAGCTTAAAAAAGATATAAAACAAGGGCTCTCCCTGCTTGCTTTTGAATCAGCTTTCAATTTTCTGCACAGACGGGTGATGGCTTTTTCCCATATTGCAATATGAATAAAGACCTTACTGAGTGGATGAGAATACCTCTCCTGGCTCGTCTTCGATAACATTCCACGACAAATGCTAATCTGGAACCAGCACACTCATGAATACTTCAATACAATGAAAACCTTTAGGCAGGATAATGCATGACACCTGTTCCACAAAACCACATTCAGCAGGAGCACTGTTCTTCTGCAACAGAGTGTGGAAGCACACAAATTGGGACTGCCTAGGAGAGCAAGGACAGCCAAAACTCCTCTCTCTTTGCGTCTACTCCAGAGTGAGGTCTAAAGGGCTGTGCACTAAGGATCAGAGTTTGAACGCTGACGTTTAAGGAGAAGCATGAAGCCAGACATAAAATAACTCTAACGTTCTTGAGTCTGATACAGCCGAAGGGGATAATGCGTCAAGTTGAGATCGTGCTCTGCGTCGTGGCGTTCGGCATCGTGGGACATGGGACATGGTCCCACATTCCACTCGTACTGGAACTGGTGCATGTTCACTTGGTTCTTCTGTGCCCTCATGACGCTGGTGATCGTGATTATTGAGATGCTCGGGCTTCACCTGCTCCTGAGGCTTTGCATGAACTGGGATGACTTCACCACAGGCATGGCCATGCTCTCCTCCCTCATGGTCTTCTCAGCCTCCATCATCTATCCAGTCTTCTACGCTTGCAAAAGCTGTATCCTAGCAATTGTGGCCACGGCAGTGTCCTTCCTGTGCTTCGTTGTCTACACTGTGCTGGCCAAACACAGTGGAGGTGGTGGCTACCTCTCTACTGTGCCGGGGTTCCTGAAGGTCCTGGAAGCATTTGTAGCCTGCATCATTTTCATCTCCCTCACTGGCTACTTTGGAAAGTTGGGCATGGAGTGGTGCGTAGTTGTCTACGCAGTCTGCTTCCCCATTACTGTCGTCATCATTGTCCTGAATGTCTTACCGATCCTCAAACTTCTGCCCTTCCCCTTTGACAAAGTTATGGCCGGTTTCCACGTGCTGGCAGTGCTCCTGTACCTCTCAGCAGCCATCCTCTGGCCCTACTACAGCTTACGAAAGAACCCTCGCCCAGCTGACTGCCAGAACTGTGTGTGGGACAACCTGCTGGTGGTGACGGTCATGACCTATGTCAACTTGACCCTCTACATTGTGGACCTGATTTACTCCATGTGTGGGTTTTTGATTCGTTAGTGCTGCTCAATATGGGGCACGTCCAGTCTTTTACAGCCAACCTGTCTGCCTGCCTCTGTGTTTTTGTTTGTTTGTGATTCAGTGTCCTGACATTTGTACCAGTTTAGAGTGTTCAACATGGCTTTTTCATTTCTGGGGAAGGCATGATGCTCTTCACCCATCAGCGTTAGCCCCACAGGGAAAGGAATTGGGATAACAGCAACCCGGATTGCAGGACGGGTCTTCTGTTGTCAGCTTCCCCAGCTTGTAAGCGAGGTATGATTATTTTGTGTCTGTTAAGTTAGATGATAGGCAGTCGGTGTCTGAGCTCAAAAGGCCACCTGTGACCTCTCCGTAAACCTCTGTGCTGTAAAAACCTACACCCTCGTGCAGATACACTGCTGTGCAAAAGTTTCAGATGTTTTGCTTTGTTTTCCACCTCTCAGTTAACGTCTTTCCTTCCTTCTTGTCACGCTGTGGTAATCTTCTACCGAGACTTTGTAAATAGACGGAGCTATAACCTGTCAGGCAGAAAATAAGCTTTTAGTTTTAGAGGTGCGCAGAGAGGTGCCGATGACGTTAATGAGGAAAAACACCTGCCAATTAAGTCAATAAGGTTTGTTTGACAAATGTGATGGATTAGCTGCTATAACAGTTCATGTACTCAAGGTGAAGTAAAGACTGCTAAAAGACAGGCTTGTTTTTTTCTAAAAAAAAACCCAGGACTGTATTAAGAACAAACTCGTTGTAAAATAGAAAACACTAGTCAACACATGAAATTACTGGTGCTTATAACATAAAAACATTGTAATTCCTGATTGTGATTTAGAGAGCTACGACGTCTGTGGAGCAGGGTACACATCCCTCAGAATTGCAGTTTATTCACAGAAAGAAGACAACATGGAGTTTGATTTAAATACGATCTTGCCGGTTTTGAAAACCCCAATCTTATGCAGATCCAAGCATAGTTCTGTAGATAATTTCTTCACCACAAAAGCTTGGAAACAGGTGACACTGTGAGAAGATATAAGAAGAAATAAAATCTTTACTTCAGAGGTTGATCCATCACTGGGTGAAATAAGACGTTTACTTATCTACAAACTAATGACACATCATGACCACATGTTGCTTTCACCCGGGCTAAATTTTATTTGTGTTCCCAAGGGTCTCACGCTTTGGTTAGTTGTTTAAAGCTCAATAATTTCTCCTTCATCTGTTACCGACAAGATGAGTCCCTGTTTTTTTCTGCTTCTATGTGGAAATCTTTTTGCGAATAAACATACCTCGAGCCAATTGCTATGTGTTTCTAGTTTTCATTTGTTGTGTATCTCCAGTAGTCAGTATACTTCCAATGAGTCTTTAATATTGTACAATCACCATTTTTCTTAAAGCTGTTAAACGACATTTTGTGAGCTGAGGGACACTGGCTGAAAATAAAATCCAATAACCGCGCGTTGTTCGGCTTTAACAATTAATTGTGGGGGAGACTACAGTATGCCAGTCATTCCCATGTTACACTTCGAATTTAATTTACTGTTAAATCAATCATACATTCCAAAATCCTTCCTCCCAGTCACCACCCTTCGATCCCCAAGCTTAAAAACAGCTGACTGACTGGGATCTTAGGAGATCTTGAATTGCAGTCACGTAGCCACGACTTTCATTTCAGTCATGGCCCAGTTGATCATTTTCGAATGGGTGGGAGAACTCTGTGTTGTTCTATTTGGGATGTCGCTGTAATCAAACTGCACAGGACTCCAGCAGCAGCCTCTAAATGAATAAAGACACCCACCTCAATGAGGCCTTTCTGTTTCTAGTAGTTCAGGTGGGTAGCTACGTCTGCATGCGCAGGCTGCAAAGGAACAAGTAATGGGTTTATCCCATGCTGAAAAAAAGAAGAAAGAAAATCTGAAGAAGGCTCCACGGCCGAAACGTTGTGTTTTCTTTCTTCTTTTTTTTTCAGCGTGGGATAAACCTATCACTTGTTCCTTTTCTGTTTCTAGCTGCGCTGAGAAACCATGAACAAATGAATGCACACTGGATAACTGCATCCGCAGGTTTCATTTACATAATGGTGACCCGTATCATGTAAGTGTCACTCTCTGAATGCTAATGAGAAGGAAAACTGTTTTCAAGCCACTACACAGTGTAGTACACTCACTGTAATTCTGTTCAGGTTGCGCAGGCAAAGCGAGATTCAGGGTTTAGTCTGTTTTGAAGACGAAGGTACTCTGTGCATGGCAAAAATTTTGCTTGTAAACATGGCTGAACAGATATCAGATAAAACAACAGGTGTCCTTTCTTGCAGACAAGTCCTGCAAACTCCCACTGAAGTACTCTTATCTTGCCGGGCTCTTAGTGGAGACCAGATGCGTCTCCATTTTAAGGCTGGTTTAGCGCAAACAGAAACTATTACAACTCACAGAACAAAAATAAAACAAGATGCTAATCTCCAACAAAGTTCTTGTAATGCTTCAGCTACTGTTGTAAAAAAAAAAACCTCATGCATTTATCTTTAGAAAAGCAAAGAAAGAGTTTTGCATGAGTATGGCTGCTGTAAAGCAAATGAGCTACCCAAAGCCTCCAATTTCAATCATTTGAAACTGACTTTTGTGTAATTTCTTGTCAATCATATGGCCTGAAATTGTCCGAAATATTATATCAAACCAGATTTGGGAAACTGAATCTGGTTTGATATCCTGCCTTTTCTCTTTTGTGATCTGGTGTGAAAGTATGAAACACCTTACTTTAACATGGATGTAAAAGAGAATGTAACCTGTTTGGCTTGAAACATAATGTATGTTAAAGTTAGTTAGTTATAGTAGTTATAGTTAGCACTTTGAATGGATTATTCATTTTGCAGTTCATTGTTTCAAATTAAGTCACAATTTCCTCCTCTTTCTCTCCCTTGTTTGTACCATATTGTTTTGAGTTCTCTCGTAATTGTTTTAGATTTTGGACGGTTTAACTCTTTATGGCCTTAATTCCTAAGTAAGAAGTACAATTCACAACTGGCTCTTTGGGAGATGAACGCTGGCCAGTGTCCATCTTTATTCTGCGGTCTAATGTCATTGCTCACTGAAAATCTTCCTTTCCTCCTGAAGCCAAGATATAGAGCTCATAGACATTTTCTGCTGGAAGGATTTTTGAGTAATGACAGGGTTAAAGAGCTTAGGAAGCAGGGTATAGAGAGTGAGAGAAGTCACTGGAGTTCAGAAGGTCTTGTAAAACATCTGCAGGTTTTTAATACTGTATCTAAGACAGGAGTTTTAGGTGTGGATCTGGAGAGATACACGAGAGTCTGGTTTTTTCATTGCTAATGAGCCTTCAATTGAACTATGTTATCTTTTGCCTTTGTTTGACACCTAGAATTACTCTATTAAATTAATCATTAGTTGCTTAATTAGGTCAGGCTGTGAAGATGACTTCAATAATTTAGGATTAATGGTTACAATAGAATGGGAATGAAAAGATAATGTTGCTCCCCACTCTTTCACAATGTCGGAGTACGGATTTGATCTAAAGCACCCCTGTCCTCAAAGAATCCCTGTCCAGCAAACCTTATTGATCACCCTGAATGTATTGATTGGGAATTGGGAATGCTGGCAAGTAATCAGTGAAGGAACTAATTTGTTCTAATAAGGGAACTGCAGATTTTCAGATTTTTTGCTCCAGATTTCTACAAGGATAGATGTAACACATCAACAACTTGATGTATAATAATTGAATAGTTCCCAGGTAAGAGTTACTTATAAAACCTGCTGGAGTTTGTTCTCTAGGTACCAGAACCTTTATATACAGACAGTGAAGTAGAAAAACAAACTTTTTTTTGTCCTTTTTTAAAAATCAAAGCAATGGTTTCTGTAAAGGAGATTGGACCATCAGCTGTTAAGTGACCTTGTGACCTAAAAACATGCGATCAAGGTTGTATCGGTATGGCCTGTTTTTATCTCTGACTGAAGCGCCTTGTTTTTCCAATAATCGACCGTAAAAGACCTTAAGAAAAAAATCTCATGTCTAATTTAAAATAATTATGTTAATGGCTTAATGGACTAATCAGGTTGGACCAAAAACCAGAAGACTTTAGGCCCTCCGGGATTTGAGTTTGACAATTCGGAGCCAATGAATGTTTTTCCCCTCGGCACTCACTGAATTTTTATGACACCTTCAAGGTCAGGTTTACCAGCACCTTTAATTTTGCCTTGTTAGTGGGAAATCCCTTTACCCACACCCAGTTCCCCCTAACCGCTTACTTTAAAAGGCTCAGACAACACTGTTCTCTGATGCTTGCACCCAACTTTTTTTTACAGAAAGCGTAAACGTGCTGCACAAAAGACACCATCTTGGTTCAGTTGGAGAAACAATAAATCAATCGTTTGCTTTCTCGTCTTAAGAACTAGGCCTCCTCTTCTAAGAGCTGATCTTCATTTGGATCGTGGAATTTCCCCACTTGTTAGACAAGCCTGATCTTAGTGTACTCCTGAAAGCTCCCTATCCATCGAGGACATACTGTTTCTGTTGCGCTAATAATGATCATAAAAAGGAAATGGATAGCTATTCAAATACACGGGCGCTTGGTAAACTGTGATATCATCCTATCTGTGGGGGGAGTTTAGTCCAGCTCTATATTTTATTCACGTGGTGAATATAACTAACCAGTGTACTCTTGTAAAAGACTCATAGTTCATCGTGCTTTTACTGGGATAGGGACTGGAAGAAGAAGCATCTGCTCAGCAGCAGAAGTCACCTGGGGTTCTGCCCTCCCAAAACAGCCAGTGACTGCTCAGGAATGAAACTACTGTAACCAGGAGCACAATGCCAAAGAACCACATTTAGGGATTTCTTTCACTGCTTCAAAGTTAGGCTGTTACACACAGCACGTTCAGCTGGGGGGCAGCTCGGTTTTCTTCCAAAAGAGGCGTTGAACTCGCTTGAATTCTTGCCAGAGTCCGGGGTGGGCGCAAAAGCCGACGAAAAATGAAGTTCAAGTGGAAACTCCTGAGAAAAGCCAAGGGCATCCTGCTGCTGCTGGAAATCATCCTCAGCCTGCTGGCCTTCAGCCTGGCTGCATCGAGGGGCTTTTATTTCCACCCATACGAGGCCTGGTGTATGTTTGTCTGGGTCTTCTGCTTCCTCCTCATGCTGGCAATCCTGGTGCTACAAGTCACCCTGCTCTATCTCTTCTTACCCATAAAATGGAAGGACTTCACCACCGCCATGGCCATGCTCTGCACCCTGATGGTCCTGTCGGCCTCCGTCATCTACAGCGTCCTCTACGTCTGCTGGGACTGCATCACCGCAGTGGCGGTCGCCATCGTGTCCTTCCTGTGCTTCCTCGCCTACGCCGTGGACACGGTGAT
This sequence comes from Lepisosteus platostomus, assembly GCF_059453375.1. Classification (NCBI taxonomy): domain Eukaryota; kingdom Metazoa; phylum Chordata; class Actinopteri; order Semionotiformes; family Lepisosteidae; genus Lepisosteus; species Lepisosteus platostomus. Next base: position 13,778,268 of record NC_142629.1, read on the forward strand.
CGTCAAACGCAAGCGGAAGCTCAAAAGCAAGAGCGGCTACCTCTCCAACCTGCCGGGCTTCCTCGGGGTGCTGGAATCTTTCGTGGCCTGCATCCTCTTCGCCTCCGTGGGCAGCTACTTCACGGCCAATGCGCACTATTTCATCCACCCGGCGCTGAAGTGGTGCGTGTTCGTGTACGCCGTCTGCTTCCCCGTCACCGTGCTGATCATCGTCCTGAACATCTCCCCGCTCGTTCGGCTGCTGTGTTTCGCGTTCGACAAGGCGGCAGTGATCTTCCACGTGCTGGCCGTGCTCCTCTACGCCTCGGCCGCCATCCTCTGGCCCCTCTACGGCTTCAGGAACCACCCCCGGCCCTCTGAGTGCCTGCACTGCTCGTGGGACGACCTGGTGGTCGTCACTGTCATGACCGTCTTCAACCTGATATTCTATCTTCTGGACCTGTATTACTGCTTTAAAGCTTTCATGCATCGCTAGGTCCGGAGACACCTCTGTGCTCAGCTTTCCTGTTTCCTCCTTTACTCCTTCCGCAATTCGATTTCTAGAGGGATTCTTATTTTGATGGTGATGTTTGTATCAGTAGAAAGGATGTGGGAATGAGAAATAAAACCCAACCAAAACAACTTCATCCGTAGCAGTCCAGCTTTCTAATTGAATTCAAGCTCTAGAATAATCTTCCTATTAATTCACACTGGCGATGGCGATGCTTCCCGTTAACAGCTCTCTGTGCTTATTCCCAAAACATGTTTCAGGGCATTTGTGACCGATCGTGCTGGAAGGCTTTGGAAAAATGTGCATGAGCCGATTTATGAGGCAGCACCATGAAAAGCTGAGGAGGACAGCTCTGAATTTGTTTCTATTTCTCTTCTTGTTCAGGGCCAGAACGTCAGACAAAAACAAAGGAGATGAACAATAACAATAATTGGGGGTTCCATTTGTTAAAAAAAAAAACCTCTTCATTTGTTGCCTCCTCAATCCTGAATTCTCTCCGGTATTTGTCTCTCTACCTGGCCTTTCTTTAGAATTTCATTTCAAAATGAAAGGGTGATGTGCCCAGTCATGCTATACATACAACTTGTCCCTGCTTGTACAGCTATTAGTTCGTCTTCTTTTTCTTGAAGGTTCTCAGGAATTATGATCCAAAACTCTGGATGGATAACTTGATACGTAGTTCAAGTAGGGAGCTGCGTCCACATGCGTAGGCCCCAAAGTTTAAGGTCTTTTCCATGCTGAAAAGAGTAGAAAGGAAACACAACATGTCAAGAAGGTGTCACACCCAAAGAAGGCTCAACAGTTGTGTTTCCTTTTTTCTCTTTTCGGCACGGAATAAACCTTTAACTTGTTATAGTTACAGGTTATAGTTATACAGGGTTGTGTACTGTTTTTAAGGGCAAGACTACAGGCATTGCAGAGTGGTTAAAAATGTCATATTTCCCTTCAAGTTTGCGCAAACGTGCACGAACAACAAGAAACAGTGTCTGAAATCAGTATGTCTGTTTGAATCGGCAACAGGAGAGGACAGGAGGAAACAGGACCTTCACCTGCTCGGGCAAAACAGGTCAGAACTCAGGTGAAAAGAAAGAGCAACAGACATCCGTCACCTCTGAAACACAAGAGAGCGAAGAGGGCCAGGCACATGTGAAATAAGATTAGGGAAAAAATTAATCAGCGTAAATTATGTTAGAATAAACGTCACTAAATTCAGCTCCCGGCCATAACCGTCGCCTCAGGAATTCCCATCAGTCCTAATCCTGACCACAGCATCGACCCTCTCCCCAACACACTCCAACAAAGCCAGGGTGCAGATCTCTCGGACTGTTTAAAAAGAAACCTTCCAGCAGAATGAATTCATCATGCGCATTTAAGCAGGTGAGGACAGGAGCAATTCACTTCTGGTGACACACACAAGGACAGCTGGAACTGGAAATTGCCCTGGAGCACTGGGAGTTAGATGTTAAAATATTCATCCATCTCAGACAAAACCTAACAGGTGGTGTTACTGTATACAATCATTTTTATTTGACAGATTTTAGGTAATTCTTCTACATAAATTAAAGGGAGTGCTGATTAAGCAGAGGTTAAAAACGACATTTTTCCTTTCTGCTTTTTTACAATGAGGACTAATCTATCATTTTCTTGACGATATATAAAATCAGGACCAACCCCCATGTTTGCTATTTTAAAGCTTTCTGTAAATTAATGTGCTTGGTGAAAAGAATGCTTTCTAATACTAGGAAATGTAATTATTTTGTACAGAAACCATTTCATATTTGTGCTGTTTCAAGGCTTTAAAACACATTAAAATGACACACTTCAACGGTATGTTTATTTTATCTAGTTGAACATATTCAGAACTTGAAACACCACAGGAAAACAGCGGGGTCTGCTTTTTGCAATTTTGTTTATTACGCAACCTGTGTGTTGATTTGAAGTAAAAACGCAGTAATGCGCTCTCTGGACGCTTTGCTGCATCACCTCCTGTTTCAGAGGAATGGTAGTAAAATGGGTTCCCTCAGGTGAACCTACTGTATCTGCTCCTCTTTCCTCTTCCCTTCCAGCCTTTGGCTCCTGCCACCTCTGCAAAAAGGGTGACTTTCAGTTTTGTGCAGCTTATTTTGTGCTCATTCCAAGCCTATACTTCACTTGATTCAGAGGACTTTTTACAAATTTTGGGGAGTCAATCTTCATAAATTAAAGAGGGAATGCTGATAACTAGAGGTGAAAAACTAGATTTTTCCTTTCTGCAATGAGGAAGAGCTGACTAATCCCTTATTTTCTTAAAGATGTACAGAATCAGGATCAAGCCCTGATGGTAGAAAACTCTGCATTTGATGATCGTGTGAACTTTCCTGGTAAATTGTGTGAGGATGGGGGAATGATTTGATGTCCTGATAAACGTCCCCTGGCAAGTGAAACGTAAAGGAGGTAGTGTTTTAATACAGCCCAGGAGACAAGCTTTATGAAAATTGTCTGGTCTGCCTGTATACGATACAGACCCCACACACACGCCCTGTAACAAACGCCACTCTATGAGCTGCTGTTAACCGTTCTCTGCTCAATCGGCTCTTTCAAGAAGGGCGCATTGAAAATGAGTTGGGAGAAGAAAATGAGATTCAAATGTTCAAAGTGATAAATCGCTTTCTCTAAAGCAGGGGTCCGATAACAGAGTTGACCTGTTCACACCAGAAAAAAAAAAGGGTGAGATCCCTGTTTAGGCTGTCAAAGAGGCTTATGTTTCTTCTGTTGAAAGTGGCAAATGTGCTATTAGCGTGTAATTGTCCGAGGGTGTAGTGTTTTCTGCAGCACACACTTGTTAAATCACCTTCTAACACTACATAAGCCACACTGACACCCTGAACAACAGTACCTTTAACTAGTTAAGACCATGATGAAGTTTACAAATGTTTAGATTGCATGATCTGAGGCTCTTATTCGACCATGCATTTGAAAAGAGCCCGTATACAGCAGCAGCTTCAACAATGTGGCAATGCGTGTTCCAGAAATGCCCCCTGTCCTCACCGGGCTTACTTCCGACTCATGTTTCACTCGCTGGGCGCGTTGGAGGAATTTGAATCAGGTCCCCTCGTAGACGTCTCCGATAATTCATTACACATCTTACGCACGAAAGATGTTCAAAAAGACTCATTGTTGTTTTTACTAAGTAACAGACAACAATGAGCAGAATGTATTAGAAAATACTGTTAGAAATGCAGGAAGACAATACAGATAAGTCTGTGACTATTTGTCTGTGCATATAGTTACAGTCCCTAGAAGTGGCTATTGATGTCTTGATGAATTTAGATACAACGGTTAACACTTGACTAGGGTAAACATCTGAAGTTCTCGGGAGGTTCAAAGGATGAAAGAAACTCTGGTGTTTATGTCGCTGTGCTGGGTGTGAGACACTTTTAAAAGGAGTTGGCTGGCTTACCTTGGTTTAATGAAGTTCTGGGTAAACGATTATTGAAAAATGAAAAGTGTCATCAGCAGGAAACCAGCCAAAAATGGCAGACAGACAGAGGGCAGAGAGGAAAAGAAAGAAGGAGCAGAAAGAGGAAAAATGCGTATGCCAGGCCAGAGGTCGTCCTTGACCAGGTTGTCTGTACAAAACAGAGTTAAGTATATGAACCTTGTTAAGAGAGCCTGCCATTCTGTTGTTTTTAGGACACTCTGATAGAGTTTCCTGTGTAGAGAATCCCTAGGTTAAAAACAGCCTCTCCTGGTCAGTGGAGGAATTTTTGGAACCAGGAAGATAGGTTCCCATTCATTTTGTAGCACCCAGGTTTAACTGTAGGTTGTACTCTCTTGGTTTAGAAGGCAGTTTTATTTAATTTTGGACTTTTTCCAGTTGTTAGAGAGGATTTGAATACTTGGTAGCAGTCTGGAGTTTTTTAGTGGGTCAGGATTTAAACCTCTGGGACACCTTGCATATAAGTATGTACTTTAAATAACAAAACTTGTTGTACTGTATGTATATGGGGGGGGTTAGTGTGTATTGTCATTATTAATAAATATTTGTTTAACTCAGTGTGTCTGACTTCTGTTTTCACCAAAGCTGTGACAGAGAACAAAGAACTCAGGCACCTTTACAATTCGGGGGTTATGATTACTTGTTTTAATTATCGACTAATCCACTGTATTCTTTATTTTCATAAGCCCTATTTGGAACTATATATAGTATATGTGCGACAAAATGTTAGACTCCAAGCAAGTAAAAAGAAAAGTCTACATTCTAGTTTATCCTTCCTCTTCCTGCTGGATTTCAAATCCTTCCAGCGGCCCGTGGAAGCTGATGTAGTGAGAGTTGCAGTAGACGGGGGGCTTGTTCGGGCTGGACTGCACTTGCTCAGGCTTCAGGGACGCGAAGGGGTTGATGCCGCATTTTACAATCTGCACCTCCAGCTCAGTCAGTATCTGGAGAGAATACTTCAGCTCCTGCTCGCTGTGGGCAAAACAGAACCACAGGGTCACGTTCCTGACACCTGACTGGCTAGAACAATCGGCACCCTTCCGTTGACTTACGAACACCGGCGTCTGAGTTTTCACTATGACAAAGTGTGCATTTTCCTTTCAGGTTTTCTCGGGTTCAATGAGATTTTTGCTACACTGAAGACGCCAGCCTCATGGCCTGACCTCCCCACAATTCCTCAGAACGTCTCCACTTTTATCATTTCTGCAGACTTTATTTATCTGGTTAACTCGGGGTGTTCGAATTGTACTAAAGGAAAAAGGGAAATTATTATAAACAAGCAAAAGCGTTCTTCCTTTAATGACTCAGTGCTCTGTTAGAGTAAAAACAAGTAACACCAGGTGATTTTCAAGACCTTGGGAACGGTGTGGAAGGTTTCACATGTAAACTAAAGGGAATTTGGTTTCGAGTTTATGAGTTTTCATCTTACAATCAGTTTTGGAGGAAGGAATTATATTCATACTGTAAATCAGGGCATGGGTATAATGTAATCTTTCTGTAACTAATAACTGCTCCTACTCTGTTCCTGAATTTCCATACATGCAGCACACATGAAGCATATGAAACAGTTCTATGTGCTCAATGTGCAGCAGATATGCTTTGCATTCTTAATTAACTAAACTGACGATCCATGCAGTAGGAACTCGTACATCTTTCAAAGAGCAGCTGAACTCTGCAATAGACTCAAATGGCGTATAAGCACAGGCCAAAGGAACATGGATGGTCTGAGCGATGTATTTACATCAGCATCTTGTATCACGGCCTCGAACTGGGAGAATGACAGAACTGAGAACAGTGACAGATTACAAAGAAGGAAAGGTCCATCAGTGCACCTAGCTCGGTGTGTGTCTACCACACAGCTGTTCTCCGAAGGCTGTCTGGCCTGGGGCAAATACATTTGTGAACTTCTAGATCTTCGCCCAGAGATATGAATCCTGTTTGTGATCCTAAGGAACCCTGAAGATCTTACTTGTACATAGTGAAGAGGGAGGGGATCTTGTAGTCTCGGAGGAGGAGGAGGGTGGGGAGCCATCCTTCAGTCAGGCCCTGTGTGGCGTGGAAACCTGAAATTTCCCAGATATACATCAGCGCGATGCCCTCTGCTATAGAAGCAACAGAGCCCGCGACCACTTCAGGAAATAATCCATCTTTTTCTGGAAACACACAACCCAAAGTGTTAAGCCTTTTTCTGACTCTAGTATTGCCAGTAAGCTTTAAGTGTTCTGGGTTGTAAGTTCTCCACACTGTTCCCGAGCACACCTGTCTCTGCTAATCAGCACAGTGCTGAGAGATGCATCTGCTCTTACCACCTGTTTTGATGGAGCCGGGGGGTGTGAAGAAATGAAGGGAGAGGCCAGCAGTCAAAACAAAATGACAGAAAAAACCGGTGTGTCGATGCTTTCTCTCTCAGCGCTTGTGAAGTTATTGACTGTAAAACACATCAAAGGCAAGGATGCAGAAAATAGCATTCTCAACTGGCTGCTGCTTAAAAGGTTTGTAGCCAAGTGCGAGGGAAACGGCTTGGAGTGGGACTGTAGGTGTTTCACATGGTGTAACTGAGTGGCTGCACATTTTGGTGATTTTATGTGGAGAGGCTGTATATTCAAATGCTGTGCAATCTCCAATAGCAAAAAGACAAAAGTCCCATTCCAAATTTATGAAGGACAACTAAGCGAAACCGGTTTTTATCAGCACAAGTCCATTCAGATATTACTGACTCCTTATTTGCATAGTATTGAAACATGCTGAATTATTACTCTTACTTGCCTGGAACTGTTGGCCTGGTGAGTCACCAGGTTATTTTATAAGCGGGCTTCAAAACTTTGTTTTTCTTTTCTTGAACTAAAGTCTCAACTTGTTTAAGGTAAATAACATTGCAATAAGAAACTCGCAATGTTTGGGAGGCTCAGATTACTAAGAGCCTTCTGGTCCCCTTTCTGTACGCTGGTTTTGAGATTCCCGGCAAGGCACAGCAACTCCAGCTTCTCCAAAGCTCAAGCGGAGAAACCAAGAATCTGATCCCGGGAGAAACACATCCGCGTTTGATGAAGATTGCCCATTTTCAGAGGCCTGAGGCAAGGATAAACTTTATAAGATCATTCGGGGGGAAAAAAGTATTTTTTCTAAGATAAAAAAACAACAACCAAAACCTTACAAACAGAAATATTGGAATGTTTCATTGTTAATACGGGAATTAACAAAGAGCAATAGAGCGATTTCACGGCACTGTGATGAGAAGGTGATATACTCGCATCGAAGTATCTTCACCGCAGTGAAAAGTCAGATTTTGTTTTCTTTCTTTGAGAATGCAAAATGAGAGAGATGTGGATGCGGATCCTTATAGACTCCAAATCAAATCACCACACAAATTCGGCTCTTTGAGCTTTAAGTTGAGGGCTGAGGGTGTCGGGAGGAGGTGAGGAACAGGAAGGACAGCTGGAGGGGAGTGTCTCTTCCCCGTCTTCACAGGAGCGTTCTCTTGCAATCGCAGTCCGTGCCCCCGAATGTCTCGGATCTTGGCGTGAGCTGACCTCCTGCAGTCAATCCACAGGCCCCAATAAGCTGGTGACAAGTCTCCGGCTGCCAGCCTGGAGTTCTGTCAGGTGCTATGATAGGGGCCAGAGCTCCTACATTTATCTCTCTCCAGTCACGAGGTGGAGACAGAGGTAGGGGGAAGGATCTGGCGAGATAGGAATGGGAGAGATCTGTGCTTCTGCAGTCTGTTCACCAACAGGCTAGGGAAACTCGGAATCGGGAGATGCATGTGCCTGTTTTCAGGTCAGCTGGCACCGGCCGCGCTGTTTGAAGCCCCACTACAATCTGGCCTTATTAGGTGCGGCACAACGATTCGGCCCCAGGGCTACAGTATCGAAACGAGAGACAGCAGGCATCCAAAGACAAAAGTGAGGGCTGGCAGGAGATTTTTACACGCTTTGTTTCAGTAGTAGTGTGTATGGGGTAGAGGTCTGCTACAGTATCGGGGTTCGGGTCGGTTTTTCACGTACAACTTCGGGCTCGGGGCCGGGTTCGGGTTTGTTTTCCAACAGGTGAAAATGAATTATTATTATATGGTGTTTTACATGTATTAGACGGAATACGTAAAACTCCTTTTTTCCCCCCGGGCCCGCTCGCATTGTAAAACCGCGCCGGCGAGAATCCGTCTCCGGGTGCGCTCGTGTGGCTACGCACTCTGAGAGGACAAGGGAGTGACCGATTCCGAGTTTGGGGTCGTGTTTGGGTTTCAAACTTTGCCAGTGCCGTTCGGGCTCAGTCGGGTCGGGTCCCAAGGTCTGGGGCGCGGGCCAGGTGCGGGCTTCAATTTCATGCTCGTGCAGACCTCTGCCAGCTGCGGGATTTGAACTGGCAACCTTCCAGTCACTGGCGCAGATCCACAGAGCCACCACTCCATGTGTAGGACAGCACACGCAGACGTACGGTATAGCGCGAAGCAGATTCGGGACAGCAGGGAGAAGCAGCAGAAACAAGCTGACAATTCGCCACCTTGAAACTCTTACAGAGGAACACGTGGGTGCAACTTGGCAACGTTTGGCTTTACCTAGTTGAAAAGGAATTAAAAGCTCTCGTTTATCAGGGGAAAATAAACAGAGGGCATCGTGTCTCCATCCTGACATGTGCAGTGCCCCTGGGGGCCTTGAGAATGCAGGGCAGGGAAGTGATAACTGGCATTGATTTTTTTCACCCTCTTAATACCTCTTTCATTTGTTAGCGCCGGCTGCGGTCCTCAGGGAGGTCGGAGCTAGTGACAGACCCTAGCTGAACCAGCTCTGGCACTACGTGGAGAGCTATGCAAGGCAGGCGGGCAGGCGAGTGAGGGCTGACCCTCCAGTTGTTGCCCTCATGAATCACCCAGACGCTGAATAAAAGTCCGGAGGGCTGCACTCTCTCTTTCAATGAATTACAACCTGAAAAGTGAGCTGAGGGGAGCCGGCGAAACTGCTGCCTCTGCTTTTCTTAAAGAAAACGGGCGGCTTCGGCCTCGAATGCGACTGCCGAGCGATATCTTCAAGAGCGTGTTGGCCGGGGCCCCAAAAAACTTCGGTCAAGACACAACGCTGTAACTTTTTAGGTAAGGTTCCCTTTTTTTTTTTTTGCTGGAAACCGGACGCTAGCTCCTGCTAGTTCCAGTTTTAGCTAGCTGGTCCTGGAAGCAGGCAAGGAGGCAGACGGCTATGGGTATCGTCAAACAGGGATTTATGGGATTGAAGAAACCCTAGATGACCAGTGATGAGGACCCCTGTTTGAGCTAAAGAACATACAAGACCCAAGTCACCTCAGGCTCCGTGGAACCTCCACCATAGCAGCCAAACCTCTGAGTCCTCCTTACCTGGGTGGAAGCCGACAACCAAATCGGGCTTCGCGGCCTCCTTCTGCTCCACAAGTTCTTCCCAGAACTGGTGGTAGAGGCCCTTGTAGGCGCTGATGTAGACCTTCCCCCGGGGCCCGAGAGCCTGCAGGGGAGGCCTCAGCACGGGTCCGTCCACCACCTCGGGCCCCACCATCACCACCTCCAGCCCCTGGTGCCCGGGGAACATGCGGCTCAGCTCGTCCAAGTCTGTCGTCCGGGCCCCCAGGGTCTCGCTGTGGGAGGCCCCCACCAGGTGCACGGTCAGCGCCCCGGAACCGGGGTCCAGCCCGAACAGCCGCAGCCCCAGGCCCAGGGCGAGAGGTCGGGACAGAAACTCGCTGGCCACCCTCTTCACCGACTCCCGCAGCTCCGCGTCCCCAGGTCGCGGCTTGCCCGCGTTGTCCCACAGGAGCCCCATGTGGCGACAGGCCAGGATGGCAGCCAGGCAGGGTCCCAGATCCCCTTGCATGAAGAACCAGTCCTCCCAGCCGCCCACCTCCGCCAACGGCCTGGGCCACTGCACGCTGGGGAAAGGGATGTCTCCTGTAGAGAGAGGGGAATGGAGTCAGGCTGCCTCCGACTGGGCCCCGAGGTGCATCAATTGAGCCGATTTTTAAAGGTCTGCAGATCGATTCCGCCAAATCCGCCAGCCAGGGGTTGTGGTCGCACTGTGGAAGAATTTGCCTCATTGCTATTTCTCTTGGTTTAGTCTATTTTTCTCGTGGTCCAGCATGCTTAACGCCAACGTGAAACGCGGCTGCCTTAATCGGTGAGGCCAGACATGCCTGAACACTAACCCTAGTTCCTCGCCAGGAGCCACGCGCTCACCTGTGAACACGAGCCACTCCACCAGCCGGTCGATGGCCACCAGTCTGAGCTGCTGGCAGAACTTCTTGTGCTCTGGCCAGTTCTCCCGCTGGCACTCTTTGCTGCAGTAGTACACATTCTGGCACCTGAGAGAGAAAGAGTTAAAGGGTGATAGCGCACTGAAGAGACAGCACTACTCAGAACTCAGGAAACACAAACACAGGAGCTCTGCAGGGCATTTGGCTACTTGTCTGAGTTTACGTCTGAGGCACTTCTTTACACAGAGAACTGTGGGAGTCTGGGGGAAGCTAGCCAGGCATGCTTCTCAAACCGAAACCCTGGCTTCCTTAAATGGCTGATGCCTGAGAGCAATCAGCTCAGAGATTATGAAGCCTATTTCATTCTGCCAGTTGGCAATTCCAAATCCGAATAATACTAGGACGCTTGCAAATGAGAATTGATAAGGATTTGGGATCCATAAAGTACTGGACATGAGGCGTGGCCCCATTTATTTGACCTTTACTTTCAATATTCTTAGAGATCCTTAGAGATTCACGATGAATTTTAACAGGAGAAACTGGTTCATTCTGAAGGACCGATAACAGTACACCAGGGCTGTACATAAATAGGAGCAAGTAAAGACTTACTCCACGCTGAAAAGAGAAGAAAAGAAAAACAACGCTTCGGCTGTGAAGCTAGGTTACTAGGGTGCTGCCTAAATAGATACATAACCACTGACCAAATTAAACTGACCAAACTTTTTTATTTTTGGATGGATGTAATGCTTTTTAGGTTGTATTTCCTGGATACGGATTAGCAACACATCGACTTAGTAAAAAGCAAAAAGCAGTTAAAAATCATTGAACCGGTCTATCGCCTCAAATCCACACATTAAGGGTAACCTTAACACTCGATTTTACTACCGCCTGTCATCGTAAAAGGCGCTGGTGTGACTTTTCCTCAGTGCCCTGCTGACGCCATGGGAATCCCACTGCTCTCGGGGGCTGCTGGTGCCATAAAACCTGACCTTGCTTCGGAATTTTCTGGCCGCCTGTGCCAACATCTGAGCCGGACACAGCGTTCTCGCGAGCCAGGAAGGACTGCAGCAGCACGGAGCCGACCGCCCATCACCCGAGGGATTGAATTAGCGGCTCTCGGCAGCCGCCTGTTAATTCACGCCACCATGCCGAGAGCCCCAATCCTCATTCGCCCTGCCTCACTGTCTGCGTGAGACCGGGAGCCACTTTCCTGACTAAGAAGACAAAACCGGTGCTGGGTCAGAGCTGCAGCATAGCGAATGCAGAGCGGGGACTGGAGTGAAATTTAACACAACGGGATCTGCGCTGAGCCACTCCAGCAATCCGGGACCAAATCAGATTCCTGTGGGGGGGGTGGATGTAAAAGGATGCTCGCATACATCTAGAGTTAAACACGAGGTTGGGAGGAGATCCAGAAGTAAACCTGAGAAAAGGACTTCAGAAGCTTTGCTGCCACCCAAGCATTCAGAAGCAATTGTGGGGTAGAGATTCAAGCACACGCTGACACCTGTAGGTAATCTGAACGCATTACAAGTGTCTCCCGTGAGAGGCAGAGGCAGCTGAACTGTCTGGGCTGCCGCAAGGGTCTGACACACCGAAGGTCGGGAATGAGAGACTGATGCTCTGTGCTTGAGGTGGCACTGACAGCTCCTCCGCTGCCTGTCTGCAAAAAAACAGACCCGGTCCTGAGTCAAACAGCTTCCCAGCTTCACCTAGTCTCATCTTTCACATGCTCTAAACCCTGTTCCTGGAGGAGCACGGTGTCTTCAGCTGAAATATTAATCAGAGGCTCATTGATGTCAGCTTCCTATTTGAGGTTCAGTCGTACACTTGCTCGCAGCTTTTAAAAAGACCCAATGACAAATTCCCTTCAATCCTGGACCAGCTTCTGAGTTTCCGGACTCCCTTTTGGGGGCCTAAAATGCCCCCAGTGGGAAGATCTCCAGAAGGACAAACCACTCAATGTGGGCGTGACAGATACAGCGTCATTCAGTTCATTATCAACTGATCGATTCTAAAGAGTCAGAATTAACGATGAGCTCATAAAGGAGAGGCCGTGGAAAGTTCTGTGTGCTAAAATTGTTATAATAATAATAATAAAAAACTATTTTATATAGCGCCTTTAAAGGTGGCTTCTCAAAGCACTTATGTGTGAAATAAAATCTAAACAAGCAAGCAGATCAATGAAGTCAGCGATTTGTTCTGGAGATTCAGAGTTCAGATGGACTGGAAACCAACAGGCAGTGCTCCTCCAGCAGCCAGGACTGGAGTCCTCTGCTTTAAGAAGTTAAACAGTGGTAAAAATGACTGGTAAAAAACTCCAATCACTTTTGGCATTTATACTGATATTATGCATTGTGCAAATACAACCTCTGTATTGTCTCGATTCAATAGTTTGCAGATTATTTACCTGAGCTCCCACTCAGCTCTGTGTGTTGAAACTTCAGGAAAACAAGATGTTATATTTCTATTGGGGATTTATAGAGATAATAAATGAGGTAAAAAATCTTCTTTGCCACTACTGTCATCAGGGCTCACAGACATGAAAACAGACAGGGAAACAAAAACACAACATCAGGAAAATCGCAGAGACATTCAAAGATAAAAGCACCCAAGGAAACAAAGCATTCGGATGAAAGCTGCAGGGAGCTCCGTTACATTTCGAAAACATCAAGTAATAAGCAGCCCTGTGACTAACTAGACCCATGCGGAGCCAGTCTTTCCAAACAGATTACAAAGTTAAAAATACCTCACCGGCCCTTTAAGATGAGAAGTGAAGAAATAAATTCCTCGGTGCTGCTGTGCTGTCTTGTTCTCGGTTTGGTCGGTGTTAAAAATGTATAACTAATAAAAACTGGTTAAAACAAAAAGATAACATAGTATTGAACCTTAGGATTTCAGAGCTATGTCTCCTGGAGAGCAAGCTGGGGTATGCAAAAAGACAAATTCCTAATACAAGAAATTGTATATGGCCAATAAAGTAATCTTATCTTGTCTAAAGCAGTTCTGCATGGCATAATATTAAATATCGTAGTAAAACTGCTTTTAAACTGGCTTTGCACTAAGGATAAATCATTGTGAACAAATAAGAAGTAATTAAAAATGTTTTTTTGTACAGAGGAATACATACAGTACTGTAGAGACCCTACCCTTCATGAAATGAGTTTTGAGTGAACACCGGTAACAGACTTCAAGAAAAATTGAATATATGTCTAGTTAAAAAAAAAAGAATTGGGTTAATGGTTTGATTGACCATTCAGGTTGAGAAAAAACCCCACTCAGTGGCAATTGAGTTTCAGACCTGTGATGCAAACTGAAATGTAAAGTCCTTCCAAATTATACTACAAAGTAAAAAAACCCACACAGAGCCCTTGCAAGCTGATGAGTGGAGACATGACCTCCCTAATTCCATTGTCTCCACTGTGCTGGCCAGGGATTTTACAGAGCTGTGTTCTGGGATTTGGAAAGCTGCCTTTATATTAGCCATGAATCCATAGACTACATGTTAGGAAGATCACTGTGAGATAGTGGCGAAGTGCAACTATCTCAGACCAAAGCCAAACTGTTTAACAGCCTCCAGGAAATGGGCAAGTTAATGGTTGTTTCGATTTTCAAGAACGGGACGACACACACACAGAGCCGGATAAAGTGATTCGTTCCTGGTTGGTGTCCGTTGCCACTGCAAAGCTTTTTTTTCTGCAGAGGGATTGCAGCAACAAAGCCGGCAGCTGTGAGGGCTGACACGTTTTAGGGGTGCTGGCAGGGTTTAAGATGTGTGCAGATCAAAGTGGCCTCACACAGACAGCCACACAGCCTTCATTAAAACCCAGCTCCTAAATGCAGCTGCTCAGTCATCAGCAGGGGTGAGCAGACCCAGGTTTGCCTGCAGTTGCTGGAATAAATTGCCTAATGAATTGTGCACAGCGCAAGAACATAAAAGTGTCACATAGCACGAGTGCTCAGCTCGTACTGGAAGGTCAACGTTCACAGAGGTCTGACATTTGCTCCTATAACTTGCAGGGTTGTATCGATAACAGCGCAATGGGAATGGCCCCGTCCGGTTTAAAGGAGAATTCTTCATTGCTGGAAACAGCTCGTCTTTCTGTCACTGGCTGCGCGATTCGGGAGCTTCCCAGGTTGTTGACCCCTGGGAAGAAGGAGTAACCAGACCAAAACAAACGTTTTCCAGGAGGGAGGCCTGGAACGAAGCACACACCACATAACAAAGGTGACAAACGAGAGGAGATGTTTTCAGTCCGCCCTGCTCTTTCTGGGTGCTGGGAGCTCACTGGAGCCAGTCGTGTCTCGAATGTTGACAGAAAGGCAGGTGGGTTGGGTGTTCAGGCGTGAAGGAAGCAGAGGTCCTCTCCTCCTGACCCTCTCCACTCCGGCTCTCCTGATCCCCCGAACGGAAGGGCCCAGCCTCAGTGGCCGCCCCTGTTCAGTGCCGCAGGGTCTCCCCCTCCGCCTCCACTCACCTCTTGCAGCGCCTCAGAGCCTGGGCCGCCGTCAGGTGGGCCGGCAGCTTCCTGCAGGCCGCGCAGAACTTGAACGTGTCCTCCATCCTCTGGAACATCTCCCTGTGGGAGCGGAATCCGAAACTGGCCCCCAGGGGCTTGCCCTCCAGCGCGGCCCTGTGGAGGAGAGGGAAATCGGCCCAGGAGGAAAACGCACCACTGGTTGGCAATCGACTCGGGTTCAAAGCCCACCCTGCCAGGCCCTTCTGATCCGGTCCTAAACAGGTGTGCCGACACCACCAGGAAGATCAAGATAACCTTTCACAAGAATGCCGTGACCTTTCAATTACATGCTTAAAATCTAAATTGAGCCTCCTTAATATGGTTTTCCTCACAATTTTGGGCATCAAGGGCGGAGCGGTGGCTCTGTGGCTAAGGATCTGCGTCTGTGGCTGGAAGGTTGCCAGTTCAAATCCCATGGCCGGCAGAGGAATGCTACTCCGCTGGGCCCCTGAGCAAGGCCCTTGACCCCAGCTGCACCAGGGGCGCCGTATAAATGGCTGACCTGCGCTCTGACCCCAAGCTTCTCTCCCTGTCTGTGTGTCTCATGGAGAGCAAGCTGGGGTCTGCGAAAAGACAAATTCCTACTGCAAGAAATTGTATATGGCCAATAAAGGGATCTTATATCTTGTTTGGTTTTGATGTCTACCTTTTAATTTGAATTTTGGTTTCATTGCCAAACAATTGACGGCGCACACGCTCGGTCTCCTGTACCTGTAGTCCTCAAAGCCTCTCATGTTGAGCTTGTTCAGGATGACCCGAGACAGGCCTGGGACGTTGGCATCCATGGAGAAGAAGCCCAGGCGGTCAGTGTAGACGCTGTCTGGGATCGGGGTGCCGAACCCAGGCTCGACTGGGCTGACATCAGCGGGACTGTGGGCCATTCTCAGCACCAAACCACGCTGTAGGAGCAAGCCAGAGCAAGAGGCAGTTTCGCGAAGTGCTTGGTGTGTGATCATTAAGATATATCGCTCGAAGGAGCACAGACCACGTTTGCAGTTGGGGGAAAAAAAAGCTTTTACGAAATGAGGCCGAAAAGAGATTTCACTCCCATCGCAAAAGAAACGGGAACAAATTCAGAAAACTATTTTGACTGCACGGCAAACAAAATAGCATTCATCTACATATCCTCAGATGTCTGAGGTCAGTCCCATTTATGACAGGCAGGGCTGGGGTCAGAATTCTTTGACATGCTTTCTAAGGCTGTCTAGTGGGAAACAGAAGCCACAAGACCTTCCAAATTGTTGCACTATAGGGTACAGCAAATCAGGGCTTGGAGCCCAATTGGTAATGTATTTGTCACAAGCTATCCAACTTTTGTTCACTAGATCCACGGTACATTTTTCACATGACAATAAAACTGAAACATTTGAAGTCAAAAGGGGTCTCCTCCTAAGTTTCGCCTGCTCTGAATGCCCGATTCGTGACTGCACCCCGAGAACACAAGACTGAATTATTTCAAAGTCACGGAGGAGGTCAAGTTCTTAACTGTAACTTGGAAGGTTCGGGCAATGCGGCCAGCTTTCAAAAGAAAAGGACAGCCAAGAAAATCGCAAGACTCCCAGGGCTGTAGAGATCCCAGACTGATTACCGAGAGTCGAGCCTCGGGCAGCTGGGATAGGGATCGCCCTGTGCGTTCAGCTTTGGAAACGAAGGATCCAGCAGCACGACTGACTTCACTCCCATAAAAAACAGTCTTTTTATGGACCGCTGGAGCACTCTCCCCCTGTAAAAACTCAAAGCCCTCAAACACGAGACTGCGGGGGGCTGTGGAACAGCTTGACCTACCCTCTGGCACCTTCATCACACTCCCACAGCTAAAGCACCAAGGAAACACACCGAGGATAGTGTCGGCATCCCACCAAGAGCACGACAACGGTGATGTCCATAGGCTGGAAGTCTCTCGGATTGTTTTTTTAAAGGAACCACAAACTAGAGATTTTAAAAAAGCCGCCACCTACCTTTCAGGTTCTGTAGTGGGAATGCCGAGTTGTCGGTGTCGGAGAAAGTGCTGCTTGTGGGGCAGGGCACTGTAGAGGTGAGTGACAGCTCTCTGGGCTGAATTTACAATCCCCTGCACGAAGCCAAAGAGTTCCTCCAGTAATTCCCTTTCTGTTCTATTAATACCCAGATGCTCCCTCCTCCACCCTTTCCTGGAGGTTAGGGATTCCAGATGACTGAGGTGTGACAGACACTTCTGGGAATAGATGGGGGTCTTTCTGTGCTACCGTACATCGTTTCCTCACCACCTGTGGAACTCGAGTGAGAAGCGCCCCCTCTAGTGGGCACACTCTGTACTTACACCCTTGCGGCCAAGAATCTCACAGGAGGAAATAATTGGGCAAGTCATGAAATAAAAGGTTTTGGCAAATCAATCTCAATGAAGTAGTTACGGAAAGTCTGAAATGGAGCCCGAGAGAGAGACTCAAATTAAACTGGAGACAATGTACCGACGCTGGAAAAAAAAAAAACGCCAAGTTATTTTTTTTTTAATTAAAAAACAAAACTTTATTTGGTCCTTTAGAACCTGAGTTTGCAAACTACCCATACATACATAGAGATCTGTTTCTTTCCTAAAATTGATAAAATAGTCCATATATCACATTCCTGCCTGATAGTGTTTCATTTTATTTTGATTTTGTTATATTATATATTTTACAAGATAAAACTATTCACAGCTTGGCAAAGATTAGGTGTGCCTGTACAACTTACAAAAAAGGAGGAAAACCATGCTTCGGAACCTGCAGCTTGAGAAGACACAGTCACTGGACATTCTCCACAGAAATCAGGGGTGTACGTCTTACTTAAAGGGTAGTTTGTAACAGGCTTCTATTCACTGAAGATGTTTTTAAAGGGCTTGTTGGTGGACAAATTTCACCCAGCTGCTTTATGCAGAGTTCTGAAACAACCAGTTTCTTCAGCTTTTACAAAATGTCTCCCCTGCATTTAATCTTTTAACTCCCCAGTGGGTAGACGTCCAACCTTACACATCAGAAAAAAGAACAAATACACACGTTTAGCATGTTAGCTTGATGAAGACAGGAAACAGTAGTTTTCTTGTGCTTTTCTCTGATATAAATATTCATGAATGAAAATGGACAGCTGGTGAGCCCAGAGACATGTATGCTACAGGGGCAGTGTAACATTTTTTTCGGCAAAAAAGAAAATGAGGTGATGGTTATGTTTCCGAGAACAAAAAAGCCAGGAGCAGAAGTCTCTCAGGGCCTCCCTATAAATAACGCCAGCTTTTCAATTTGAGCAGTCAGATTTTCTGTTTAGTTGGTAACACACACCCAACCAATGAGCAAGACAAGAGTCTTAGCACTGTCAGCTGATAAAAGAAAACATAAAAAATCCTTTTTATTTAAAACGTCTGAAGTGTGCTTTGGAGTTCCAGTCACGTTATCAGTACTGCTTCAGGCCAGATAATGACACCCTCCCAGTCAGGGGATACTTTTGATCTGTCCTGGCGATGTTTACTTATTAACAAGTTTAGTTTCTTTGACAAGAAACTCTTTCTTTATTCCATTTTAATCTTCATTCTCTAGATCACCAGCCCAAGGGTTCTGCCCTGGAAGCTGCAGCTTCCCAGTCCGGATATTTTTAGGAACAGAACCTGCCTCCGAGTGAAAGACGACTCCACAAGCTGTGTCCTCTGGAGAGCTTTCTACAAAGAAAAGAGATCGATTTCCAAAATAATCTATTTAACCTTCATTTAAGATGTCAGACTGAGAGAATGTCTTTCGGTTTGGTTGACCAATAAAAGGATAAAGGGCACAAGGCTTTACTGACTTTACTGGTGTCTTTATATTAAATTCTAAAACAGCCCAGCAGGGCTTGTGATCTTATTTCCAGGGGGCTTCCTGCGCTGGGGTATGTCTGGATGCTGACCCAATAATGATTCAGGAAAACACCATTTCCTAAACAGCTGAGAAAACAGCGCCTCTGATCCCAGAGACAACAGCTCCCTGAGCCGAGATTGACAGGGCCTGTATTAAAAACACGAGACCGGCGACTGACTGAGTCAGCTCAGATAACGGAACGCTTCACAGTCAGTGCAGGAGCTCTTTCAAAGCCCAGTTTCTGGATGGACGTGCTCTTGATCTGAGGTGATGAAGGGCCAACATTCAGCGGGTTTCAGAGAGGGATCTTTACATCCCTACCTCCCTAAGTCCTGATTCAATTAAGTGAATAATTAGATCCATTTATTAATTAAGAGGTGTTCATCTGAACATTCGGAATCCTGCACACCGGTTTTATCAAACCGTTTTGCTTTAAAAAGCCCCCCCAGAACGAACCAGCTCGAACCTTTCACTTTACTGCTGCTTAAACGGTCATGTGCTTGAGACGGGGCTCAATGCCAACCACAGACTTGGATCTCGATTTCCTACAGCTCATCTCGGGTTTAAGAACAGCTAACAGGTCGTTCAGTTTGACAACGTGCCAAGTTAAAATGACAGAAAAATGACAAACCATAACGTTAACGGGAGGGAGAAAAAAAATCAATTTTTTTAAAGCAATTTAAAACCCATTTCATACCATTGTGGCTTTAATCCGAATCCCTTGGAGATAAATGACTTTCTTTGAGGCGGCACTCCTAAAGAGCACTTTGCTTTTCTGCGCTGAAGTCATCAAATATTAACAAACCGGTCCCCGAAACGAGGCTCCGTCACTGTTCGAAGTTAATATGAGAGAAAGGGGGAATGACATGGAGATGGAGCATTAAGATGTCAGGACGGAAAGGAGCCCTGTGTTTCTATGTGTAGCTGACAAAGCTCTCTTCCTCTCCTCCTAGCTTTCTACTGTCTGTCTCTACCAATTCTGCTCCCAGCAGCTGGACTGGGCGATGGTGTGGATCCCTAAGACAGGCTTTTAAAGATGACCCTCCTCTGAGTACCAAGTGCTGTCGAACACCCACAACAGAACACAAACCGCTTCACAGAGCCAGAGGAAGGCTAGGCCATTCGAGAGGCAGAGTTTATACTGTGCAGTATCTGACACACCGGCAGACAACATTCTGATCCCTCTACTACAAAGCTTAGTGCACTGTGCTCGGTTCAGGCACACTCTGTGTTACTTTTCATGCTCCTCATTTCTTTGAGCATACAGAACATTTTATTTGATTAAACAGTTGTCATAGCCGCCTGTCAGTTATCTCAAACCTGTCAGCCAAAAGTAACGGATGGCCTAGTCTTCTTCGACAAGTTTTAACTGTATAATTTAGACAGCTGGTCTCCCCTGTTATTTCCACGGTGCACTGAGACCCTTTCGAAACAAGTGCGGATTTGGAAGTGACTCCGACTGCGCAGGAGGCCAGCCTGTGGCACTTCAGGTGATCTTGCAGGATTCCACCTCGCTGACCACCTTCCCCCAGCCTCTTAACACTTCTAACCCCAGCAAGACATTCGCAACCTTTGAGTCAGTCACAGCCTCTTGGAAAAAAGACGGCTGGGGATCAAAGAGAAGGGGTTTAGCTGGAAATAGCCCAAAATCAAATCGCAGCAAAAATAAAAAACAGAGAGCAAAAAGGCAGTGAAAAACGAAAACGGCATGCTTTCGCTAGTAGATCTCATCAAGACTACTACTGTATCTTTCGTACAAAGTATGTTTCTCATTCTACATAGTGGGGAAAAAAGCACAAGTGTGCAACAAAGAAAACAGTTCCACAGGTTACTGATCAAGACTGAAGAAAGAGTGGAAAGAATCTGGATTTTTCTTTCCTTTGGATGACCAATTAGCGTTTGGCCATTAAGTCTGCGAAATGCAAGCACTGGCCACTCTATCGTCCTTCACGTACAATCTTTAAGATCTCAGTGACAGCAGCCCTCCCAGCATTTCTATGCATTTAAAAGACTATATACGGTCAGTGATATTCGACGCGCACTGGGTGAAGGAACAATGCAGGCATGTTTTGTGAACCTGAGGAAGCACTCTTTGGCAAGAGTGTGTTATGTTGAAAATTCGACAGTGAAAACAATAAAAACACGTTGTACCCATGAATCCATCTGGCTCTAATTGTGCCAAACGGGTTCAGAACACCATGAGAACAGAAAGCTGCACTGCTGGACTTGCTTATATTCCACCGCAGCTGTGCAGCGCAGTAAAAACTCCGTAGCGGCACTAAGATTCTCTCAAAGGGGTGGCCCCATCCACTCGGTCTTTCTCATGTCTTCTAATTCCCCAGACAGGCTACTGATCCATAGATGGTGGCTCCAGAGAGCTCATCTTGTGAGTGGGGCGGCAGTGACAGTTCTGTCAAAGGGGCAGCACGACAATGCAAATGCGGGCTCAGTGGTTGGCATGATCCCTTGATCCGCCGATCCGCTGATCCGCTGATCCTCCGATCTCCCGATCCCGTCAAGCCACTGGGAGAAGCTGGAATGGAGCAGACATCAACCGTTTTGCAACGCTCCGCCCTGGAATCGCCAGATAAGCCACCTTGCCTGTCTGATCTGTCGCAGGTGAGCGCAGTCTGGGTGAGGGGACGGTGGCGGGGGGGTGATCACCCCTGGTCTGCGCGTCTTCTCCGCTCCCCGGAAGCTTCGGCGTCATCTCGCACGCCCCCCCCCCGCCTCAGCTGCTCTGACACGGCACGTAAAAAAAAGTGCAAAGCGCCCCCACAAAAATATTTGGCAGGACAAGTCTCTCTGTTAAAAACAAAAAGCCGACAAAAAGTGCTGCTCTTCGGATTCGTCCCGCGGAGTATAAAAGGGTTCTTTCCTAGAAAAGGTGAGATTCTACAGGATGCGCCCCCCCGCCCCGTGCGGGAAGCCGTCGTCATAGCGGCCGCGGGCGGTGCAGCCCGTCGGTGTCGGGGGTCAGCGGGGGGCTGTGCGTGGCCTTGGCGGGCGTCCAGTCTCCCAGCGAGGCCTGCGCGGCCTTGCGGTGGGCCAGCCTGTGCGTGATGGAGAAGCCGGCGTTGCCCTCCAGCTGGGACAGGACCACCAGCACCTGCCTGCGGGGGGGGCAGAAGAAAATGAGCATAACGACTTGCCGCGGCCTGGTCGTCCAGGAGAGCCCAGGACGCAGGCGGATGATGCCTGCAACCAAGCTGCCACGCACCGGGCTAACGCTGGCAGCAGGCTCACTGGAAACAGACACTGGAAGGGTTATGAGGAGCAGCCATTGTGCTTGTTTTCAGTGTGTGGAATTCTATGTGAAGTGTTCTCTGTGTCATTTGTTTTTTTGTAGTTAAGTATGTTACTTGTGATACTGAACTAATAATTCCTTGTTACCATCCATCTAAGGAACCCTGAAAGACTTTCTCATCCGATCTTTGCTAAAATACTTTTCAAACGTCGCCACAACTGTATAAATCATAATCATAAAAATTTCCAGTTCTGGCATATCTGTACTTGAAAATCTCCATTCTTTCGGCTTGCCTTGAACACCTCTTTTTCATTTTCCATGTTGGTAGATGCCCGGATTATTTATTGGAAACAAAACTAAGGGCGTCACAGACTCCGCTCGGCACAGCAGGTGCTACTCGGTACCTGTGCAGTGGGGGGACGCTGTCGATAGTTTTCAGGCTGCCCCGCGTCGACACCACGTTGAAGCTGTCAGTGCAGTCGCAGGACACGTGGAGGTAGTACTTGGGATGCCGATTCTCTACCACAACAATCAGCCCTGCCCAGCCGTGTGTCAGGTAGTAGCATGTCATACCCTCCCGGCCCTGCAGGGGGCGATCACAAAAAGAGACAGATTAAACCCATCTAGTCAGAGATCTCTCTGCCCCTTAAGCTTTGTTCTACTTGAGACAAGAAAAACAAGCCTCTAGAATCCTTTCTGTACTTATACTCTAATATTGCTTCACTCCATAACACAAACCGTAGTCATGACTGCACAACACAAAATGTAACGAGCAGCTCGTTCAGCTCCTCCCTCTCACCTCATGCCTCTCCCCCTTGTTTTCAGTCAGGTGGATGATGGCGTCAGCTAGGGTCGTTGCCACGGCGTCGACCTGCTCCACCATGACCTGCCGGGAGCTGTAGATGGCCAGGATGTGCCCTGGGAAGTCCTGGCTGGGGCGGACACTGCTGGTGGGGCTGGACACTGCAGCCACAAAAGAAGAGGGAACCGGGGTCAGAGCTCCTCTGGGAAAGGTTCGGCTGTGTGCGACATTCTTTCAGGGTTCAACCGCAAGGGTTGTGTGACAACCCTTTCAACTGAAAAACAAATAAAATCCTACTCCCCATTTCAACATTGTGTCCTTAGGCAGTCCTAATTCAATGTGGTCTGGCTTTAAAAATGGAATATCTTCAAATTGTTCATTTCTTTGGGCTTCTTCATTATGTTTTGGTAGAGAAGACAGGAACTTTACAGCAGGTGAAGCTGGAGTTTACAGTGTCAGCCAGGAAAATGAAGTGAGCGTACAGTTCAATAATAATAATAATAATAATAAACCTTACACTTATAAAGCACTTTTCTGGACACTCCACTCAAAGCTCTTTACAGGTAATGGGGAATCCCACTACCACCACCAATGTGTAGCCCCACCTGGATGATGCGACACACACACACCAGCTCTCAGTGGGGAGGAAAACAGAGTCATGAAGCCAATTAATAGATGGGGATTATTAGGAGGCCATGACTGGTTAAGGCCAGGGGGAAATATGGCCAGGACGCTGTGGTGACACCCCTACTCGTTTCAAGAAACACTTCTTTTTGAGAAACACTCTGGGATTTTTAATGACCACAGAGAGTCAGGTCCTCGGTTTTACGTCTCATCCGAAGGACGGCGCCTGTTTACAGTATAGTGTCCCCTGTACTGGGGCATTAGTTCCCACACAGACCGCAGGGTGAGCGCCCCCTACTGGTCCCACTAACACCTCTTCCAGCAGCAACCTTAGTTTTTCCCAGGAGGTCTCCCATCCAGATACCGGCCAGGCTCCCACCTGCGGAGCTCCAGTGGGCTGCCAGCTGGGAGCTGCAGGGGGATGCGGCTGCTGGCTAAGTTCCTCACCAGGAGTGAGCGGGGCGCCGGTCGGGCTGGTCTGCCAGTGGTTGAAGGCGCAGCAGACCACGGCGTACTCTCCGGGCTCCAGCATCACGTCGCAGCCCACGAACTTCTTCACGGCGCGCTTGCTGTGCGACAGCAGCCGGCCCAGGGTCAGCTTGTTCCCGGTGCCGAACGAAGCCCGGAACACCATGATGCACAGGTCCAGGAGGTGACTGTCGGCCGTGTCGGAGCGCCTGGAGAGCACACACACGCACACACAAACACAGGGACACGGTCTCAGCCTCAGGCACCAGAAGGACCATCGGTGCACAGCCCACGCCAGGGTGCTCATCGCCCTGACAACAGGGAACTTTTTCCAGAGCAGATTCTGGTGCACCTCCGTGAAAAACAAAACACGCTCCGTTTGATTTTGTTTTGTCACTTCTGCAAACAAATAATCATTGTGCATCAAAACGCGCAGAGAGATGTCACGTTTAAGCGTGCACCCTGCAGAGGTGTTCAATCTCAGTTCGAGATTGAGGGAAACATGCCATTGGACCAGGGGTGCACGTCTGGATACAGCAGTAGATGATCTTTTGTGAGTGTATACAGTATACAGATGCGGAAACGACACTTTGCACATATGCGGGCATTTGTCAAGTTCTTCCCCGGCTTATCGAACTCCTGTTATTAACTTCTTTAGCCTCCACGACACAGGGGAGGGACAGGAGGAGTCTGATCTCTCCCTTCCCGCCTTCTCAATGAAGTATCCAGATCCAGGAAACCACGCAAACGGAGAACATGGGAAGCTTATTTGGCTCCGGATCCAAAAGTTAGCAAGTTCCTCAGAAGGTCCCTCGCCTCTCCTCCCCGCCGCCCCCTACCTGCTGCCCTCCTGGAAGAGGGCGAACTCCAGGGCGGTCCGCTCCAGCACCGTCAGCGCCGTCACCGTCACCGGCCCGCAGGCCCGGCTCGGGAAGCAGCCCTGCAGTCGCACCTCCTGCCAGTCCGAGTGGATCTTGCAGATGTCCACCGAGTCGAAGTACCTGCGGGGGGGGGGAGAGTCAGAAAAGCCCCTCCTGGTGAAGTCAAGCCCGCCGCTGGAAATGCAGGGGTGCGTTCCAGCTCCGGTTACGTACGACAGTGTGGGGCACCGTGACAAAGCAGCAGACAAGCTCAGGACTGAAGAGAAAGCAAGCAGAAATACCGCGGCAAGTCAAATCCAAGTGGGAAACCTTATCGCAGCTTGTGCATGCAGGGTTTTAGCTTAAGCCACGGGCTGGATGGCAATGCGACACACACTTTATCGTGCGAGCTGAGGGTTGAGTACGACTTCCCCAGACAGATGTGCGGGCCAATTCCCGAGAAACAGCACCCGGGAGACTCGAGTCTTCTGTCTGCTGACTGGACAACCTACAGATAAGATGCTGTCCATGTGGCTGTGGTGTTCAGTTCCATTTGATTTTCTTTAGTTGTGCAGAGTCAGTTCTGTGAGCTTTACCGCTGGACTGATCAGGCTTTTCAATGCCTCATTAATGTTATCGGGCTACTAAGGCCCCCGAACATCTTCCAGTGTGGCTTATTAAAACTACAAATTTATGGCGGTTAACAGTAGCACATTTTGGGCAAATGCCGCTGATTAAAAGCAATGTCAGTCAAAACGCCACGATTCCCACTGGGGATCCTGTATTTCAAAGTCAAATGACTTTTACTGAGCAGACGCTCCCAGATGACACAGCGTGATTCTAATGTGCCCAAAATATTTTACTTCATCAGACACTGCTTCAGCGAGACAAGAACAACAGATGGCTATAATTAAAAGCAGAAGCAAAAAAAAAAAAAACAGACTGAAAATCTCCTGATCATTCTTAACTTCAACTCCTACATCAAATTTAATGAATTTCCTGCAGGAATGAAATGCATTTAAATCCTCTTACTGTTCAGTGTTACAGTACTGAATACATTTAAGGTTGGCATATTCTTCACTCATCTAGATGTTTTGCGTTAATGTTCTAGGAGGTCAGCCTTTGAGTATCACCCCATAAGAAAGTAAGCTACAATATTAAAGATCCTGTCCTTGTATGACAGATGAAGACAGTTCTAGTGCTTGTGCTAGACTAAATCTCTTTTGGTGTTATTGATGTCATCATAGCTGCCATAAATCCAAATAATTCACACTTCAAGTTCTGCGCAGTGACTAAGTATCAACACAGATCCCGTGGTCCTGAATCCCAATAGTAACCTCTGCAAATTACAAACTGCGAAAACATCGAGATTTATTGACTTCCTGGGGCATTACGAACACCGCACTTCAAGGATGGACAATTTCTGAATAAAACATTTTCCACCTCAGCCTTCGGCGCTCATCGGGCTTGGTGCCAACCTTCCTTTCGTAGTGTTCAAAGATAATTTTAACATAAATACTGCAGGAGTTGGGGATATGTAAGGCCCAGCTCATTGCCGCTGTGAAAGGAGTTTCCAGACTTTCCAGAACAGAGGAGACTTTTTCCTGACTATCCATAACAAGTCAGTTGCGTTCCTCAGAAGAAAGCTGTTTCCATCACTTGTTGCTGTTCTACCACTTAACACATCTCAGGTTGAACACCATTTGAGATTCCTGCTGTAACACCTCAATTTCCCTTCAGGATCAATAAAGTCTTATCTATCTACAGTATCTATTCTGTCCTGGTGGTCTTCTGTTTAGATGCCTATCTAAAGCAACACGTATTCAAATAAAACCAAGTTGAACAGGAACTGTATTATTGTTACACATAATGGATGATCACCTTTCCAATTTGTTTCTCCCCTGCACATTTTCTCCAAATGAGCTCCGAACAGTCTTCCCCAAAATAAACATCTTCTGAAAGAAGAAGGTGGCATCATCACTAAACTAAGGGTAAAGAAGAGCAGAGGTACTATGCGTCCCACAGGAAACAGAATGGATTTAATTAAATTAGGGGAATGTGCAAGAGGATTTTTCAGCTGTGAGTCAGCCAAGCACAAATCAAATCAAACTTCATTAGCACTTCAATTTTATATCATCTTTCATGGAAAGCACCCTTCCCCAAGTG
Organism: Lepisosteus platostomus; assembly: GCF_059453375.1. Classification (NCBI taxonomy): domain Eukaryota; kingdom Metazoa; phylum Chordata; class Actinopteri; order Semionotiformes; family Lepisosteidae; genus Lepisosteus; species Lepisosteus platostomus. The sequence goes on from NC_142629.1 coordinate 13,804,972, forward strand.
CTGTAAGGACAAGGCGGTGCCGAATGTGAAATGTGGCTTAGCAAAGGATAAACACACTGCAGTAGCAAACAGCAATAATATATCCGTTCAAATGCCTGCTGATCATTACCAGTCAGATTGTCAAAACATACCGCACACCGACAAACATTTAGAAATAAATCCCAGCTGCAAATATCTTTTGATGCCCAGTGCAACCCCTACTAAAAAAAAAAAAACACTGATGTAAAGAGTCATTACTAGTGCTAATCCATCCAATTTGCGACTACTGTGGCTAAGGATCTGCGCCTGTGGCTGGAAGGTTGCCGGTTCAAATCCCACGGCCGGCAGAGGAATCCTACTCCCTGAGCAAGGCCCTTAACCCCAACCATTCCAGGGGTGCTGTACAATGGCTGACCCTGCACTCTGACCCCAGGCTTCTCTCCCTGTCTGTGTGTCTCATGGAGAGCAAGCTGGGGTATGCGAAAAGACGAATTCCTAATGCAAGCAATTGTACATGGCCAATAAAGTGATCTCATCTTATCTTACAAGGAAACAACTCTTTCAACCGCAGTGGATTTGAGAAGGAATTACTGGGGCTTGCCACACTGACAGACTATTACCACTAGAGGGTGGTGTGCTCTCAGTCTACAGAGACTATTTTCCGCACCAGAAAGTAATTAAAAACACCCTGTAAACAACTCCCTCGCACAGATCAACAGACAGCATAACGGGTGAGAGAGGACTGCCCTGCAGCCCACCTAACAGAATATGAACATTCCCTTATTAAAAATGAACAGCAAGGCTTTCTGAAAAGCAATTTTTGGCGCACATAACAACAGGCATGAGACTCTTTGATAAACGTCTGAGGTAACAAAGACCCCAAACGACCTACGTACAAGTGTGTTACTCAGATGCAGAAGACTTTTTCCTTTGCTAAGAAAAGCGTAACTGTGTGTCATTTGACATCACAACAAAGGAACGCAATGACTAAGAAGCGTTACTGATTTTTCTGTCTTTTTAAGAAGCTGAGCGGGAGGTCTGTTCTGAATTTTCTGAGGGACCGAAAGCCATGAGAAAAGGAGAACAAACGCTTGAGAAAACAGGGTCCTTTGAGTGCTTGCCTGGTAAAACAATGTGGTCTGTTAATCTTTCGACCACACACAATGCAGCATCATGACTGTTGCGGCAGTGGGCTCTGAAGTGCCTGTAACTTTCCACACCTGATGATAATTCTGCTGGAAGCAGTGAGCGAGCAGCACAGTGCATTGGACTCTAAGGGTGAATGATGGAAGCTGACAGGGACTATAAAGAAAATGCATTAAGTGGTGACTCTGGAGGGCTCTTGAGTGGCTCCAGCAGCACAGGGTGTTAGTTCAGATCACAGGCTGGATAATGCATTTCCTAGACCGGGCTTGGTCACAAACTAGCTCTGGTCAGGATTCCCTAGACAGTGGTAAGAAGCTGTCAGAGAATCACTGGGTTTTGGGGAGCTTGAGTCATCGGGGGTACTTCAGCTTTGTTATATACTGTAACCGTGACATCTGTGACTAGTACTATTCCTCCTTCAATTACTGCCTTTGTTGTGGGTTCTGTGAAACTTGCAACACAAAATATAGCAGAACGTGTATCAGAAGGACGCTCTGTTGCCTGTTGCAGAATCTGCAAAGCTTGACTAGGGTGCCCTTGACTTGGGTGCTGCTGTGTTTTCCTTCACTAACTCTTTTTCGGCCCGTCTTGCTGACAGTCAGGCTGGTGATGCTCGTGGTCACTCACTTGATGAAATCTCCGTACTCCATCCAGAAGACGCCCTCGCTGCTGCCGTGGGCCATCAGCTCGTGCCGCAGGTGCTGGGGCCAGTCAGGCCACTCGTCAGACCAGCTCCCGTTCCAGGAGAACCTGCCCCAGGGGTTGCGCAGCCGGAGCAGCCTGGGGGAATAGGAGAGGCTGGGGATGAAGTAGGCCTGTTGGGTCTGACCTAAACATCACACAACCTACCCTGAGAGAGGGAAATTTACCTTCAACTGCTACATATTAGTCAACAGACGTCCAGAACTGACCCACAGTTAAGCCTTATTACTGTAAAAATGTAAAAAAAAAGCCTCAAACATTCCAATAATATACCAGAACAATTTAGGAGACAAATCTTATAAAAAGCTGTGCACTGTTCTCTCTCTCCTAAGCCTTTGGAAAAAAACCCCACTGAATCCATTTGAAAAACACTGGATATCAGCAGCAGAAAAACCCTTGATCTTTTAGTTCATTTCATAGCAAGACTTCGGCCCAGAGCAGTACTTTAATAGCTCAATTCACACTTAATTCATCACTTGAAGCTTGCAGCAGAAGACTTCTCAAATCTTAAATTCTCAAAGACCAGCTGAGATGAATACCGGAGCTGAAATGAGATGGACAAGCCGTTTCCCTGCCCCTCCTCCTCGGACTGCAGCAGTTTCCAATCCCACTGGCAACACCTGGCGCCCCGTGCCAGCCAGCGCCCTCCTCACCTGTACCCCTGCACGTCCCGCACGTCCAGGATGGAGTAGGCGTGCCGTGGGCGCAGACCCAGGCTCTCGTACACGGTGTCGTCCACCTTCATGTTGCCCCCTCCACAGGAAGCGCCCATCAGGAACCTGGCAGGCACACAGGGCGAACAGTAAGACCTCAGACACTCGCTACACAAATGGCTCCATCCCCATCGTTTATGTGCTGAAAAAGCTTAAGTACCCTAAAACTTGATTTGCAGGGAAACTGAACCATAAATTCCAACCTGATCATCACAGGCTTCCTTAAAAAATGAACACATACAATTTACAGACACAAGCAAGGAGAACTGGACGCTCCTATGAAAACTTGCGGGTGTTCAAAACTTTTGACCCATGATCTCCAAAACTCACACTGAAGTTGTGGTTTTAAAGGATTTAGAATCAAACTAAAGCCTTGAAACTCCACATAAGGGCATTAAATACTCTGCATTTTGACCTGGCCCAGTATCTGCTGTGAGAGATTAATTGTCAAGAGAAATGAACCTGTGACGATCAAAGATGTTCCTTCGATGGAGCTTAGGAAAATCAAGACTCCCACACCCCACATTTTCTTTAACAAAATGATCCCTGGCAGAAACCTGCAAAACAACCATCATTCCCCAAACAACTTAACAGGCTTATTAACAAGTCACTGATCCCTCTTTGTGTATCTATGTATCCCTCTTGAGTGAACAGAACTGAAAAGTAGAAAATGACACAGAGTTCAATACAGTTCACAAAGAAAAAATACCCATTCGTTTTACTTGTTAATCTTGATCACGTCTCTGATTGGACGGGGGGGGGGGGTAAAGACGTCTTCCCTTAAGAAATACGAACACAAAACAAATAAGAATCGAGAGGGATAGAGCAACCGGTGAACTCTAACCACCAAGCTGGAACTCAGAAGGAAAAAATCAGAAGTTCAATTTTTGAAACAAATGTTAAAATCTGAAATGACATGAACTTGAAAGAAAAGTGCGCCGCAGCTCTTTCAGGTCCTGCAGACGTTTCGCCGAGCATCATGGAAATCTGTGCCCCTGGCTCTCTGTTAAGGCCATCGTTGTCAGAAGGCGATCGCGTCTCTGAAGAAGCATTGATTGCCGAGGAATCAAGGAAGCGCAGCTGCGTCCACACAACCTCCGTGGCGGCTGGGGCCATCGGACAAACAAAACTGACTCCCGCGCACACCGCGAGAGCCTCGCCGAAGCCAACTGGCCTTCATCTTTGTAGATACCGTCCACAAAAAAAAAAATCAACAATATTCTGTTAATTCCTCTTTTCTCTCATGCTGCTCACTGAAGTGTGAAACCAGACTTCTCCGGCTACCGGTCGTCCAGGATCTGAGCCCGAGAGAGCTCGTTAGTCAAGGCGCCCTGGGTTAGGGTTTTCAATGTTGGTTTTTCAGATACTGTATATTCCGGCATATGGTTCTCCGAGGTAAGTAGACCAACAAGACACCAGACGAACAGTTAAACAAGATAAGAGGACATCTAGCTACAGCAGCTTTTGATCTGAGGCTCACATCCAGCCATTTCTTGAAAAAACCTTCAACAACAGGTGGACTGGAGCAACTGGGGCAAAGACCCTCACTCAAAGGTACAAGAGCAGTGTCTGCGGTAGGGTCTCGAACCCGAACCCAACCAAGTCTCAAGTCGCTTTGCTTGAATGTTGCTGCATAAAGCCTTCAGACCCGCCGCCCAACCCATTCTAATCACATGCACAGTGCTTTCCAGAAACACGTGCAACTGGCAGTGCACGTGCAGAAGCAGTCAAGACATTTGTTTTTGCATCATTCACGGTGGCTGCTATGATGCGATGGAATATGTCCCTGTAAAGCAATGTGCACTGATTATAATGTCTTGTTTAGGAGACATGAAGGGCCTTGAAGCTATTATGCAGCATCGCCACAGAGACTGCCCCCACTACAGTGCCCCAACAGAAGCTTGAAAGAGTTCATTCCTATGCTCTCCTCCCCCCAAGCTCCGTCCACCCGGCCCGTCCCTTGCACGGCTCACCCTGCCTCCTTGGAGCTGAGCATCTTGGCCCAGATGAGGTCGGTGTCGATGGGCTCCTCGCGGGGGTTGGTGGAGCTGACCTGCAGCATGAGGCTGTCGCAGGGCGCCCCGGTCAGCGTGGCGAGGCCCTCGATAGCGCGGCCGGCCTGCAGGGCGAAGTAGGAGCCGTGCAGCTTCGCCAGGGCCTTCTCGATCAAGGCCACCCACAGCTGCTTCCGCTGGGCCTGCGAGAGACGCAACAACGCAGAGCTTCACACGCGTCATGTTTTGGAGATGTATGGTAGACATTTTAAGAAACATAATCGGTAATGACTTTTCCCCCCATTGCATTATGATTATTCCTGGTTCCACACAGGGCATGAACCTGGATTACACTAGTATGGCACGCACTCCCACACACCAGCTCACAGGGACAATTAAGAGACCCCAGTTCGCTTAACCAGACTTCCTACAAAATGACAAGGATCAGAAGCACCTGAAGAAAACCAGCAGGACAAGACACTCTTCAGAGCAGGTCCTCACCCAGCTGGAGTCGAACCCAGAACCCGGAGCTGACACGCTTATCTACAGAGGTTTCGGTCATTTGACGTGTTGCAAACTCCACAGCAACTGGCTGGAGAGTCAGCACCTACTGAAGATGCTGTGCTTCTCTCAGTGATATCACTTAGGGCCCGCAGGTGCCCGGGAAGTCAAGGTTTGGCTAAATAATCTCGATTCCACCTCAGCACTCTGCGTTTTTGGTACATTACTGGGACAAGATCCAGTTCAGAATTCACTGACCAGACCAGAGTGTACGAACCCAGAGTGGACTTCTGCCGGGACACTGGGGTTAACACCCCTGTCATCGTGTTCGTAATGACTAGGCCGTCAGGTAACCTTGGTTTAAAGTCTCATTGGAAAGATGGCCCCTCCTACAGCACAGTCCCGGCCTTATCACAGCAGTGGGGAGGCATTTCTGGCACATTGTGAGGTGCAGTCTTAAAAACAGGGAATCCTGTATATATACTCTGTGGTTTTTAAAGAACAATGCAAATCTAATCCAGATGAAAGAAATCTCAGACATTTGTGAATCACCTCCCGGGGATTCCCAGTCACAGTCGGCTCATAACGTGAGCCATGCCTGCACTAGTGGCATCGGGACTGTAGAGCTAAACAGATTCATTCCTCAGCAGCCCAATATCAGGACTTGAAATCTATTTATATTTATGCTTGTGCTCGAAGCTTTTAACTAGGGCAAACAACTAAGACTAAAGCAGGGGCTTAGCCTTAGATAGTCATGGTCATGCAGACTGTATAGTTAATCTGAAAAGTCAATGGACAGAAATCTTAAAAGAATGTTAACTTCTCTTAATGAAGCAACTGGTCGATCCAATGAAGTCATTCAGGGCTTGGCTGGAATGAAATCAAGAAGACACCATGAATCTTCAGAAGCCGGGTGCCTGAGCCCTCATCTATAAGTCGAATTATTTCTTTTCCAACTACTGTTGCAGGAACAAAAAAGGAGTGCTGGTAGGACCCAAGTCCAGCTAACACCTCAGTGAAAAGCTCTGAAAGTCGCTTCAGAGTGGTGTTTCAATGCTTCTCCATGGAAGCTGATTGCACACTGGAATCAGGACTTTGAATTGCACGAAAAAAATAAATTATACCCAATGATGCACTAATAAGCACTGTATCTTATTGCTGGATATCAAATTAAAATGTTTCAATTTACTTGAAAACGCATTAAACAAGACATTTAACCAAAACAAACAATGCAGTCTTGCAAAAGCTAAACATGATTACTTTAGCGAGCAAGGATGTGGTTTATTTTATTGATGTTCTTTTTCATGGAAAATAATGTAGTTCTTGTTTTGCAACTGAGAGCATGAATAAATTCTAGAAAACAGACTTCAGGCCGCCAGCATGGGCAGTGTGGTGAAGAGGATTTACATGCATGTGTCTGCGAGAGGGGAACACGCTGATCAGAAACTGAGGAACCTATTTCAGTGTAGGGGTCTTTGCTACTTCACCTACTCCTCTTCACAAACAAGTGGAGGCCAAGGGAGTCAGTCTTGACCATCTGGCAGTTTTACAGTGATCCTAGGATCTCATCCAGCTGTTTCCTGAAAGACTCCAGCGTTCTGGCTTCAACAGAATGGCTCGTTCCAGACACCCACGTTTTGCATAAAACAGAGCCTCCTGTTTGCAGTTTTAAATGCACTTCCACTTGAATCCTCTGGTTTGGGTGTTAATGGTGATCATGATTTACTGGCTACTGGCTTAATTTATTTTAAATACTTGGATTACAGGGCAGTCAGTACAGGGCAGTCCCTTAAGCCCAATAATGTATCTAGTATCTCCACCCTGGACTGATTTGTTCGAATGTGGTGACCAAAACTCTACACAGTATTCTAAATGAGGTCTTGCAAGCGTATTTTGTTATCACAATACCTCTTGAATTAAATCCGCGATTAAGTCATGTCTGCTCCAAACAGAGTGCCATGAGCAAAACCACCAAATGTCAGTGCACACCAGAACTGACTCGGAAATAATCCCAAACACTGCAGTTAAGCACAGCCCTGCCTGTGCACTGCTGCTTGTCAAGCAAGATTTGTGCTCACATATCCGATTTATCAGAAATAATATAAGCTGATAGTAATAATAACCTTTATTTTGCAAAGTGCTTTTAATGAAAAGAACTTCAGTGCATGAGTAAAACTCATGCCAGTAACTCTAATTTGATGCGATCTGATAATTTGATTTGAACAAGATACAGCCATTAGAAGTATGATTTCAAACAGACCCACAGTATCCATTATATAATTGAATCTAAATCTTTCATCTAAATCAGACACATGCAATCTGTTTTTAAATATCAACACTGCCACCATGGGGGCAAGTCAAAAGGGTGTCTCCTTGCTTTTCGCTGGTCAGTTCCTTCCCAGTCACGAGACAGATCAAACAGACAGGCTCTACTCAGGAAAAGGGAGCCTATATTCACTTGCATGTCACTCCATTCAAGGCTCACACTCCTACAGCTTCTGCAGGTTTCAATCACGAACTGTGGATATATTCCAATCATTTGCTCAAATACATTACTGACAGATTATATTGGATACGATCCTGAAGGCAGGTGGAAACTGATTAAATCTGCTGATCTTTTTTTGGGGGGATAGTGTGCATGACATCATGTTTGCTCCCCGACACTGGCTGAATAAATGTTAAATCACATCAGCAAGGTAAGCATTATTTCTTTAATGGTTCAAATACCATGCAGGGCCTAGACACCCTTTTTAATAAGAACACTAATCGATAAGTGCCCCATTCCTAGGAGCACCTCCTCCATATTTGAGCTTACTGCTGCTTTTGGGGCTGACACAATGTTTTTAGAGGTGTGATATAGAAAAACATCTCTGAACCATGAGTAAGGAAGGCAATGAAAAAATCTGCACACACTAGAGCTGAGACTGTGGGATTTCCTAACAGCTACGAAGGCTTTATGATGAAGGTGCTGCGTTGCTTCTGCAAGCACATTCAGGGGAAAAGATCCCCATTGTGACAAGTCGCGTGTAAAACACGGAGGGAAATACTACAACCTGCTCAAAGGACGTTGAGCAAAATCGAGTTCAATCCAGAAACTACAAAACACTGAAACCTGTGAAACATGCAATGTCAGGAGAAGTGCAGAAAGATGCTCTCCATATTAAAAGAAATCTGCCAGTCTTACACATATCAACATTCATGAGGCAAGGGAATGAATAAAATGAAATGGTAGGGTACATTTGGTCAATTTGAATTGCTAGACTTTTGTATGGTTATTTTTGATTGATAAAAAAAATCGTACCAGTGTCATCTGGCTGGCTTTAAAATTTAATTGCTTTTCAGAGACTCCTAACACCTCTCTGCACCTCCAGCCAGATGCGTCTGTCCTTCTAGAAACGCTGCCTGACGTATTTCCCTTTTCCTGCTTTGACCACGGAACTGGATCAGCTGGGGTTTAGCTCAGTGCAAGACAGGGTTGGACAGACCGCTTCGCTGTACTTCAGACGATGCCCAGCTGGCCCGCTCACCTGGGAGAAGAGCAGGTACCCGTACTCGTCACAGGGCAGCATGTCGTCCACCAGCACGGTGGTCCAGGTGCCGTCCTTGCACAGCCTCACCTGGTACGCCCCCTCCTGGCAGATGGCCCGCGTGATCATCACCCTCTCCACCAGCTCGGGCCTCTCCGCCAGCACTGCCAGGGCGCTCAGGAACCTGCCGACGGACACAAATACTCCATTACTGCTCCCATCGGGGGTGCGGCACGGCGGCGCAGTGGCCAGCATCGCTGCCTCGCAGTTCTGGGGCCTGGGGGTTCAACTCCTGTGTGCTGTCTGTGTGGAGTTTGCATGTTCTCCCCAAGTTCGTGGGGGTTTTCTCCAGTTGCTCTGGTTTCCTCCCCCAGTCCAAAGACAAGCTGGTGGGGTTAGATGGCTTCTAGGAAACTCAGAGTTCAGTTTATTGTCATATGCACAAGTGCAATGAAAGGCTTATTAGCCTGTATGGCCTGTACAAGACATTAAGGAAATACCAAAAACACAGAACAGCAGCAGCAGCAACAACAAGTGAAATAACATCCATCTTAGGGGGAAAAAAAAAGAACACATCAGTGTGAGCCAGTGGTAGGGGTGGAGTTTAGTCATCTGACAGCTTGTGTGAAGAAACTGGACGTTTGTGCCTTTATGCTCCTATAACGCTTACCAGAGGGAAGGGGGGAGAAAAATGAGGAACCAGGATGACTGGTGTGCTTAATGATACTTCCAGCCTTCCTGAGGCAGCAAGTAGTAACAATTTCTGCAATAGAGGGGAGCTGTACTCCGATGATGGACTGGGCTGACCTGACCACCCTCTGTAATGCCTTCCGGCCAAACAACGAGCTGCTGCCAAACCACACGTGAGCGCCACATGTGAGCAAGCTCTCAATAGCACACCTGCGAAATGTGGTAAGGACAGCCGAAGACAGTCCAGATTTTTTCAGTTGTCCGAGGAAGTAAAGGCCTTGTTGCGAGTCCCTGGTGGGAGTGGGTGTTTTTGTGTCTGTCTGTGCCCTGTGATGGACTGGCATCCCATCCAGGGCGTACCCTGCCTTACGAGCGCTGCTTGCTGGGACAGGCTCTGCCTCTCCCGCCTATTTGATTATGGTTGGAAAACGGACGGACAGATACTGTACTTTTGGAGGGGGGGGGGCCCTCCTTTTCTGTTTCATTCCATTTGCAAGCCTTTTTCTTTCCAAATTATTTGACTGCTTGCCTTTGTAAAGCCCTTTTCCTCCCGAAGGATCCGAAAACGCTTCACACGCAGGAGGTGGGGGACAGGTGACACGTGGCAGCTGTTATGCGATGAGGCGCCAACAGCCCCACACTGCCAGCTCAGGTGGAGGTGGAAGGTCTTTGCCAGGTCAAAATTCAGACAGAGCAGAGTGTACAAGCCCAGAGTGGAATTCAGGGGTTAACACCCCCTACTCTCACAGTGACATGGGGTGTTTTAATGACCGGACGGTCAGGTAACCTTGGTTTAATGTCTCATCGGAAAGATGATGCTCCTACAGCGCAGTCCAGGCCTTATCACAGCAGTGGGGAGGCATTTTTGATACATCGTGAGGTGCCATCTTAAAAACAGGGAACCGATCCTGTTTATGTGCTCTGTGGTTTTTAAAGAACAATGCAAATCTAATCCAGATGAAAGAAATCTCAGACATTTGTGAATCACCTCCCGGGGATTCCCAGTCACAGTCGGCTAATAACGTGAGCCATGCCTGCACTAGTGGCATCGGGACTGTAGAGCTAAACCTTTGTGTGGAGGGTGCCACACAATCTATTTAATGTCAATTTTTAATATGCTAGTAAACACGGTGTAATATTTGGATTTGTGTCAGTGCCTAGAATATGCTTCAAACGATGCAATATGAAACAAAAATAGGAAAACATTAATTAAAAGACTAATAAAGCATCTAACTAGTGCTGCACTGGGAAACGCCATGTGTACGACTGCAAGTCTTAATAAAAGACAAGTTATGTATCAATATAACTTTAACCTATTTTGAGATTCTCCCATTTTACTGAGGCACCGCTCAGTAAAAACGCCAGCTCATCGGGAATATGCCGAAGCGTCTGCACCGCGCGCCGCTCACCAGCAGTTTCCCAGCAGCCCCTGCAGGATGTCGGAGGGGCGGGGCGTGCGGAAGACGGACCACTTCACGCCGCGGTCCTTGAAGTTGTTGCAGTTGATCTCGTGGGGGCGGAGCCACTTCTTGACGCGCTGCTGCACGCTGTCGCCCTCCGGGAAGCCCACGGAGCGAGGGCCGGGGGGGAAGCTGTCGTCCACAAAGTTCACGGCATTCTGGGAAGAGACCAGCACAACACCAGCGTGAGGCATGATGCCAGCAGCCATATCGCCCTGCAACTCACAGCTGGCAGCCCACTGAAGCTCAGCAGCTGGGAGTCTGGCCAGTACCTGGATGGGAGACCTCCTGGGAAAAACTAAGGTTGCTGCTGGAAGTGGTGTTAGTGGGGCCAGTATACTGTAAAAAGTCGCCGTCCTTCAGATGAGATGTAAAACCGAGGTCCTGACTCTCTGTGGTCATTAAAAATCCAAGCGCGTTTCTCGAAAAGACTAGACTTTACCAGTTATGGCCTCCTAATAATCCCCCTCTCTGAACTGGCTTCATCACTCTGTTCTCCTCCCCACTGATAGCTGGTGTGTGGGGAGAGTACTGGCGCACTATGGCTGCCGTCACATCATCCAGGTAGGGCTGCACACTGGCGGTGGTGGAGGAGAGTCCCCGTTACCTGTAAAGCGCTTTGAGTGGAGTGTCCAGAAAAGCGCTATATAGTGTAAGTGTAAGCAATTATTATAATAATGTCAGGAGAGCTTGCTGCTAGCTGCAGCAGGGCGGGGGCGAAAGCTACATTTGCCATGTCCTATGGAAAACGGCCCGATTCCATTATCTATCTCCAAGTTAACATACACGAACGCAGCAAGGCTGGAATTTCACTCCATTTTGTCCCCATGTTAGGCACATCAGCATGACACATCCAATTAATCATTTAAATGTCACTCGCTTCAGGCCTACTCACAAGCCGTGCTTTATACTTCAAACGTTGGTGAAGTATATCTGTAAGCACCGCTGTAACCCTAAAGAGATCAGATTATAAAATCCGCGTCCACTCAGTCTAAATCCCTGATCAGCACTGCCAGACTATGACACTGCCTTATTTACACCACATACAGTACATATCAATTGGTAACAAAAAAAATGATGACTGGTATGGTGGTTTGTGTTAGGAAGGGAAACTGAAGTGTGTTACTCTGACTGAAAAGAGTGCAATACAACATCTGCCTGCACTGCCTCTCTTTTAAACTTAACTTGGCAAACAAATTGCTAAGAAACAATGCATTAATGCATCTGCATGACATTATATTCATAAGATGAAATGGAGCAATGAACCTGAAAGAGCAGTGATCTCCTCAGCTTGCATAGTGCTCCTTTCCCCCCGCGAAGAGAGACACCACAGCTCAGGAAGTCATTCTTGCTGATAATCGATGCACTTCACTGTCACGAGAGACGTTTATTATCGTTCCAACCGGAAGAAAGCAGGGGTGAAGGTCATGAATGATTGCCCTCAGTCTCTACTGTTTTCCCCAACAGAATCCCATCCTCTGCTCCTCAGTAAATTAGCTCTGCTCTGCCCTCTAAAACACTACTGAGGTCTAATATAGGACCTGTAATGAGCTTTAAATAGTGGTAAGAAGGAGTCTGTCTCTTCCTCCCTGTTTTATGTGCTCTGAGTCTGACTGTACAGACTGAGCCCAGAAAAGACTCACAGAAGAGCACAGAACTGGAAGCCCTTTGTAAACGTACAGGCCTTCAGGCCTGTGAAATGTGTGTGCCTGCTGGAGTTACAGAGCACGATGCTGCTGGGAACTGGACATGTCCTGCTTATTCAGAGCGGTAGAGCACAGAAGACAAGGGTCACGTCATCCCATCACTGCACTGCCTCACAGAGTCAGACATTTCTGTACTTCAAATTCTTCCATCTGTCCACCTTGATCAGTACTTTAATCCACAATAAGCACAGCGTATGGGGTGGTAATCTCGCTGCACAAGATCACGCACTTTTTTAAAACTTCAAATACAGGATCACTGGCACAGCCTTCAAGTACCTTTTGATTATAAAGTTGGAAAAGGTTCTAAACGCGTAAAACTGCACTGCAGACCAAAGGAACGTTGGGTCACAAACAGGAGGCCATTTTACTTATTGTGCACATTTAAAAGAGCAGCTAGTTGACGTGTAGATTTTAATGAATAGTTTAAGAGTGTTCACCATTTAAGCTTAATACATAGGTTCTTAACCTCATGTCAGTAAACCCTGGCCTCAATTTACTGAGAAGTCAAACACAGGCAAGCAGTTGATAAAATGGTCTAGACAATTAACTTGAAGTACATGAGCACTAGTACTCATGTTAACAGGTGCATGCAAGCATGAAAACTTAATTGTAGTGTTCTTTATTTAGCCGTTTGTCTGATTTCTTGCAGTTCTCTCCTTCAGTCGAACCGTTACAGTACACAAGCCTAGCTTTCATTTTTAGTCAAACAGAAAGGCTCTCAATTATGAGACGAATGCAGCAGCTGTCTGAGTCTCTGGGAGGCCTGACCTGCTTTCCCAGCACTGTGCCTGTTCTGAAGGATGTGTCCCACTCCGGCTCATTTATCGTTTGATAATGTCATCACTGCCTTGAAGCATGAGAATGCCCGGAAATAACCGCAGAAGGAAGATAAGGGGTTCCCCTCTGCAAAAGGTGTCTTTAAGGCTTCTTGTAACAAGAGGAAGAGCAGTTCCCCTGCATCTGAGCACTGACTTTTTCTGGTGCGAAAAATCACAAAATACCTCAGCATAAACACTCACAATTACATTTGCAAATGAAATGCGTTTACAAATGAAGCTAGACCTTTGCCTATCCAGCGACTGATCGGCGATCTCTGTTTTTTCTGTTTTGTCCCAGGAACCGGGAAGGCGTTCCAGACATATTTTGTCCTGCACGTGCCCGGTGTGGGACGGCCGACTGTTTTAAGTCTCGACTTGCTCCTCCGACGTGCCCACCCCCCCTCAGCTGCAGAGACGCGGCGCTTGGCGAGCTCCACAGGGCCTGAAAAGGCACCAATCGGCGCCGGCTGGAGAAGCGACGCGTCTCTCGCCCACGTCCGCGCAACGGGGCTGCCAAAAGAGACGTCGCTGTTTAGGAAGCTGAGAAAGCCGTGGGTGACTAGTCCCAAATTGACTCACAGTGGAATGCCACTTGCAGGAGGCTGCAGAGGGAGTTTTGGTCGTAGTCGGTCGATAACATTACCCAGAACTGAACTAGCAATATCTCACCTGTAGAGCTCAACCAAGCCAGAGTCTGACCCGCCTTTATCTAAGCGGCCAAGGGTACCACTTGCAGAAAAGTGCCTCCTGACCTCGGTCTTAAACGCACTTCATTGTAATTTCTGTTTGCGTCATCCGGTTTGTGACACATCCTGAAGAAGGTCATTGTACCGACTTTGGCAATATCACCACGCAAATATCGTCAATACACTGGACTATGTCTACATTTTTCTAAAGCTATGACGTATCTTGTTCTCCGCCTCTGGAGCCCAAGACCACATGAATGTCCCAGTGAAGAACAGAATTTCTGCTTAGCAAATGGAAAAAAACCCTGAAGATTCTGCCAACAAAGGAATGGTTGATATAAGGCTAAGTAACTTAGTAAGACTTAGTCATTTCTGCATCGACCATGAATGCAACAAAGACGGACAACAAAAAATGAATACACAAGAGTGACTATTATGTAGGAAAGTCGAGACAGGCTGCAGAGAAAAGGCCATCTGTTCTGCTCTGTAACGCAACACAAAACGTGATCCGGACCTGCAAGACGGAGCCCCGGTGTCAAAGACGGGAGACAGAGGCGATAGCTAACCCAGACGCTGGGATTGGCGTCCTGGCCAGGCGGGCACTCTGGGGGCAGCTAGCACGTGTTGGCAGTTAGGACCATTCCAACGAGTTCTGGCTGCCAGCGCAGAGCTCCCTTCGCGGCATCTGCGTCTCGATCTGCCCTCCGCTACGCCAGACTACTCGAGCGGGCTTCCGGGATTAAGGGATTAGGTTCGTCTTTGCAGAGATGGGGAATTAATAGTGAGGGATGGAAAAGAAACATGACATTATACAGCACCATGCTCTGCTGGAACTGATTCAGCAAGTCATTCACATCCCGATGATATTTACTTCATTTCGGCAAATTAGAAAGTTCAGTGCAGCCACTTGCAAAGTGCATTCTCCCATTCAGTGTGGCAGGTTTGGACACAGATCTCTTACAGCCCCGAAAGCAAAGGGGCACCCATGGGTGGCATGTTCACTAGTGGCTTTGAGTGGCATCCCAGGGCACAGCAGTCATGAGGACGCAACCGGCCCCGCCCCCAAACGCGCACGGATGTCTCGAAGACAGACCGCGGCAAACTTCGAAGTCAAAAAACCGCTCTCCAGGATGTTTTGGAACATTCAAGTTTTGGAGGGCTCCACCAGTGACGGGGAGTGACTGCAGCAGGCAGACAGTGACACCTTAAAGGGAACTGACCCACGAACAGAACCCACTGCAGCCACAGAGTGAGTGGGATGCATGAAGTGGAGAATCATTCAGAAAACTGCTCTAGTCATCAAATGAAAAATGCTGCAGCACCAGCTTTATCAAAGAAGCATCAGATGATGATGTTTTAAGATGGAAATATATCATATTGATTCTTAAGCATGTATAATTTAATACTATACAAAAAAAAACTCTTATCAGAGGCATTATTTCTTTACCAATAAAATCCGTGCTGCACAAGACAAATTCTTCTCTCACCCTGGCAATACTTGAAAAGACCTCCGAACTACTCAACTGATTTTAATTCTTAATTAAAACGCTGTTCTTTATACCCCGACATACAGTACACCTTTGCTGCTATGGAGAAATCTGGCACAACTGGGGTAGAACATGGAATTCTTAACTATTAAGAGGTTAATGATTCAGATACCTTTGAATGTCGTGCCAACTCATAACTTTTTTAGGCCTGTAAGAGATTAAAGATCAGTTTCCGTTCTTAAAATAATTCACAGAAGAACAATCAAGCACTTTATATCGGCAGACTACAGTATATCTCAGGATAATATAACCGGAAATGAAGAATTCAAATTGCAGGGCAATGACTTTCTATATGTAACTCAATAGCTGGAACACACTGAAGATTTCCACAGGGAGAAGGCTTCAGATATGCCACTAGAGATCTGTTTTAATTTTTTAGAAGATGGAAAGGTTGCATTATTGACCACCAAATTCCCTAATCGCTTAACTTGTGCTTATCTAAAGTACTGCATAGGATATATTTTTTTAATATCATTATCGATTTAACAAACATGTTCTGTCCAACCTATTTCACTCTTTTCCCTTGCAACTGTCACAAGATCAATATGTTGATTACAGAACTGAAACCACAACGATTCTCTGCTTATGCCTTGTTTAGACGTTCTAGTTTCCCCCTGGCTGGGCACAGAGGCTCACGGTACAGTTTTATTAGTAATGCAGCCCAAGAGACGGTGAGTAAAGAACAAGTCATGTCTGGCAGCCTTCCAACATTAATAATTATTTAATACTTCCCTCCAGAACAACAGGCCTGTGAACAAACAAAATGGCAGTATATAACCCCACAGCTGCATCTGAAATGGACAAAATAAAAAAACTGCGATCTGCAAGTACTGGTGGATTTTTCTGTTCTTGGAATGCAGCAAGCTCCAATTAACGCGTGTGTGTGTGTTTCAGGGTATTTTAATACGGAAAATGTAAAGATTTTTCAATTCTCTGTGTAAAGCAGATACTCTACATGCTGCACATTTGGCGAATTCTGGAATGCTACAGTCCATCGGGCTTGGAAGCCGACTGACTGATGATTATGTGGATTTAATTTCTGGAATTGAGAAATTCAGTGCAGTCGCTTTCAGATTGCATCCTCCCGTTTTGAGTGTGGCAGGCTGGTTTCCTTGAGGGCTACTACCTGTCTGATACAACTCAAAGCTGCTACAGGCCTCTCTGACACAGTGCAAAGGGGGCACCCATGGCTGGCCATGTTCTCTCGGTGGTGACACAGCCTTAACGGTGTGGCTCTGTGGCTAAGGATCTGCGCCTGTGGCTGGAAGGTTGCCGGTTTGTATCCTGCGGCTGGCAGAGAAATCCTACTCCGTTGGGCCCCTGAGCAAGGCCCTTAACCTCAACTGCTCCAGGGGCGGCGTATAAATGGCTGACCCTGCGCTCTGACCCCAAGCTTCTCTCCCTGTCTGAGTGTCTCGTGGAGAGCAAGTTGGGGTATGCGAAAAGACAAATTCCTAAAACAAGAAATTGTCTATGGCCAATTAAGTGATCTTAATCTCTTAATTTTAACAGGTGTGCCTAGCTCTTGTATTTTAATACAAATACACACATATTTGAAATGTGTTTTGCATACCCAGCAACCACCTCCGGAAGCAGAGAAGGAGGAAGTGTAGACAGGCTCCTCTGAACTTCCCACCCACTCAGCCAATCGCCCTTTGAGGCAGCACAGGCTCCGCAGTGACGTACAGGAGAGGCGTGTCCCTCGCTGACATCGCCGCACGCCGTCGCGTACCTGGGGAGACGCAGGAGAGGGTGGACCCTCTCCTCAGGGGCACTGCGTCAACTGCGTGTTGCAACCCAAAGACACGTCCCAGGCTCCGACTTGCCAAAACATGTCATTTGACTCTTCCAAGAATGGAAAACGGTGGTGTCTCAACTGCTTGTTATAGCAATGCATCACAAAAACGGTGCAGGAGTTCAAGACCAACAGGCGATTCTGCATATGAACATCCTCGACCTTTTTCGGCAATAGAAAATGTATCTAAGACTTGGGGTCATTAATCAGTGAATCCTTGAATGTGAGCCGAGCCTTGATTTGATCTATCTGCCCTGCTGAGTAAAGAAACACGGAGCTCACCGTGTGAAACCAGGAATGTCTTTTTTTACATCATGCTCCCAACTTAGAAGTGTTAATAAGTTTCATAATTACATTCCGATAGGGAGCAGAGCATGAGGTACAAGTTCAGCATTTTAAATCTTGCATTTGATTCCAATTCAGGTGTTTTAAAAGGACGTGCACGTTCTGCGTTATTCTCCGATATGGCTTCTGAACATGAGGCACGGTAATTAACGCACAGCTCCGAGGTTTTAACTTAAAAGGAAATGTCTTTAATTGATGTGAAATTGCCAATATGCGATTTGCTCACACAAAAACATGCTGTCCAATGCCAATTGTCAATGTTTTCTTATCTCACTGATAATCTTTTAATTAAACTTTAAAGTTACGACATTATAAAGTCACTACACTTTCCAAAAAAATGCCAGAATCAAAATCATAACCCTGGAAAACCTGTTCTGGGGGAAAGTAGGTCACACTGATGGGTATCAGTTTTAGATAGGTTTGGACCAGATCAATGAGACTCTTTCTAATAAGCTATGGGACGTCTTTGCAGGAAGTCAGGTCTGTTGGATCCTGTGGCTAACAACCAGGGAAAATCAGATTCTCAAAAGAAGCACCCCCAACATAAACCCAGGAAATGCAGTGAGATTTGAAGCGACACTAACAACAAAATGCTGATTTTACAAACAACAAAAAAGCTAGTTTTGTGCAACTGGTGCACCAGAGATCCTTTTTTAAATACTGACTACAGCATGCTTTTCTGTAAAGAGGCATCCACTAATTGCAGAAAACCCATCTAAATACAGTAAACAAACATGAAAACATGGTGCGTGAAAAATATGTATTGCACACGCGCATAATAGAGCACTGGGGGATAGTTGGACCTAGAAAAGCCCCGAGACTCAAATCTTCAGCCTGTTAATATGAAGAATGAAAGTGATGACTGTATCGTAAAAATTTGTCCTTCAGAACTGCAAACGAATGGCAATGGTCCTCTCTGCTGAATCACTTCATATTCAATTTCCGGTCCAGTGCCCTGCAGCCACTGAAATGAACCACATGGTTCAGAGTTTATTTTTAGCCACGTTATCTATACAGGCTGGTGGACAGAATTACAGCACCAATAAACTAAAAGTCCTGGCTCTGATCGATCACCTCCAGGACATGCTTCTCCCCTGGGGGGTGAGGACGGGGGGGGGCGGCAGACACAAAAAGCCAAGAGGCAGGAAATAATGAACCCACTGAGTGATCAAGGCTAGTGGACAAATGGGGAAGAGAGAGGGGGTTAAGCAGTCTGGACAAAAAACAAAGAATGTGGAAAGAAAGACAGAGATAAAAATCTCAAATGCATAAGGGTTCTTATTAGAAACAAAAACCTTACTGCCTATAACAAAATGTCCAAAATATGAGACATCTCCATCCTAATTCTCGGATTGACAGCGTTCCTCACCGTAGGCCGAAGAAGGCTCCACGGCCGAAACGTTGCGTTTGCTTTCTTTTCTTTTCAGCACGAAATAAACCTATTACTTGTTCCTTTGCAGCCTACACATGCTGACGCAGCTCCCCACCTGAAGAACACTATGCTGACTCAGCTGAAGTGAAAGGGAAATTCCATGATAACCTCAGTTCTCTCCGACTGGTAGAAAAGAGTGAAAGGGGAGGAGCTGGTATAACACGGGCTTATTCGTTTGACCAATTAGACCACAATGGCGCGCCTTGAATAAACTTCTCTTAATCCTGCTCACTGAGCACGTAAGAAAGACTGGAACAAGTTGCCTAAACCTATATTGGTTGATCTCCTACACATTTTCCATTACAGTCATCTCTGTTGACCCTTTTTCCCCATTTTGTCAATATAAATATAAAGCACTCAATCTTAAAATAATTTTTTTTCGGCGTCTCTTCGGATTTTCCGGATCACACGCACCAAACCCCCCCAGATCCCAAAATAGCAACACGCTTTTAGACGATGCTCAATGGGGACCCTGTCCACCCGCCTAGAACGAGTCCTGCTGCTGCTGGTTTTCAAAGGGGAGCGAGATCTTGTCACGAGCCAGAAGCGACCAGGATTCCAACGTCAGTGACAGACACGGCAAACTCTCCTGTCAGACTCTGCGGCTGGGAGTGTCCTCATGCGTCTCTCTCTCTCTCCACCGAAGGTGCAGGAGTCATAGCCAGAGTGAATACTAACATCATCTCAGTATATTGTTACTGCACTTGGTGATGGAGAAGTGTCTCAAGCTCTGTCACTGGGTCTGGCCTGCACCCCCTGGAGGTAGTGGCTGAGAGGAGAACGATGTTCAAACTTGAGGCCATCATGGACAACGTCTCCCATCCCCTCTATGACAGGCTTGTAGAAATGAAGAGCACGTTCAGCAATAGACGGATTCATCCACGGTGTGACAGGGAGCGCTACAGGAGGTCATTCTTGCCTTCTGCCATAAGATTGTACAACGCATCCACTTTGGGTCTGGGCAGAGGCAACATTGACAGTGACCTGTTTCTGGACTGAACGGTAAACTGACACATCTTTTTCTTTTCCTGTTTACAACCGTTTTTGGGCAATATATGCCAGGGACCTGTGCAATACATTTATATTGTGCAATATGACTTTTTTGTGTACTGTTCTGGTTTGTTCTTTGTGTGTTCTGGACTGTGAGTAACACTTCTTAGTGCACTTCTCACTGTACTGATTGTATTGTATGTATTATATTATTATTATTGTATCATTCGTTACATCGGGCTGTGTTGTCTGTGTTAAGCTGCTGTTGCACTGCAATTTCCCTCAGGGGATCAATAAATTATCTATCTTAGATTTTAGATAAAGTTTGTGACAGCTGGAAGATTAAACACCTCTAACTTCAAAGCAGAGAGGCTGTTTGCCGAGGTCTGGGGGTCCCTTGAGCAGAAACAATTGTAAAGTTTATTTTGGTATAAGTTGTGGGTCAATGATTAGCAAGGAGCAGGACAGAAACAGACAATACAAGATCACATTAAGAGCACAGAGAGAAAGAGGAAGAGACAAGAGACAGGCAACAGTGAGAGGAGAGAGACATCCGGAGGAGTGGGGACTTGAAGCTTGCGCCAGGCAAGAGCCCCTACTTCATGATCACCCAAACCAAACCTGACTGGAGCAAAGTATTTGAACCTTGTTAGGGAGAGCGTGCCGATCTGTGTTTTTACGGAACTTGGGTTTCCTGGGTAAAAGATACCATTTTATGGATAGGGATATAGGCTTCCATTTATTTTGTGGCATCCAGGGTGCAGAGATAGAGATTTAACTGTAGGGTGCGTTGTATTTAATTAGAAGAAACCTCATCTCTTGTGTGGCCTCTGTAGGCATTAAGAGTTAAGTGCTTAGTATCGGTCTGGGGTTTTCTGGGTGACCAGAATGTTTGGCCCTTGAAACGTCTTGTTTATAAATACTGTTCATAAAGTAACTTGTGTGTGGCACGTTTTGTTGTATGTAGTGTAGTTTTATGTGTTGTCATTGTAAATAAATATTTGTTTAACCAAGTGTGCCTGGATTATTACTCCTCTCAACAAAGCTGTGCCAGAGAACAAAGAATTCACGTGCCTCAAATTATACCAGCCACTCAGGTGTATCGCATGAAAGCACTTACAAGCTGGGGGTTATGAAAAATTATTTCACTTATTGACTAAATTGCTCGGTCAATTCCTGAGTTTTGTAACCCCACATTTGTAGCAATATTAACAAAGACCAGGGATGCTAGCACCGCCATCGCGATGTATACTCCCATACGACCAACCTATCCACAAGTCTCGGATTAAAGCAAGCAGGTCACAGTTTAGAAACTCTGACGTCTGCTTTGCTGACCAGAGACTCCTCACTCCAGCCCTATGAAAGCCCTCCATCAAACGCCGAGTTAGCAAACTGCAGGTGCCTTGTGGGTTGTGGTTCTGTCTCAATCCAGGCCTGTTTTCTGCCTCCTGTTCCTTCCTCAGGTTCTGCCCTTGTGCGTTACAGACTTGCTGCCAAGTTGCACTGTTGGTTCTTCGGCAGATGACAGGCTGCGCGTGAACAGGGAATCACTCTTCCAAACGCGGACGATCGGCAGGGGCTCCCAATTTCTCGCAGAACGAGACTAATCGGAATTTTACGCTGAATTCACAAACGGCTGTTGTTTAAAATCCCAGAGCACCGCTGCCTGTGAAGGTCATTTCAACTGAACTGTAGTGCTCGACCACCTTTATCTTTTATTTAATCAAGCTGTACCTAATAAAACGGAACGCAGAGCTGTCTTTGGGGGGGAAAGGAATTTCATTCCCATTTCTGCAGCGCAGTGAGCTTTGATTCTCACTCTCGAGAGAACCGAACAGAGCTGCAGGAATTTTAATGCAATCCTAACAGTGCCTTCAGAGGGGACCTTTCAGATTGAGAAAATACTAAGTGCAACCGCCATCGCTCGTTGGACACATGAATTCTGTTACCTCTTTTGGAACTGAAAATCACACTAGTTTGTACGGCATATAAACAGTGAAGCCCGAATTCATTATTATTAGCTTTAACACAGAACACGAGCATCATAGAGATACTAACCGTGCCATTGTCTTAGGAGAGACAGTATTACAGACTCTATCGATCACTGTTGATTGGTACCAAATGGTACCGGAGCATTCAGGCCCGGACTACCAGACTCAGAGACAGTTTTTACCCCCGCACTATCAAACTATTCAACTCCCAGCCTCTCTCACCTATGATCTGAACCTCACAGTGCCTTCTCTCTTACCAAAAACTCAAACACACATTGAAATCTACCTCTACCTCACATGTCAAGAAGCTCACTCCCCGTAATTTCTATCCCTTTATTTCATTCTGTTGATGCCTGTTTTTGCACATCTGATGTTGTTTTTGCACATGACCCGTTACCTTTTTGTTGTTTTGCCCATCGCCTGCTGTTGTTTTTTTGCACACCGCCCGTCGTCTCCGTCTTTCTTTTATTCTTCAATGGTATTGTTGCTTTTTTCTGTACTACGTATCGTCTGAGAGCTAGCTAAATAGCATTTCGTTATACCATCTACCTGTATATGAGTATAATGACAATAAACTTGAGCTTGACTTGATTGATCAAGCTTGTGACACAGCTCTCTGTTAAACATGCAACCTTGATACACCGCAATTCAATTCAGTCAGTTCAATTCATAGAGAAGAGAGGCGGCAGTGCTCCTCCTATCACTTGGGGGTAGCCCATGGGCCCTGGAAATTGGTGGTATCCATATCCAACTCCATGCACAAATCCTTTAAGCCACAAAAGTCCTACATTATAGTGGGATGGACATATACTGTATAGACAGAACTGAAAAGATCAGGGAGCGTGCCTTCGAGCGGTCGGACATGGCATTCCAGGAAATGGCATCGCGGGAGCCTGCATGATTCAATTCCTGGCGTCGCGCGGGAATGAAATATTTAACGGGCGTCACGAAAACCGGCGCAGGAAAAACAGAGTGACAGCTGTGGGAGGCCGGGGCGTGATGCAAGCCCCGCGCAGGCCGGCAGCGCTTTGAAAGCACAGGGCAGGAGACTGAACGCGTTTGCGCCAATACACGCGCTTTAACTCCACAGTCTTTGAGATCCTGAGTAATTTCTCCTGCAGCCACTCTATAAAGGAGACAGCCTTTTTCCTCTTCCTGCGGGGAAGGCGGGTCATTGCCAGCGCCCGTGACGTTGATTTTTAACACTGCCCGTAAGAGAAGACTAGGGTTCCCAGCAGTGACGCCCCCTAAGCTCCTCCTCTTCTGCGTTACCCCAAAACTGTCTTGCTGTTTTCTAGTGCTGGCATACGCTGTATATAGGACACATTCACGCACGTCCTTTCTTCTGGCAGATTATTTCGTTCACTGCAGATCAAGAAGCTTAGACTTTAAGAATGGTAACAAACAACAGGAGGCCTTTTGGCCCACATAGTCTGTTTGGTGGCGAGAAGTTCACAGAACCGAGAGCGTCCTCCAGCTCTTTGTCGAAGGAAGTCAGGTTGTCAGCTTCAACGACACTGTTGGGCAGCTTGTTCAATACTCCCACTACACTTCGGGCAAGGAAGGGCATCCTGGTCTTAGTTTGAAAACGATTTCCACATGAGCTGTGAATCCCTTGGCTTTTTTCTTCTCTACAACTTGATTCGAGCCTTCACAATTGCTCTCACTCGCACTATGTCCTGATTTAATACGGATCACGCAAGGATGTTGTCTCCAAAATACTGGCTTGTCCCTTCCCCTGGTGTTGATAAGAGAGAAGTCACTTTATTGGCCCTATACAATTTCTTGCATTATTTGTCTTTTCATATACCCCAGCTTGCTCTCCATGAGACACACAGACAGGGAGAGAAGCTTGGGGTCAGAGTGCAGGGTCAGCCATTTATACGGCGCCCCTGGAGATTTTGGGGTTAAGGGCCTTGGCTCAGGGGCCCAATGGCGGGCCGTGGGATTCGAACCAGCAACCTTCCAGCCACAGGGCCAGATCCTTGGCCACAGTGCCACCGCTCCGCCCCATCTTCCCCAATGATGAATATCACCATTTCAAACACAGAAATAATGTGTAACTGAGTTATGCCCTTCTAGGGCCATGTTTGTTAATTAACAAAAAGAATTTGAGTTTTTTTTTCTTGTCCGGTAGCAATAATTAATTCTGTTCTACGCACTCTAACAGAAGTTAATTCAAACCAACTGTTACCAGAGGGAGCCCACCAACATAATGAAAATTAAAAACCTAAGGCGCCATCTCCAAACAGCTATTAAGAGGATGGAAAGACAATTACATCATCAAAAGCCTCATTAGATCCCTTAAATGACAGCCAAAGAAAAGACAGCAGTCCCAGAAGCACACTTTCTCCTTCAAGCACCACAATCAGATGCAGAACTAGTGTCCCATGTTTCTAGTTGCTGACTGCAAGACCAATGAAATGATTTTAACATCCGTAGGACTATCTGTCTATATGTGGTCCCATTTGTAAGGATTGCATTGGGCTGCTTTGTTGTGGTTCTCATGATCCAGTTTTATTGAATAGATCATCTGAGCTTCGTGTCTGCTTGTACGCAGGTTTATGTAACCTGTATATAAACAGGCATGTCTTGGTGTGCATACTGTGTACATTAGAAATTAAATTATACAGATTTCCACTTCAGAGGAGAGAATCTGGGATAGCACAAGCACAGTTTCATGATACAGTTGTCTGAGAAGGCCAGATTAAGCACCCGGTACGTATCCACCTCAGAACCTGAATGTACTGCGGCATGACCTTCACACAGTGTTTTTATACCGATGGTGCAGAACGGTGTAATCACTGCGTGGCTCTAGATAAAAGCCTGTTGGACGGGGGGGGTGGGCCCTCTTCTGTTCGGCAAATCCGACCAACAATTTAACAATAACTATTAAAAATGAATCACAGAGTGTCAGCAGAGGTTCAGCGCCAAAGCCCACGTCCTTTCCACCTGTAGCTTTCCCCAAGACTGTAGCATTTCTCTGAGCTGATGGGAGTGAACAATGAGGCACTGGCCTGGTTCAACATTATTCATTCTTTGTGGTCTCCAACTTCAGCTGAATGAGATGGAAATGACATATTATATTGCTACAGAGAGGTAGGGAAGACTTTATTTAAAGGAGACTTTAATTAAAAGACTTGGCAGGCTGCCTAGCCGGGTAAAAGCACTGCACATACAGTTATTGCTGCGCCTGACCAAAGATGTGATACAATCATCAGCCGGTTCAGAGCTGTCGTTTGAAGATTTTTCGTAAAACTGAAAAAAAAAAAACACCACTGATGGCCAACACGGATATAAATGAATAAAGTTCTACATATATTTTACACCATTCCAGTCACAGCTCTTGACAATAGCGAGTCAGGGGATTAATTATCATGCCCTTACGTCTTCTGAAGGTTATTTCTGAACAGGGCAGCCAGATTTAACTTCAGACTACGGGCGTTTCAGAAGGAGCTAACCATTTCGCGTGGGTTTAATAAGTATGTTCACAGCGTGCTGCGACGGCCACAGAGCTCCCAGTTTCATCTTCCCGGTGTTGCTCTGTGACCCCCCCAGCAAAAATAAACTCCCGTCGCCACCACCTCCCAGATCTAATTCCAATTCCGAGGCCGGCTGGACCCCGATTCCCAAAGAGCTGACGCGCTCGGGCAAATTAGCATTCCGAACATTAAATAATAATGAAACAACGCGCAGAAACTCTTCCTTTCAGCTCGAAGTGTTCGGCGCTGCAGAGACGAGTCACTGTTTTAATTTGTTCCCCTCCTCGACACCCGGGCGGAGATCACAGGGCCGACACCCCCCCGCCCGCAGCAGTGGCACGCAATGCAGAAAAGCTGTGCGGGGACGGGCTTCAACAACAGGAGCGCCGTGGACTGTCAATGCTAGCGACGCGCCGCAAGCCGCCTGGCCTGTGGCCGTGCGCTGATGTACTGTAGTATCGGGAGACTCCATTAGCACGTGATCGCCGCTATTAACCCCGGAAACATCAGCTCACAGCAACTCGTGCGAGAGAGCGACGCGATCGGCATACAGTGCCTGCTGCAGCTGCACGGTTACTTAAGACAGCCTGACCTTTGATCCTTCTTCCCGGTCTGCCAACTGGCTTACCTGCCTCTGTGGCTTTCGGTCAAGCCGATAACGTCTGCGGCTTTCCCTTTCTATCTCCCCATCGGACACGTTACACAGCAGTGCACACACGCACGGTGGAGGGGGGCAGATGGACTTGATTGATACAGAGGCTCTGTAATGAACTAAGGGAGGAAGCCGAGAGATTTCAGATAATAGAGGTAAGAAGCGTTTCGGTCTCTGCTTGCCATTCATTTCCCACATGCGCCCCGGTGCTTCATTCTGCACCCAGGGGCAGTATCGGAATATAATTCCGGCGGGGGGGGTGGGGAGAAGGGCAGAAAGGAAAAATCTTGATTTTTGCCACCAAATAAGTTGATCACACATCCTAAAAATACATCACATATAAAAAAAAAACGTACCTTAAGGCTAGATCTTTTCTCACTAAGCATTTCCAACTCATCCAATCTCACGCCTGGATTGCAAACCTCATATTTTCAGAACTCGTCTTTTTGTGTTGCTCTCACAAGATGCAGACACGTTTCCGCTCCCTGTCAATTCACCATTCCCTTCAATGTATCAGAAGTCTTCAGTTTACACAAAGCATTAGCACAAACTAGCACGGAACACTACTCTCAGATTAGATCGATTAGATCTCCATGCTACAAAAAGCGAATGCAAAAAGCTTAAAGAATAATAAACGAGATATTTCTTGGTTTTCAAAGGAACGGCACAAACAGATTCAAGTACCTGGATTTTTTTTTTGATGGAATAAAGGAGGCTGGAAGAGTTTTGGATTAAGTATTCAGAAATCCTTGACAGAGTTTGCAACATTGTAGCCTGATCTCATCAGAAGCTTATCACGGCTGGGTCTGGTCAGTATTGAGCTGGGAGGCCTCTAAGAAAAACCAGGTTGCTACTGTAATTGGTGCTGATGGGCCAGTAAGCGGTGCTCTTCCCCCCTGAACCAGAATTTCCAAACCTTTAAGTTGAGGTCCTGTTTTAATGACTTGGTCCTTAAAGATAGCAGTTATTGGCCATTAAGGGGAACTGCTGTCCCAATTTCTCAGACGGGTTATTAAAGCGAAGATTCCCATGAATTGCGACATGATGCGGCCCTTCCTGCTCACTAGTTCCCATTATGAATATTGTAATGTGATGTCCGAGGGAGTGAGTACAGGTTGCGCAGCCGACATTTCACGGAACACGTGTTCCTACGTGATCTGCATGCAGAGTTAACGAGTAAGGAATATTTGTTGGCAAAACAGTCTCGAAAATCGAGAGCAATATTTCTAGTGGATTAAAAGCGATGTATTCACAAGCCCACTTCTTTACAGTGTAATTGGGCAGCACCACATCACCGGAATTGCCTCATTCTGAAGCACAGAACATGGTCTGGCACATACCTGGAAATGCTGTCCATTTTGGGATGTAAATTGGAAGTTTTACAAGTTACTGTGTACATTTTATTGCGGTTTGAAATGCACCCGAAATACGAAAATAGCATCGCAGTTTCTCTTAAAAGGAATCAATTGGGCATTTTGGAACCTGCCTTATGATATTTTGGGAACACTGATGCTATTCAGTGCCAGCTGTGTCTTAGCATTACAGATCCTTATCTGAGCTGTTACAAAGGGGAACACAGTAACAGAAACTTAGATCTATAAACTGGTGTATGGTACTACAGCAGGAAACAAAAACTAGGCAAGTTTGATATTTTTATAGGTCACTACTCCTGGTAAGAGTTTGAAATTGTGGGATAATGTAAAAACATGAAGGAAAATAGGCTAAAATCACATAAAGCAAATATTATGCAACTGCGCCAAGCAAGGCCCCAAATTAAAAATGGCGCTGCCTCATTTTATCTTTTCTTTATCTGGTCTTTCCACACCAACACGCCACAAGGTTACAGGCTATCCAATTTGCGAAAAACTCCTTCCCATTTCCGAGCCAAGATTTTTTATTTCACACCTTATCACACAGATGCCAGGACTTCTGAAAATCCTGAACATTACCTCACCGTGCATAAAGTGAAGTAAACTGGAAAGTGTTTTTTGTCAATTGTTTCCATTTCCACCAGGCACTGTACCCCATGCTTGTTACTCTCCGCTGTTCGGGGGCTCCGAAACTGTTAGACTGAGGTCTCTCTCCAAATCTGGGTGAAGTGCTTAGCAATTCTCTAGCAGCAGAGAGTCGGGTCACAGTACTTCCCAGATAGCAGATCGCATTCCAAATCCTAGCTGGTATGTCAAACGTTTAGGAGTTGAAAAGCATGTAAGAATGTGAAGAAAATTAGAGGCATTACTTAACCTTCTGTATAATAGTAACACAAGATGATGTATGATTTTACATTTCATGCTGTTTAAGAAAAAATGCCAAAGATTTAGAAAAAGCTCTCCCTGCAACTACGCTTTCCCAAAAATGCTTAAAACAACTGATTTCAATTCATTTTTAAAATCCACAAAATGAATGGACACTAAATGTAAATGTCTTTTTCTAAACTCCATCTGTTGTTACAAAGGAATCTTAGCATATGGAAACTCAGGGCCTGATGTCTCCTTTAAAACTGAATAAATGAACACATTCATTTTTAAAATCCTTGTTTCTTTTGTTTTGGCTTGGCCTGCACATTTTGCGCAATAAACAATTTAGAGGGGAAAAAAAAGTCTTATAGGATTTTACATATTTTTTGGCTGAATGCTTGAAGAGACGGTGACAAAAAACACAAAATGGTCTGACAACAACCAATGAATGTGGTCATCATTATAAACACATACAATAACACAATAACAGTCCTCCCTATGTAAAAAGAATGTGCAGTGATAATAAGCCAAGGTGCTGTGCTGGACTATTTGTCAAGGAGGTTGGAACTCTCCAACTGCGCAGTGGTATCTGGGTATTTATTACAGATATCGATCCAGCAAAAAGAAGCACCCTTTCCCTCTTTTGTTCATTGCGTACAATTTGTCCTTGTTTGGCCGGAATCCACAGTGGTTAATCTCTTGTCATTTTTCTGAAGGGGAAATGCTTCTGAAATAGATCATGTGCTGTTCCAATGACTCGCTGTACCCAGTAAAGATTGTGCTAAACAGCACGAAACACTAAAATCTGCCTTTACCGTCTGCACCTGGAAGAACAGGAGACATGCACCCTGACCCAAAAAAAACAACAAATTTTGGGGTCAAAGCTCTGCTTTGCTACGTTGTCTGCCTTCATTTAAAATAAATTCACTTTATTGGCCGTATACAATTTCTTGCATTAGGAGTTTGTCTATTCGCAGACCCCAGCTTGCTCCCACACAGACAGGGAGAGAAGCTTGGGGTCAGAGCACAGCGTCAGCCATTTATACTGAGCAGCTGGGGTTAAGGGCCTTGCTCAGGGGCCCAACGGAGTAGGATTCCTCTGCCGGCCATGGGATTTGAACTGGCAACCAGCCACAGGCGCAGATCCTTAGCCACAGAGCCACCACTCCACCTCATTTGGAGTCATCTGTAAATTCCCTTACATGCGGGTTGCTCAGACTGTGGGAGGATCATGTTTTTAATTTTAAAGGAAGCAAATGTATGAATTGGTTTTGAATACCAACAAAACAGAAACCGTATCAGACCTATTGCTTAATCTGAAGCGACTCTACATACAGTAGTTAAATCTATAGCCCCGAAAAGGGGATTCCTAATCCTGGGATCTCAGGATCCACAATCCCACTGGCTTTCTATGTTTGAATTGTTAGCTGCTTAAGGCTATGGAGAAAAGATAAATTAGTAATTTCTAATTTAAAGAGACAACTTAGGGGACTCCGGACCCCAAGATCAGAGGGGTCTACAGTGCCACATACCTCTTGGCAGAAGCTGACAATGTTTTCCCAGAGTTCCTTGGCCTCCCCCTCGTCGTTCTTGCGCCGGGCCTCCACGTGCATGCTCTCCCGCCTCTTGAGGGGCTTGGCGCCCTTGCGGAGGGTGAAGTACTGCTGGGGCGTGTGGCAGGCGGCGCAGTGCTTGGCCTTGAGGTCGTTCAGCAGGGTGCAAGCCGGACAGGCCCACTGGCCCGACTTCTCCTGGGACGTGCCCAGGGACGACGAGGAGGGGGAGCTGAAGAGTCTGGGGGGCTTGCGGGCTTTCCCTCCTCCGGACGCCCCGGCGCAGGAGCAGGGGCTGGAGGCGGCGCCGCACTGGGGGCAGCGAGGGTTCGGGTCCTGGAAGCCGTGCAGCTTGGAAGAGCCGCAGGCACTGCATTTGGTGGCGCCGGTGGGATTCCGCAGGGTGCACTTGGAGCAGGACCAGGTGCTGAAGTCGGGGCTGGAGGGGCTGGCCGGGGTGAAGCGCACGGACTCCCCCTTCAGGTCAATGAGATCCCCCCGGGACGAGCGGCACCCCTCACACTTGCCGGCGCCGGCTGGAACCGCCTGGGAGCAGCCGGGACACTTGGCCGAGGGCGCGCCGGCGTCTTCCTCCTCGAGGATGCTCAGGCGCTTGCTGGGCAAAGGCTCCTGCGGCTGGGGCTGCGCGTGCTTCGGTTTGGGCGGCCGGGAGGGGCCGGGGGGAGGGGGGCCCGCGGGGGCCAGCGAGGTGGGGCTGGGGGCCGGGTTCGGCGGCCGCCCCGGCGGGGGCACCTCTCGGCGGCTGCGCGGCACGGGGTTGTTCTGCAGGGAGGAGAGCAGGCCGAACGGGGCCGGGGGGGGCGGGGCCGGGTGCCGGGGGGTCTCGGGGGGCTCGGCCGGCGGCGGGGGCGAGTCGTCGGTCAGGTCGATCAGGAGGGGGGCGGCCCCGGCGGGGTTGAACCCGGCCACCGGGGTGTGGACCTCGGGGACCACCAGCGCCTCCGGGGGGATTTTGGGCAGGGAGAGCTTGCGGGGCCCCCCGCAGGCGGAGCAGGAGAGGGCCACGGGGGTGTTGTGGAGCGTGCAGCGCGGGCAAGCCCAGCCCGACTGCAGGTCCATCGGGCTCGCCTCGCCGTTGCTCTCCGCCCGCCGGGGTTCGTCCTTAGGCGCCGACTGCCCGCGGGGCTCCAGGAGGACGGCCATGGGGCTGGCCGGCGGGGCGCTGGGGCCGGCGGGCTCGGGCTGCGCGGGGAGGAGCCCGTTGGTGGCGGCGGCGGCGGGGGAGCCGGCGGAGGGCCCGAACCCGCAGACCGAGCAGGCGCCCGAGCCCTGCGGGTTGTTGAGGGTGCAGCGGGGGCAGGACCAGCGCTGCTCTTCGGTGCTGAGCCGCAGGATCTGGTTGAGGTCGGGCTTCTGGCGGGGGGCCTCGCAGATGGAGCAGCGGGGGGCGCCGCCCGCGTTCAGGAAGGTGCAGCGGCCGCAGGACCACTCGCCGCCCCGCACCGCGGCCGCCATGGAGCCAGGGGAGTGCGAGTGGCTGGAAAGGCCAGGGGAAGAAAAGAGCGACAATTAACGCGGCGCGCGGACGGGAGGCGCGGAGAGCACGCGGATCAGAAGAGAAAAACCACACCGAGGATGTACGACGGTACACCAGAGTGCGGATCGATGACGATCTACCTAAGCAGCAATAACAACTAGGTCACCATGATGAAAAAACTCCTTTTATCCGCAAGACAGCCCTCTTCTTCTCCCACTGGGTCTCAGCAAGGGCTCAAAGCAGTGAGGCCCCGATGCAGGGTTTTTAATCCGGGTTCTCGACTGCTTGGAAAGTTCACCGAAAGATCAGAGGGGCTGCTGAAGTCACGGGCGACTGAAAAACGCCTGACAGAAGCCCTTTTTCTCGCAGCCCGTTCAAAGCCTTCGTTCCCAGCGCTCCATTCAGCTCCAGTACTGCCATGTCCCATCTCCAGAAGAGGCGGCGGTGACCGGTAATGAGTCATTCGGTCGAATGCCGCTGAGGGGGTGTTTCACGGTGAAGGGACTGGGCGAAAGGCACGCTTACCAAGTCGCCGACTTGCCATTGCAAACATTTCTGAGATAAAAACTCCTTCAAGTGCTGCGCTTCCCATTACAGCAAGCACAAGCAGGCCCTGTCACTGCAGTGACAGGCAGCCTGAGAGCATCTGCTAGCTACTGCACATAAGTACATTGGATAACAGCGGACTAGACTATAAGTGGGTTGTTGTTTTTTTACCGGAATAAGGATTTTAGTGTCCTCCAGACCTGTCATTTGGAATGCGATCTGGAAAATAGACGAGTTTCAGAACACTGGCCCTAGTGCAAATACCTATTGACTTTCAGCACGTTTAGGGAAGATTATCCCTCAAATCAGGGTCATGTGGAGTTCTGTGGCAAAGAACAGGCTTTTAAAACGATGACGCTTGGAAAACATAAAAGGAAAGCATGGGGACAGAACTGCATTCACCCCTTTTTTCCCCCCATTACCAGCTATTGACATCAATATAATTGTAAATGTAAAGTCACTAAATGGGTAAAACAAAATGCTGCTTCTATAGAACTACAATCACTTTTATTATGTCATCAGAGTTAGATGCCTGGAGAACTCATTAATCCAGAAAGGAATGAGGCACAATGTAAGACACAAAGAAAGATTACAGAGGATATATCTAAAAAAAGTCATTAACAGTATATCAAAGTAACCAAGTTACTCAACCTGCTCCTGAGATCTTTCTGAAGTCTCTCATGGCCTCATTTGTGGATTTCATTTAATTAAAGCCTAAATTCAGTTCCAAAATCTATTCACAGAGGCTCCTCGAGGCATCAGGTGGAGAAGGCAGGATTTCCTCTGGTAGTCTGTCATCTCACAAGGCCACAACCTCTCGGGGGGGCGGTACTGTGCAGGCAAGTTTGGTCTGAATGCTGGGTCAACTCAGAACACGAATGTTTAATTACATTCAGTTCAGTTTAATTAAGTCCGCTGGGCCCAGATGCCTGGCAGATCATGAATCCAGTTAAAATAAGTACTTGGGACTCTGGGTCTCCTATGCTGATGACTGATTCCAATGTCAAAGCAAGGTCTGTATCCAAAACTGGCATTCAATTAAGAAAAGGGACCGGAAATCGTCCTCTTCAGGAACAGGAGCATTGTATGTGTGGAACTACCTAGTGAGCATCTCATAGTGTAACAAGCAAGGCATCAGGGATACAATTCCAGCCAGAGACCGAGCACAGGGGTCTGGATAATCGGCGATCTTTTATGTCAGTAGACGTAGAGGATTCAAATGCAGTGGTTGTAACTAAAAAGAGCCACAAAACCATGTATCGGGGAAAAGGACCTCTCTCCTGATTGTTAAAAGAACAAGAGTTGCACAGTAAGCCATTTAAAAAGCCTAAGCTCTGATCTTGGCAGTGCAGCTTTCACCCATACCTCAAGTGATAGATCTGTTGCACCACATTCAAATGGTTTAACCAATCTGATGCTGTGGTGGTGATCTGATCTCGCCGAATATAATATTTACCCTCAAAATAATATCATTTAGGCACATTCATTAGCTAAAGCAAAATCCCCAAAGCCCACTAGTGAAAACTGCACTATGCAGGAAGAGGTTTTCAACTGACACGACTTTAACGAGAATTTTTCTCTTGCAGACCCCAGACTACTGCACTACCGTACCCGAGCTCTCCTTTTAAGGACAACCGCTTGGTCGGTTTCAGCCATTGGCCCCTTTCTCAGAGAACACCTCCAAAACGGCCCCCTTGAGCTCAGGGGTACTCCAGACTAAAGGATGTTGGCCAAAATGAAATACGTCCCAGGGGAACGCAAGACTCTTCTGCTTTTCTGCAACAAATCGCTCAAGTATCTGGCAGCGCAGGTGGTGAAAGCCGCCTTTCACCCAAAACCAGGCCCTTGCGTCCCAGAGGTGAGGGGCTTGACGGTCCCGTCACGAAGGGACAGACTTGTCGGTGGGGGTTTGCCACAGTTCCGAGCTGCGGGTCGCGTGGCTCGACGGGAAAGTGCGAAGTCAGGCGTATGGGGCCCGTGGGGCTTTCCCGCGCGGCTGCAAGCCCTCTGGGGTTTTGTTTGACAGCTATTAGCACGGCCTTCTCACTGCTGGCACCCTGCCCACGCCCTGGCTCCGATTCACTGAATATTCAAGTCTGACCTCAGCTCTACCTTAACCAGCTTTAACAAGGTCATACACCGAGAAGGTACAGTAGCGAGACCTCCCCCCCTCCGTTTATTCCTCTGGCCTACAGCGGTGAGGGTCTGCCATATTTGAGGGATCAGTCCGAGGTGTGTGCATGGACAGCCGATAGACTTGATTTGAAAGTCAAGTTCTCAACCGGGGGTGGGGGTACCCCGAGATGTACCAGGAGGTACCCTCAGGCGTTGCGTTCCAACATGGGAAATTTCCATGTGCTTCGTTTTTAGTAAAATATGGATCGGCTAATTCTGAGCTCACTGAGATCCTAAATGGTCTGCGCATATCTCCGATGTTCCTATTACTGTTGTCACGAGGAGAAAGGGGGGCAGGGTGATGGCAGAATGTGTTCCTCTATCTGCTGTGAAGTCTGTCGCACGGCCGCGTCAAGGAAGGTGGGGGATTCCCCGATACACTTTGTGGAAGTCTATTTTTTAATTAAAAAATACTTACATTTCTTTTTAGTTGAAAATTTTAAGAGTGGCGGTTATTTTGGGATTATACTATAATACAGCACATACACACATGCAAACCTCCCCCACCCCCCCAAAAAAAACCACTCCTTTCTTGGGGTTCTATGCCAACGATTATCTTATTTGAGAAATCGCTCCAAAGTGCGTGCACGTACAGCCGTTAGACTCGATTAGAAACGCTCTAGTTAAACCCAGTACCATTACTATATTAAGAGAGAGGGTAGACCTATTATCTATACAGGACTGAGACAGCCTTACGGGTTTATTTATAGTCTCTCTCTTTGCGACGCAAGATTCCATTTCAAGTCGAGACCCGAGTATCGTTTTTACAGTAAAGGTGAACAAAAAAGGACATATTCCCAAGGCCATCGGGATTGTTAAACCTCGACTTCTTGGCTAATTCGCCTTAATGCTCGCGACGGAGAGATCCGTTTCCATCGGGATATCCGTCTGGGCAAACGCAATCTAGTTATCGGCTGCAGCTCAGCCAATCCAGTCCCCTCGGCTTCACCTCTGGAGGTTCGGCCCCAGACTGGTCAGTCAGGCCTGCGGACCACGGCGCCTGATTAATATTAGAACGCAGTGCTGCTGTCGGTGGGGGTGGCGGGCGGCGAGGGGCAGGCGACAGGCAGGCTAGCCAGTCTGGCTCACAGCAGGGGGGCAGAGTGCAGCAAGCCCACTGCCCAGGACTCCAGCCAGTCCAGCAACTCGCCCCCTAAATGGCAAGTAAAGGCACAGTGCCCAGCCTGTCCTTCCCTTCTGCCTCATTTAACCCCCCCTGGAACTACCACACTCAAAGCAGACATGCACAGCACAGCAGCGTGCTACAGAAAGCGGCCCTCTGCATCAAAAAGAGAGAAAACAACACGTTTTACAAAAACTCCAATGTGACAGCAAGCACAAATGAAGCTGCAGGTATCGGGTAGCCTGGCATTCTCGCATCTCAAGGGTTCCGAGGCAGACGGTCATCACTGAAGGTGCCGAAGGGCTGCAGAAGTACTGTGGGAGATTCGGGATAATTCTGCCATTACCGAAACCCCATCCCCAGACTTGCACCGGGTACCTCATTTACACGCAGAAAACAGATGTGTGCCCTTTAAAAATAAGCGCCCCACACTTCTCGCGTCAGAGTTATTACAGCGTCCTGAAATGCTTCTTCCCAAAGGGACAATCCATATACAGTACGTGGGTTGCCCGAATGGTTTTGACATATTCCATCTTTCTGAATTTTAATTCCATTAGACAAAGCCTCAAGTTCCATCCTCTGAACCACATTTAATGTCACCGAGACAAACATCAGTGCCGAGATGTATAACGGGACTTGGGGATATTGTCTGAAAAACTTTAAAACAGTGGAATCATATCCACTTGAAATGCACATATGAAGCTCTGCGTCTAAAATACTCAAATGTCTATCTGCGCTTCACAAAAGCAATGCAGGCGGTGATTGAGTGTCTGTTGCCTGATAAAGCCACTTATGCTACCTGTGTAGGAAATATCTTCACAGCATCACAGAACAAAGACTGTCTCTGCTTTTGAGAACTGAATTGAAGATTTTTTTTTTTGCCTGTTACTGCTGGAATAACAAAACCGTTTACCCTAAAACCAGAAGTTCCTCACAAAGAGCATCAATCATTTTATTCTTGAATGCTACAGGTTTTAGAATGTGGTTTTAGAAGGAGTACTGTCTTTTAATACCCCCTCAACAATTCACATCTAGGAGACGTCAGAGCAGATCTGTAAAGCATAAACGATAAACCTGAGTTGGCACCGGAATCTTTAGCTCTTCATATGCATATTGAATTTCCTTTAAGAACAATAAGTCTCAAGTTAAAACATGCATTCTGGTATAGTAAAAAGCTTTTGTAATATTGCCAAATCTTTTAATGCACATACTTTTGCTTAAATAGTGTAAATACTAAGGAGTGAGCAATCCAAGAACATTGGAGTAGATGTTTTGCAAAATTTGATAATGCCATCCTAGATCCCGGCTCTCTCATCTAACAAACTCCTGTGGGATCAGCTCTGTGCAAAACGTAGAGAGATGATGAGAATAAAAGCAGTAACATAAATGTTTCAAAAGAGCCTGAAATTCCCTCAATGCAAATCCCCTTGAAAAATACACTGTTCCGATGCGTCTTCAAAGCTGTAAGTGAAGTAAAAAGTGTCTTAAGTGTCATTTGAAATACTTGTTGAACCAATGAATCAATGAAAACTGCTGTACTGGGTTCTATGTATACAGGTATAAACAGATATTAGAAGTTTATAACATTGCATCAGATAACAAACAGCACTCCCTAGAACCATTAGACTGTTCGTTAATTCTCCATTACAGACTCGCTGTAATGCACAACTGTATATTAGAAATGTCACCCTCTAGAAGTGACTCCAGACACAGTGTAAAAAGATGGGGTCAGTTTGATGCAGCGGCATTTCACAGCTGTTACCAAGCAAGCAGTTTAGTTTAGTGCTGAATGTGAGTGAATATTCCGGCATTTCTTACAGCCATTAACGTACTTGTTGCAGAAAAACGGAAGAGGCGATGCTTTTTAAGTTTTAATGTGAAGCCTTTGGGATTCCTGCCACTGAAGAACTAATGAATGACGCCGCTTGCACCGAATGGAGAGAGATCACAGCATCGGAACCATCCCCACTGCTTCCCAAAACGTCCTCAGAAATAACTTGCCATCAAAACCTTACTTTTCACCGGCAAGCTCTGTCTTGACGAAGGATATCCTGAAAGCACTCTGCAAATTCACAGTTCAGGCTCCCAGTCAAGCCTGCCTGCCTGTAATTCGGACGCGCTCTAAACCGTTCAGAAATGTGCGTCTTGCTTTGTTATTACTGCGCATTTCCTTGTTTTTTTCAGTTAATCACACTTTCGCACACAGCTTGGGACGGCACTCAACGTCGAGCTAAATAGCTCAGGTGGGGAGCTGCGTCAGCACGCGTAGGCTGCAAAGGAACAAGTAATGGGCTTATTCCCTGCTGAAAAGAGACGCAAGAAAACACGTTCCGGCTTTTGGAGCCTTCTTCGGGTGTAAGCTTACAAAACGTTGTAAACGTGGCTAAATATCTGCATGACCAGTTCTCTGTCTCCACAGACTGAGAAGCACAAGCCCTCGTCTCTGACTGTCTCTGCATCCAGACTCCTGCAGTGTTCTGATGCTGCCCGCCTTGGTGCATCTTCACACAACATTCACTGCCAACAGATCGCAAAAACACTACCGTCTCAGAACGACGGTGACGCACCTTATTAGCGGGCTTAAAGCTTTATCTGACAGGAGCCGTCGATCTGGCATTAATTGAACTCCAGTAATTGCCGGTTTCGCGGTCTCCCCATCGATCGGCAGGGGCTTGCAACTTTCCTCCAGCGCACAGGAAAGTTACAGCCATCGAAAAGAAACGCAGGCTGGCAGCAGGCACCCTCTTACAGTGAAGGATAGATGTGCGCGCACTCGGGGAATTTCCTCTGCTCGCAATATATCAGAGCTTGCCAAATTTCCGCTAGACTGTGTTGAGGTGTCGCTAGTGCACTGTAGCGTCCAAGACAAAAAAAACGAAAATCGAGATCAACCCACAGGCCGTCCACGTGCTTGCGTACAAACTATAATTCCCCACCAGCAGTGTTGCAAAATGTATGAAATTTTAAGCAGATGCATATCTTTTTGCATCCTCCACAAAATCCATCAAATCTCTCTCAGCCATGCAACCACCACACCCCA
Organism: Lepisosteus platostomus; assembly: GCF_059453375.1. Taxonomy (NCBI): domain Eukaryota; kingdom Metazoa; phylum Chordata; class Actinopteri; order Semionotiformes; family Lepisosteidae; genus Lepisosteus; species Lepisosteus platostomus. The sequence continues at coordinate 13,843,300 of NC_142629.1, forward strand.
CCGCGTCTTACAGGAAGCAATAAGGAATCTAAAATGTGAGCAAGCTCGCTTTCAAAAACGAGATCCAAGCACCTTGATGGCTCAAGACCTGCTTACCTATCACTCTGGGAACTTTTTTTTTAACTTCAAAGGGCTCCACTATAACCCCCATTACTTCCCAACTACATCCTGATGCCGCCTCAGGAGGTAATTCCCACATTGCTCATTTCTAAAGGCATCTGGCGCAGAGGTGCGATGGATGAGACAAATTAAACCTGACAGCCGACAGCTGTCTTCATCGACGACGAGAAGACCCTGAAGACAAACGAGGCCTCCTGGAGGAGAGGGGTGTCTCCCATCAAGCGCTGAGGACAAAACTCCTCCGTTATGCCATCTAATAACCTGTAACTCATGCTAACGACAATATGATCTCTCCCCCCCCTCCCCAGCAAAGATCAGTAAAAGGCCTCCCTCCGAATTTCAGCAAAGCAGCATGTGCCTTCTTTCCCAAAGGATAACTTTAGGAAACAACTGCTGATCTTTGGTTTAGGCAGCACAGTAAGTGGGTTCATTCCCAAGAACAAGAGAGGGTAGCTACAGCCACTGCAAGAGAATTACCTGGATTAGCGGTGCAACTGACTGACACTGCAGAAGAGCAGATACCCTGGATTAGCTGACACTAAATCCACCAGGGTGCACATTCTCCAGTCTGCCTGCCTGCCAGACTCTTTCACTGCACTGGACAGCAGAAGAAACTCCACTCCTTCCAGCTGATGTACCTTTAAATGCAGGAGCCGGTCTGGGTTACTGGAAGGGAGAGCAGAAGTGTTTCGTTCCAGCGCTGGTAGGGAACTGAAGAAATGTAATAGCTGCTCATGTGCCAAGGAGGTGAAAGGTCAATGTCTTCCTGTCTCACACAGTCAGGTTTCCCTAGTTACTGCACATGGGTACTGTTAACAAAAAATGAATGTGATGCTCACACAGCATAAAAAAAACCCATCAGCTTCAATATGTTTTCATGAAAGAAAAAAGTGCTGTTTCCTAGCGACTGCAGGCATCTGTTACAAACAATGAACGTGATAAACACACAGCATTAAAAAAAAACAAACTCTGGCAACTTGGTAACGAAGTTTTCGTTAAAGACAATTAAATGTTCTCATCTGCGCACTTAACTTTCTATAACTATCTGCAAAAACAAACCGAAGGAACATGACATATAAGGATATCATCAGTTCTTCTGTCAACTCCTAATGTATAATTTAAGAATTGCTTATTCTTGTGAGTCACTCCAAGAGTCAGTTAGGCTCTGAAGCCAATAGCAAATAAAACTGAATAACATTTGGATGTCCCAATAGTAGCTTCCTTGAAGCCGAAATAAAAGCTCAGAAATGAAATAGCAGCACAAGCAATTCTATAGAATGCAGCTGATTCTCTGCCGTGATGCGCCAACATGAAGATACAACGCTCTACTCACAAAGCTGTTTTGTAAATAAGAGCTGCTATCTTTCTGCATCTTGGTGTGAAACTCTTGATTACAATCCCCTTGATTGTTTAAGTGAAGGCCTGGCATATAGCCTACTGTTTCCTTGTTTCCTTTTCATAAATCCGATCAAACTGTGCACAGCAGCAGGAGAAGTAAGAACAGCTTCAAGATTTGCCAAGCGGGTACAGTGGCACCACTTCTAAGCGAAGCAAAGCTGGTGAAGATACTAAACGTGAACATTTGCCTTCCTGGGCCAGAACATTTGTAGACAGTGAGGGAAAGGTACTTGTCACTAACAAGCCATGGTTCTAACCAGCTGCAAGCAATCAGTAGAGCCTAGCTAGAGCAGGGTGGAAATGAGGTGACTATTTCTTCTTGGGTTCCCATGAAGCAGGGACATGCAGGCCTGCACTGAAGTCTGTGATGGCCACTCCTGCTATCAGCGCTATCAACTCTCCTGGAGGGTGTGTCAGGCAAGCATGTCAGAAGATCTTGGTCTATAGGTCTTGGTTCTTCCCAAGCGGGCGCATGGGGGTCATGTCCAGAAATCTGAATTGAAGTAACTGCGATACTGCGGAAAAAAATACTTGCAATTAAACTTTCTTTAAAAGGCGATTCGATTTTAGCAGCAAGGCTATTATTATGCTTAGAGTTAATGGTTCAGAAAGAGTATAATAATAAGCTTCCTCTTGCCTTGCTTAACACCACTGAGCTGGCATCTAAAGCATGCTGGTGAGGTGGGACACTGGACAAGCTGGATGTTCTGGATCTCTCAGGGAGACATCTGTACTCAAACCCCAGCTACAGATCACTTGGCGTGCATCCACTGACAGGGCTACTCACCACCGGTGACGCGACTTAAAAATGACTCCCCACACACCGTGGGACACTCTTTAAAACTCTGGCAACTTGATAACTAATCGCATAACTGCAACCACCCCTGCCCAGACCACCGTTGGAAAAAACAAACTTAGCTTATACTAACGGAGAGAAGTAAACAGAATTCTGCCCAAGACCTTCACAGCCTCAAGAGACGTTTTATGGCGAACCCCCAGAAGCAATTTTGCCTGTTCAATGAAATAATATAGCTGGACTTTCACTAACACCACTGCATATCCAAGAATATGGCAACTACAAAACACGACTGTTCTTACAGACTTTCTACGGTTTTCTCCATCTCAATCTCACCAATGGCTGGACCCAATCAGACTTTGTGCACATTCCAATTGAGAAGCCATCTTAAGCCTCATCTGCATGAGGAAGCCTCCTCTTTCTTCTCCTCTGCCAGTTTCACAGCCATTGGCACAGAGGCAGTGGACTCAGACACACTGTGGCTGGATCCACATGTCCTCTCCTCAAATTCTCATCCGGACTGCGCCTAGCCAGCCGCCTAATTCTGATGAATAAACAGTCAATGTTCACATTGTAACCCCTCGAGAATTAAGCTTTAGTCCAAGCGAGCAGGTATTTGACACGGATTACTTTTGGAAAGTAATCGAATTCTTGTTTTCTGAGCGAATGGATGTTGATGTAATTGTGTGCGACTGATTAATTATGAGGTTGACTAGAATAATGAGTATTATAATCAGTATATTTCCATCATGTTATTATTAATACCTTTTGTAATCCCTGAGTGATTGATCAACCATGTGCATCATGGCTGATTCCATTTACATACATATTTACTCTTCGTAATTGGTTTATTTTGCATGCTTTATTTTTGTATTAATAAAAGTGTACATTGTATTCCCGGAATCTGTGCATATCTGTCACTCTGATTGATTACTAGGAGCCATAAGGTATTCCTTGAGTGTACTGTCCAATTTCTAATTGTTTCAGTACCTATAAATTATTAACCCCATCCCCACCATCGGCAAACTTTCATTCTTGAAAATCTGGTATAACTGTGTTTGGAAGAAACAAAACATTTTTGGAATCTGAATGACCAACCTCTCATCGGCAGACATCACTCAGCTAGAATGTGCCTGCTGTACAATATTGTGTATCTAAGATTAGAGCTAAGGAGACTGACAAGGGCATCGGGTAATGTTTGTAACTCTGGAAACAGGAGGAAACAGCCTCCCCATCCCCCTTCCCCCTTCCTTCAGTGTACGTGAATGACTCAGATCTCAGTCCTGGGGATGAGCTTGAACAGCCTAGTGATCTCTGTCAGGTAATGTGTTCCAGCACCCATTCAGCATGACTCACTCATCTGCGCAGCCAACTTTACAAATGCAAAAAAAAAACACTTTCTTGGTCTTTTTTTCTGCCTGCAATTGAAGGAGTTACGTTTCATTTACGCCAGAAGGAAGAAAGATTTAATCTTCTGGAGTGGCCGTTCAAATTAAACTGAAAGGCCTAAGCCTCTTTCTGCACAAAAAAGTTTTGGGAGCCCAACATAAAAGGCCGGGGAAAGAAATATCGGCTTCCCCAGTGCAACAGGGGTACATAATCTCTGACAGTGAGCTCTCCCATCTTATTTTCTTGTCAAATTCGCCTTACTTATACAATCAGCTTCAATAAAGGGGCTGCATTGCGCTTATCGGTAGCTGTAATTATTGTCCAAGAAAGATTGCTGCATGACAGGAAAATGACTATTTTCCCCAATGGGCAAGCCAGTGTGGAAAAAAAAAAGGAAAAGAGGCTCTTTATTAAGTGAAATATGAATGAACCTCCTTGCATCAGCACTTTAATTAAAGTAAGAAATGACGTGCTATGATTCATATGGGGCTAAAACCTAAAGGAACATATTTTTTTAATACTCAACTAAGTCCACGTGTGGAAAAAGTCCTATTTGTGTACACTGTGACTCGAGCACACTATTTTAGGCTGTTAAGACAATTTGTCAAAATCTCTCTCGCTCAAGTCGAATAATTGTGAAAACAAAAGCACGCCAATGAAGAACGACACATTAGGAACTGACAGAAATAAAACACATCCGCTGTCAGCAGTGTGCTTGGAGTATAAATAAGGCGAAACAATCGCAGGCTCACTGGCGCTCTAAGATTACACAAAACTAACCATGCTTCACATTGAAGGCAGACTGGGAAAACACGATTAAAAGTTCGTTGTTCAAATCCTCAGCGCCCATCGTCACATAAAGTACTTTGCAATTAAAATACAACTACTGTATCTCATAAAACCCAAAGCCCAGTAAATCCACATCTTCATTCAAAATCACCAACTTTTATCTCTGCCGACCTCACTGCACTGAGGAAGGGAGTTCTGAAGGATAGGGACAGGACTTCAAAAGGCCTGGTTTCAACAGATTTTGCAGCTACAAGGGCTCGACCATGAAAGCGGCCTGTCTGAGATCTTAGACCACAAGCTGTACTACACACAGGAAGCAGCGCAGACACAGAGAGAAGACGGCCCATTGAAAAGCACTGCTTTTGCAAGTTAAAAGCCACGTCTTCCAATGTATTCGGCAGGAATCCTGAGTGGCTCCTCCGGGCTGGAGTGCAGCGGTAGAGGCAGGGGATCCTGGAGTTCAACGTGAAGAGGTGGACCTGTCCACTGCAGTATAATTGTGCCCTCGCGGTCAGACACCACACTCGCCAGCTCGTCTGCCTGCAGCAGGCAGTGGTTCTGGCGCTGCAGCTGAACTGAAACCCCCGGAAAGGTGTTCGCTTTGGAGTTGTAAATAACTGACTTTGTTTTCATGAGCAGCCACACATCAATCCATATTTTGAGTCATGGAAACAGGTTAGTGCTTGCTCCATCTACGTCTCACACACGTACAAAGGTCTTACTTTTCCCAACCTATCTCTGGCATATTTGAAGCGGAACCAAATGCATTAAAAAGAAAAATAAATACTCGCTATTCTCCAGCACTCCCTTTTGCACTTTCTTGACACTCAACCTGGTTTCTGCGTTTGTGTCCACTGTGAGTCAGCTCTAGCAAGACTTAGCTGCACGGAGATCACTTTTCAGGTGACAGAAAAGATTGCAGGTCATTGAGGGCGATCTGGTTCGCTTGCCAGCAACTAAAAGATCCCAGATTGTCATCCAGCCACTTCTCGCTGTGATCCCAGGGGGCGCTTGTCAACAGTACGGATGGTTACAACATCCCACAACTCGGAAAAAACCCACCGGGCTAAAGGCAGCGGCTCTTGATTCCGACTTCTGATCTCTGACCTTCGGCTCATTGCCGAGCTTGCAGGTAATCCCCTTGGACTCATTCGTCGATTCGCCAAATCGACGTCAATCACATGGTGCACTGCACAGGCCAGAAGGAAGTCTTGCATTGAAAAATAAAAATGGGATTGCACGCCCCCAGGCTGTCCCGACCACTCGGACAGGTGCGTTACCAAAATAAGGTCCTGTGGAGCGCTGAGGAATTACGACTGGAGCTCTCGGCAGGCAAGGTATCCGTCTCCAGCTGGGTCATTCTCCCAGGAAGATGCCAGGCAAACTTTTAGAGAGGAACTTGAAAAAAACTCCTGACCTCTCAGTCCCCATGATACTGCTTTGTCTTTTTGACTCTGGGATACTGAGGAATCCCGCATCCACCTCCTCTCAGGAGAACACATTTCCATTCGGTCCTTCCTCGCTCCCTCTCTTTATCTCCCCCCCCCGGTCCTCCCACATTTCCCATTTCGGCATTTCTCCCTCGTTCCTCTTCTCGTCCCCAAGGTCAGCGACGACTCGGGACTGAGCTCTCGTTTGCGGGGGGGGCCTTTATGAACTCGGTTTGTTTTAAAAAATAAAAAATACTCTTCAATGTTTTCTGCCGAGCGTCCTGTGGCCTGCCTTGCAGTCCGTACTGCCGCGCCTCGAACTGCGCGAGCACGGGCCACACAGCCCCCGCGTCCACCTGCCCGCTGCTGTTCACTGACCGGCCGACTTGTGGATCTCCAGCAGCTGTGTGCCGGGGTTGCCCCCCCGGTTCTGTAGCTTTAAAGCCGGGCAGACGGGCGAGTTTGGAAACAGTTCGCTCCCCTTGCGACCTACATCTCAATGTAAAAGAGATTGCCATGGCAACGGGGCTGAGCGAGGGAGAGGGAGAGCGGGAGAGAGGGAGCGAAAACCGCAAGCTAATTAGCTGGAGAGGCTGGGTGTGAGGGAGGGGGCCTGACCTCCTTCAGTCTCGCAGCACGTGTGCGCCGTGTGACGGAAGAGCAGGAATAGAATAATTCCTCACACTTCCATAGCGCTGACTTACTAACATGGCGAATCCTTACACTTACACTTATATGGCGCCTTTCTGGACACTCCACTCAAAGCGCTTTACAGGTAACGGGGACTCCCCTCCACCACCGCCAGTGTGGATGATGCGCCGGCAGCCATAATGCCACACACCAGCTCTCAGTGGGGAGGAGAACAGCGTGACGAAGCCAGTTCATATCCGGGGATTATTAGGAGGCCACGATTGGTAAAGGCCAGGAGGAAATTTGGCCAGGACACCAAGAACTTTTCGAGAGATGGGATTTTTCACGACGAACAGAGTCAGATCCTCATCTGAAAGCCGGCGCCTTTGTGACAGTATCGCGTCGCCATCACTACACTGGGGGCATTAGGACCCACACAGACTGCAGGGCGAGCACTGAACGGTTTGGGATGAGGAGGCTCTGCCATATCCCATGTTCAACACTGTCGGTCAAGCCAGAGAAGGCCTTTGAGGCTTTGAGGCGATACATCAAACTGAGGAAGCAGAACGGATTCCCACTCTATAGCTTTTTGCTCCATCTCAGATCTCTCAAGGCCTGCAAGAGCTGCGACAGTGGAGGTGTTCTGTGTGATGTTCAGAGTTATTTCGACATCACTTATTGAGCGCCGATAAAGCTGGAAATAGCCAGCGGCCCATTTTGCGTTTTCTAGAAGAGTCTGCAGCTGGTCAAGACTGAAAGGGATCAAGCTGCCATGTAAAATGAGTCTCATCCACTGATCAGCGTAACGAAGTGAAGTTCACAGCAACTGCAGCCATTAATCCTGACCATCAGGACTACCATACCCCCTGCTGCCTGGGTAACACTCTTCAGCTGCAATTAGCAACTTCTCTCCTGCTCTCCTGGGTAATTACCACAGAACTGGACTGCCTTTCCAAGTGGGCAATTGTAATTATCTATTGCCAGTTAATTACTGCTGCTATTGAGTAAAACGGCAAAGCCTTTGACTGCACGGAATCTAGGAGCCAAACCGCTAATTCAAAAACTACATATAATTACAAGCCACAGAAGGCATCTTACAAACTGGGCCAGTCAACATGGCATGGGGAAAGAACAGACTCTCACAAACAGCACAGAAGTAGTAGCATTTCAACTGCTGTGCTTTCAGATTCCTTGATCAGATAAGTAATTAAATCTGAGGATTGTGTTTTTTTTTTCCATTTTACCTCAAGAGACAAACTGATTATATCAGAACCTGGAACTCTAATTGAAACTTTCTTCCAAATCGCTTGCTGGATACGAGGTCATCTACTCAATATGCACAGCGGAGCACAGCACGGTCCATTAGCATGCCAGTAAGAGACTTTTCAGAGTTGCATCTACAAAACACATACTGGAATTGAAACAAAAACCCAATGCAACCGAGTCCAAACAATGGCTCTGTGGCGCCACACTTTCTTCCTATAGGAAGTAAGTTGGAAATAAGCATTCCAAGGATTGCACCAACCGCCTGAGACACTTGAACTGACATCTGGCAAGGAACCAGCAGCCAATAACAAACAAGCTGGTCATTTACTCAGGTGACCACTGCATTATGTGGCACATCTCCCCTGCTGCTGAACATGTTCTGATTTCAGATTTGATGGGCAAAGCAGCCAAGAAACGAGACGATTATGAGGGCAAGTTTGACTTATAGACTTCAGATCCCAAGACAAAAAAAATACCAGCACACAAGGCCAGAGGCATTTTGCTCCGGGCAGATCCACTGATTACATACCCTCACCCTACATTTGATTCATTTCAATGTGGGCCGTTTTATATAAAGGAAGCATCTCCAAAACACGAAATGCCAAAGTCTTGGGGATCCAAACGCTGTATATCCTCCTGCATAAGCACACATCTTGCTACATAAAGTAACAAGAATAAAATACCCAGCACCTGCTGTGCACATTTGGTATGACACACCCTGGAATGGATCAAATAATTCGTGAGGCAGTAGTCTGACTTCTATTCCTGGATGACGTATAGGTGTCAGGGTGCTCCTGTCCCGTGGCCTTCAGAAGTTTAATTAAAAAACTAGGATGTATTAAAACCCTGAACGCCCAAACCGTTCCATCTCAGGCCCAACCTCTCCCGCAGCAACATCAAAGATTCAATAGTGTTCAAGGACGGTTGCACCACCATCTGCTCCCAGTCTACATCTGTAACACTTAATTAATCTACTGCATTTTCAAAGAAAATGGACACAAAACCATCTAACTGTTTAAACCAGATTAAATTCATTTTAGTTTGACCCTTGCATATCGAACAGACACTTCACGAGCGTGAAACACTTGATGAACTATTCTTTCAGCAATCAATGTTTCCTTTTACACAGGGATCATATTTGAATTAAACTGCAAGATGGCTGGTGTCCCTTATGTGAGCCACCAGCTGTGCACCAAAAAGTCTTGAACAGGGTTAGGAGCTCACAACATTTATTTTTGATCACGATGCCCCTTTCAGTTTCCTGGGAGCCGAGTCTCCTCACAGACTAAATCCCACAAGCCATGACTGCACGAATCCCACAATTCCGAAAACAAATCTGACTTCACTTTAGCTCGGGTCTCGGCTGAAATGCCGAGAGTTTCTTCTTCTTTTGGAGTGGAAACGCAGCTGACAGGAGACGCTGATCCCTCATTCTCAAACCTGGCTGTGCTACATTTCTGTCTTCTAATAACCTAGTTTAGCCTCAGGTAGGTCTTTGCACCTCTGGTTATTATCACCATCTGTTGTAGAAAAGATCTGCTGACAAATGTATTTCAGCATGAAATGCCCCTATACTTACACAGAGTCTGAAATACAATTTTAACATAAAAAAGTTTAATCCTTTGTAAAAAGCATCTAAAATACTTTCTCATAATTAAGACACAGAGATGTCTTAAAAAGCAGTGATAAGAGTTTAAAGAGAGGGGTGTTACTTTGTAATGGTCACAAAATGGAAGCTCTAGATCAAATCCTAGAATCATTTATTAACCCTTTATCCACACTTTCATTCAGCAGAGCTGCTTTGAGAGCACTTAAGGTGGATCTACGGACCTGCAGATGCGCTTTAATATATGTTATTCAAATGGGAAACCTTAAGAAGGAGTCCACCAGTACTTGTGATGTGTCCAGGGTGGACCCTACCTTGCGTTCACTGTCTGCTCAGTACAGCTCCACCTCCCCATGACCGTTATGCCTGTATTCGTCAAAATGGTTATTGGCAATGGATAAGTGGGTCCATACATCAGTCCATTTTCTTCATTTAAATTCATTTAAGCCAAAGAATCTACCGTTATGTTTTGGGACTGGAAGGAAACCGAAGTACTTGGAGGAGATCCATGAGAACACAAGAACAACATACAAAACTCCACACAGATAGCACCCCAGGTCCAGAACCGAACTCGGGGCCCCAGGGTTGCAAAGCTGAAACGGTAAAACCCGGTACCACTGTGCCACCTTTTAAGTGGGGCCCTCAGCAAAAAATGATTGAAAACACCAAGCAGCTATATCACCCTGTAGCTCTCACCTGGCAGCCCCACTGGGGCTCAGCAGGTGTGAGCCTGGTCAGTACCTGGATGGGAGACCTCCTGGGGAAAACTAAGGTTGCTGCTGGAAGAGGTGTAAGTGAGGCCAGTAGGGGGCGCTCACCCTGCAGTGTGTGGTCCTAATGCCCCAGTATAGTGATGGGGACACTACACTGTAAACAGGCGCCGTCCTTCGGATGAGACGTAAAACCGAGGTCCTGACTCTCTGTGGTCACTAAAAATCCCAGGGTGTTTCTCAAAAAGAGTAGGGGTGTAACCCTGGCGTCCTGGCCAAATTTCACGTTGGCTTTTACCAATCATGGCCTCCTAATAATCCCCCTCTATGAATTGGCTTCATTACTCTGCTCTCCTCCCCACTGAGAGCTGGTGTGTGGGGAGCGTTCTGGCGCACTATGGCTGCTGTCACATCATCCAGGTGGGGCTGCACATTGGGAGTCCCCATTGCCTGTAAAAAGCTTTGAGTGGAGTGTCCAGAAAAGTGCTATATTATATATAATTATTAATTATTATTACTATTATTACCAAAAAACATGCATGGTCTATCACCGCAGTGTTGCTTACATTCTTCAATTACAAACACAGGACCTCATTCAGCCTCACAGTACTTGGGAGGTGCATGTCAGCCCTTGTATCACACACTCATCCGTCTCCCACAAAGTCGTCACTTTTAGTTTATTACCATTACCTATGTATATTTGGCTTTGGTCAATTTTCCTCCCATTTTCACCATTTTTGAATGGCTTTCCTACTCCTACACCACGCGTTGACTCAGCTTTGCTCCATTACGATGTTTTATGAACATTTCAGAGTGCGCTATTATCTTCCCACTGCTTGTAACACGGCACAGTGCAGTAGACCACAATCGGGGCTACCAGGAACAGAAGGCTTTAATCCAGACTCATCATTAACACTAGGCTGGAAAAACACGTTAAAGAGGATCTTAACTTTAAAGACTTTGAACAGTTTCCAGGTCCGCTTTATAGCTTGAAAAGGCTAGAACAGCACACCATCAATAACTTTCATTTTGCTTTGGCAACAGGGAGAAACAAGAGCACATTTTCCTGTCAAACACCCAATTAATCCTGACTAATACTTCCCTACAATAAATCACAGGGTGAAGTGCTCTCCCAGATCTATGTCCTGATGTGCAGCGGAACAGCAAAAATAAAAAACGGAAAATGTACAGAACAATGCAGGCGGAAGAGAGCCAGAAAAGAGCAGATCAGCACTTCCCCAAAATCAATAACACGCGAGACCTCTCCCGAAATGATCAAGGCAGAAGGCCAAACTTGTCCTTAATTGACTTTGCAGAAAGTACAATCCTTCAATACGCCACCCTCCAGTCATCAACAGCACGCGCTCGTCTACCTCCTACACTTCACTGTCCTTCATACCGGCTCTTCGAGCTGGACCCTAGTCTGGATTTCCCCTTTTCAGTAACGCGGTGACAGATTATTGCCGCAAAATACTATAAAGGGTCCTTCGGGTCTGCAGCGGTCCTCGACCCTCTTTCCTGGGATTTTTAAAAAGCAGGTGGTCTCCTCTGTGATGGCCACAGTCTCGCACGGAGCAGGGCGTTGGGGAAAAAAAAAATCGGAGCAGCTCCTACAGACCTCGATGGGCATGTTCCCGGCCGCCACGGCGCAGGAGATCGACTGCTGTCCGCCTGCCTCCCCAGCGGACTGGAAGCAGCTCTGGAATTAGGCGAGGAAGCCGGGAGGAGGAGGCAGCGGGCAGTCCCAATCCGGAGTAATCCCTGACTGTCGAGGCGGAGGAAAAACAGCTTCCGGGAGGAGATCCATTCACAAACAACAGTGACCAAGACTGGAAAGGTCCTAACCTCTTTGATAAGGGATCAAGACAAGCCTCAGTTTCTAAAAGGCTTCTTTGCGGTGTGACCTTTTTCAAAAACGGCTTTCAACTTCCTTTGTCTCAACGGTTCAGTCCTATGAGGCTGTCTGATGTAACTCTTATACAAGCCTCAGAGCAATCCCAGGGCACCTCTGCCATTGTAACCGAACCCCCACCCACGCACACACCCCATCTGGATTAGTATTCTGGGACTCCAGCTGAGCTGATACGAGGTTCGAAGACAGATGCGAAAAGAAAAGTCACCCCCCCCCCTCTACCTCCTACGGAGTTGTGCGACTGTGTCTATCTGACAACCTCAGGGCAAGGACCAGACCCACAATTATCATAACTCATAACGTTCAACGACTCGCCAGAACAAATAAATGAGAAATTAGCAAAGATGAAATACCGTGCTGTCTGCGATCCCGTCTCTGCCGTCACTAAATGAGGCAACACAAGCACAAAGGTGTGAAAGGGTAGAAACTGCTGGACTCTGACCAAGGCAAACAGATTAGCTCTACTCCAAAACCCTCGGAAAACTGCCATTCCTTGCAGATATCGCAACCAAAACCCTAACGGGACACTGACTAACAATAAAGGAGCAAAAAACACAACGAGAACGCACTGCCGCCCAAGCCAAAATCGTCAGCGATTCAAGACGCTGCTTTTAACACGGGGACACACTCCACTGCGAGAGGTGAACATGAAACCACAATCACTGCCTTTCATCCACAATAATATGCGTAGCAGGCTGACGGTTCAGTTTCCTGGACCGTCAGCTAACCGAAATCCGGGAGCATTAACACTCCAGGAGCGTTATTAACAGAAATCCGGGAGCATACAGCTGCTAAGTGGGCTCTAAAGTGATGGATGGGCAAGTAATATACGCCCGTGAAACAAACCAGTGTGATCAATAAATCGACAGTTCAATTCATCTGTTGGGCAAGTTACATTTTTCAGAGCTGTATACAATCACAAAAGGTCACATCGCTACATTTACATCTGTTGAAAGAACTAGGAAATGATAACAGAAAGATCCATACATAGAGCCGGCACAAACATCTGTTCAATCTTCTCACGCGCAGTACCAGCTGTCCTGCCGGGACAAATGGTTCCCATTCAGACTATCGAGTAGTGGCTGTCCAGTACATGGCTGGATTAAATCGTCCAGCAGCTGCCAGTCAGGGAGTTAAGTACACGACGTTTGCCAAGGTAACTCTGCTTTAGGACAGTCCGTAGTACTGAATCACAGGCCACTGTCAACTCATCCTCTAGGGGTGAAAGATTAGAACAACAGCAAGACACCAGGGCATGCCAGTCAAGGGTGTGTGGTTTTGAAGGAGGTGCTTCAATTGGAATCTCACCTGATATGACTAAATATCAAATCAGCTCATCTGAGCAGTACAATGCTTGTGCCACCACAGAAGGACCGGAGACTTGGCACAACTTTCTGCGCACGCCCTGCAGCGCTTAAGGGTAGAGTCTGTGTTGAAATGGGGGGGTGATGCGACCAACAAGAGTCAGGAATCACTGCTGCGGGGGCGAGCCGCCTCACTAACTGGGACACTACCTGCAACCCTGGGAATATCCCAGCCTGCTTTGAGCCTCGTCTCCAGACGTCTCGGGCCACCCAACCAGCTAATGACGCGGCCTAGCCTTGGACCAGTGAAGTCTTGACTACAGGGCTCACCCTGCAAAACAGGGAGCTTCTACTGATTGAGACACTCGGCGGGCCATTTCATGGTTTGAAATGAAGCAAAAATGTAGTCCTGGTGCAAATCCAGGATACTCCTCCAGCACACCGAGCCCCGTACCTCTGCCAGCCTGCGTTCTGCCGAGAACGGACAATCTGGTAGCCTAACTCACTCCGTGGCCGGCAAACAAAACCACAACCTCGAACGCCAGACCTGCTGCCGCCTTCCCACGAAGGAGAAAACACAGCGCTCGAACCACGCGTGACTGGACGCAAATCTCTCCCCGTCCACCCTAGCCCAGCTCCGAAACCCACACGACTAAGCAACAGCGGAAACCAGCCTTTTGAGATGCCCACCACCCCAACTCAACCTGCGGTCTGTGCACCAGTGTGGGAAGCAAATCCCACCCCCTGCAGCAGACCGGTCCCAGCCGAAACCCCCAGGAAGGGCAGAGCTCCATCGGGGAATTGTTGTAGGGGTTTTGTTTTCCGGTCTGAACCACATCTAGCTGACAGAGTCATTTTTAATAAAAGATCCTTATGTCAGACAAGAATAGAACGGCTATAATTGTCTTTGTGAGCCCTGATACAGTGGTGGAATCCCGTCAGCTGCGGATTCTTAAAGGCAGGCTCAGCACTGGCTTGACAGCGAGGCTCTGTGACTCTTCTGCACCCCCTTCCAAAACAAGTCAAGACCAATCTTCATCCTCATTTATGACTTTCGGTGGGCCGAAGAGGGCGCCGATGTCACCTATACCCCTCAGCGGTGCAGGAAACAAAACGGTCAACGGGGAGCTGTGACGCCACAACTGCCTGCCATCTCATTTCAGAGCGAAGAGGCAGGTGGGCTCGATCTCAAGTTTCAGCCCGATTCCTGTGTAGAGAGTGAATGCTCAGCCTCTCAGAAAGAACTCGGACGGGGATCTCTCAACCGACAGAGAAGAGAGCGAGTCCTCACTGACATGAGAGCATGAATGGGCATCCATTCCTGGAGAGGAGTTGTGGAGTTTAAAGGCCAAGAAACACCTGCTTTTTTTTTAGATTCTTCAGAGGAAAAAAAGAGGCCCTACCAGGAATTCCTGGAAGTCCTGGAAGCAAAAGGCATATGGAGGGCATGTTGTCGTGCATCATGTGCAGGGCGACAGAGAAAGAGAAACTTGAACTGTGAGTCTCACCCCCCATTCCTGGGCTGGGTTGTCAGCCCCGGACCACCGCCAGCACTTTGTGAAGAAAGATCCTGAAGGCACTATATATAATAAAGTATGTTGGCTTGATTGACTGAGCTCAGTCATGCATGCTTTCCCATTTTCCTCGCTCTGCAATTTACAGGGAGAGATTAATGCCAGGTTTAGACATGATTGTTTCAGACTACATATTTTCCTCTCAAAGCAAACACAGTAACACACTGGAAATAACAGTAATTGAGCCGTAATTTCAAAGGACTAATATCCCCACATGGTGCTAGCTGGGACAGATTGCATTTCCCTGTGCATTTTACATTTTGTGGGAAGGAGGCCTTGTTTAGTATGGGCAAGGTGGAATTGTGACCCTAGAACTTTCCGTAGTGCCCACAACAATCACAAACCCGCGAGTGGATAATATTGGGAAAGGGTACTGAACGCAGTTCCTGACAAAATCAGACCCATGTGGAGTTCCAGGAACAGCATACTTCTAGTTTGAGGAGAGTATTACCCTGTAGCCTTCATTTTTAACTGTTTCACCTGAGGCTGACTTTTTCCTCTGAGGCAGGTGTGATTTGTGGGTTGAAAGTACTGACGTGAACACCTGTGTCTGTTTACTTTGGGGTCCCCCCGGGTCAAGAAGGCAAGTTTAAGAAGGCCTTTGGGAAGAAGGAAGAAAGCTTAATCACCCAAGTGAAACCCACGAAACACGGGACGAACACATGAACGTCGCCTAGACACGAGCCCAACGTCAAAAACCAGAACCCTGAAACTGCAAAATTCCACCATTATACGGTGCTTCCCATAATGTTGATCTACAAAGCCCAGTTTTTGTTCTCCACCTTCAAGCTCAGTGCCCAACCTAATGGCTGAGATTGTCAGCTTGGAGTCACGTCGGTGAAGAAAAAGAGGCAGCGATCATGTAGCTACACAGCGCGTTCACCGTGTAATTTTCACAGAGGAAAACGTGTCAGGAACAGGCGACGGAACATAAGCATGGGATGAGAAGGATAATCAGCGCTCACTTAGTCTATTTGCAGTCAAGAATCCACAATGCACTGCACCAATCTCTTGTTGTACATTTCATGTCTAGACTCTTGAAACCTTTGTTCCAGCGTCAGAAGTTCTTTCTTGTTTTAACAAAAGTCTTTCGACTCTTTTTTGTTGTGTACTCTTGAAAGGTATGTTAATATATCCCCTAGTGGCTCTGATTGTTGGCAATACAAAAACACATCGTATTGCCACATGAAAATATCTCGTTTTCATTGAGCCAACAAAGTTAAAGGAGCAGTATGAAGTAGCGGCTTGTAGCGTTTTTTCCTTGAGTAAGGTTTTTTTTATTCAGAGTGCTTAGGTAAATACCCTGCTGAATATTGCTTCAGTAAATACCCTGCTACATGCTGTACAGGTCACCTTTCTCAAATGAATTTGTTCTGCTGTTAATTGACCTACCAGGTAAAATTAAGAAGTATAAAAAACCACAGGGTACTCACTAAATGAGCCTGAGTAACGTCAGTAACCCAGAAGCTAATAGTGAAAGTCAATTAAGTTCATATGCCACAAGCAAACTCTGAAAGCAATCTTACATGTCTCATAATAAGGTTCTAAGAAAAGAAGAGAAAATAGAAAAGACATTTCTGCACACTGCCATTGTCATGTCATGTGTTTATGTATCAAACATTTAAGCTTCACTTAGTTAACCAAGTTAAAATGTTGTATTCAATTTCTACCATATTATTCCAGATCCTGAAAGGCACTGGAAGAAATTCAACTTCATTAGCAGCATTAATGGGGATTATTAATGAAGATTAATTAGTCGATTAGCAGCAACACAAGGACCCAGGGACACAGGGGGAAATTATGTTTAAGGACAATTCAGGCCAGAAAACAGGAGACACTTCTTTACAAAGAGGATTGAGAGAGTCTGGGACCAACTCCCAAGTCACGTGGTTGAGGCGAATGCAATGAGATCCTTTAAGAAAAGGGACAGATGGAATTCTTGGATCACTGAGCTACTAGTAATCTAACAAGCAAGATGGGATGAAAGGTTACAAATAAGAGGAGGCCATTCTTATTTTCTTATCCTCTTCATTAGGCTTGCACACACTCAAACAGAACAGCGAGTGATGGCTTCACAGTGCTGTAGGAATCTGTAGCTCAGAAGAGCACCGCTGTGGATCTGGGAATGCGTGTGCAGCCGACTAGCCACCATCTGATTGGCGAGACAGTCAGAGGCTTGTTGCTATGGGGATATGTGTAGCGGAAGAAGCCTTATGCAATGATCGGTGATCTGTTTATGACACACTTGGAATCTGCAAAGCACTGAATATTCAAATCTGATTCTTCCGTCTCGTTTTGGATCTGTGGTCTCCTCAGTGAGGACCGGTTGGACCTGATCCAGTGAAGGCAGTCAGGACCACCAACCTCTCTTTCTCCCTGAGCTCTGTCAGCACATCGTTCTCCTCATTCTATTGCCAGCCAGTCTCCACATCTTCCAGAGATGAAAATACTTTGTTGTATTAAACTTTTGCTCCCTGATACTTTTGTTGTGCGAGTCACACCAGCTTTCCCTTGGGATCAAGCAGAGGCAATGAAACTGGCATCATCCATAAATGGTTTTTGCCATTTCTGATGAGGTGATTAACCATTTCTACCTAACTTTAATAAGATTGGGAGTTTCCGGTTTTACAAGTGAAAAGGCTAAATAAGCACAGACTTAAGGTGAAAGAACCTTTGGTAATCATTTGACTGACACTTTTATTCAAAGCAACTTATATTTGCATCCATTTATACAACTGGGTGTATTACCGAAACAATCCAGATGATGAAATACTACAACTGCAGTGTCTCACCTGGGATTCGAACCCACAACCTCCCAGTTACAAGTCCAGAACCCTAACCACTGCTCCACACTGCCGCCCCATCCAGCTCGGGTGCACCGAGACCTCTGATGAGGCAATGATGGAGGGATCATGCTTTCCGAATGCTGCCACTTCTGAACACTAGCAGAGATCTTCACATAATAATAAAAATAATTACTTACAATTATATAGCGCTTTTCTGGACACTCCACTCAAAGCGCTTTATGGGTAATAGGGACTCCCCTCCACCACCACCAGTGTGCAGCCCCACCTGTATGATGCGACGGCAGCCATAGTGCGCCAGAACGCTCATCGCACATCAGCTCTCAGTGGGGAGGAGAGCAGAGTAATGAAGCCAATTCATAGATGGGGATTATTAGGAGGCTATGATTGGTAAGGGCCAATGGGAACTTTGGCCAGGACGCCGGGGTAACACCCCTTCTCTTCGAGAAACGCCCTGGGATTTTTAATGACCACAGACAGTCAGGACCTCGGTTTTACGTCTCATCCGAAGGATGGCGCCTGTTTACAGTATGGTGTCCCTGTCACTATACTGGGGCATTAGGACCCACATAGACCGCAGGGTGAGCGCCCCCTGCTGGCCCCGCTAACACATCTTCACATGCAGGCTTGGGGTCCTTCTTCCATGCTCCGCAAAGTTCAGCCAATCCAAGAGGTGCACCAGGCTATGGCATCGTCAGCAACCCAGTGTCCATGCCCCGGAAAGCAGGATAGAATCCAAATCTGTCGCCCACGTGATCCAATCAAGGATCAAAACCCAAGCGACTGCAATTGCTCTGAATATGCTCAAGCCAGCTGAGCTACCTGGACCCCAGGGCTTCACTCCCTGGTCTGTAAAACGAGCAGCGTCTTGAACTGTGGTGACCTTGCACTGCCCTTGGAAATTATATGGCACCCATGCACTGGCAGACAGGGAAACCCTACGGAGATGCAGAGATGACTTGTCTATACGCAGGCAGAGCTCCTGCATACAGCGCCCACACTATATTACTGTTCACGCTTCAAAGGGAAGCACTGATCAAAGCAGGCTGCGGAAAAGGAAGAAATTCTTCTCGCCGGGAAGTAATTCTTTAATAAATAATGACTCGACCGTATAGTTACCCGATACAGTGCTGACCAGCGATAATGAGCAGGAGGCCGAAACTCACGCGGTGACTCAGCAATAAGTGATCGCCCCTCTCGTTATGAAACCTCAGCTCGTCTTACGTCTTCGCTGGGACGCCACAGAAACCAGAGCCGACCCGTGACTCATTCGCCCCGAGTGCGGGACAAAGGCACACGCCCTTACACCTGCAGACCTGGGAAACTTCCTTCGAGTGTACTGACAACGAGGCGCACATCACGTCTAATAATACACATCTTATTTGATCAGGCGTCTTATGTGTCTAAAATTGGTATTCCGTTTAGCCCTCAGAAACACAATTTGACTCCGGCTTTCTCATCATCCCCCTCCACTGCAGCATTTTAATACATCAGGAGAGCTCTCCTCAGGACCAGGAACTCATCACATAACCGTCTGCCAACCCCATTTATACCATCAACAGTAAGAAAAGCTGGAGACAGATTGCTAGGCACCAAGGTGCTGTAAGGCTCTGAATTGATCCAGCATTATCGCCAAGATGACTCGAACTTTTTCCATCTACTACTTAGGCACCTCCAATCATTACCTCCGACATCTACATTTTGTCCTAAAGAAAGAAAGCCTGTTAAATTGAGTGAAAAAATTCAACCCTAATTAAAAGCGAGCGCCCCACGTTAACAACCCTCGGTGCAGAAGGTAAAATTCATTAGCCACACAGCGAGGAGCCCAACTCCTCCAGCCAGGCAGGACAGAATTCGCCAGCCACGCTGCTGCAAAGCCCTTTGCCTTCCTGCCCCGGTGCACAGGCACGGTGTGTTTCTGGATTTGCGTCACCCTCCTGCTGAAGCTGAAGCAAATGGCTTTCCGAAGCTGCAGGATGGAAGCACGCGGGGACTCTGCGTGTCAGGCCACACTCGCGGTCCTTAGCAAACCCAGCTGAACTTTTCCTTTGCTCTCTCGGCACAGATCCCACCAGGCTCACACGAGCCACAGACTCTAGACTAAACCACCCTCCGCCAGCTGGCGGCCCAGCCTGGGCTGGAGCAGTCCAACTAGCCAGTCGCCAGGCTGTACGGCAGAAATACTTGGAACATTTTTCAGCTGGTCCTCCCCGAGATCACCTCTCGGAGCAGCCGGGCTGAACATGAAAGGACATGGGTGGGCAGACTGCAGCGCCAATGTCTGTGGCCAATGGCTTTCTAACTCATGTAGTGCCAGGGCTCTGTGGCTCAGGATCTGCGCCTGTGGCTGGAAGGTTGCCGGTTCGAATCCCGCAGCCGGCAGAGGAATCCTACTCCGTCGGGCCCCTGAGCAAGGCCCTTCGCCCCAGCTGCTCCAGGGTCGCCGTATCAATGGCCGACCCTGCGCTCTGACCCCAAGCTTCTCTCCCTGTCTGTGTGTCTCATTGAGAGCAAGCTGGGGTCTGCGCAAAGACAAATTCCTAAAACAAGAAATTGTATATGGCTAATAAAGTGATCTTAAATACTGCAACGGGAGCTAGGCCATGCTTGGACCCTGTCTAGCTCTGTGGGGTCACAGAGAACAGCCACTGCTGTTCATCGGGAATGAAACTTGCAGACGTTTGATAGATTAAGTTGGGCTTTGTGATGAAATGGCTCACTGTCAAACCAGCTTTTCTGGGGCCACGTCTTGAGAACACCGGTGGATCAAAGAGTATCCCGATGGCCGCCGCATTCCAAGACACCTTCGCTAATTAACATCTATTTGTCCTGTCATCTCTGCCGCCCGCGGGTGGGTAGCCCATCTGTTACAGCATGCTTCCAGCCAAGGTCAGGGAATGCTCCCAGTTCACATTTTCAAATTGCCTTGCGGCGTGTGAAAGGAAAGAAGACAGCGCCTTGTTTCTGCGAGTCAATACTGTGACGGGGGCAAACCGGCAAGAAAGTCCACACTTCACGTCTGCCAGGTCTGTTCTAGTTGTGTTCTGCCGGACTGACTTAATCCACACATCCTGAATTTTAAACTGGACACCGAGGTCAGCTACCTTTCTCACAGGGAGATTCCTCGTGCCCATCCAGGGGTCCTGGTGATTCCCTCTTGGATTGTGGTTATTGCCAATCGGCTTCAGAGCACTGCGCAACCACGACATTTACAATCCCCACCGAACATCCAACACGGTCAGCTTTCACGGATACTTCCACAAAGACATTTCTGTTGCACGTGCGTGCTGAACAACCGCTTACCCGGATACTATTTGCAATGCATGGGGCACGCAAAGATCGTCAAGAATTAAACACACAACTCAAAATCGCCCCAAAACGCGGATCGCATCTAGAATCTGGACAGGAACGCCTGCATGAAGACCTTAAAACATGGTGAAACCATCCATTTTCCCCCCACAACATGGCGGCAGCACAAGGATAAATAAATATCAGCCCTTGCGCTGCACACCAGGCCGAGCTCCTAGACATGGTGGTGTTTGTGGCTGCTCCTTTTGTGCTCGCGTTGTTTTTATTTCTAAATCGGGGGCGTCTCGGGCTGCGATCCTCACCTGCGCTCTCTGTGTGGCACCGGCTGCTGCTGCTGTTGCCTGGATATGAAGGAGCTACCCCACAGCGGGCTGCTGTGGCTGTTCCGCAGCCAGCCCACAGGGGGCGCCGGCGGGTAGGAGGCGCTCCGGAATCCATGGTCCGACTCCGTCTCCGCCGTGAGGGAAGAGGCGGAGCTCCCCATGGCAGCCCTCCCCCCTCCCTCCCCCCCCTGGGAAGCTGTGGGGGGAGAGATGGGTCTGGGGCAGGCAGACCTCCTTCACACTAAGAAAGGCGCAAAAAAGAGTTCAGGGGAACCAAAACTTCCTGGTCTGACGGGACAGGGGGGTTCAGGACTCCTTCATCGGGCTGGGGGGGCTGGGCAAGACCTGCTCCTTCAGCTCTCCAGATCCCGAGGGACAGATCCAGCAACGGGTATGGCAGTGAAGATCATCTTGTAATATCTCGGGTCCGTTTTGGACGACCAGTGTATAAATTCAAGCCACAGGAAATAAAAAAAAAAAACACTTCAGCAGCACAGGACAAGGCGAACCCTCTTGTTCCACAGAGTTTGACGTTGCTTTCGGCAGCAGCCTCGTCAAATTGTGCTCGATTGCTTTAGAGAAATGCTGTTCCAATAGCTATTGAAAACATACAATAACCAAGTGTTTTCACGTTGGTTCCAGTAAGGAGCAAACCAAAATGAATACTGGTTACAAACAGGAAACGGCAGGAAGATTTATTTGCATGTATGAGATTTAAAAAAAAATGAAGAAGTTGTCTTCTTCCCTGCTGTCGAACACAGAGAAAAACTGGCCTCTTGCGCAGCGGTACTCTGAAAAAAAGCTCTACAGTTAATCCAACAGGACACATGGGTCGGCCAAGTATCTCTTTCGTGGAATTCCAGACACGGGAAACGTCTTACTAGATCTGTGATATCAACGCTCTCTCCTTTTGTGCGACATCAAGCAACTTGACAGCAACACCCATCAGAACCAATCTCCCCCAAAAAACTGCAGGCTCTCCTCTCCTGCTCGGGGGCAGGACAACTCAAATCCTCCGTCTCTCGCTGCGCTCCGACCCGAGGAGGGCTTGATATAAGGCACTCAAAGCAGACTGACGAGCAGGTGTGATCAATCCTGCTGGACAGCTTGATCTTTCCGGAGCGGGAGAGCTTTGCTGACAGCTGAGCCACAAATCAGCCGGAGCAACACTTGTATATCTCCGGGAGAGACTGAGGAATAATATCCCCGAGTGACTCAAAACAATCCAACTGTCCGTAACCGGGTTTACCTTGGCCCTGCCTTCTGCTTAAAAATCTAAGTCCGTGTTGCAGAAGGGTGTCCGCTGGCTTGCAATCACATTCCCAGCGCGACTAGATCGCGCAAGTTGCTGACAAACCTTCTCCAATCGCGATTCCTTTTTTTTTTTAACACGGTTTTTGGAAATGACCTTCATTCGCCCAGGTCGGAAAGCATCGAGGGGGGGGAATGAAAAAACACTCCACAATTTCAGAACCGTCCGATTCCGGCGAGAAACCCCTCCGATGAGCTCCGGGTCCCAGGTCCGGCACCGCGCCCCGGCTGTGGGACTTGGATAGCTGCCGCCTTGCTCGCAGAGAGAATGGAGAAAAATAAACACACACACACGCTCGGGCGTGCCTGACTGGAAACTTCAAGCAGATCACTCTGCATAAACACAAATTAATCTGAAAACCCAGATCCTGGAAACCAGTCACAAAATCGATACGAAATATAGCTATAAGCGTCCCACGCTGTGGGGGAAAAAAAAACTAAGCTGCCGTATTGATTGTGCTATCGCATTTTAAAACATCTCATTATTTAAACGCCAAACTTCCACCGAAAGAGCCTTCAATAACAGTTCGCAGGGCTCTGGCATCAGATTCCACTTTGCCAACTGCGAAGTTCTCGAACTACACGACTGTACCCCGGTAAAATGTAGAATTCAGGTCTACACGCAGCTCGGATTTATTCGTTTTGCACTCTTGCTCTTGTGCGATTGTTCGGCGGGGAGATCCGTTTGAAAAAAAAGAAGACAAAGTCACTTTTTCAAGAAATCTGAATGCGTTTCCGCCTTCGGGGAATTGCGGCAGCCGGCATGAAGGAGACACTTGCGTGACCCTTACCGTCCAGTACGACGCCCGTCCCACTCGGGCTCAGCTCTGGCAGTCTCGGGCTCTGGGCACAGTCCGAGCGACAGCCGCCGTGACGCCGCTCAGATGACCGCGTCCGGTGTCATTTCAGCCGGGGGATGGGTGTTAAGGTAACTCTTTGTGATAAAGTGTCTTGACGAAAAGTGTCGGGAGTAAACCGCTCCGATTCTGGTTGTCTTCTCCCGGGAATATCTTTCCGCACAACCCAAGTTCAACGGCGATTCAAGCTCCTACAGCTCTTTACCGCTGGAGCGGGTCGACCACAGCAGAAGGGAAGCCTACCAGCGCAGCACTGGCATAAACAGACACTTCCGAGGCAAACTGGGTACTAACGGTACCCCCAATGACGGTGTGCAAACAGCGACTCCCCACAGTCCCGGCTCGGTCTGCGGAGACTTGAACGAGAGCGGCCTGAATCTTTCCAACATACGACTTCACTCCTCAACCCGAGCCCAGCGGTATAAGGCTAGTCGGGGTCTTGCGTACTGTACGAAAGCTCCTGCGCAGATTGCTATGCCGGCCGGTTACCGAGCCCCGGGGCGTGAAATATTACCCGACACCCTCGCGTCTATTTTTGAAGAGCCGGGGACGACAGAAACCTCAGCGACGTGCGACCGCCGCCACTTCGACGAAACAACCCGGTCGGAGTTGTACCGGTAAGTTTCTCTTCCCCCATTCCGACATGCGCCGCCACTTGCTAACTACAGCCCCGATGTCACGGCCGCCTCTGCGCTCACTTTCCGGATAACGCCTTTCCGTACTTGTTTCATGCGATGGCTCGCAGATGCATACATACATATGACTGGTTTTAATGCAAAACTTGTGTTTCCTCTCCGAATCGACGTCCTGGCTTGAACTTTCGGGGCATTTTGAGTCCGCTTACGAACAGGCTGTTCCCGTAACTCCACTTCGGTCCACTGTCACTTTCCCTGGTCAGCTGCACATAAGCCGAAGCCCTCGTCTGTCAAATAGTGTCCCGGGAAATACAAGTAAAACCCAGTAACCTCTTTTTAAAGCTGCAGTGCTCCGTCTTTGGCCCCCATTCGCTCCGTTATTCCCCCAGAAACATTAATTCTCCCGGCTGTACATCCTGTTACTTTCTTCTGACAGTTCCCGAGTAGGATGCCGAAGAGGAGAGACATTTCTTCCCCAACTGGCCCTCTGGCCGCTAAAGCACCACACAGCTTTCCAATCTGCGCTGCTCCCGTTCCTGGCTGATTTGTGTGGGTCTGCACCGGAGGTGGTAGTGTTGGGGGGGGTAGAAGAGGAGGAGGAGGGAGGGGGGGGGGGTGATTTCAGTGTATTATAGCTGATTTTCTCCCTGGGTTTCGTTCCCCCTCCTTTCAGATGAGGGCTGCAAGCGCAGATGCGATGTGCCCCTACCAGCGAATTGCTGCGAGTCAACAGCACGCATGCGCCTCGGCGGGTTTCAGAAAGCCGGGTTAGAGCGAGTTGGGGGGGGGGAGAGCACAGCATCTCCATTCAGTATAAGGTTACTGTATCATCACGCACATTTTTTAAACGACAACTGACATCACATTTTAAAGCGACATTGCCACGGCTGCGGTATTTTCATTCAGGAAAAAACGTGTTTCACCAAAACGGGGAGGGTGCCGTCTGTCGTCTGTGCGACAGTACGTGCGGTCCGATTCACTGCGCATAAGGGATTACTCCTATTTTGGGGGATTAGGAGCACACTGAGATTAATATTCTAAAACCCCGGTGTGAAACACTGTGCCAGTACGGTAACAACGAGTTCCTCCGGAGATAACCGATGTTATTTATACATGGATACACAGAGCACACTGCAAATTGAGATTGGCCTCGTTTAAACGTATAAAAAAGGTGCAATTCTGCCGACAGATTCACAAAACAAATTATCTCATTTCTTTTCCTACTTTTAAACGTTTATGACGACGCCTTGATTGTCAAAGGACCAAGACGTTAATCTATAGCTTTAGTAGGCACATCCAATCGAAAAAATCCAAACAATATGCAGACACAAAGCCTCAACATCATAGTTAATAAAAATATAAAAAAGCATTTTGAGATGAATCATTTAGTTATTTTACATTCTCTCATTTACATGGGACAAAATGTATCATTTTCAGAGGAGGCAACCTAATACCTATGTTTACTGTGGGTGTGATTTCACCAGCAGTGAGCCAGAGAACAGGAATACATTTAATAAACCACTCAACTTCCAATCAAACAAACCCCTTGGATACCACAGCTCACACATGCCTAGTTCATTGCAACAAAGGCTTGTTAGTTTAACTGCTGTGGGTTCTGACTTGAAAGTGCCCATCAACACCAGCAGGAGTCATACCACTGTCCACTTGAACGTTCAGTCAGGTATTGTGCCATGTGGGCTTGAGCCTGGCCTCTTGGCACATCATGCCCATTGACGCCCCTCGCAAACAGGCAGGTGTCCTCAGTGAGAACAGGAGCCCCCCTTAGAGATGCACAGCACACAGGTGAATTTAGGCATGGGGCTGCCTTGCATTTCATCTGTCAGTCACTGCTGCCAGCACCACAGGCCTACAAGCGTGTGAATTCTCGGCTAACCCCTAGCCAAAGGATTGATTAGCCTTTGAAGAAAATCATTTGTCATTCTCCTCCAACGACGTCCATTCAGAGGGAAAGGCAGCTACAGCCATTTAATAACATGGCACTAGCAACACTGGCAAAAGAAGCAGCCAGCATTTTTCTTTCAGGGGTACTGTAGATGTCGAATGGCACGACGATCTGGCAGTTTTAATCCACTATATAAATACAGCCTCCTAACTAGAGCTACTAAACCTGTAAAAGTTGTTTTGCTCCCAGAATGCTGGTTAAAATGATAGCCGCTACCCTATTCCTGTCTCCAAGAACTGTGATGTCATTGTCTATGTCAACGTTATGTCATTTGTCATGTGAGGATAACACGCAAGTGAGCATTTCATTTGTAGTGGGGTATTTATGACAATTCACTTGAACTTGATATAACAGAAGTGTCCAAAAAAATCAGAAGAGACACCCATCTGGTCACTAGCTTTCAGAACATTTAGGTCAAACCTCACAGAAATAACATGTCAGTGAGAAAGGGGGTTGGGAGGCAGAGGATCTAAGTACTGTACACCCAACATCCCTGATATCTTTATTGCTGCTTTGGCGAATTCATATTTAACAGAACCTGGAAAACAAGAATGACCATTTTCCCTGCCAGAGTTACATTAAGGACACAAAAATAAAACTCTGAACTCGCAGATGCATGAGGATGTAGGACCTTTTGTGGTTTTGTCAAGATTTCTCTCAGAAGCCGACAGAGTGCTAAGGTTTTCGTTTCAAAGGGCCTCTTCGTGTATTTTGAACATCTTACACACTTTAAAAACAATTATTTGAGGCTCTTCAGAAACCACTCTTCTTTGAATGGACTATTCACAGTGCAATCCCATCTGCAGAATAAGAGAAAATTGAGGGGTACACTTACACGTACACTTTAAGTACTGTTGCAACAGTTTGTAAGTTTCTTTTTTCCTTCAACAAGCAAGTGCTCCCAGCCTAATTCTGTCTCTCGTACTGTTTCGGAAATGTCAGAATGCAAACATCCTTTAAACAACCCACCCAACCCAACCTGTCAGTCCACTGAAGCTAAGCAGGTGTGAGTCAGTACCTGGATGGGGTACGCTATACTGTAAAAAGGCGCCGTCCTTCAGATGAGACGTAAAACCGAGGTCCTGACTCTCTGTGGTCATTAAAAATCCCAGGGCGCTTCTCGAAAAGAGTAGGAATGTAACCCCGGCGTCTTGGCCAAATTTCCCATTGGCCCTTACCAATCATGGCCTCCTAATAATCCCCATCTATGAATTGGCTTCATCACTCTGTTCTCCTCCCCACTGATAGCTGGTGTGTGGGGAGTGTTCTGGCACACTATGGCTGCCGTCGCATCATCC
Organism: Lepisosteus platostomus; assembly: GCF_059453375.1. Lineage (NCBI taxonomy): Eukaryota > Metazoa > Chordata > Actinopteri > Semionotiformes > Lepisosteidae > Lepisosteus > Lepisosteus platostomus. The sequence continues at coordinate 13,870,724 of NC_142629.1, forward strand.
AGGTGGGGCTGCACACTGGTGGTGGTGGAGGGGATCCCCATTACCTGTAAAGCGCTTTAACTGGAGTGTCCAGAAAAGTGCTATATAAGTGTAAGCAATACTTATTATTAATATTATTAATACCCATTACTGCTGCAGAGCAGTGCTCCAACACACTGGTTCCCTGTGACCCCTGTATCACGTAGCTTTTATTCCAAAGCAGTTCCTAACTGTAGCCCAAGCGATTTTGATCGGTGAATTTGAGGAAGGTTTTATTTTTCCAATTGCCTTTGGCTCTTTGAAAAAAGCTGAATGAGAATGAGAACTGGTGCTGTTCAGATGTGGCAGCCAAACGCAACCAACGGGACCAAGTCTCAGCAAGCAAGTGGACCGATGAAAGGCACCGGTGATTCAGAGCTCGGCTGGAGCGAGCACCCGCAGGAGCAGGGCTGGGAGCCACTACTGCAGAACAAGTGTTTCTAACATTTGTTTGATGAATTTAACTATTTGGAGGACATCTACAGTAGCGCCACATGCATACCACTGCACTGTTTATGTTTGTATTCTTTGGAGCTGCCAAAGTGAGCTTCAATGCCGGCGATTTGAGGGGTTAAGGTTGTTAGCAGTCTTCTTGCGGGCTGCCAGGAAGACACATCAAAGCCCATTACAGCTCAACCGTCCCTCTGCATTTGTAAGACAGTCTCTCTCCTCTCTTGGCGACAGATATTCCTTCCTTATCTGTCAGCCAGTCCCCATGTGAACGAAAGCAAAGAGTGTCTGCCGTGTGCTGAGGGGGAGCAGCTCTGAGCTGCTACGAACAGGAGCTACTGTTACCCGCTACCGATAGGAAATCGCATGCCGCCTCTCGCTGCTGTCAAAACACTCTGAGATAAGCAAAACGGTACAAATTCAGCCACTGCAGGGATCCGTCATAATTCCACAAATGTGTGTAAACTGTGCAGGGTCTATTTTTTTGGTGTACCCGAATTGCTTGAATTTCACACCCCCAGCTTGTGAAATTGACTGAAAATCAATGACACTAAGAAGCTTTACTTTACTATACCAGACGTACTGCCCTGCAATGGATAGGTGTGTTGCAATACGATCACCAACGTGGGCCGATCAAAAAAGATCTCCCTCACCGAAAATGCAGCAGTTACAGGAGAGTCTCGGTTTGTGCTATATCCTACCACACCCCACATTGGTCCTTCTCCAGCAAACCAGATGTGCTGTGAAAACTGTGAAACTGTTTTCCTAGGGTGGGCAGCTTTGATAACCAGTGATTGTTGCTTTCTGAAGAATTACACACCCTTGCTCCGTGTTTGGAGTGCCAACCATTTTTGCCTCGGCGTGGATAAAAATATCGTTGCACAAACCCTTCTAGAAAAACAATGACGTACTTTCTGTGTTGGAATTCAAGCTTCTACAGAGTTCTTATTAATATACATCATGCGGTTCATCCAGTTTATGCAGGTTGAGCCCTATACTGCAGGTCAGACGTTGCTAGTTTGGAACTGAGCCGCATCAGGGGCCAAATGAGATCAAGAATCGTGAGCGAGGGCAATGCAGAGCTGGCTACATTGGGTAACCTTGAGGGGGCATGCAAAGGAGACCCCCCCCAACTCACGCTGAGCACTTGTGAGTTGGCAGCACTGTTAGTGAAAGACGATCCCCCGCCTCCACATGGAACAAACTGTCCTGTAAAGACAGTGGAGTTCACAGTGTGTCAACTGGCCAGTGGCTAGACGTGTCAGAGGAAAGCATGCTGGTCCTCATCCACCCCCCCACACCTCCCCAGTTCAAGCTGCTGTACACCTGGCGACTGCACATCGAGAAGGGGAAATATCGAGAGAAGAGGAGCAGCGATCCCAACTCAGGAAAAAGAATCGCTTTTTCTCCTCTTCTTTTCTTTTAATGAGTCCTCACCCATTGTCGTGCCTCCTGCCATCAGCAGCACAGGAACTCGAGAGACACATTAGCCCTCCACTGTGATGGCAGCAGTTCTGACAGTTGGCCCACGGGTCAGCGCAAGCGTCCGTCTCACCGGTCTCCGTCTCTCCCAAAAAAATAACAAGAGGGAGTGGGCGTTAATTATACGTGCGTTCCACTTACGGCCGCATTGATCTACCGTTTAAAGAGCTTCAGGGACGACACGTCACTTTAATTGCACAAAAGGGGAAAACCAACAGCGATCAAATCCGTCTCATTAACGCTGGAGCCACCAAACTGCGGCGGGCGTCGTCTTTGCCCAGGAGGGTTCGATCCAATTTTCCGAAAAGGCGGCACACGGCAACGGCCGAGGCGTGTTCGTGGCGTCGGATTGCAGCAGAAAGAAAAGGCAAGAAAAGCACCTTTTCGGATCTTTCTCTCCCGCCAGCAGAAATCTCCTCCCGGGCGCTAGGTTTTGTTGGAAACCCCCAAGCATCTGTGATGGCCGGACCATTCCGTCCCGCGAAGCAGAAGAGTACGACTTTTCCCAATTGTTTGACTTCAAAAACTAAGATAAACCCACACGGAACTAAAAATACATACCACTAACATTTATTCAATATTTCAAACTGATTGTCTACGCGTACGCAATCTCTTTCAACAGATGGCAGTTTGTCAGAGGTATTCACAACTATGGAGAATACTTTCGTATACAACACATTCTACACTGAGTTAATAAACATATCTAATAATACGATTTTAAAGAGGAAAGGAAACCCAATTACATCCGTCCAACTTAAATCCTTGTACTTTGTAGAAGCTCATGGAGTTGTAAAAAATGTGCTCACAGCCCATTTTAAAGACGTTAATTCTCCAGTCGTGTATAGGATTAATTAGCATTTATTCAACAATATCAGAGGAAATATGATTGTCACATAAGTACAGCTTAAAACATTTAGTACATTGCCTCCATCAGGGTAGACAACTTTACCACCGTTTCAAGTATTTGTCCCAGCTAATTCCAGTATCCGGGTTAATTAAACAATTAAGGCTCAATTAGGTATCTCACTTATTGGATACTAAAGTAATATAATGGCATGCAATCTGGGTGCCAAGATTATCTACCCTTTGGCAATTAAACTTATAATATATATTCACATTTCTTCGGAAGAGTATCTGCATCAACGCAAGCATGTTATATAGCTATCAAGGCTTACCATTTGGCGTGCCACTACCAATCATCTGTATGATTGCTAAATTTCTATCTGGTCTTGGTAGTTGGACTAATATGGTATTTTACTGTTGTACTGTATAACTGGTGTAAATGTTATATGTTAATGAACTCTTGGTTTGCAAGACAAACCCCCTTAGGAGCAATAAAGGTTAATTCAACATCATGCCCTATTAGGTGGGGGAACAGTCCTGAAACAAAGTCTAAGCTACTGGAATAAATCACATGAAGGACGCACAACTCTGAAAACAGAACTACACACAAAGTATCTGGAGAATCTGTGCCGTTTTACAAAAAAATACGTGACTCTGTAGCCTCCCCCCACAGCTGGGTGACTCATGGTTTTAACAGGTGAAAATGGAAAGAAAATGGGCTTAATCACAAGTGTTCTGGACACTTGTTCTCTGGGGGAATTCACTCTGAGGTGCGCAAAACCAAAACTACATGAGCCGCCCGCAAACAAACTAGGCACCGCCAGGCTAGCACGAAGAGCTAAGGGTGAAGACGTGTCATTAGCTGGCTTGTCACCTCCATACTGCTACGCTGCTGTGGCTTTGTTATAAACTGTTTTTATTCGTTTTAAAAATAGGACGAAACGCGATAGTACAGCTGCACCCCTCACCCAAAGGAATTCCACTCAGGCAGACGTCCGAGAACAGACATTTCTATGCCAGCAGCTCCTGCTGCACGCTGGATTGTTGTGCATTTGATAAATAAACTTTGATTGATTGATTGATTGATTGTCCGATGACTCCGCCAGAAGCACTGCGCCATGAGGGAACGACTGCTGTAGCACATCAAGCCTGCACCTCCCCTACAGCTGTGCCGACGTCCACAGGTGTGACACCAGGAGAGGAAAGGACCCAGGTAGCAGCCGTGCCACCCTGGCGACCCACGCAAGTAAGCAACAGGGAGGTTCTTGAACTTAAATACCCGAACGCCTGCAGATGACCCTGTGTTTTGTTCGGCAGGGGGAGCTGCATCGTACTGCAGGCGATGACGGACGGTCGAGTCAGCTCCAGAAACGCTCAGGCACCCCGGTGAACGAGTAGGTTATTTGAAAGCCCACGCGTCAGAGATTGCAGAGCATCATCAGCTTGGTGCACAGTGTACAGTTAACAACAGCTATGGATGAGAACAGACTCCCTGCCCATCTGAAAAGCAGCAGGTTGCCCTTCTCAAAACAAAAGCTACAGTATAGGAAGGGACAGAAACACAGCCACCTTAGAGACGAGGGCTCATTCGTCACCAGTAGAAGATTCTGCGACAGTGGCTTTGCATCCTTCAGAGTGGGCAGCTGCATTCGTGGATCACCTTCCACTGCAATCGATCAGGCACTGCATCCTCATTTCCGATAGCATTTCACAGCTGGATGGGCACAGGTCATGCATTTCCAAGCAGGAAATTAAATTCTCACTTACAAAAACTATATATATGCAGCGCACAGGAATTTCTTTTTACAAACTCCAGTGGGCTTTCACAATTGCCGTGTTTCCATCTGCCTTTGGGTTTATCAGTTCCGTCTTCCTTCAGTACTGGAGTGAACTCAACCTTCTCCACCCTTTGGCCAGAGGTTTTGCCTTCTAGCATCATTATCTGGAAATCCTTCTGCCAGAGTGCCATCACAGAGCCTTGAGCAGAATAACAAGCAAGTTTTTCATTTTTAAATATGTACTGGTGGCGCTACATTGTGCTAATACCAGCACAGTTTAAAAAAAAAACATTCTGACAGGTTTTCTGGAATACTAAAGACAAATAAATATGCATGTCAGGCTTCAAAAACTGTAATTATCACTCCCTACTTCAGATTTCATCTTATGGCTGTACAGATTCTCAACTATCAAAATAGGGTATTCTCGCAAGAGATGTGGAATGTGGAAACACAAAACTCTTTTCCTGCACACCTCTGGGACTCTCTTCTCGAAACGGCACACATACTTGTTGACGGAGTGTCGGAATTCTAGTATCTTTTACAATCAAATTGTCTTTCAATCAGAATAACAAAACATACAATCATAACAATAAACTGTGGTTCCCAAAAAGGATGCTCAACAACAGCCAAAATGAAACATTTAAACAGCAGATCTTTCAAGTGGTTTTTTGTAATTGTGGTTTTTAGTTGTTGAGAGGTTTTCTGCTTTTTTGGAAGAGCAGGGTGCCGTCTTTTAAAGATGGTGTGACAGCTGGTTAGTGTCAGTTTTACATTCATTATGCCCCATAGGTGGCTTTTAGCCGTCCATAACAACACTAGCAGATGACCACTATATTACCTGTAAAGTGTAACCACATGTACTATAGTAAAGTTGTTCCTATAATATATGAAGGCACTGATATTATAATTTCCTCATGAACTGAGCCATTTAAAATGTCCTCTTTTATACCTGATAGTGTCACAGAATTAGATCACCTTGGTTCATGCTGCTGCCACCACAAGCCCTGCAGAGCAACCTTACTGCAGGCAATAAAAGCAAAGGCTTGTGAAACCACCAAGAATAAAACATAAAAACAAAAAAGCAAGATGACCACATGTTCCCCATATCGGCAGCAATTTCTGTCCCAGTAATAAAAAGACATGTAGGCTACATAACCATTAGGGTTCGAGTCACGATGCCATCTCCTGCTTCCAAACTGGCACCAGCAGGTGACTGGGGGGTACTTGTCACACGCACTCACATTACACTGTAGCTGCGAGCTAGGAAACACGCGTCCTAAATTAAAAAAAGCACACAAGAGGATGGCAGAGTCTCTGTTAGAGGCCACCTGTTGTGGCAGACCACCTGTTCCTAGATGAGACACAGTCCGTCTCACAGATGAACAGCTGGGGCATAAAAGCAAGGGGTAGATTCCTGGTTTATGCCGAGTAGCCTGGGGCACTGATGTAACCCAATGATTCTCGGTTTTCTAAGTCTTTTTTAGTCCAGTACTGTTACGAAGCGTCTTTCAGGACCCTATGCAGACGACACAATCCGGAAGGGAGTGAACACACACAGGGAAGAGACAAGGAACGGGGCTGGTAGACGAACGGGGGGGGGGGGCGTGGTCCGGTCCAGGGCGAACAGTCCAAAGGGTAATCCGTGGGGAGGCAAATGCCCAGAGCCGGGTGATCAATCCAAGACGAACAAGACAAAGTTAAGAGCAGGAGCGGGATCCGGCGAAGGGTTGGGTAGGGGAAAAAGTTGGGGAAAGGAACCAGGCGCTCCAGGTCCCGGACAAGGCTAGTGTAGCGGAGCTAGTTCGGATGCGGTGACGTCAGCGCCCTCACTGCGCGTAGCTGCCCGGGCTGGGGGAGGTCTCCTTTAGCTCACGCGGCCGGTTCCCTGTTGCGTTACGCCGGAGACCCGGGTCCGCGCCCCAGCTGCTGCGGGACGGAACGGGCGGCGGAGGGCGCGAGCCCGCGCGGAACCGCGACGATCGCACCGGTGCCGTGACCCGGGCGGGAGTGCGGAGTGTCCTTCGCCGAGGCGAGGTTCAGCAGGGGAGGGTGTAGCGGAGCTCGGGTGTTGACGTCAGCGCCCTCCCTGCGCGTAGCAGGGTCCTCGGCTGCCCGGGCTGGGGGAGGTCTCCTTTAGCTCACCCGGTTGGTTCCCTGTTGCGTTACGCCGGAGACCCGGGTTCGCGCCCCAGGTTGCTGCGGGACGGAACGGCGGCTTTTGTAGGGAGGCAGGAACGGGGAGCGGGTGCACAAAATCACCTAAAAAGCGAACGAGCCGGAGCAGAACCAGAAAGAAATACCCTTCTTCCCTTGTAGTACTGCGTTTAATATTGCATCGCCTACATCAGCATTGTAACTGCTTTACTTTAAATGAGTTTGATGCCCATTGAAGTCAGCGGGATTCCAGCTGAAAGGAATGACATGATACTGGAGCCTCCCCAGCAAAGGGGGAGCACCATGCTGGAAATCAGGATAAGTGGTTGCGGCTTGACAGGCAAGAAACGGCTCTTGTGGCCTAGGATGTGTCTCAAAATAACCCAAAAGGTAGTGAGAAAATCCCTCGGCACAAACTTCACAAACTACGACCATGTTGCCAAAAGGGACAACCCCACATGCTTGTATCGCAACCAGGCCTCTGACGATGACTCACCCACACGTGCAGGAAAACATTCAGGGAGTCCACTGTTTCAATATTGCGGCTTTGGATCACAGCAGAGGACCGATCACAAGGCTTCATAGCATTAACCAGTGACCTCCGTGCTCGTAGAATAGACCTAGACTATTTAAGACAACTGTTTACCACATACAGTTCAATCCAGCCCAGCCTCTGGCTTGCTCCTACAGGTAAGAAATATTACTTCATACAAGGATAAAAAGTAATGGATCATTATATCCTAATAGTTGACTCAACTGCCTTGAGCTATCAGGGACAGAAAACTTGTATACACCCACCTTTTGGATGTTTTTTTTTACTAACCGAGGCAGATAAATGGCTTCCCAAGTCAGGATTCAGAATCAGGGCACGCACCATAAAGACAGTGGGTTTGTAGCCAGGCTCCTTGGGTGGAGAATGGCACCTTCTCTCTCCTGGCAGAGTCAAAGAAGTCACAGGTTGCTCGACCTGCTTTTTACCCAATTCCTGGTAATCTGCGGGGAGAGTCTCTCTCGACATCTATACAGGACAGTGAGCAGTTTCTGAAACATGACACCGGATCATAACTAAAGCTGCAGCAAGCCTCAAGTCATGTGACTCATGATGTACAGCACTTTCCACAAATATGGACGTCAACCAAAACTGCAGTTCAGACATTCTAGGTTTTGTATCCCCGTCACTAACAATGTCAGGTTGTCCACAGCACCATAGACAGACTCATACCTTAGCTGCTTGTGCTCAAAAAGGGCACAATAACCCACGGATGCCAGGGCTGTTTCACTCAGAGCAGGCACATTTAGTACATTTAGCCCTAAGCCCAGTGAGCTACGCCCCACAAGTTACTGTAGCTTAAACACTCGATGAACATTTTCAATACACCTAATTCTTGGGTGGTGCTGTTCCTAGTGAATGGTGTTTGTGTCTGCTCCGCTTTGTGCTGCGGTGTGCTATTCAATGTATGTTAACCCTGCCTCAAAAGTGAATATTTGAAGTGTGTGTCCTTGGTAGTGCTTTTTTACTCCTGGTTTTTATAAAGGAGCTTCCAGGCCTATACCAAAATCAACACCATTGAACACAGCAAAACCAAACACCTTACACATACTGGTCAGTCTCGGTTTTCAAGGCAGGTATGACACAATTGTCTTCTTAGAGATCATTTTTATTTATTTCTGTGTTAAAAACACTGACGTCGTTACTTCCAACTCAACTCTGGCACACAGGAATCTGAATCTCTAGCAGCTGAAACTTAACGGGAAGATACAGACTATGAACATGCAGAGATTTTTGTCATGTGTTCGCAAATGCATATTGTTACAACGACACTGCCCTGCATTGTTAATCTGAAAGCAGCGTGACGATGTAATGCAGATATCGTACTCGCGAACCCCCCGAAGACCCCAAACCGCCGTCGCCATAACAACAATTTACCTGCACCTAAAAATACAAACATCTTTCCCTTGACTTTCGTCTGGCTGAATACACACGCCGAGTTCCCGCGGCGCTTTTGTATGCGAGATGGCGAGGACAACGAACATTTCCAAGAAATACATTGAACTAAGAAACCTCCCGGGCTGCGAGAGCTTCGGTTTTTTTTGTTTAGCAGCAGCGGTGGCTGTCAAAGCGAAGGAGAAAGACAGAAACGAGCGAGACCTCACATCACACGTCCACAGTGCAACAAGCAATTCACAATTTATGTTGTAAATTTTCATCAGTACCATCACATCGGAGTTCCATAATCGTGCCAGGGCTTGGCGGCGTTGTCTGTCATGATTCACGGATATAACATTATACTTCCCCGCACATATTTATAATACATATCAGTATTGTACTTCAGCAGTTGTACTATACCAATGTACATTCCCGTTAAATAAATGCCAGGCACTGCCTGATTAATCAAAACTAAGACACATGCTACAGAGGCAAGTAATGCATTACACCTCAGCTTCGCCATATGCACTTACTGGGCTTTGCTGCTTTTTGTACATGGGGACTGGTTAAAATGGACATTTGCTTGGTTTAAGCAAAAACGATTTGAGGTGGCTGGAGCGTCCCTCACTACAGGACTCTCAAATCGACGAAGGGAGTGGAGATTGTTATTTAGCGCATCCCAGTATGTAACCTATATCGTTTGGACGGGACTCCCTCGGTATCTCTATGAGCAGCGTCTCCGGGAAACTACAAATCCGTCGTGGACAGCAAATCATCAAGTTTGCAACTGCTTGAATGCACTAACCTACCACCTAAAATAAAAAAAAAATACTCATATTAAACATAGCCTTACCTTTGTAGCAGGCAGCGTTGGTGCTAGAAAGAAAAGACGAGGTTTCGTGGAAAATGAACACCTAACGATTGCCGGGTTCTTAACTTTACCCGTATGGATCTTACACCCTCCAGTACAAAAGTTTAATTTCCAGTTCAAATCGTCCCTTTTGGCTCCTTTTTCAGAGCTTATGTTTTTCTCCAGTTTTTCTTCTTTCTCATTCCCCCTGCTCCCGACTCCTTGAGTTTCTGCCTTAAAAAAAATAACGTGAAACTAGACTTGTCTCTCTTGCACTCTCCAGGAAGGGGAATTCGTGAAGGGGGGAAAAAAAAAGGAAAAGAAAAGCAATACGTTACTGGCGTAGCGTAAAAGCTTTCTATGTTCCAGGTGCACCCGCTATCGAAGGAATGCGTACAAGCTGTTCGGGAATAGCAAAGTAAAACTGCACTTCCCATAATACACAGCGCCTGAGACGAAACCTGGATATCCGGGTTAGGCTGACAACAGTGGGAAGGTTGCATATACAGTGTCTCCTTATTATAAAATCCTAAACTGCTACTAGGAAAAAATGTTTTAAAAATCCTTACAAGTGGCGCTTTTAAGTCATTTTCAGATTGGTTTTTTTATGAATATTAGAAAAGGCTGACAAGATTTTACATTTACTCCGAAAACGTATAACCGAAGCCAGTCTTCTTTACCGAGTATGTGGATCGGATTAAACAGTAATTACAGGACTGGGGTCTGTGTCACAGTCATTCGGCGTGTGCCGGCGACTGAGTGGGGGAAAAAAAAAAGCTTTAAAATGATTGGCTGGCTGAGTTGCTGCCTTGTGAAGCTCACAGACGCCTTTCTTCTCTGTGAGTGTGATGCGCACATGACCAACGTTTCGCGTCCTCTTGAGGTTAAACTTGAATCATAGTTGAGTTTTTAAACTGGTTGTGCGCCGTAGTTTGCCCTGGATAGATTTTAAAGAAAATATATATTTTTTTTTATTAGCTCTAGATCATTGTGTAAAAATTGGCAACAATATTATCTATAAGCGTATATTAAGTCGTAATAAAAGTATCCCTTTCCCTGAACTTTTATTTTAAGCCACCAATATAAATTGAAATACCTACCTGCATTAACACCGGAACATTTTGGGGCCTAAAGTGTATGTGGCAAAACACTGCCATCCTGTGTCTGTATGTAAAGATGATCTGCAAACCAGACAGCAGAACAAGCCACCCCTACACAGCTCTTGGTTTGCTGGCTATGAGAAACAATAAACACACCCCCACCCTTCCAACATCAACAATAAAATGACTTGAAAGATCGTTCCCATGTTTGTTTTTTTCATTACCCTGGCACAAAAACAGATAAGTGACGTGCAGTAACTAATGTCGCATTCTCTCACATGCACAAGTGGCCTGAGGCAGGCTCTGTTGCCTGACAGCAATGTCATGTGAGTGCATGCATATTGCTCAAGTGGTGCTATCTGATTAATATTTCATTCTGGCGCTGACGCCTTGTTCTTTGAGGAATCTTGATAGGCCTCTTGAGGAGCTAAGGGAACAGGGTGATCACATTTCTGATGAATGAGAAGGTCTCCCTGCTGCAAAGACCTGGGCAAACACATACTGGATTAATGATGGGACTTGTTCTGCTACCCAATTTAGATAGTAATCTAAATTGAAGTTTAAAAGCCTCTGAAATTGCTCTTGAGAGCCTGTAAGGGATAGACTAAAGTGAGGGGATTTTATCAGAAACCAATTCTAACAGGCATCTCAGTGCTTTTCCTGTTGCTGAGCTGCAAAACCCTGAGAGCAGTTTGCGTTCTCGCCTTCTAGGAAACAAAAAAGGGGACATTTGCCTGCTTCTTTAACTGTCCATGATATATCTACACCTCAGCATTTATTCGCTCACTGTCTTATCGTTTGAGTTATAAGCGTGCATTGGCAATATGATTAATTGAAGAGGAAAGGTCAGAACAGCTTACAGTATGTCAAAGAAAGTTCTATCCATAATAGTATGCACCTTTGTACGTAGTGTGCATGCTGTATACAGGAGAATCTGGCTAAAAGAAGGACATACAGTACCTCCCACGCCTATCATACAGTTTACTTCACTTAAAGTGAATTTATTCTTCAATGGCTTCTACCCATAAGCAGTGCGATTGGCGAACACATTTGGCCATGCCCCTACACCATCTGCCTCATTATAATTTCTTATTTATTGTACATCTGCTGTCATTGTTTACAAGACAGCATTGTTTACATTCAAGCTGTTTACTTGTTTACTTGTACATTGTCTACTGTTTGTTTGTGTATTGTCTTGATGCGCTGTCTGCACTTTGTGTTTTTACACTTTTTTAACAACCGAGAGACTTTCTGTAAGTAAGAATTCCATTGTACCAGTAAAGTACAGGTTACATATGGCAGTAAAGTTCAAGTTCAAGTGGGCCTGGGTCTGTGTTCACTTTTAGATGCAGCAATGGTGTGCTAAGAGATGCATACTGGAAGATCAGTGAGAACAGTACTAGGGTGACCTGCAGCAATGAAGTGTGTCAGTGTATACCTCTTTTGTTCATACAAACGTCTCTTCGAGGAGGGTGCACAGAGACTCACATAAGGGTGAAAGATCCAAACAACACACAAAGGAGAAGTATGGCAGGCTGTGTGTGGTGCTGCGCTATGTTCCATGCAGATTCCATGCCAGGCTCTTGTGTGGTATTTCAGCATTTTGGAATTTGATATTGTTGGGTTTGTAAATCCATGACTTGCTACAACCACTGACAATTTTTTTTATATCATTGGGCAGCTGGCAAAGGTCAGTGGGTATAGCCTTGTTTGGAGGGGGGGAGAGCAGGGCACACTCTTTTACTTTGTCTCCCATTGTGAAACCTCATCACAACAATAGATCTGCATCGGCTTCAATGGCTGGGTAGCTTGTTCCATACACCCACAACTCTTTATGCAAAGAAGTGCCTCCCGTTCTCGGTTTTAAAGGCATTTCGACATTGTTTCTACTTGTGTCCTCTCGTTCATGTTTCACGATTCCGAAGAATGTTGGGCTGACTTTATTAATGAATTTGAGGATTCTGAATACTGGGATAAAATCCCTTTGTAGTCTTCTCTTTTCAGGACAAGATTCAGTTCCTTCCGCCTGTCAGTTCAGGGCCTATACTGCACTAGTCCCTTGGGCAAATACATTTTCCATCTCTTCAGTATTAGGGAATATCAGATCACAGACAGCTGAAAAAGCAAGGATTCCTGTAAATTGCCCAAGATAAAGGGATGGCATTCTCAACTGAAGAAGAGCTGCTGTACACTCCATTAAAAAAAACATTCAGATTTATAGTCTTGTCTCCACAAAGTCCAGAATACCTTGCTTTTGGAAATGATTCCAGTATTTTTACAGCTTAAGAGGATTAATATAACCCAGTGTGAACAAAAGCACGGCTCTTCAAAATGAGATTAATGTGACCGCTAAGAAGGCAGTGAGGCCAATAAATGTAAGTGCAAATTTCCCCTAGGACTATATAGGAAATTCATTCCTCCCAGGTTCTGAAAGACTTCACTTCACAACTTTTGCTGGATAGTTCAGATTGATTCCAATTGAAACTAGTAAATGTTGTCGCCAGTTGACATCAGACGAAAGTAACAAAAACATTCCTGGAAAATTCTCGATTTGCAGAAAATCCAGATCGAACTCTTTCTGATCCGAGTATGTCTCCGACACCTTTAGCTCAAGAGGAAGAAAACTGGAGCGTACCGCCAGAGATGGTCAAATCCAACTGGGCTTTTTTCGAAGGCTGACACAGGCTGTCTTTACTGTAAAACTGTTTGGTTTTTTTTTACGCATCCTGCAAGTCCCTCCAGGAAAGTGATGATTGGGTGTCTAGTTAAAAATGATAGACCCCTCACGCACACTTGCAAGACTTAAGGTCTCACTTGGTTTCTTGTAAGAGCAGTTTGGGAAAACTAATAGCTTGGTGCTTTGTTCATTTTTCAACAGACAGCACTTATTCCTGCAAAACTGGCTGATGACAGATGTCTGCAAGGAACGAGGAGCATTGCTGAATTTCATCCTATTCTCTGCGGGCCTGTGTTCTGCTGAATTCAAGGTGACATGTCAGCACAATATCAAGAACCACAGAAGTTTAAAAGTATTGACGGACTAAAGGTAGATGCACAGTCCAGGCAACGTTCCCTCTCATTTTTAATGGCCTGTGTGCGCAAACATTTCAAATTGTGCACATTTTTCCCCGGTGACAAAACCTTGTGCGCACTAAATTGAGTGTATGTGAAATTGTAAACCTGAAATTATTTTTTGTTAATATAGTCATCCTCATAGAAGCATAGAGATCCAAAGGACTGGGACAGCGACTCAACGAGCCCAGTCACAGAGACTGAGTGTCGAGCAGGGAGGTACGAGACTACGAGAGCAGAGATATCGATGATCGAGTAGCAATAATAATGCACACAGCCAAGTTGGGCCTCTCTCAGCCAGTCTTGTGATCAATTTGGCATTTTTCAATTGACAACCGTGTTTGTTTTATCATCATCATATTTATTTGGAATTGAATTTTTTGTGCGCAGTTCAATTTCCTATGTCTGCTGATTTCAGAACCTGTGTGCACAGCTTAGAGGGAACATTGAGTCCAGGGTGCCTTATTCAAAATGTTAAAAAACTGTTAAAATGTTAAAAGGCTTAGCAAGCTCAAGGATATTAATTATTGTCATTCTAATGTCTTAGAATGTCTTCTTTTGGCATTCACCAAGAAAACTCCCCCCAGTCCTGTCCTCTTCAGTTGAGTTGAATGCTTTGCATTCATGCCCTACACACTGGTTTCAATACCTGTCACTGGTTATCAGGAACCTTTTTAAGTTTCAGATTTTACATAGTATTGGAATGACAGCATCAGGATTTTGTCAATAAATTACATTAAGTAAAGCACCAGGCATAAAGCATTTTAACATGCCATCCTCTTTTTAAATCTTCTCCACATGCTGGCAAATAGAAATGCAGGCCCTGAGACGGGTTTGAGATTTTTAAATAGAAGAGGTGATATCTGCAGCATGGTTTACTCATGAAGGGTAACTAAGTAAAACCTTTCCACATGGGGCTTAAAAAGGGTTTTGATTATAATGAATTAATGTGGAAATACGTAAGGCTGAAATATTAAAACCTAGTGCAAAACAGGAACTGCTATAAGAAATAAAGGGACAAAAGAGATAATCTCATATATAACTATATATCTCATAAATAACCCCATAATCTGATTGGCTCCCGAGCTTCCTATAAATTCTCTGACATGAGAACATAACCGAGTCACGATTTTCATGAAGTACTGGCATCCTCCTCTGTACGCAGAGCTATTTAAATATTCAGTACATCCAAAACAGAGAGTTGTATTTTTAAAAGATGTTGTAAAAATAAACAAGTAAACAACTTCTATTTGTAAACTTCATACCAGTTTTAACGCTGGCTGTCTGGATTGATTGTCTCTCCAAGTAACCATGCAAATGGCAGTAGAAATGTGGCTCCGCTGTGTCCGTTTACATCAGGGGTCCCCGGTTCTGGAGACCCCCACAACTGCTGGTTTTCATTGCAGCTGGCCTCTTTACTCAACAGGTTGCTTGGTTAGAACCTTTGCAAAAAAATATTCTACTCCGAGGTTGGAGTTTTTAACTTTCTGAAGAAATGCACTAGTTAAAAGGTAGCCTCTGACAAGTTAAACCTATATTATGTCTATAAAGAGTTCAATAAGTTTGATTGCTCAGGTAAAACAAAAAACCATCATTGCACATTTACATTGATAATATAACCAGACCCTGAATTATAACACAGCACACATGACATTGCGAAGATCAAATTTCCATTATTTTTTCATTTATTTAAAAAAAAACCCTTGTGCTTTTTGTCTGAATCGTCCAGGCCCTTTTAACCTTGGCTTCAAGACTAACAGCATTTTATAGTCCTTTGATTTTCCTTTTATTGAATGGATTCTATTGCAGTATCCCACTCAGACACAGGTCATGTGGTTTCACTGTTTAAAAAGAGTCATCACCAGGAACAAGAGAAACAGATGATCTGACTGTACAGCTTTATATTAAGAGTCTTTAGTTCTTGTATGAAGTGAACTGGAACAGAAAACAGATGTACATTTTTTCCCATGATGCACATTTCTCTCTGGCTTTGTCTAATATGGTTATCATGATAATATTTTGCAGACTGCAGTAGTATATCTGAGAGCGGGGAAGGATATCTGTGTTGCACAGATTTAAGATTTTAATGCCTCTGGATCTCAAAGCATTGTGTTACGCTAAAACGCTTCCCTAAACGCAATCGAAAGCGAGCAATTTTCACACTTGAGGTACGTGAAACAGGCAACACAAATAAAAAGACACCTTCTTTCTCCTCGAGAACAGAAAATATCACAATGGCTTATGTTTTTTAAATGACCATATAACATACAATTTATACATTGTAGTTGAAATGTCCCTTTATACTATAATATGGAATGTCACAGCTCCGAGTATGACATTTAATTTAATACTATGCTGGAGTAATGCACCCATCCACTGTCTTACAGCTAAAGCCTTTGAAGTCTTTTTTTTCCCATTCGCTGAAGACGACAGACTTTCTAGTTTGGAACAAATGATCTTTTTCTTGGGTTTTTCTCCTTCTCCTTTAAGTCTGTACAATTTAAGCACTATCGTAAGGACCACGTAACTAGTCCGAAGGATAAAAAACGGACTTGCTTTATGCATAGGAATTGCCATTTCATTAATATTTCTACATCATGAACAAATGCCAGTTTTCTGGATGAATATATGTTTAATTTACATAGCGGTGCTTCTCAAGTGGTTCCCTTCCTATATGTAAAGTGCTTTGGAATTCTTTGGAAAGCAAAGTCTTATCTTTATAAATCGAGGACAGTGCTTTCTTAACTCTGGTCATCTGAAGACCATACTGCCAATTAGTGGTCGCTTTGCATATGTGAAGTCAACAGCAGGTTCATTTGTGATGCTGAACTCAAGGCACTCCTTTTTAATGCTACTAATCCTAGTACATAAAATGATGGCACTGTAATATTACAAAATAGATCACAAAACAGGACCTGTGCTTTCTTCTTTACTGCCAGTGGTGTACAGGTACATTAAAGACTCTCAGCCAGCGGTTTTGTTTTGAGCAGACTGAACTGACAAGAGTTGCCAGATGTTTGCCCTGCGTCACAGGGTGAAGACATGGTGTGTGGAAGAAGTGTGTTCCTGCTGGGCTCGTTTTGTCTGCTTGGCAAGGGGACGGGACTGAACGGTTCTTATTCTGCCCTTTGCTAACCAACAGTGAAGGAAGTGTCTCGTGACTCGGTTATAGGATTGGAGTGGGAGGAGGGATCTACTCCCCAGATTTGAGCCTGGCACACAGCCCAGACCCTGGACTAGAAGAGAACCCTGTGGTAGGTCAGTGGTTGCCAGGAAAGAACGTATCCAAGAGCCATATCAAGCGGTCTCTTGTCCCACTTAATGAAGTATCCACGACATGACATTTTCAGGATCAGCTCAAGGCACATGGTTAACATGTGCAGCTATCCACAGACTGCGTTTGGCCATAATTTTTTAATTTTTTCACCCTAGTGTGGTGTATTCGTCGATTTCACCCCCTTACATTAATTTGTCCTTATCGCTAGGTTGTACTCTCTATAAGAAGCCCTCTCAAAATACAAACCCTCTCAAACGTCTGATTCTTTTCACACACTACACCTTCGTTAAACTTTAAAGTGATCATTCCTATATGGCTCATTTGGTTCGTGTTTAAAAAACTGTACAGTAGGTTTACAATGGGCCTCCTCCATCCTTTTTCAATATTAACCAATGTCTTCTCGGATGGGTGCTGTCCAGACTCATCACTGCTCAGCAGAATCACAAGTCCCACAGAATGATAATTAAATCCACATCACGGGCCACCCCTTGTGGTGGAGTCCCGGCACTCTGCTCTCTAGAAGAAGAGTGCCCCCCTAGTGCCAGCGCTGATCTCCAACGAATCAGTGCAGCTCCATTCTGGGGGCAGGGAGTGGTTATTTCTCCCAGACCTGCTCCCCTGCGATGTACGTAGCTTTGACGTCTAGGCTGTCGTCCAGCAGGACAAAATCTGCCACGGGGTGAGAGATAGAAAAGTTAGAGCTTTCATTTTTCACCAGCCTGCAACAACCCAGATGTTTATCTTTCATCTTTAATTCAGCTTTCATCCCAGATACTGAATTATTGGTTAAAGCCCTGCTTTCTTCTCCTATGGCAAGCTATTTATCCCTCATCCCTTATTTTTAATTTTCATTCTAAAATATCCCCCCCCACGCACAATGGCTATTCATTCTTTGCTATAAATAAATTATGAAATTATATATAGTGTAAACTAAAAAAATAACCTAAGATGAAGCAAAAACGGACCTTTCTTGAATCAATCTTCACATTTACATATACAAACGCAAAACAAAACACAAACTGGGCAGCAGGGCAGTGTGCGCCACACACTGCCGCCTCACAGCTCTTGTGTCCTCCGTTTGATGCCCGGCTGGGTGACCTTCTGAGTGGAGTTCGTATGTTCCGCCCGCTGCTTTCGTGTGAGTGTGTGAGCCAGGCAATGAACAGGTGTAGCCCCTGGTCCTTTCTGCTGTGCCCTTTACCAGTGCAAAGCCGTTTGAAGACAATCGCTGGACTGAATACATATGATCATTGTCCTCACTTTGGCTCAGAACTTCCTTTGTCTCTTAAACTCACATCTTTATCTTGATTTTAACCAGAAGCCCCAACAAGAAACAATGCAAGAGAGTTGAATACGTTTCCCCCTGCCTCCCTCCCCCCCACTGGCCTCTCCAGACCTCACTACAATCAGTCGGACCTACGCCAGTCTTTCACTGATCCCATCTGCAGCCTGGCTTCAGATCTCCACGGTACTTCAGCTCAGAAAGTCTGATAGGTTATACACCTTCTTCACCACTTATACAGCTGCGTACTGCATCAGCAGTAAGGAGCAGAGTATCCTACCCGCTCACCTGCATCTGCACCGTAGTCCAGTGTGCCCTTCTGCTGGCTGATGCCCAGCAGCTGGGCTGGGTGGAGGGACGCTGCTTCCAGTGCCGCCTCTACAGTGCAGCCTGGAGAGGATGGAGAAGGCAGGCTGGTTACAGGGAGACACAGCTGGGCAGAAGCCCAAGTGTGTACCATGTCTGAAGGCAGAACGGAGGAGAAGGCCAATACTGGACAGAACTTACAAGTGGCTCCCAGGTTATTATATACTGCTGTGCAAATGTCCTGGGACATTCTGCACTGTCCTGCTCAATGGTTTTTCCTCCTTTGGGCAGAAACAGTTCTGCGACAGCCCTCTGCTGAAATGGAAGCGGTTTTGTCTCACCCCAGCAGTTAAGCCTGCGTTTTGCCTTTTTCGATTCTGTATTCGATCGGGCTGCAATTTGTTTCAAACACCTGTAGAGCCCGCTCCACTTCCAACAGGTCCCTGCTGCTTGCCCAACAGGCTACCCTGTGGGGGTGACCCAGTATTTTGGCCAGCGGGTGTACAAGAGACAGAGGCAAACGGAGAATAGGCTCTCACCACTGGCCTGCAGGAAATGCCTGACACACATGTCCATAGTGGCAATGCTGCCACTCAGGGTCTTGGTTCCTGAGGGAGACAAGCGGAGAAGAATGTCAGAGAGCTGTCAGCAGGGGGCGACACCCCAGACTCTGGGAAGCTTTGTGTTCACATAACATTTAAACGTAACACAGCAAAACCCCAAATCAACCTAGAATTTTATCTGCAGAGGACCCCAAAACTACCATCAGATTTTTTTTGGGAGACAATTTAGACAATTTAGACTTCAGAAAATACATTTCACTTGTTCGGTATGTTGGTTACCCATTATTTCGATTTGGCAGTGATGAATATTTTCTTAAATTCCCTTAGCACCAAAAACAAAAAACAGTCTGTAGAGAGATAGCAACAGGCTGGCTTTCAAGTTTTTTTTGCTGTGAAGGAAACCACACGGTCCCGATTTCCTTACAGCAGTTCCAAAAGCTTAAAGTTTAAACGCACACACCTTCCAAGCGAGCCTGAAGTTAGGGCAAAGGATAACTTTGGGGCGTTGCATCCAGGAAATTACGTTTCGGAACTTTGATACGCAGAAATAAATGGGAGATATTCTGGCAAAATAATTTGCTTTGAGCAAAAAAGATCTTTGAAAGACACCCCGAGTTGTGGCAGTCAGGAACAAGCTACCGAGCCATGTTGCTGAAGCGGATACCCTGGCTTCTTTGAAGAAGAGACTGGATGATATCCTTGGTCCAATTAGCTGCCAACTACTACATGGGTTAGATGGGCAGGATGACCTCCTCTCATGTGTAACTGCTCTGATGTAAATAGCACAACGTACGGACCAATCAGTAAAGAAACAAACAAGGAGATCCAGACCTGCAACGTAGGCGTTGAGCCCCTCAATCTCGATGACCTGCTGCCCCAGAGTGTGACGCCCGGGGGGCAGCCCCATAGCAGTGATGGCATCAGTCACCAGCACCAGGCCTGAGGGGAAACAGCAGCACAGGTCAATGACGCCCGCTCACGGATCTCCAGCAGGGCAAGGAACTCCTTTGCCAAGAGAGCGCTCTTTTTCACCTTTGATCTCTCGTCGGGCGAGCTCTTCTCATTCATCAAAGACTGTACCGCATCTGAATTACACAAACGGGGCGGACGTCTTCTCTTCTCTCGCTCGTGGGAGAACTAAAACCGACTGCACCGAAGGGCTGCTTCGGTGTCGGTTCAGAAACGTCACGCTGACTTCGGTCACCTTCGTTCTAAGCCCCCTCCCGGGAAACGCGACCGTTACGCGCGGAGGGCGACGGGAGCTTACCTGCTGGGTGGGCGCGGTGGGCGATGCGCAAGGCAGCGGGGTTCGTATGGATGCCATCTGCGATCATGCCATAGAAGACAGTGCGCCCGGTAGGCACACGATCGCTAGTCAGGAGGCCTACGATGCCCGGGTCCCTGTGATGGAACTGAACAGACGACACACTGCCTGTCATTACATGAGCTGGCCACAGTATGGCACTGTACGCACAATATAAAAAAGTTTCCCGCAGCTTATTGTTCATTTCTCTAGGTCTTTTATCCTAACATCCACACCATTACATCTATAGGATTTACACAGATATTACACCGAAACTAACTGAGTGAAGTATCTTGCTTAAGGGAGCAACAACGGTGCCCTACCTGGGATTCGAACCCGCAACCTCCCAGCTGTGAGCCCAGAGCCCAGACCACTGCTGCAGCACTAGCTACCACATCAACACCTTTTCTGTGGTTTTCCAGATCTTACTTTGCACCACAAATGAAATTCCATTACACTTGGGCTTCAGTTTGACCAATGGGTTCAATTTAGAACAGACAGAGGAAGCAGGCTCTGAGGCTTTAAATTGGCTGGGAGCAGGGGTGGTCAAACGGTCATTTCTTACTTCACATCGTACGTGTCCAGTGCTTATTGTGCTGTTGCTTTAGGACTCAAGGTCAACCTACTATTATTGTAAAAAAAAAAAAAAAGCAGCTGAACCCCTGAGCTGAACAAGCTTGGCGGAAAGTATTTTTACTGTACGTTTGCCGTCTGGTTTCCAATGCGTTACCATTGCTTGGTGGGTACAGCAGCCGGCCTTGAGAAAAAAAAACGCTTTCAGGAACTGCTGCTGGACTCCGATTTGAGACGGAGGAGAGGGGCGAGTAACGATCCAGAGCCGAGGAATAGCCGGAGGGAGGGTGAGGGACTCACGGGCAGCATGGCGTTGAAGAGGTGAGTGATGAAGGTCGCGCCCTCTCGCACTGCCTCCTCCGCCTGGGACAGATTGGCAACGGAGTGTCCTGGGACGCAAGGGAGAACCACGGGAATTCAGACGCTGCACAATAGCTTCAGGAGCGTTTTCGGTTTTTGGTAAAAAAAAAAAATGGATTCAACCAGGAGATCTGCAACCCTGTCTTGGAGAGCTGCAGGACCAACTCCCGAGTGATCTCACTGGACCAATTATGTGGTTAACGAGTTAGAGTGCTTTCTAGGCTTCCCCTCATTGATCACTTAATGCTCTTAATACACCCCTGCAGGGCTCTCTCCCACCAGGGCCAGGCTGGTAGGCCGCCTGTCCCCTCCAAAGCCTCCGACGTCAGGCTGCTGTAAGGAGACCCCCCAGTTTCTTATACTTTGCTGCTCGGTACTGTTTTCTAAATGCAGAGAGCCACATTGGCCTTTCAGGAAGTATGGTACATGGAAGGGGAGTTTGAAGTATATTTTGTTATTCACGAAAGTTCAAGTTATCAGTGTGCAAAGGGTGAGAAATTTGCCTCGTGGTGGATACTTGGAGGGGGGGACCATAAGACATTCAAAGGTATGATATAATATGAAGCAAACTAAAATAATGAAGTAAAATAAATAGATCAAATTATGCAGGGTTAACTTTAAACCCTTCTTTCTTATTACTCAGCAGATTTGATTCCTCTGGCAGGTGCCGAAAAGACTGATGTGAAGTTATTCAGGGGCAGCTCGGCAGGACACAGTAATAACGATGCACCAGCATGTGGTTGTGCAGAACACAGTAGTAATGATGCACAAGCACGCAGTTGTGCAGTACACAGTAGTAAAGAAGCACCAGCACGCGGTTGGGCAGGACACAGTAATAACGATGCACCAGCATGCTGTTGGGCAGGACACAGTAGTAACGATGCACAAGCACGCAGTTGTGCAGTACACAGTAGTAACGATGCACCAGCATGTTGCTGGGCAGGACACAGTAATAACAAAGCACCAGATGCGATTGGGCAGGACACAGTAGTAATGATGCACCAGCATGTTGCTGGGCAGGACACAGTAATAACAAAGCACCAGATGCGGTTGGGCAGGACACAGTAGTAATGATGCACCAGCACGCAGTTGTGCAGTACACAGTAGTAACGATGCACCAGCATGCGGTTGGGCAGGACACAGTAGTAACGATGCACCAGCATGCAGTTATGCAGTACGCAGTAAAAATGATGCAGCAGCATGTGGGCTTATATCACCAGTACTGGGCTTATATCTTCCTACCTAGAGAGACCGTGATCCCCCTCTGCACCAGCTCCTGGATCACTCCCAGGCTGTGAGGTAGCTCCGGGGCCAATGTCACGATGCTAACGTCATCCAGATAGCCATACGTGTCCAGCAGGTCCCGGGCGGCCCCTGCCTGGAAAGTACGCAGATACTGCTCCGGATGCGCCCCCTTCTTCTCTCTGCTGATAAAGGGACCCTCCAGGTGTACCCCTGTAGGAGCAGCAGGGAGCCCCATCAGCCTCACCGCAGCCTGTGCCACAGTTGTGTTAATCCGCAACTAGTGAATCTAAAACAGCTTGGGTAAGACCACAGATCTGTCGATATTGCATCCAGGTGTGGATACGAGATCACAAAAAAAGACATTTCTGCCCGGGGAAAAAACTCAAAAGAATAAAGTCCAGATTAATTCCTTCTTTTAAAAGAACGCCAAACACTATACAACACTTTCACCCTCGTTCTTTGGATTTTCAACAATATCTAGCCATGCCTGAATTTTAGCAAGACATTGGCAGCGAAAACTCGGGAGTGGAAAATGATTTTTCTTTATTATCATTTTGCTCCACATTGAGCTAAAACCGCAATCATCTTTTGAGGTGGTGTAATTTTTGATTACTCTAATGAAATCTAAGTCATGTCCAACAGGTACTGAGGGTTACTGTTCATGTACAGTAGTAAACCGCAACACTAGCGGTCATGACAGGCTGCTCTCTGACCTCAAAGTTTCGACACCGGTGTCTGCGGTGCTATGCTCTCCCACATTATATATTATGGAAAGAGCGATGGTGCCTTTCAAAATCAATCTGGGGAACGAATTCAAACTCCAACAGCTGGTGGTCACAGTCAAGTCTGTTACCATAACGCAGATCTATACATTTGGGAGAAATAGCTCAGAACAAGGGTGGAGATACCCTTTTTTTTTTTACCAGATGACCAAGATCGGCCCCTTACCCAGAACCCCGGCGCCTTGCTCGCTGCCGTTGTGAACCTTGACCTCCGGGAGCACCTGGCAAAGGGGAAACGCAAAAGGTTAAAGGTCGGAAGCAGGAAATGGGGAAACTGGCTCCCTGCGAATATTTCAATGACAAAACATTTCCATCCGGCCTTCAAAAATGACAGATTTGTTCAAGAGAATTAATGAAGTGGATTCACATCTCTATTTAATTCCCCAAGACAATAAATGGATAACGCATTTATTAAAATCGCACTTCATCCACTAAAAGGAGCTGGCCGATTTCCTGAAGACATCTCAGCACCCCCGAGATGGTACCCAAGGAAAGTGCCAACTCACAAAACGTAGGAAACACTGTTTGTATCTTAAATGTGAAACACTGAAAGTGACAGACATGTGCGCCTACAGTAATTACAGCCTATCTGCTCGAGAATGCAGAGAGTCTGACTTGTCTGGGACAGCGAGAACAGTGTCGAAGGCCGGTGGCTGGGGTCTCGTCACCTTGTGGTAGATGTCAGGTGGCGAGGTCACCAGCGTGGGGCAGAACGAGGTTACGCCGTGAGCCAAGACTTTTTTCGCCACCAGATCTATCCCGCCTTTGACGTCGTTGGTGGCCTGGGAGAAATCGATCCCGTAGCCTCCTGGAGATGAAAACAGCGGGAGAAAGGGGTGGTCGCGCCATGCCTTTCACAGTGAGTTGTACTAGCCAAGCAAAGCTGGGCCCTGAGCGGACAGACGTGGAGCTAGTGGACCAGTAGGTGGCGCTCTGCCCTCAAGAGCAGAAACCCAAACTGGTCCTGTGTGGGGCGACTGTAACATTAGAATGAGCTACTAAACTAAAGTCCTCACTACTCATGAGTCCTGACTGCCACCATGTGTCACCCAGGCGGGGCTGCATTTCAGTGGTAGGTGAGGTGTGTCCCCTCCTGTACAGTGCATTAAGCACTCTGAGAGCCTTCGGAATGAACTTCTCCATATAAATGCAAAAAATGATGTGGTTGATGTGTTTTACATGGAATGCAAGACACAGAACTCCAGGTGGATCAGCTCTTCGGGCATATGAGAAGGTTACAATGTTAAAACGTTATTTAACTGAGCCACCCCAAAGTACAATACACAATATTTCATCACTGCAGTCCTTAAAATGAGGGCCTGATGGGTTTGCAATCAGGGTAAATAAAGGTATCACAGAATGTAGAGCTAGGATTCCTCTGCCGGCCGGGGGATATGAACCGTCAACCTTCCAGCCACAGGCGCAGATCCTTACTCACGGGGCCACCCCTCCGCCATTTCCCGAGCAAGGTTCAGCCTCACCGTTTATCTGAACATCGATGAAACCGGGAGCAATGATGCTGTCGTGGCAGTCCACCTGCGCGTCCGCAGAGCCCTCCTCATCGAAGAACAGCTTCTCCGGGTTCAGGATCTTGCCCTCCCGGACCCACAGGTCCTCCCTGTCGCAGGACAGAAGAGCCACAGAGCTCAGCATTGAGCATTTTCGAAAAGCAACGGCGTTCGACAAACCAGGGACAATTGGGGGATGGGAGCGTTGCACCGATTTTGGAATTTTGTTGCTGACCAGCAGGTCTGTCAAAAAGCACGTGTTCGAAAAATCACTTTCCACATGCTAAACCCTCTCACTTCTTAACATTTAAAAGCTGACATTATGATAACTGGAGCCAAACTTTGGTGAGAACTGTAATCCCAACCTCCTGCCGGCACAAAAATATATTTTGGACACAAATTCAGCTGCAGGTTGCAACACAAAAAGAAATCTGGTGAAAACTCATCACGTGGATTTAAAATACCTTACAGCTGGTATTTAAAAGGTTCTGACTGATTTTAAAGTAATTAGGGACCATTTTCAACTCAGTGAATTAAAGGGTCTAGGATTAGGGTTAAGGTTAACTAGGATTAGGGTTAAGGTTTCCACAAGGCAAAGACAATGTGGATGCCTTTGCTGTGCTTCTAGCCAAACCTTGATCTGTTTCTGAGACCACCAACCCTGCTAAAAGCCTGCTGTGGCTGGCACTGCTGAGTTATCACTAGGTCCCTGCTTTATTTCTGACACTGTAGAAATGAAGGATCTTGTAAAATTCGTAGGCTGCGACCACAATTTCTAGAAGTGCACCAAGACCCTGTTGCAAAACCCCAAACGTCTGCATGTCAGCTCAGAAGTTGACTTTCACTCCACTGCACTGCCAGTGGAAGGGATTTAGAGCATAGCTCTAGTGTTTTTTTCCCCACTTGCCTCCATAGCTGCAGTGAGGTACTGTAAATCTAATCCACTATCAGTATATCCAAGCATTAATTTGTGCTGGATCGAATTATCACTCCAAACCAGTACCTTTCTGTATAATACCCAGTGAGAATATCACCCATTAGTGTAAATTAGCTGCTGCGATATGGCTGCTTGGTTCCAGGATCGAGCTGGACTGTGGCCTCACTCACCTCTGCAGCTGGTGGTCCTTCAGGATCCTGCAGTTAACGAACTGTGTGATGGGAGCGTCCGACACAGACTTATTAGAAGGCATCACTCCCAGAAACCCTTCTCACGCCTGCCGGGAGGAAGACACACAGCTCAGAGCTACAGCAGCAGCGACAACTGGTGCAAGAAAAAGTCAACCAGCGTACTTCACATTTGACCCAAAGAAGGCTCCACATCCAAAACATTGTGTTTCTTTTCTTCTCTTGTCAGCATGGAATGAGCCTTAACTTGTTCCTTTGCAGCCTACGCATGCTAACGCAGCTACCCACCTGAAGTACTTCACATTCGTTTGGGGGCTGCTATATTTCAGAGTTCAACTCCTTGCCTCCTTTGCTTTCTGCAAAAACACAACACCTGTGATCTCAGAAGAGCATAGGCCGACACCTGTGGTGTTGAGGAGAAACAGGCTAGTTTTCCCATTTGCTCAAGGACAGCTACAGCCTGGGTCCCTTTATTGACCTGGTTAACCAATCCACTCCTCCGCAACATAAGTATCCCATACAGATAACATGCAGAAAAGTGGATCACCACCAACAGATACACCCATCTGCAGGCTTTGGTTATGAAATACCCACATGACTCAGACATGTAGAGTTTTTCAGGCCTCATGATATCTATGGATTTTGAAACCAAAGTCACTGACAGTCTGGGCAAATTCTCAAGTCTGATACCTCATTCCGCACACTGAACCTAGAACATTCGACTGCCCTCCAGCTATCTCATTTCCCTGATGATCCTACAACAGAAGGGAACGAAGCCCTACCTTCTAACACAGAGGCTGTGACATACGGGACAGCAGGGCAGGAAAGGGCAACAAACTGGATTCGCAGCCGAGTCAGAAGACCTGCAAGCAGTCAAAAGAAGAGAAAAAAAAACTTAACACACACAACTGTGAAAGTAAAAAAAAAAAACCTTTGGGTTTTAAGGCTCTCAGAACCTCTACTGTGTGTCACACCTGCCACCAATTCCTTGCAATTTTGTAACCTGACAATTTATCGCTGGTCAAAGAAAGATGAAAACAGTGTTCAGGGATTTTAATTACGCACATAAATACCACTGGGCTCTCCGGCTGTCTCCACAATACTCCAATGGATCCTACTGACCAGGTTACACATTGGGTGTCTACCGATCACTAACAACGATAGGAGCAAAACCTTCACTGGACTGATAATGACACCTGTGATACAGCACTGAAGTGGACTTCACCCATTCTAAATAAAACCTGGGCTCGCACAAATGCCATGTGGCGTATCTGACATCATGTAACAGTCAGTGAGATGTGGCACATTTCATCACTGGTATAAACCAGGCCGCATACAACAGAATAGTTCTAAGATCAAAAAAGCACTTATGTTGATAGTGGTTAATTGGTTCTGCTGCTTTCTCTCTCCCTGATCGAAAGGCATTATTTACTATTGTAAGGCAGACCTTGAACTGCTTTTCAGACCATAAACCCTCTGTAATTGAGGTCTGCATGATAAGTCATGTTGTTAGCCTTACTGTTGCACTGGAGTTTGGAACATTTCAAGCACACAGCTCTACATCGTCAGTGCGTCGATAGAAAAATAAAACCTTTAAAAATATTTACATTTTGAATTCCTACAAAATACGTTGATACAGTATACACAATGCATCTAGAACATAACGAGGCTGAAAAGTATTCAAAAAAACAAATACGCATGAATGAAAACACATCACAAATGCGTTATTCAGTGAATATCACTATTTAAAAGGCGGGGTAAATTATTCCCGGTGTGACTGTTACAGCCCCAAGCAACTATTGGTCCAGGCCGCTGTTCCAAACCCCTGATCACCTATGACAAAGGTTAGGTTTCACTCAGCACAGGAAAAGACAAACCAAAATGTCTAGGATTGACTACCGGGAGCTTTCCTCTGACTCCGCAAGAAGAAAAGAACTTCATACGCACAGGAATTGTTATATGTACTCTTGTTTGTATTGTAATGTTTGTTCTTTTGTTAAGCATAAATAAATAAAAAAATTAAAAAAATACACACAGGAAACCGACACAAGCAGAGAGTGTAACTGACGAATAAAGGCCTGCCCGGCGTCCTTTCAAAAAACCCGTCTATACAACCGATCGATTAAAGAAGAGATACAGAGGCACGTCTGTCACCTGTCCGTGCACCGTCTCTCGTCACCTCCGAGCTCAGCACATAGGTGCCCCGCAGTCGCCTATCCGGAGCCCGAGTCATGTGAGGAAAGTTTTTCGGTCAGCTGAGCCGCACGGCACTTCCCGGAGGAGCCACTGTGAACCAATGGCAGCGCGGCTGTGGTGTCTGCACAGCCGTCCGCCTCCGAGACACGCAAGGGGGCAGGCGAAATCATCCTTTGGATTTGCAGGACTTGTAATAGCCGATAAATCGGAGGAAGCAGTTAGAAAACGGATGGATGGACAGTCCTCTAGCTGTTTCAAACCCATGGTGGTGAATTCACGTGTGGGTGTGTAAAAACGAAATTGGTATTATTGCAGAAAACTCCATAATAAAACTGTGCCTTTGCCTTTCTTGTAATTACTTAGGCAAAGGATTTTATAATTATTTCTCGTCTTATCGCTGTTAAAGCCTGTGTATCAAAACATAACCTTGTGATGTCTTTTACTACAATGTTAAGGGAGACACCGAAGCTATTGAAGTGTATTTCTTTAAGAAAATACATTTTAGATCACCATATAGATCGTTTTTCTTAAACCCAATCACTAAATGAAGTGCATTGCAATTCTTAAAACATATTTTTCACCGAGGAAAGAAACCATACATTTCACTCGCTAAATGCTCGTCCCCAGTGGTCTCTTAAGGATATGTTTTCAACAATGAACACCGGCTTTAGCTAAAGACGCGTAAAAAAAGCGAATATTTTCAGTGTAAAAATACTCCGCTAAAAAAAAAAAACAAATCACAGAAGTTCTCTGAACCCGAGAGCGCTACAATATCACTGAAGGCATCACACTGAGTATAACACGCAAAGGGGTCATTTCCTTTTTTAGATACTTTCATTATTTGTTTTCGGAAACAATAAAAACAATCATCACAAACGAGAACAAAACAATCCATCCTGACCTCAACTTCTTACCTACTTGTAGTTCCAGACTGGATAATTCCATTCAATTGGGAAACTCAACTCGATTCAATGTCTTTTTATATACTGTAGCACCTTTCACAACAAGGTCGCCCCAAGGCGCTTAACAAAGCAAGTGACCGTGCATGTTGTGAATACAGAACAGAAAAGACCAGAAGACAACGGAGGAGAGGAACCAAAAACCCAACAAAAACCTCTAGGGGTCCAAGGTCAACTGGCTGCCCAACCCCTTTGGGCAAACTAATGGCAGACGTTTTAGCTACTGTACATGCCTGATAGATTTTCCTGCTAAAAATGAAGGGTGTGAAAACATTTACGGTAGCACAAAAGATAGATGCAACATCCTCCATTGACATACCCACCCATAAAAAAACACGAGTCTGTTTTGGTTGATTTACGGCTGCATATTAATTACGTGTAAAACGCAATAACAAGGTGTTGCAGGAATTCGTCGTGCGTGCCTACGAAGCACGTCAAGTGGAAACCCAGCCAGCAGCTGTCTGCGAGGACACATTCCCACGCCATTCTGTGCAGTGGAGAGTGGGACCCGTGTCAGTGGCCTGAACACCACGCGTGACAGAGTGTGCAACAATGAGAACGGGGCCGCATCTCTTGATGAAATTCGCCCCTGGAAGACGAGACCGAGGTGAGAATTCCGAGGAGGACACGTGAAACCTCATGGTAGAAAAATTCAATATCTTAGTCAAGGGTCACAGAGTTAGCTTTCCGTTATTTAAATCACGAATGGGGAATTCTGAGGGGGGGAGGTGAGAGAGTGTCTTTATTATCCCCGTGGGGGGGGCAAGTTGTTTTACAGTAGCAGTGTTGGTGTACAGACAGACAGAAGAAGAAAAACGACGGGAGCAACAATGTATACATACATATTTGCATAGAAGTCAAGTGTTAAGTAACGATACGGCTACAAGTATGAATGAGATCTTGAATCTGTTGGTTTTGGAGTTGGGGAGTCGGTATTTGCGTTCTGATGGGAGTAACGAGTAACTGGAACTTTTTAAACAAGGGGGGTGAGGGATCATCGCAGATGGATTTGGTTTCGCACAAAACACGTGAATGATAGATGGAGGGGAGGGCTGGGAGATCAGCCCCAATGACCTCCTGACATTTTTTCCACAAGGCTGCCCAGTCTGTTCCTGCTTCTCAGATTCAGGCTGCCCGACCAGCAGATCAGGGTAAAAGTTCGAACAGATTCAAGGAAGGACCGGTAGAACAAAATCAATATCGTGTCCTCCAGATAAACCCCCTTTGCCTCTTCTTCCAAATCAAATAATCCACACCGTCAGGCCGGACGTCTGTCAGATTGTTTTCTCTCCTGCGCAGTGCAAATGACAGAGAAATGTTCATTGTTAAGAGTCTCTTAAACTCTGGGGTCATACTCGCCAGGGAATCCTACTGTGACGAGGGCCGCCTGAACTTAGTACGCTGAAAATGAATGGGAGACAAATGCAAAGTGTTTATTTTTCAGCCTGGCAATGCAAGACCACTCAAAATCTAAGATGATCGTCTACAGCTGTATTGGAACAGGCCGTAATGTACAACTCCGCACAACATCTCTGCAGTTGGGAAATCGAGGATTTGTAGAAACCAAGGGGGGCAGCATGATACGAAGCACCGGGCAAGTTGAGCTTGAAGAAACTACCTGTGAAAAAACGATGTTTAAAGTTTTAAAATGTAGATTTATGCTTGCCCTGCAGTGGTGCAGACGATTCAAAAACCAATAATCAAAGACAATGGTAATGCGTGTTGTAAGTACATAATGATAGAAGTGTATAATTTAAAATGACGGTTGTTGATTTAAAACGGTATAATGCGCAGTTAACGGCCACATTTAGAATACACCGTACAATTTTGATCACCACTTCTTGTTTCTTTGGAATCAGTCCAAAGGCACAGGTGCCCATGTGCAATTTCCGGGATTAAAGGTATGTTTTACACTAACAGAATTTAAGACTTGAGTCTTTTTGGAATACACTGTTTTTGGAACTCGCTAGGTAAAAGTTTTAGATGGCTTCATCACCAGGTTAATTCTTTTAAACGAATAACACTCACTTACATTGCACCGTTGTTGAAATGCTTTTTAGTTTAGGACGGTTTAGGAAAATATTGTTGGATTTCGCTGCTAGCTGTTAAAAGTCCTGTCCCGGGAATGTGCTCATCTCCGGCGAGCGCCTTGTCAGGCGGGGTTATCTCTGAACGAGGCGGAGCTGCGCTAATTGTCAAGCAGCGGACTGAAACGCGGGTAGGAGTAATGAATGAGATAGATTGGGCGGAGAATCACATTGTTGCTTCCCAAAGAAAACAAGTCTCCTGAGATTTTTTTTTTTACAGCAAGCGCTGCGAGTTTCGGAGCGCTGTACTGTACATCTGTGGACGCCTGCTCACGAGTTGCGTGATCTCTTGGAGAAAAGCATCGATGTCTTTAGAAGTTAGCACATTCCAGCACAGATCACTGTCGCCAGAATCCTTTTGTGTCTGTGGAGGTAAGGCCGGAGTGAGAATAAATTGTTTTTTTGTGTGTGTGTATGGGGGGGGGAGACGGGTTTAAATTCGTATCAGCATAGGGAGTAAGTTAGGATCCGTCAGATTTATGCTCTTTCAAAAGTTTACCGAGGACTCCTTGCTCAGTGTCGGTGCTCTTAAACGCTACAGTTTCGAAGTTTGCGTAACAAAACAACAGCGTCTATTGCATGTGATCTGGCAGTAAATCTAACTCAATGGGATCTTAATTAGAATGTATTGTTGTATTGTTGCTACTTTATTATTTCTGCTATTCTAGAATGGATACATGTCTTGTAGATGCAAATTCTGGGGCTTTCTTCAAACATTACAGACATATCGTTAAACTATTCCGCGCGATATAGGTATGAAAACAAAAACAGCGTATTTGTTTAAATATATACCCTTATAACTGTTTGGGATTTACAAGTTTGGTAACAGCAACCCCGAACAACACCACCTTCAAAAAGACGTTGATATACTGTACTTGCATAGCAACGTAAATAATGGGGGATTGTAAATGCAGTTGCGTGTCACTGTCTGCGGTACAGTATGTTTATTATTATTATTGCAGTCTATGTTATCTGTGGGATGTAGCGCCAGAGAGTGGATTGAAACGAGCGTGCTAATTTTGAAAATCATTGCTTTCTTGTCTAAACCGTTTATCAGCTATTTATATACTACAGACGGGAAGGGGATATTCCCGAATCTCCTCCGGACGTGCAAAATAACTGCAAAAATGGATGAGGAGGACATTACTGACACACTGTCCCAAGGTCTTTCCTCATTTCCGTTCGAACTAGTTTTAGAACGTATGAATAAAGCGCTGGTTTCACAGACCCCCATTACTTGGAAGTTTTTTTTTTTCCAGACAAATGAGAAGTCTATGAGTATACAGTAGCTGAGGTTGTTCTGTGAAATAGGCTCTAAAATTGTGTAAGAATAGAGTTTAAGCAACCAGACTGGCAATATATACTGCAGATTAACTGTTGTTCAGGACAGGTATGATATATACAGTAGGTACAGTAAACTCAGGTATTTCGCTTGGGATTAATGTTCAAGAATTTTGCTTCATGCCTTATGTTGTGTATGATTCTACGCTTTCCTTATACAGTAAAATGAATCATTTCCAAATCCCTACTCTTAAAACACTGAGCCAAAAGACATCAGCCAAGGACAGTAGTGACCAGCCAAGCAAAATAGCATTGTATAAAAATGTTGCTTTTGAAACAAATCCTTCTGTGCTTTAGTACATCTGGGGGCCTCAGCTGATGCTGCTGTGCAATCTTATCACCTCACATAGCCTTTCGGTTGCAATATCTGCTGTTTTCAAAGGGGCTGCTGCAATGGATTCATTATCTTCAACTAAAGGTGGGATGCTTAAAAACTCTTGGGGAATTCTGCCAAAAACAATATGCATGTATACTGGAGTTAGGAACGATTTTTCTTTTCTAAATTGGTAATAATCAGCCACGCTTTTAATTTGAACTACATCCAGCTCAGAATATATTCATCACCTTCTCCTACGGCATGTGTGTGGAGTGTTTTGGCTGGCTAGATGGGACTTTCAGTTGTTTGTAACCTGATGTGTTTGCTTCTGACGCGCTGGGATGTCTGAAGGGTGGATCAGTTTCACAAAAAGAAAAGTCGGTTATCTATGGCAACATTTGACCCACTTGAATACGTTGTGATTGAATACACAGGTCTCAGATTAACGGCTGAATTTCATAGTGTATTAACTGGTGCCATTTCATTTCTTTAGAAAAGAGCCATTGCCCCTGGAGATAATCTGATAAGCAGTGTGTTAAAGCATGTTATAGTTATATTTAGGTCTTTCTGTTCACTTTATGTATTTATGTGATGTATTTGAACACCTTTTTGCTCTCAATTTATAAGTAAGTCCACGTGTATAAAAGAGAACCAGCACTTAAACACAGCTGTGTAATTGTACATTTTATTTAGGTAAATTTGTTTTGTCATATGGGAAAAAAGGAGCAGTTTGCAGCAGAGCAATAGAAATGATTTCAAATCCATGTTCAGCAGGGGTGAATTTGGTGGTTTGAAAAGCCACTTTTTGTATTTTTGCTAAGGAGGATTAAATCAAAGACATTGATCAGAAGGTAGGCGCAGTTTATCACTGAAACTATAAAGGTCACATAATAAGTAACACCTCACTTTTTAAACAAAAAAAAGGAACCCAAAACTTTTGATTTGACTTGTATCAGCAAGGTTAGGTCTTTTTTTTCCCCCAAGAGCCAGGAAGATGTTACTTTGTTTATCCTGCTGTAGTTATTTCAGAGATATTTTCAGCGAAGTGGGACTTACTCTCCAAGCATTGATTGTATGAAACTGGGCAATGCAATTAATACAATTGCAATTAATTGCACAACAACACTTATGGCTTCAGTTAGTTTAGTGAATTAGATTGTTCGGATGAACAGCTCGATGGAGAGAGAATCTGTGTATAAGAGATGTGAGGATGTCTTGAACTCCTACAGAATGGAGTGTAGTGTCTCTTGATATTTTTGGAAGAATTTTGTTTTAAGCATTTGTCATGCAAGATAAGAGATCTCGAAAATCAGACATTGAAATGAATAGCCGGATTTAGTTTTTTTTAATATTAAGTGGCTTTCCATATTGCCAGAGGATGAATCATATAGTCTGCTACAAATTGAATTTGCTCTGTGTCCCTTTAATGCTTTTATTTCAGTGCGTTTTGCATCAGAGGAGGTCGGTAATGTCAAGTCCCAAAAGGGCTAGTAGAAAGAATGCTAATATTTGTTTGATGAAGGCTTGAATGATTTCCTTTTCATGCATGGAGACACGAAGAACAGCCACGATCAAACCGAATCCCCATATCTGCTGCTGTTTTCCGTTTCACCGTACCTGGCTCCAAATAAAATGAAGCAGAAGTCCTTTTTTTAATCCTGGAATGTAAACTTGTACACTGTCCTGTGGGGCTGCATTCCTGCAGTTCGTCTCGATCTCTTTGAATCTGCAGCACCAGAAGAGCTGGGGAAAGCTGATAAAGTACTGCAATCAAGCAAGTAATAAATAAAAATTGGTTCATTTGTCCCAAAGGCACGCTTGACAAGGATTTCTCTGCTACATTCCGAACAGGTGTGCCTGTGAATTCATCCTGTTGCATACTGCACTGTCCAGCCCAAAGAAGAGGAGAAAGACTTGCTCCAGTGCTCAAGGTCATGAGCTATGCAAACATGCAGACCACCCTCAGATGCACCCTAGAGCTGTGAGGCACAGACCACAGTGCTATGCTGTGTCACCCTTAAATAAACAGGCTATAAATTAGCAGCATAAAAGTTGAATTGGCATTTGGAAGAGTCACAAGGCCTTTAATTTCAGACCCATTATGGCACTTCGTGATCTTGTTATTGTTGATAACAGGACTGTGGATTCAGTCTTGGGTTGGAACATACGTATTTTGATAGAGAATTCTGACCTCTGACAACTACGGCCGGCTCATTCTCCGATCAGTGTCTGTTAGTACAGGCTAAAGCACTTGCTCAGATGTTCCACGTTGTTGTTGGATTTTGTTTTCCGATTTGTTTCTTGTCCTGTTCTGGTGGGTTTTGCATCACATGCTGCTGTTGCGCGTGTCTTTGAACACATGGGTTTTACAGTATCGGGGCAAAAAACTCTGTGAGTTCCATTCGGGTTCACTTTGAGTTGCTCTAAGTGAGGATGAGGAAAGGTAGTGAGGAAGCAAAAGGAAGCCTTGTGTTTCACCTATATCTCCCCCCCACGGCAATTGCTAAGAACAAACACAACAGGATATATCGAGTGGAAGATACAGGGAAGAAAGGGGCATTTTGTCTTGGTGTGAAAACGAGCCAGAACTGGCCGGTTTTGTTTGAGACGTTTCTTTGGTAGGCTGCAAAGACTTCATCCAAAAAAGAGGATGCGTCTCTTCCTCCACCCCCCCCACCCCCCCCGCTGATGAATCGGAGCTTTTGTTTGGGACAAATGCTGAGCCTCTGGAGGAGTGAATGTACACGCTGCAGACTCCTCGATGGAGCTGTTGGCTCAGGAAGGGTTTGCTGTGTCTTGTAATGCCTTAAGAACAAAAAATGCATTAAAAAAATAAATGCTAGCTTTTACTTTACTGCTTGTGTTTCTGCACAGGGAGGTACACACAGAGGAGAAATTTGCAGTTGCATATTTTAGCCTCCATACAAAACACTGGCCTTCAAATACTTATTAAGTATTTATTAAGTTACTTTTTAGTAAAACCGATCCTCAAAAGGAATGTGCAGCTGTGTGGGTTTAACACGTACTGAGCAAATTTACCTCAGAGTTCTTTTTTTTTTAGGTTAGTAGCGGTCTTGGCAAAGTAATTCTTTTTCTTCATTTAGTTGTGCACTGCCGTTTGATTCTCAGAACATTCTAATAATTAACAGTTCTGTTGACAATTAACTAACAAATCTGTTGAGCACTTAATCAGATTCAGACATTCTAAAAATACGGTCTAGTTTCAAAGTGATACTGTTGGTATCACGATCAGAATTTTTCTTCCATGAATTTTGTCAGAAATCTCGACTATCCAGTAATTGCTTATTGGATGCCCACCCAAATCTCGTGATCAGAGCACATGGCTCTGTGGCTAAGGATCTGCGCCTGTGGCTGGAAGGTTGCCGGTTCAAATCCCGCAGCCGGCAGAGGAATCCTACTCCGTTGGGCCCCTGAGCAAGGCCCTTAACCCCCACTGCTCCAGGGTGCTTTGACCCCAAGCTTCTCTCTCCCCTGTGTGCCTGTTTGTTTCATGGAGAGCAAGCTGGGGTATGCAAAAAGACAAATTCCTAATGCAAGAAATTGTATGGGGCCAATAAACTGATCTTATCTTATCTAAGGATGTTCTGATGGACATGCAACACACTCCACAAAGATCTTTCAGGTGGTTCACTGTCAATTGGAGAAGATGCGTGCTCTTCAATGATGTGACTGGAAGCGCGTAGGCTCCAGGGAAGCCGCACATGTTTGTAACGGGGGATGGATTCTGGCTGAATAATTCCATGGTGGCTCCATGCAGGAATCCCAGTCAGAGCCGGCGAAGGTCGTGACCCAGCTTTGAACTCGCAGAGCACTTGCAGATTGAACTCAACCTTTAATTTTAAAATGAGCAAATGCCTGTACTGGCCAAGCCGATCGGGACTCTGTTCCACGATGATTTCGGTGCATTTCATTTCCTTGTCTCTCCTGAGTGAAATGTTACTCGTTGCAGAAGATGACGTGGTCGAGGGGATTCTTTTTTCAGTTGTTGCATATCGTCGCGTGGCTTGGTTCCAGTGGCCTTGGGGCTTGTCCAACTCCAGATCCTGGGGGGCCTGTTTTCTCTGAGATTCTCATGAACTTTCGGACAGCCCGTGGAGCCTGTGAGTTTGCCAAGGAACACAAACTATCGAGGGTGCTGTTTTCCACAACAAGAAAACAATCTACGTTTTTGGTTTGCAGAAATATCGTCTTACTTTAGTGGTAGATGCCCCCAGGATCTCTTTATAGACAAATCGTAAAACATCACTGTCATCATCACTCTTCCATGATAAGCAGGTGTGGAGGACCCAAACATGTGCTTGAAACTCAGATGTTCCTGAGCTCTTGGAAGGGTGGTTTTGCATGTTCTTCGATCTCCAGGCTTAGATGGGAACCGCTGCAAAATGTTAAAGGTTTGCCTCCAGGCTCATTGCTCAAATCCTGAGCTAATCCTGAAAGCAGTCGGACTGACAGAAGTGGGGCAGAGCAAAGATTCTATTAAAAACCCATGGAATGCTGTACAAAGAGGGTCTTCACTCACGCTGTCTGGCTTAGATCCTCGTGATCAGGGTTGGGGATGCTTTGAAGGCTCAGCAAAGTGGCCGGGGAGGTGAGGGTTAACTCCGCCTGGCGAATGTGTGATCGTATGTGTCAGCCCCTGCGCTGTGGGGCAGGGAGGGGGTGCCGCAGGCTGGACCGAGTGCCAGCGTCCACTGCTTTAAAAAAAAAGTAAAATCTTGCACATCTGGCTGTGGGGGAGCCTCCACAATGGAATCAGGAAAGGGCTTGAAAAGCTAACAGGAATGACTTCGGACCAGAGAGGAAGTAGGGAGGGGGAGAGGGGCACAGACACACAGCCTTTCCGTACGCAAAGGAACAACGTTGGTTTATTTTGAAGCATGATGTCATCTCCGAGCCTTTAAATTGGAACACGCGGATGTCCAAAGGTTACTATCGGCTATGCAGGGTGAAGGTTACAAGACTTTCCTGTAGATTTGGTTGAGATATATATGGATGATGGAGAAGGATGTTGGACAATATTCCGGTGTTAACTGTATAATTCCTTGGACAGCCATGTGTTTCATGGGAATGTAGGTATTCATTATTCTGAAGCACCAGAATGAAATTCAGGTGTAAGTTTTTACAGAGTATTTTTACTGGTGAATACATATTACAAAAATATATATTTCAGGTAGATATCAGTAACCTATAACACTTTGGGGGTCATATTTTGGCATTTTGTTATTTCAAACTGAATTCTGAGCTGCCTGTATACACATGTTTAATTAACTCTCTCCCTCTCACATGGCCCAGGAGTATAATTAATGTCACTCAGAACTGGGAACATGGCAGAAAGGTTTTCTATTTCGGGAACGCCAGTTGACAAACAGTCCTGCTGGCTTGTTCCGTAAATGTGCTGAGTTTGAATGCAAGTCCAGTGTTTTTTTTTTTTGTTCCCCGCAGTTCCACTGTCAGGACTTGCCCCTGATCTCATAAGAAACCCCACCTTGGGATGTTACAGCTGGCTGTTAGGCCCTCAATGGGACCAGATTGAATAGAACAAGTCCTGCTCATCCTTAAATTCACATGTTCGGCGGTGGAAACTGCACATACCCCAAACAGCTCTGTTTAAAAAGGAGACATCCCACCATCTGGTCTCTAGTGGGAATTGAACTTGTATTACGCAGCCACCTTTGGCTGCTTGCTGTGGGAATCCTCCCCTGCCCCTTCCACCAAGTGGTGTGCCAGGAATCCCCACCCCCAACCCCTGTTGGGACAGAAAATGATCTGCTTCTTTGAAAAACGTCCGGGATGGGGAGTGGATGAAACACAACGAGCAGGTTGTGGGGGAGTACGGAGGAGTCGAGTCATTTTTTTTTTCCTTGAAGTGTACATTACAACTGGCTTTGTTTGCACAGTTTACCACTTTGATGCCATCTGGTTAGTGGTTTTATGGGCATCTTTAAGCCTTCGTCAGAGTCTCAAAGACTCAAGCTTAGCTTGATCGCATTTTTTTAACAATAACGTTGTTAAAGTACACTTTTGGTATACAGCGAGACTTAGCCTGTTTTGGACTGGCTGTTGTGTGTTCTTGCTGCGTTTTCTTGTTCTTTATCGGTTGTTTGGTGTGCCTGTATCCAGCCGGCTTCTATGTGCTTTCATGATTATTTTTATCTGTACTCGTACCACATTACTGCATGAAATAAAACCGTTGCGCCTAGTTTTGATCAGTTTTCATTTTGCCTTTTAGCTGCAGGCTCTCAAACAAAGCGATACAGTCTGCAGAATTGTAATGGAGATTAACTGGATTACTCGCCCTGTGTTTGAAGGGGTATGTCTGCTTCAGTTTGCTGTTGCTTCAGTAATGCTCCACTGGAAGATTCTGACCGTGGCCGATTCCTAGGAGCAGTGCAAGGGAGGCGCGTTTGTGTCAAAGCCCAGGGGAGTTCATGGGACGAACTAAAGTTTTACCCCACTGTATTTCTGTTATTGCGTTTTTCAAAACTGAGGCCGTTCCTCAAGGTTCATGACATCACAGAAGCCGGACACCTCCAATAACAAAAGCATTAGTACCGGAAAATGTGTGCAGTTACATCACGGTTTTGTCTCCGTTCAGTAGCTCGTGGAACTCCAAGAACAGAACGTTCCAAAAGTTACCAACAAGAGAGGGCCATTCAGCCCCTTAGCTCATTTGGTTGTTAGCTGTGAATGAACTCTATTGCCCAAAATGTTTTTCTGGTTTTCAATGTAACGGTTAGCTCTTCTGTTTTTGAGGTAACGGCTTCGTGGCTCCGGAAGGATTCATGGGATCTGTACTCTGTGATTAATAGATTACAAATGGGGCTATTTGGCCTTTCCAGCTTATTTGGTTGCTAGGCGCTAAGCCTGAGAACCTCATCCGCTTTTGAAAGAAGCCAAGGGTTTCAGCTTCAATGGTGTAGCTGAGTAGCTGGTTCCAGGCTTCCACAGCACTTGGTGTAAAGAAACGTCGTGTGTTTTCAGTCTGGATTGCACTGTGACGTACAATACGTTTCCACCAGTCCCCTGGTTCTTGTTTTACTGGTCATTCTGAAGAAGGCTATTGAGCTGACTGTGTTGATGCCTAATTTGGAATAAAGGAATCTGGTCCACCTCGCTTCTCTTTAATGTGATCGTGAGAGCATCATTTTTATACCCTGTCAGTAGCCTTTTTTGGTTCGATTTCATACCAAAGAGCCACAGTAGTAAAACCGGAAATGCAGGTATAAACCACCTTTCTTAAAAAACGCCGTTCTTGTCTCTTAGCTCCCTGCTTCACCTTGAGCTGGTTCAACACCCCTGTTGTCTGTGTTGTCAAAGCTTTGACTCGTTTTCATGCAGTTGTTTTACCATTTATGTGACTTGAGGACCGGGACGGAGCCAATATATTTAATTATTTCTAGTTTTATGGTCATCTTTAGATGCTATGTCAGTATGTGGGCCTTCTGGTTTCTTAGGTCTGTACTTCGCCAAATAGAGACGCCCTCCTCTGTGCTCCCCATACACACAGACTCTTCAGTTGCTCATTTACTGCATTTTGGCCCCATGCCAAGACACTCTGCATCATTGCGTGTGTGTGTGTGTGTGTATTAAACACTGTCTTATTCAACTAGCTAACAACGAGTTCACTTTTATAGCTGCGATTAGGCATTGTTAGGCGTTTTGCTGTGTCTGATGAGAGCACCCCACACATTGTGATCATTCATGTGAATTTGCAGCTGATAATGTTTCTTGTTATTCTCTAATTTATGCTTGGTTTAATTTCAGCTTTGGAATCTTGCAGTGGCTTTTAAAAACAAGGCATGTAACACTTAACCAAAATATGGGGGCCGTTACAAGACAGAAACAAACAGAACTTTCAGGGAAAGCTGAGACTGTACAAAAAATGTTCTTTTTAAATGAAAAATTAGTTGTTTTTTTTGGACTGCCCGTTTTTGCTCTACAAAAAAAGTCAGTGCAAACTTGACAGACCTTTTCACTGTTCCTGTAGGACATGTCTCGCGATTCCTTTAGCTGTAGCTGTGTTTTAGTCCATATTAACCGTGAGCTGCTCGATTCTGCTGGCCTGCTTTAGGAACCTTGATCCTTGAACATATTTAGAAGAAATCAGTTTTAAAAAGTGTAAATTCTGTTTAGCAAAGCTTGCAGTGCATAGCTAGACCAAATAGCATAAGTTCTTTGTTTCATATTCCAGGTAACAGTGCAGAAATATCAGGATTACATGTCTCGTCCTTGAGCAAACAATTCCTTAGGATAAGAAAACCAACCATTTAATTTGCCTTTATTAACCAGGAGAGAGGCACTACTAGGTTGTTAGCATTGCTGCCTTGCAGTACTGGGGCCCTGGGTTCAACTGGGCACAGTGTGGAGCCTGTTTGTTCTCTCCACGTTTGTGTGGGTTTCGTCCTGGGACTCTGGTTTCCTCCCACAGTCTGAAAACACACTGGTAGGCTAATTAGCTTCTGGGAAGACTGGCCCTGGTGTGAGTGTGTGTGTGTTGGCCTCTGCGCGTGCCCTGCAGAGGACTGGCACAGCGCTCATTGCTTGCCAGGATAACCTGGTAGTGGGATAACCTGGAGTCTCAGTGCACTGTGCTGCCAGGGTCCAGGAGATATCAGTAAAAGGCTCAGTATTTGCTTTGCCCTGTCAAAGGCATTCATCCAGTCGCACCCTTTAGGCTGTGTTGTTAGTGCACGGCTTGTCAGCACTGCAGCCGACACGCAGTGTCGTGTTGCCTAGGTAACCTGATGCCACTGCGTGTGCCAGTGCCGCGTGCCTTGGCAGACCGGAGTTGTGATTAGATTTCATGCAGTCAGGTAGATTTCTTCCACTGTGCTGTAATTTCATGTGGAGGTTTAACAAACCCCCCCAAAAAAACCCAAACAAACAGAAATCTTGTTCAGGTTTAATTCTGTGGGCGGTTTCAGCTCTGTTTTAAGGGGGCACATCTCTGCATTCATCACCAGTTTAAGCTTGGCTGATGTCATAAAAACAGCGCCCCCTGTCACTTGCCAGGCTTAATGGAGAATGGCTTAATACTGTGCGTTTTGTGTGAAAGATCTGAACAGGCCATCTGTGTTGCTATAATGTAGGCTGAAGTGCTATTGTGATAGTAAACGGGGATATAAAAAGGAAAAATCCACATTCTGTGTTTTTATCCGTGTTTTTGTGAAGGATATTCAGGTAACTACAGTTTACAGTAGTTGACAAATCATGTGTTATAGAGTACATGTTGAATGTTGGTGCTGCTAGTTAATCATTGTAGTGTGGGTCAGGAAGTTTGCCACAAGGATGGCAAATCTGGTAAAAGCACTCCAAAATATTTTAAAGATTCATCCAGTAGCAGAATCCTGTTTCAGTGTGTCCTCTGTCCTCTTAAAAGATGGCTCTGGAAATGTAATTAATGGGAACAAGGTTAAAAATAAGTGATTTTTAGGATTTTTCTTTTGCTGTCAGGTTACAGATGACGTCAGCACTGATTACTTTCTAAGGGGGAGAAATGTCCACCAAGAACACTGATTGAATCTAAAATGTCACCCAAGGAACCAGTGGTTAATACAGAACAAGCACTCCTTTCACCCCTCTGCCACTGTGATTGAGTGACTCTGTTTTCCACCCATTTGTTTCTGAAGCAGTTTCACAAAAACCTCAGTTTGCATCAGCTGTAAGTACAGGCTTTCTTCAGCTTCAGCTGTTCATTCATGTGTTTACCTCAGTTCATTCTGTTTGTTTTTGATCGGGCTTCCTTAAGAAGAGCAGGTTTGCACAAACGACAAAGTTTACTTAAAAAGTTCAGTTTCCCTGTGTGCTCTTTGCCTGTGCTTGGGTATCCAGTTCAAGAAAGCCAGTGGATCTGTGGGATTCACCTAGTTTATAAGATCACTTTATTGGTCATATACAATTTCTTGCATTAGGAATTTGTCTTTTCGCATACCCTTAGCTTGCTCTCCATGAGACAGAGACAGGGACAGAAGCTTGGGGTCAGAGCGCAGGGTCAGCGATTTATATGGCGCCCCTAGAGCAGTTGGGGTTAAGGGCCTTGCTCAGGAGCCCAACGGAGTAGGATTCCTCTGCCGGCCGCGGGATATGAACCGGCAACCTTCCAGCCACAGGCGCAGATCCTGAGCCACAGAGCCACCACACCACCCCATCAGTTCTCTGGACTCATGAGCCTCTTTTGAGACTTTATTTTCTTTTCGTTTACAGATTTCACATCGCAGCTTAAGAGCTGTGTGCTGCTCTGTGTCCTTTGAATAAGACAAATGGGGGCACAGGACTTAGAAAAAGGTGGTGAGGATCTGCCCCTCGAGCAGATGTGGGCAGCAGACTGCCAGTGTCTGTGAAGCTCCCATCTGTGGCATAATGACTGAAGTCAGAATCTTCCCTAAGAGGTGCGCTTGCAGGTGCCCCTTGTAGCGAGAGCAATTCCAGCTTCTGTTTGGCTTGGAAACTGCGTTGCTGAGCCAGCTGTACTTGCAGCCATTGAGTCCTGTAGAGGAGTCTCGGGCAGCAAGCTGAATGGCTAACCTCTTCCTGTGTCGGAGGTAGCTTAGCAGCACCCTGCTTAAAGCACTCGTGTCCACTTCGGAGACCCATCAGAAGCCGCATGTGAGCGAGAAGGAACAAAGGCAGCTGAGTGTTTTCCAACATCAGTTTTACATCCTTGTACTCTTATTTACTGATTTTAATTCCGCTTGGAGAGCGTTATTGTTGGATAGTTCTTAGCCACTGTATTCCGAAGAGGTATTTGAACAGCTCAGATTTCAAAGAGCCCGTCTCTTTGTTAGGCCTCTGAATCGTGCTTTGTCGAAGCTGCATTTTATGTGGCTCGAGTTTTTTTTTTGTGGTTTAACTTTTATTAGGTTTTTTTTAGTAGGCAGGGGGCAGGAAACTGCAGGACGGGGCTCACCCCGGCTTTGTGGGCCTGACCTAAGTGTGCATAAATGAGTGCCGCGACTTCTGGGATTCTAGAAACAACACCAGCTCTGAGTCAGGCAGGACAGGCCAGATATCGCCACACAGGTGACTGTGTGCGCTTTTGGGAAGGTGATGCCACACACTGTGCACACGGTAGAGCTGAAGGGCTGCAACAGGAATCGATGAATCGATGCACAGAACTTT
Organism: Lepisosteus platostomus; assembly: GCF_059453375.1. NCBI lineage: Eukaryota > Metazoa > Chordata > Actinopteri > Semionotiformes > Lepisosteidae > Lepisosteus > Lepisosteus platostomus. The sequence continues at coordinate 13,914,760 of NC_142629.1, forward strand.
TGTAAAGGATTCCATTACGATGGAGTAGTGGGATTTTTCTTGTGAATCTTAAGGTTTTGTCTGCTACCAAATGTAGAAATCCTTTCCTGCGTTGTTGGCTACATGATGATACAATGATAATCATCAGGTTAAGAGGACTGTTTTCTAGGCACTCTGATTCCTTTAGTTAAGTACCTGACCTACCATTAGTGAAGGCCATCAGTCCACCTCTTGTGCTCTGTCTGTGCCTGTCTAGCTGGTTTCCTGTGAGGAGCTATACTGAAACACGGTACTGGTGGAACTGGTCAGTATTGTTCTGCTGCATAAGAGCAGGCCCACCTTCCTGTCAAAAGCCCAGGAGGTGAAGAGAGGTTCAGCAGGTTAAATGAGGGAATCTTTGCAACATACCGTCTGGCATAAGACTTCAGCTTGAAGGTAAAGAGGAAAAAAAAGTGTGTCCCACTATGTCTGGCTTACGTCGAACTAAAACACATTTGAGTAAATGACTTTGCAGCACAGATCTGAAACGACAAGTTACGGCTCAGGAAGCTAATATTCGCATAATAATTGCAATACATTTGCAATCTATTGAAAGACTCATTTGACGGTCAGGAACAACACATGACTCCACTATTGAAATGCCATGCTGAAAGAGGCATAAATATTCCGTTAGAAAGCAGGAGCTTGTCTTTTGAAAGCTGAGCTGACATCACTTCTAGGTTGGCCACGTTGTGAATTTCAAGGTTTTTCATATACGGATATTTCATTTGGCATGTGAGCATATTTATTCACCTTATCTGAAATTAATCACTACATGCCGATAGTGGCTTTCGCTTTCTTTTATGAAGTAATTTGCTCATCCGGGTGTCAGCAGGAGACTTTCCCTTTCCTTGGCTCTCAAAGCGTGCACTACAGATAAAAACGCCACTGTGACTTCAAGTGAGGGGAAAAAAGTACCAGGTACAAAGGCAAGTAGTATATCAAAAGTTGCCTCAGGCACGACTTACTCCGTTAGCTCACTCCTTTTTGACATCAGGAGCAAAAGCACCACTACTTTACCAAAAGATCTTTCGAAGAACCACCGCGTTTCTGTCAGGGCTGCCTATACCTTCACCAGGACTCTAAAGTAGCCCAGCAGATGAGATCCCATATAAAATGCGTGTGATGCTCCCTCTGTCAGTCATGACTGGATCCATTTGCCTACACTTGACGCTCATCAGATCATCAAAGCGCAAGTCGGCGTGTATTGGCCATTCTCCTTGCACAAAGCCATTATGTTACCCAGGCTCTTTCATCAAGCCCGTCGCAGTGTTTTGCTTCATCTTACTGTACACTGGGCTTGTTGGGGCACGCAGGGTGTGATTGGCCAAGTCCAGCTGCAGTGCAGGGTGGTGACTCGGTTGCTGTGCTGAGACAAACAGCCTGGTTAATTCTGCGCGGAGGAAAAACATGGCAACAAGCAAAATGATCACGGAGCGCCATGGATCTTGCCTAAAGATTTGCCTGCAAGTCTGCCAGGAGATGGTATAAAGTTTGCTCCCTTGTTTACCAGCAAGTAGACCCGGAAGGGCGTCTCTAATTTGTCATCTTTCGTTATTTAAGAGCAAAGATTTCTGCTTCAAGTGATGGTGACAATGAAGATGGGTATGAGGAGCAGTGCTGGTTCCCACGCCAGTATCCCAGAACATGACTAAGAGTCGATTAAGGGACAATGCCGTTCATGAAATACTGATTTATACGTTTTCCTTAATTCCCCTTCCTAAATCAAACTCATATTCACGGGAACGGCTTACGAGAGTGCGCCACTTCGTGAGGCGACAAATAAGGTGGACCATAAAGGCACTGGAAATAGGACAGGGGGACGGCAGACACAGTTCAGTAGCCCCCGAGAAACAGGGAGCCGAATGTCAGGAATCCCGACGAGCCCAAATCCACAGTTGCCGAGGATGAAAATGAGGAGTACTGTTTGCATAATGACATAGCTTACTGTAGAGGCAAGCTTTGGTCTGTTAATACTGTTTTTGAACTCGTGTGTATTCTGTGATACGGGTCCTTTTGAAATATCAGTACCTGGACCAGTAAAGACAGTGACCCACATTTCTACCCAATAGCCTAGAAACGTCTAAATTTAGCCTGGCATAGTTTAGCTTGACTAAGCTACAGATGCAAATAATTTGGAGCGACTATTTTGAACTGGGTTGTTTTTTTTTATGCAAATGCTTAAGTCTTCAGATGCCTTTTCAAGTGAACTCGCCAGTGTTTAAGGTCCCGGGAGGAATTACACATCACACATTTAAACAGCTATGCGAGACTAATTGTCGAAGTATTATTATGAAGGTTTGAAATTTGCGTTGGTGTGTTTCTTTTCATGTTGAGTACTGTCTCAAAGTGCTTTAGCCCACAATAGTTCGTTAACAAGCACGCCAGTGCGCAGAGAACGTGCATGTTGTTTTGCTTCGAGGGCAGTCTGTAGCCTCTCCCCAGGACCAGCACACGACGAAACACCCCCCTCTAGTGGCGCTAAAGAGTTCTGCACCTTCTGAACGTTGTTCATTGTCTTTACAAGGTGCCACACTTACCTTACAAAGCATTGTAGAGCTCTGGTCGTACAGAACAATTGACATTAGAAAGCATAATGTCAGTTATTGTCCTTTTTACCATAACGAATTGAAGGTCTCATGGTACTTATTCTTATAAGGGTGTTTCACAAAAACTCAGAAACACGGACAGTATTGTAATGTATTCCAGTTTGTGTAAGGTAATAATTAGCTCCCACCTTGTTGTACCTTTTTGGGGTTTTGAGGAACTTTGCTATCACTTTCATTTTGATTGCTCGGTCATATTTTTCTTTCTCTATTCCGGTCTGGTTATGTGTTTGTTTCTCTCTGGGCAGTTCTAGATTCTTGAGGCCGTTACATAGTTCCCAGAATCACCCACTGATTGCAAATGAGCAGTAAACCAATAAAATGGCCATAAAAGATGTAGGAGCACCAACAACAAGGAAGCTGGTTGTTAATATTACAATCTCTTATCTCTCCCAGTCTTGAGGTCTAAGTTGGAGTATTATAACTACACACAGGATTTATACATTTCTTTTTGATTTAACTCCCCTCATAAACTATGGTGTGCCAGACTTAAAGTGCAGTTAATGCCACTCTGTTATGCACAATGGCAGAGGAAATCCGAGAGCTGTGACCCCAGTGATAGAGTTCACATTCTATATGTAATCAAAACGTATTGACTGCGTTAAGTGTTGCACGAATCCATTCTCCGCTTACTCAAGGTGCAACTCGGGTACAAGGTCAAGGTGCAAGGTTGGAGCAGCCCAGAGTCTGTCCAGAAAGAGAAGCACACAGGGAGGGTGCCATGCCATCATCACAGGACACACACGCAGGAACAGTTTCGAGATGCTAGTTAGCCTACATCCCAAAGACAGAGAAAGAGCATGCCAGGTTCTTACCAAAGGAGACCTGGGCCTGAATCAAACCCGAGGCCTACTTTCTCCGAGGCAGGAACTCTGTGTCTCCCCGCGTGTACAAGTGTTCTGTTTTTAATAACAAAAAAATATACATTTGTATGTTATAATGTGGGTCTTCATCTGCTGTTAAGCTTGTGTCGGGTGATCTGCTTCTAAAAATGTTGTTCCTGAGACACTTGCAGAAGCTGAGTGGAGAAATATTTCTCCTCGTAAAGGCCTAAATTTAAATATTGTGAGGCGATGGATTGAATGATTGTGGCATCCTGGGCAACTTTATCTCCTCACTAGACCTCCTTCCCCTTATCCTACGAAGAATGGTCTGATTTTCTGTCTTTCTGGAAAGGTTGTTATAGAGGGCAACGCATACATGACCTCAGAAACAATATCATTACGATATACCTCGGGTGCAATAAGTGGGTTTGCTTCGACTCGGCGGTCTGTTTTTATAATCCTTAAGGGGTTGTGTTAATTTGCTCATTTGGACATGTCAGTCAATCCCAAACAAGGGCCGGTTTATCATATTTCAGCAATTTCCAAAGAGTTCTTTACCTATTAAAGTGAATTAAGCGACCGCAATGCATGAAGAATTGCCAATTAAATATTTCCCATAAAACACAAGTGGCAAATAACCATCTTCCTCAGGCTAGAAATACGGTATGCTTCTCTCCCAGTGTGACTAAAATAAATGATTCTTTTAACCCACTCCCATATAATACACACACAGACTCACAGAATAAACGGAATAAACATTAATTGATATCTACCGCTTTTAATGAAGAAGCTCCCTGATTGCTGGTCAGACTGAAAAACGCAGTTTCTTTAAATAGATTTTTGTAAGGTGGTTGAGTTGAACTTTGGAAAGGGTGAGATAGTCTTTTCTTGCTTCTGTAATACGGAGGGGATAGTACACTCACTGGGTAAAGAGCTTCTGCTGTTTTTGTAGAATTTCAGAGAACAAGTAGAGGGTTATAGGATGGACAACCTGTCAAAATCCAGCCTTTATTGAGTTAATGATGGTCTGGGAAGAATTCATGATGGGTGATCATGTCAGTGTACCTCCCCATGAAATCAAATTTAAAAAAGGAAAGAGAATGGGGAATATTAGGTTAAGGTTTCCAGAAAAAAATGTCTCAGCCTATACAGGAAGTGGGTCTTCTGGTCTGGATCGATTGAAGCACCACAGAGGGCCTTATTTGTTTCCTGGAAGTCTGCAGTGTCTTCATGTGACTATTCGAAACTGTGTACGTTTCCCAGTGAAATATAAAGAAAGAGAACTATGTTTTTGCCAGTGGTACCAAGCCACTGTTTAGCATTTACCTTTCTGGGATTAAACTGTAGAAATCGTGACTTGAGACGCTGCGATGTGACCAACCTTGGCGATAGCACCTGGCTGTGCAGCAAAAGCTACTTTCTACTAGAAGGAAATGCTGTCTTGGCTTCAACAAGCTGCTTTGCTGAGGTGAGCTCCCCACCAAACCCTTCTCTTAAGGTCTTTCTAGGATACCAAGATTATCTGGTGACTTTGGTGGCCATCATCTATAGACAGGTAGTTAGAGAACATGTAAGTGTCTTCCATTCTGTAATTAAAATACTCTAGCTAATAATTTGGCAGGGTTACTGTCCTAAAAGCCTTGATTTATGTCTTATGGCAGAATGAGGGGAGGTGATTTTAATTAGTTATCCGATTCTGAGTATTTCCTGGTTGCAAGCCCTTTAGTTTACCATGACTGGCCAAGGAAATGCTAGCTTCGTCTTTTCTTGAAAGGGTGGGGAGGAAGGCAGAGATGAAGAATGCAATGCGCTTCTGAAGGTACAGGAAAAGTCGGTTATGGCCTTTTGGAAAGCCTGTGGAAACGTCTGAGGGATAGGACTCTGATCCCTTAGGGGAAACACGGTGCCAAGCCCCTCAGTCAGATGGATGGGTGGCTCACTGTTCGTTAATGACTAGAGGGTGAGCCGCGCAGGAAGATTAATGTGCTGACTGAAACGAGCTGCTCACCTGTTTCTCCAGGTCACCTGTTGATCACGTCTGGTTTCTATTGCATTCAAATTAACGTCAGGTGGTTAACCTCAATCACTGTGTTCCCTTTTTTGTGTGCGTGCGTGTGTGTGTGGGGGGAGAACTTCCTTTAATTTCTGAATAATGAATGCGTCCCAATTCTCCGTTTGTTTCCATGCTGTATAGCCAGACCCACTGACCTGTTTAATTCATACCTTGCGAAAAGCTCCAGTCTCTCCGTGGGTAGGAAGGAGGCAGATTGTGTAGCTGATGTGCTGTTTGCACAGTGGATTGGGCTGTTACCTGGCGAGAAGACAGCGGTACCTGGGTGATTTCCTGATTATCGGTCCTGGGAGAATTGCCAGTCCTGTGTGGATGAAACTATGCTTCCTTACAGATTGTTGCTGTAAGTTCCCTGAATCTGCATGTTTGTGATGTTTGTGCTTCAATCTCTATTAGCGTTTAGGGGTTATAGATTTCCGTATTTTGGATCCGTGAAAGAAATCTCTTGAGTATTTGAATGCACATTAAGAATGTGCATATTCTGTATTAAGTGCATGTTTATGTAGGTCAGGATAAATCTGAAAAAAAAATGTTTAACTTTTCCGCAGCTCATTCCTTTTGTCAGCATTTCAGAACTAGAACAATTTATAAAAATATTTCTAGTTACTATTAAATAATCTAAAAATCTGTTTTTTTTTAGCAGGGTACAGAGCCTTATAAATATATACAGGCATGGCTGCAAGAGATATTCGTTTGATATCAGTGAAAGAAATCATAGTACAGCAATGACGATAGTGGGCAGTGAAAACTAGACAAGCACAGTCTGGATTTAGAGCACACCAGTGTGGGTCAAATCAAGAAAAAAAATCAGTCCTGAGAAGGAAAAAAGCATTGGGTGGTTAAACTAGTTTGTAAAAGTGGATTTCTTTCTCTGAAGTCTTTGACAAGTGCTCTCTTTGGCGTTTTTCTAATAATGTGACTACTGCACAGAATACAGTTGTCAGGCATTTGGTAGCTATACCGTATATGCAGAGCTACAGAAACTGACGTGCTTGTTTATCTGACCTAAATGTACAGTATGTCAACAAGGATGTAAAAAACTAAGCCTAAGCAATTCTTTAGAAACAAACAGAAGAATGGAATTTACCTCAGGAGCAGTGTTTGAACTAGTACGTTCTTAGCACAAGCCCTACTAACACAAAAGACTGTGCATTCACACCTGCAGAATGAAGCCCTACATCAGCAGGTACGATTACAGGACATTCACTAGGCATTGCCGAATTGAAGAAAGGCTGGAGAATTATTGGAAGGGCAAGACAGCACTTGCATTCCATAAAGTCTTGTGGAATATTTAAGATCACATCTTGGTAATTTTACGAGCTAGGATCTCTTTATGATCTGGTATACAGTATGTGAAAGGGAGTTTTGTGTATTGCAGTCCTGGAAATGCCAGTTGGTTGTTGCTTCCCTCATTTGAAAGCAGCCGTTTAGCTTTGCCACTCTTGCTGATCTGGTGTGCCAAATCGCATCTGGACAAGAACACCGTGGGTAGATGAAAATCTTTTCTTTCTTACAAGGGAGGCCTGTGTTGTGCACACTGACTCCTGTAAGAGTAGTGCTTTCCATCTTGTTTGGCTGTGCATGAGCGCAGAAGGACTGAAATGGTAGCTTCTCAGTCATTCCCCCTTTTCATTCTAGATTGGGCACACTCAGACTGAAGCTACAGTAGGTTAAACCTGATGATATTCAGCATTAAAATAAACTGAATAGGAAAATACAGAAAGAAGAAGTTGAGAAGTCTAGTCTTATCTCTATGATCTATAGATCTATGTCTTCCGAAAACTGGGGTTTTCCGTCACTGCGATTTTGATTCTGATGTCCCAGCTACACATTTGTGTCTGTGTACTGTGGAGTGTTTATATGCTAAAGTGGGGGCAGTTCAGGGCAGGGCTGATGTTGCTATGCCCCATCAGCTGCTCCAACCCTGGGGGACCCATCCTTCTTTGCTAGGCTCATGTTTGCACCGAGGTGACGCTGTAAAATCGATTGGAGCCGGCTCTCTTCGCAGCCAGCCTGCACAGCCGAAAGAGGGTGAAGGAAATAAAGTTTCCACACAGCTATGAGGGAGCTCTGACTCACCCCAGAGAAGCACAAGCCCCAAGACACCCGCAGGCCGTCCCAGGAACAAAAAGGATGCTCTCTTCCTGGTGTTTGGTGATGCTTTGTGAGGAGTTTGTTTTCGCTTAATGTGATTTAGAGTGCAGAAGCCATGTGTGGCGGAAGAAATAAGAAGCAAAATGTGTTGCATTGATAGTCCAGTCTGGACGAACTGGCAGGTTGAAAGCTGAAATTATGGCTCAAGTTGTCTGTATGTAACACGTAAGCCTGCTGTTGGGACATTGCAGTTATAAGCGCCACTGTAGTGTCTTTGTGTTGGATAACTGATTGTATTGAATACCTGTTCAGAGTGAAAGCAATTGGCTTATCCAGGTGTGGCAACATTGAGTTCAGCTTGAGAATTCTTTAAAAGCAAAACAAATTGAAGTTGCTGTAGTTCTGTTGAATGTCCAGAATGGGCAGTGAACACCAAGGACATGGACACCACTGTAAGACCACGGTATACTGTACACAACACACTCTCCCAGCACTAATCGGTGGAGAGCAGAGAAAACAGATTGGTCTTTCCTTTCCTTGGTCTTTTGATTTCAAGTCACTTTCCCTCTTTTAGCACTGGGGAACCACAACCAGGTAGAAGCTGTTACTGTAGACATTTCTTAGAAAGCAAAACTTGTCCCATCTTCTCGTTTCTTCATGTGACCTGCAGATTGTGCCTAGCCTCTTGGGCCCTTTACCTCAGAGTCATTTTTAAAGGGGATCCAGGAATTCCAGTGACAATGAGAGATCATGTTTGTAGAAGTACATTTTCCCCCAGCGTAACAATCCGAACGGATCTTGCCTAAGATTTTGTTCAAATTGTTGTGCACTAAAACATCTCTCTAAAACATTGCGAGATTTTTTGGGCATCTGAATGAATGATCTGCCCTTTTAATGTACTGCGTTTTGAGCTGATGTTAATTCTTAATTAAGCTCACCTCTGTGGTCCCTGATGCACAAGAAGAGGGCTTTAATTGTTCACATCTCCATCAATCACCTCTCTTCCCATTTTTAATCAGCGACATGCAGAAGGAGTATCTCGTTTCCCCTGCCTCTGCACAAAATTATATTTATGAGATTGATGAATTTAACCTGGGGGGGGGGGGTGGTGGCGCCGTCTCCAGACAGATTCTCCTTTGTAAATGACAACAGATGCTTCATCTCATGAGCAATAAGAGTAAAACATGACTTGTCTCCGCTATGATGCTTGCGAGCGCAGTTAAATAATGAACAGAGAAAGTGTCTTTATTATCCCCAAAGGGCAATTTGTTTTACAGCTGCAGACAATATGAAGAAAACTCTCAAACAAACAATACGCATAAAGATGAGCAGAAGAATTGACTTGAGCAAAGTTGTGGCCATACAGTAGGTAGAAATGAGAACTTGAAGCTGTTTGTTTTTAAATGGGGAAATCTGTATCTGTATTCTTAGTGGAGTCATTGGAATTCATTAAAGGAGAACTGCACTCCCAACTTTTCATAGTGGTTATTAAGGATTGCGATATGATGTGGCCCTTCCTGCTCGCTAGTCACTGTAATGACTAACGCAATGTGGTGAATGAGTTAATAAGTACAGAAGTGTGTGCAGCAGTCATTTCACCTCAAAAAGGTTCCAAAATGATCTGCGTTCAGAGTTAACAAGCCAGTTCCATTTATTGGCAAAACCATCTTGAAGTTGAGAGCAACATTTCTATCTGATAAAAAGAGATGTATTCATGAGCCTACTTGTTTGCAGTGTCACGGGGCTGCATCACGTCACTGGAAGGTTTGTTGCCTTGTTGTGAATTGCAGAACGTGGCCCTGCGTACGTACCTGGAAGTGTCATCTATTTGGGGATGTGAATTGGAGGTCTTCCGAGTTACTGTATAGATTTTAGTTTTATTGTGGTTTGAAATGAAATTCGAACCCCCGACTCTAAAAATAGCGTTGCAGTTCCCCTTTTACTACAGAGCGTGAAGGGTACTCTGGGAAGGAATATTCTTTTACTCAAGACTTATAGACTGCTAGACGTGGGATAGGAGCAAAAGATCAGCACCGATGAGTTTCGGACATAGTTCACCACCATAGTTCTCGGATTCGCAAACTGGCGGATCGGGGCAGACGTTTTGTTCTGTAAGGCACATTGATCAGGGAGGAAAGACCCCAGAATGGAGGATGGAGGGGGGGGGAACCTGACGCAGGGGACAGAAAGATGAGGAAGTTAAACCCGTAGGGGAATTCTTCTTGTGATGTTGAACTGAGCACGTCGCAATTGTGGGGGAAATTGAATCATGTACTGTTTCACTGACACATTAGGGTTTACATGCCTTTATACAAATTCTACTAATGAAACAAAATAGTACTGTATATAGTATACTATTTATTCATATCTATGCACACTTTGGCACGGTTAAGCAACAATCCTGAATTATCCAGCTCCTTGTTTCTCTAATTTGCTCTCCCCGTCTTAGATCTGTTGCCTCTGATTCGAGAAAGGTCTCTAAATGCAATATCTGTTAAGATGGATCCTTTCCTATCCTTAAGGCAGCAGGATTATAACTTGCTGCCTGGCGCCCGCCATCTCTCCTCATTATTCTCCTCACGGCTCGTCTTCTCGGGCTTGCACAGCTGGCTTCGTGTCCGCATTAGGCTCAGCGCGAGTCGTCCCGGCTCTCTGCTTCAGAAGGCAATGCCTGCTCCTGCAGTTGGGTGTCTGTTTATGATGCAGGGCAGCCTCAGACGCCACGCTAAGTCAGCGCCAGAGCTCGGGGCTGTCAGGGCGTCGGTACAGGAATGGAATGCATGCAGGTGCAAAGAGCTGAAGGACGTTTCTGAGAATTCGCAAATGCTGTGCTAATAAGCCTCTTTTTGTGAATCCAAATGCTCTTTTTAAACCTGATTTGTCACAGTGTTGAGCATTTCCTCCAGTTTTGTGGCAGGGGTTTCAACGAAACAGTTGAGCATTGCCCGTGTTAAGATGCATGTTTGGATTGATGGCTAATTTCTTCTAAATGCTAATTGAATTTCTACTCATGTCAGCTTTTTGGAAGCGGCCCGTGTGGAACAGAAGTGACATAAACAGAAATGGAAACGGGGAAAAAGAAATGTAGTCTCTTACACAGAGTAAAATCAGACACCAATTATGTAGATTAAAAGAAAATCCAGACTCAGTTTCTTATGAGCTTGGTTGTCTGCATTGCAAGGCATATGTTCTCGTTTTAAGTTGTATGCTAAAACTAAATCTGATGGAGCTTCTGTACTGTTTTAGTGCTGCTAGCTTGATACCAAGCTCCATTTACCTAAATAGTGGCAAGACTAAGCTCCGTCAAATCGCCTCGCAACCATTTCAGCATGAAGCTTATCATTCGGATGCTCCCAGCATTGGTGCTTCGCTTGAAGTGAGATATTTTGCTGTTACTTGTGACTCTGAGCTCATGTCAGAGATGTCAGGAGGGTACCATTCTTCGTTTTCTGCCCTGTTTTGTTTTCTTTTGTCTGCATCTGAGGTTGCAAAATTAAAACAGGCATTTAGTTCATCCTGAAGACACCGCTGCCACACGTGCTTGAAAGGGATTTCTTCTACTGTCTTAAGCAAGTTCCAGTCCTGTTGAGCTCTGAGTATATGTCTATAATGTCTATAATAATGCCAAAAATGTCTATAATTGAGCACCAACATCTAGTACAGTCAAATACTGAGTTTTGCTCCTTACTTTTAAGACTTTCAGTGGTTTAGTTCTAAATTACCTTAAGGATTTACACCCCTGCTCTATCCCTGTACTACTGAAAATCAGGCCATGCTGTATGGTTTTGCTTATGGACACAGGGTTCTGGTAGGACAGCCCTGCGACTATGTTGCCCAGTATGATTAGAGGTGTGGGGATGTTTTTAATTCTCTGATCAGTTTCATCTCCTGACTAAAACGTTGTTTTAGGTTTATGCTTAATCGCCTTTCCCTGTTTCGTCTTTGAGTCTGGGGGAAAAAAGCACGTTATTAATAAAAACATACAAATCACGCCAAAGCACAGAGCCGTTAGGTTCCCAGGGATTTTGTAATCCTTTTTATTTCGTGTGCTTCTTGCGCAGAGATTTGTAGTTTAAGCCTCTGTGCAGCGTCATGCCAATTTATTACCTTTCAAGTGGCTGTTCGATAGAGCCAGATAAATCCCAGCGCATACAATACTGCTCTGTTAATCCGTCCTGATTGAGGGTTTGTCATACGGTGGAACATGTGAATGCTGGCTGGGATATCAGCAGCAGCTGCATGTGCAGGGCCTTGGGCATGGAGCTGAAAGATGAGCAGGGGGAGACGGGCGAAGCTGAAGACGCAGAACAGCCAGGAGCTCCACTTGGGAGTAATAATAATAATAATTGCTTACACTTATATAGCGCTTTTCTGGACACTCCACTCAAAGCGCTTTACAGGTAATGGGGACTCACCTCCACCACCACCAATGTGCAGCATCCACCTGGCAGGGTGATCTTTCACAAGGGTGCGATCTAAGGTTGCCTGGCTCTTGGGTGGGTCAAGCAGTTGCACTGGCAGGTTCTTACACAAGCTCTGTGCTGGCAGTACTTGCCCCAATACTTCTGCTGTGAGTAACAGGCACATCTTTGGTAGGATGTCAACAGCCCTTTGGGCGAAAGAAGCAGCTCCAGTGCAGTAAATGGATTAAAATGAAAACTCGATGAGATAATCGGACATGTAGGTAGGGCTACCTGCCATTCAGAAGCAGATGTCACTGTGTTTGTTGGCGTTAAGCCATAGCGCAACATCATTTAGATAGATAGATAAGACTTTATTGATCCCGAAGGGAAATTGATGTGTTACAGCAGTCCGGCCCAAGACACGCAAAAAAAACAAGAAACAGACACCAGAATAGTCTAAAAATTAGAATACGTGCAGTAATACAAAATAAATACATAAAAATCAATACATATGTGTGTGCTAAATATGATCATAGTCACTGTAAAAACAATACAAAATGTGCAACATGTGCATAGGCATGGGTATATACAGATTGAGTGTCCAAAAAAGTACAATGGAGCAACATGCTGTCCATAGACGAGCAAATGAAGGGCTGACAGTCCTAGCCTTAAGCTTAAGCCTTATTTAGGCTGTTTAATATAATTTACAGCGGAGATTAAACCCAATGGCTGCTGTTGTTTAACCGCACTGTCTAGGACACATAACACAATGTACATGCAAATCATTATGAATGAATAAAGGCTTTTGTTTTGTACCAAGTCAAGGATAAGGTTAAGGTTATCAGAAGGAGGTTGATTGAATCACTTTGGATTTGTTATAACTCCTGCCAGAGCTCCGTAGGTGCTGAAATCTGACATTTGCTAGACTTGTCCATTTAATGTACAGAGCAGCTCTCGGTAACACAATGACACGTGTGACCTTTCTCAGTTGAGGTCAGTTCAGTGATATAAACACAGGTTTACTGCAAGGTATTCTCTTGTGGACAGCATCCAGCATTCTGAACAGGGAGAACATGACATGGATAAAATAAAGGACACAGGCCCTGGTCCAGTATGTGAAACTGGTGTCTCATGTTGACACATTATTTCCATCTTAAATTACGTATCATTTACAGCTGCCCAGCAATGATGTTGAAGCAGGTACCCTGGCTTCTTTCAAGCAATGGCTGGATGATCAAATTAACTACCTTCTCTTTTTTGTAACAGTGTTCTATGTTTTTAAACCTCTGTTTTTACGGTGATGAGCCTTGAACTCAATGGCTGATTTTTGCCATGAAACGGGCAATTTCTGAGCATTTCTTTCGGTTCTGTCTCTTCTTTTGTAAAATGCGGAATCTGGTTCTATTAAGCAGGCAGACATCGTAGAATTAAAGAAAATGGAAAAAAAAAACTTAATCAGAACCTAGATTCAGCCCTGGTGAACTGTCTGTTGACTGAGGTCTAATAAGACACCCATCATTTATCGCAATGGAATATGTTTGACGCTGCCTTAAAGCTCAGTACACTGCATGGCCTGTGTTCATCCCAAACCCTGGAGGTATGCTTATACACTCTGATAGCCGTAGAATCGTAGTGCAAACCTTTAAGATGTGGAAATAATCAGTCTGTAGTCTTGAGCTTTAGGATGTGTGCAAAATCAAAGCAAAAAAAAGAATCCTAGTATAAGTCTTACAAAAGCGAATCTGTTTTTAAGTCCTTTTCGGGAAGTGTGCAAAGTGATGTATCCATTCTCTGCATCTGGAAATTATACCCAGATATCCTTATTAATCCCTTTCCAGTATTCTGTCATTGGCTGATGTCTTTTGCTAACACTAAAGGCTGGGAATCAGGTGGGAGGTGTTCACTGGGTCTCATTTGTCAGTCTCGGATTGTCCCAGTGAAAAACCTCAAAAGTGCTTTCATCCACCTTAATAGCAAGAAGAAATGTCGCCACCTTGGTCACTTTTTTCTGCTGCTGGGAGTGATTTGAAACACCCTTAACAAATCGAGTGGGAAATATGGGAAGGAATTAAAAATCCTTGGCTTAAAATGTGTTAAATTCCTGGTGGGCAAGGATGGGCTGCAGATGGCCCAGAGTTCTCTGGCGTTCTGGACATGAGGTGTTTGACGGCTCATCGATAGTTGTCCGTCCTCTGCTTGACTGCTCAGGAAGGGTTTATTGCATACAGCTTCCCTTGTAATATGGCAAAATTCGCTTTTCATTTGAGATTTGCTCTTACATATGAAGAAAACCCTCCACTGCCTTTACTTAGATATTGCTGAGCTGACCGGTGTTCTCAAAATGTAGCTGGAAGGACTTTCCCCTTTGGGACTCTTGTGTCGTGGTGGAGCAGCACCATCGCATAGCCAGACCAAAAAGATCTTAATGGCTGTATCTCCACAGAGAAACGTGTGTCTCTCTCTTGAATTTATTGCAGTTTGACACCGTGAGTTAATTTTGAAAGTCTGCCCTGTGAACGTTTAATCTTTGTCCTGACAAGTCTTCTCATGCTATTTTAGTTTAAAACGAAGGTATCTTTACAAGGAAGGGAGTGTGGCATGGCTTGTAACAAACCAAAAAAGTACAAGTACTGGTTAAAACAAGTCATTTCAGTCTTTGAATAAATGGAATATCATGGTGAGTTCTCTGTAAAGGACAACGCATTAAGCAAATTGAGAGATAATCGTTGTTTGAGTAGAAGATTTTGGGGAAAAAAAAACAGGGAAGGGTCATCTTGTCTTGAGGAAAACATGTATCTTGTGTAATCCTGTCAGTTTCCTCTGGAAATGAAAGTTAAATCGTGAGGTGCCTGTGAAAAGACTGTAAAATGTCACACAGGTGACCAGATGACCTTATACCAGTCCACCACAAGAAAGAGCAGGGGTCAGAAGTACAAATGATGTGGGACATGTAATAGCATGTCCTAGGGGATGTGTGTCACCTCTTGAATCGGCACTGGTGAGGAACTGCAAAGAGTTTTGCACACGTCCGAATGGTGATTCTCTTTTGGGGGTGAGAGTTAAAAAAAAAAAAGAAACTGTCATTTTCCATGTAAAAACAAAAAAACAACAATCTCGGACCGAGATCAGCACTGTTTGCTGGAGCACGTGGGAGCAGAGCATCTGAGGGGTCTGAGCTCTGAGCTCTGGTTGAAAATCCATTTGCAGCTGGAACACGTGGGAGCAGAGCATCTAAAGGGTCTGAGCTCTGAGCTCTGGTTGAAAATCCATTTGCAGCTGGAGCTCAATCAGGAAAGCCAGGGAACGAGCAGAGAGAGGTTGGTCCTGCTACCCTTTTCCTTGGAACAGATAACAACCGTCAGATGAGCCTTTATTTATATAACCTTTCCTGGAATTCTGCCTTGTGATGAAGTGCTATGTCCCTGAGAACTGAAGATCTACAACTCGTGGCCCTCACTAGGCACTAAATACCTCATTGTGTGCACTGCACCCATGGGCTGTACAAACAAATTGATAGGAAGATTGTTTTCTTCCTTTTAAGTTGTCCTGATCTGCTGCTTATGACCCCCAACACCGGGAGCTGGCGAAAGCTTAAGTTTGATCTTTGTTTTTCCAGACACTGGGATGGGAGTGCTGTGAAGAAACGGCCCACTCGAAGACTGGGTAGGTCCTGGTCGAACCCTGGACCGGAGCGCCAGGTGGGAAGCGGGGAATCCGATGGAGCCAGCATGGACATCCTAATAGGGTAGGACCTTCTTGACTTGTTGACCGAAAAGCAGTCAATTTCTATGTACCTCTAGATTGTCGGAAGCAATACCAAGGCTCTTTTCAGGAAATGCCTGGTTGACATCCTCCTTAATAACCAGCTACCGAATGAATGGCTTCCTCCTGTTTGTAATTGTTCTTCATTCTTGACTGCAAATCACATTCCTCAGTGATAAGTCTTATTGGCTAGCATAATGGGTACATCTGTACCTGCCCTTGCTGAGTGTATATAGAGTTTTCCAGGGAAAATGTCTTCTTTTTCTTTCACATGGAAAGTGCACAGTTAATCTAAGGACACATCTACAACACTGAGAGCAGATCGTGTACCATTTTCTTCTTTAATGTGGTTTCACAGGCTGTTTACGTGGGCGTTTCACAACATGGTTACACCAGCCCCTAAGGATATCTGGGTTAAGAATAAATCCGCTCCATTAGTACAGCAGTAGAGGAACTGGTTAGGGAGGTGGTGGGGCATTGAAGGAATGGACTGGCAGGTACCAGGTAGTGTAACCATCCTTTGTTTGATGTCCAGCTGAAAGCTGCTCTATGGGAACATCAGTGGAATGATCTCTAGACACACTTAAAATAAGTATGAAGCTGTTAAATAGGGTGGAGTTTCACTTTGCCAAAATAAGCACATGAAGGCGTCGTACTGCATTATAAAAAAGAACAGGCGGGCCCGTCGGATCCACTCCTCTGCACACTTGTGCTCCAAGATCCTTACTTACTGGTGGATGATGAACGGGGTGGAAGTAACGGCGGAGCAGTGGGTTGTGTTATCGGGAGTGCGGGAGTGGAGAGGACTGGGTGTGCAGCAGATTGAGTAACTCGGCTGCGGAGGTTAAAAACTGCAAACTGCGGGAACTGTCATTGTTACCTGCTATACCAGTGGCAGCAGTGTCTGCCAGAACCCTCAGAGGAGATTACAGATTGGTCCTGATTCAGCCACTAAGCCCATTAGTAAATGTGATCTTCTTTGTGGAATGTATAGTGTATATATATAGTGTACGTTCTGTATATATACAGCAGATTTGATCCATGATCACAGGACCACTTCTTCGCCTTAAGACTCAAGGCAACCTGAAATCTGCCGGTAGCCTGGACAGGGGATGTTGGTCCATTGCAGGGCATACACACATGCACACAAAGGGACAATTCAGAGATGCTGCTTAGCCTAGCCAGAATGTCTTTAGGCTTAGGAAGGAAATAGGAACATCTTGTGAAAGTTCATGCAAACTCACAAGGTGAAGACACCACAGTTCAGAACCGAAATCAGGCCCTGGGGTCTTGACTCCATGTAACATGTACTGTTTCTGCTTGAGCCTTACTGCAGAAAAGCGACGTTGGTTTTTGTGTTAATCTTGGAGCTCCGTCTCGGCTCAGTTTCCAGAAAGTTAGGCTAACTCGCAAGAAAGGTGCTTTCCCTGCCTTTCCAGTCACAAGCTGCTTGGTTTTTAATGTTCGTTCAAGTTAAATACAGTAGATCCAAGACGTTTCATTGCTATTAAGATCCTGTTTTTAGCCTCTCGCTGGAATCGAACTCTAATTAAACTTTTATTATGATTACTTGTGGCTGGCATGTCATCCTATCAGTTTGCAGGCACAGCTCAAAACATAGGCATGTACTGTCCATACAGTACACACAAACATGCACGCTATTTAAGCCTTTTGTGTGATCATCAGTACGGATTGACAGTGATTTTAATTGCATATTCACCCAATTTAGACTGTTTAGTTTTTTCTGTGTCTCAGCTCACAGCCGTGACCCTGCAGACCAACAGGAGTTCATGGTACAATTAAAACGTTCACCTTTTATCAAGACCTGCAAAAAGTTACATTGATTTAATTAAGCAATTAAAACAATACGGATACAGGAAGTCTTTAAGACCCTACAAGCCAACCACCCATGCTGTACATTTCCGAGCTCCTATTGCCTTAAGTTGTGAACTAACGGCTACAGCATTACTTCCAAAAGTGCCTGACGTTTTCTCTCATCAAGAGAAGGAGCACAAGGAAATTCAGTCTCTTGGATAGAGTAGACATTGAGGACTGAGGATTAAAAGCTCTTTCCTAATGACTCTTGCTTGCCCTAATGCCCCTAACAGGTCTAGATACCAGTTTATTGAGTTGATTAATGAGATAAATGATCAATAACTTAACTCCTACAACGTTTGTATAATAAAGAGCAGAAGCTCTTCTTTCCACATCTTTTCCTTCTACTTCAGACCATAGAAATACTCTCATTTCTGAAATCCCTGTGAGAACAGGAATAATAATATCCTTTCTTTACATTCATGACCTGTTACTTAAATATTGACCATTAAAGCTTTGCTATGGGTGCTTTGTCACAACCACTTTAATAAAAAGAGCTTTCCTTGACAGTGAGACCTACAACACTCCATTTCCAATTGCGTTGTGGAATAATAAAATAGTTTTGTCAGCTGGATACCTCCTTCAAACATAACATTTACAAAGGAAAGTAAAAAGCCCTGTCATAACAGATAACACAAACTGCCAATTTAGCACAGAAGCTCATTTTACTCTGAGCCATGTTGGAGTTCTCAGACAGGGAGTGATTAGTGATTATATCTTCTGAAAAACTGCTGGTCCTTGACCGATCACTGTTCAGATAAGACTTTATGAAGCACTATTAAATATGGTTGAAGGCCTTGTTTCAGAGAGTGGGATTTTCATAGCTGGCAGGGCCTTATTCCATGGGTAGCTGTGTGTGACCAGATTTAGTTTTAAGGTGTGTCTTTCTAGAAAAATGCCCTACAGATCCCGTCTTATCTTTCTGTTTCCCACTTTATTTTTTCTTCTGGTGTATTTATTGCTTTCTTTCTACAGCATCAAGTGCCAAATGATGTTCCTCCTAATACTGGACCGTTCATCTTTGCAGTGTAACTGTTTGCTTGGGCTGCTGTCTTTCTTCTATCTTTTTTAGGACATGTGACTGAGGTCAAAGTTCATAATTTTGTCAGACCAATGTTGGAAGAATGAAGTTTTACACTTGGCGTTTGCCCGTTTGTCCAGTGTGTGATAGATTTTTACTGTACTGACTTCTGAATATATAGTTCGGGCTCAAATAAAGTAAAAGTGACGTGCCTAGTGGGCGGTGACTTCAGCAAACACAGTCGAGGTTTTAACTTGTTCTCCATCCTCTGTGGAGGTCCCTAAAAATTGGTCTGTGCTCTTGTCGATCTTTTTTTTTTCTAAAGACAAAAGTTGATATGGCTCAAAAGAGATGATCTTCTTGTAATGATAATGTTCTTGAAAACTAAGAGGAGATTGTTTTCTGAGGCTAAGTCATAGAAAAGTGTTGCGAATGCCCTATCGATGCATGGGGTATCCACAAGCAGGTGTCTGTAATGATAAGAATTAATAATTGCTTACACTTATATAGCGCTTTTCTGGACACTCCACTCAAAACGCTTTACAGGTAATGGGGATCCCCTCCACCACCACCAGTGTGCAGCATCCACCTGGATGATGTGACGGCAGCCATAGTGCGCCAGAACGCTCACCACACATCAGCTATCAGTGAGGAGGAGAGCAGAGTAATGAAGCCAGTTCATAGATGGGGATTATTAGGAGGCCATGATTGGTAAGGGCCAATGGGAAATTTGGCCAGGACGCCGGGGTTACACCCCTACACCCCTGTAGTCCATTCATCCAATTTAGGGTCAAAAGGGCAACCAGAGTCTATCCCAGCAAGAAACGGGCACAAGGCTGGGTACACCTTGGACGGGACGCCAGTCCATCACAGGGCAGACAGACACACAGTCACTCATACCAGAGCCAATATACCCACAACTAATTAACCTACCTACCTCGGACTGTGGGAGGAAACCTACAGGAACATGGGAAGGACACAAAAACTCCACACTCCAGGCAGATAGCACCCCAGGTGCAGAACTGAACCCAGGGCCCCAGTGCTGCAAGGCTAACCACTGTCCCACCCCTGGTGAAGACGCAGAGTGTTGGGTTAAATTAGAATCCTATTACCCTGTAATCACGCTACCAGGTTTTATGGCGCCTCTGTATTAGCCTTGAGCTGACACAAGATGGAGCTGTTGCCTTACAGTGTCTCTCTATCCTGCAGTGCTTTTACAGACCCTGCTATACGGTTCACTAAAGATTCAGTAAGTCAATTATATTTCTGTGAATTTACTTTTGTTCACCCCCAGGAGGGCTAATTTTTGTAAACATGCATATTTATCAAGCAAGCCGCGTGATTTCCGTAATTGCAGCCGATTGTCACCAGATCATCTGACATACCCCCCACAGAAGACACAGCCAGATTTTAACAGGCTTAACATTATGGTACAGTAAGACTAAGAGCCAGCCACGTCAGTAATGGCCTTGTAGAAATATTTAGTATTACCCTATCTTTGCAGATGGAAATTGATTGCAGTTTGAACAGTCTTTTGTGTTCTGAAGCTTTCGTTTCGTTGTCTGAGAGTGACAACAGTCTAAATCCCTTTCTCATCGGTTTCCACAGATATACTATGTGTAAGAGCAGAGGCCAAGGAGGTATACTTGGGAAAACCTTCTAGGTACAGCCAGTTCAACAGCTTTCTCTTGTCTTTTACCCTGCAGTGAAATCCAACAGCCACTTCAAGGCATTCAGATGCAATAATCGCAGCATAGAGAAGAACATTCTTTTGCTTAGGGTCTGTATATCTAGGAAGTCAGTCTTCATTATTTAAATATTTCAAATGCATCGCAGGAAGTGGCCAAGTGTTGATCGCCCTATAGTCAAGAAATTTCTGTTTTGGGCCAGGCTTGGGTCGCTGCGCTGCTGTGACATCCAGTCATAGCACTGCAATTTTGGGTGTGAGTCAGCCATCTTGTCCCCCGTCTCCCACTCACCCATCTACCAGTTGCCTGTGAGCTCACTGCCTTAAAAGCGGCAAGTGCCCAGAGGAGACATTATCACTCCTGTGGTAAGGCACTGTGGAGGCCAGGGGTAAATTCCTCAGTGAAATTTAACGGGGAATTTCAAACTGTCCCAATTTCTCAGACCAGTTCTTAAATCTCTGTAACGAAATACATTCATTGGCGGTATAGAACAATTTTACACATTTTCTAATGAAGCACAATATCAGGAACTTCGTGAAAGTACTGTAAGCCGGCACATTGTTGCAAACCCCTGATCTCGAGTGAGAACGAGAGTTCCCATGAATTGGAACACAAAGCGGCCCTTCCTGCTAACTAGTCACTGTAACGACTAATGTACGGGGATGTTCAAGTGAATTAAGTACAGGTTGCAGGGCAGATATTTCACTGCAGAAATGATCCAGCGTGATCTGCATGCTAAGTTGACAACTAAATAGTATTTGTCAGCAAAACATTCTCAATATCCAGGGCAATATTTCTATTGGATTTAAAGAGTTGTATTCACAAGCCTGCTTGTTTACAATGTAATAGGGCTGCTTCACATCATCAGAAGTTTTGGTGCCTCATTCTGAGTGACAGAATGTAGCGCTGCACATACCTGGAAATTTCATCTAGTTAGTGATGTAAATTGGAGGTTTTACAAGTTACTGTGTGCATTTTGCTTTTATTGCCGTTTGAAGTGCACTTATCAATGCTGATTCTACTGTATCTACAGTAACCCCAAAATATGAAATAGCGTCACAGTTCTCCTTTAAGAGATGATTTTTGGTGAGGCGAAAAGGGCATTAGTAAGAAACTTCTCTGAAAAATCTTGAGCATTTCCTGCCTTTTATGTCTGACTTTTAATTGGGGGGGGGTTTTCCAGCTTCACCTGAGGTACATCACAAACTCGACCCTTCTACAAATGTGCTGCAGAGAGGGGAGTTTTTGTGTTTTTTTTTTCCCCCCTTAGAGTACACTCCAAACTTGGCATTTTTCTGACACTCATACAAAGCCACGTCCACTGGCTTTTATTAAAACTGAAATCATATTAGTCTTCCCTCGTTCCTGGTTATTATTCTCCCTCATGAGGACAGCGCTTGGAGAAATATTAGTGCTGACAGTTGACAGGGTAATCACTGTGGGCCAATTCTGATATTTAACCCCAGTGACCTACAAGCCAAGGGCATTCAAACGGAGGCACGTCTGTCACATTGTGATGTTAAAAGCCTTAGATAACTATGAAATGGAAGCTGTGCGACACCTTCAGATCACACTGTGCTTCTGCTCCCTCTCAAATGAATATTTTCACAGTGCCAGAGCTGCAGGCCGGCAGGGCCAAGTGTTTGACATCTTCTCGATTAGTTCTACCTTTTAGAAAGGTGCCCTCCACTTCAAGTCATAAAAAGAAAATGTTATATCATAATGCACCAAAGCTTACCTAACCATAGCTCCCGAACAAGAAACAAAATAATCTAGCAGTCAGAAATGCTGATTGGAGGAGACTGGGCTGTGACAGCGGTTAATCTGAAATCTGTGCTGTGTGTTTATCCCACAGTCTGAAATTGGAAGGGGTAATTATATTATTATTAAAATAATTCACATTTTTTGTTAGTGCTCATGTATACTACAATGCGCTCATCTGTAGTGTTGTCTTACACAGTCATTTGCTTTAATGAATATATACGCAGTACATTCTGAATCAACGTTGAGAGGAAAGTCAGGTGTTTATTTTAGAAAAGTATTTTTTATGGCGTTCAGAGGCACGGTGCCTTTTGCAAGGTTGGGCTCAGTCACCAAACAAGGGAATTAGGTCACGAATGTGCACAGAGGAATGCACCTCCCAAAAATAGTCAAATGGTTTGCGTGAAGCTCATAAATCATAGCGTGCTCATGTGAAAGGCTTTTCAATTTTCGAGCTGCTGCATGTCGGCTTTATCACCCTTGCAGCAATTAAATGTGTGTTGTAGAAAAATCGGTGAGTACAAATCTCTAAATGAATATTGAAATTACATCCAGGCATTTAGGAATGCTAAAGAAAAATATTTCCTTGTGTGTAGATATGTAACAGAAGCATGTTGTGTCTCCCAGCCCTGTAGGAGAAGATCATAAAAACCAGGTTGTGTTGGAAATTCTGTGGCTGTGCTGCTACACAGCACCATGAAAGTCTGGGTTAAGGGGTAAGGAGGTGTAATGTGATGTGCACTGGAGCTTTTGCATCCTGGCTTCAAAGTCCAAATACAGCACAGTCCGGGTTTGCGTGAGAGAGAGAGAGAGCACTTCCTTCTGCACTGTGACAGATACTCTGGGATTAGAGAAACATTCTTCCCTAAATTCAGAAATCTAATCCCAGAGTTCCCACACCTGCCAGAATCACAACGGGTCCCAATCCTACTGGGAGAGGGCCGAGGGAACTCAATTGAACTGGCAGCCCAGTATGTGATCTCCTGTCACAGCCTGAGGAACAGTGAGTCAGTCTCCCAATAATGGTCCATCTGTCTGCAATATATGTAAATATTTTATGATATGTCTTTGTTGTAAATTTCTGTAATATGTCTGTAGATTTAATTTTACTTTTATTTTTTTTGTTTCATGTGAATTTCATTATTTTTATTTGTTTTGGCAGCACTGATTGTACCCATCGGTCATGCTAATAAAGCACCTCGAATTGAAATGAATTGAATTGAAATTGAGAGAGAGAGCTACAGCTGGATTGTTGAAGTGTGATTCAAGGATTTTTTTTTTCTGCTCATGATCCAAAGGATCACGGTCATCTTCTCATTAGACTGGGTTTGAACGGGTCTTCCCATTAAGAGTTGGACTTTCTTGTGAGGGACAGATTGATTTCCAGCATCTTCTCTGTCCTGCGGGGCATTCACATCAAAGGAAAACCCTCTCAGCTCTCCACCTCCTTTCAAGAGATCATCCCCGAGGCACTCGAGCACTGTGCTCAGGGGTGTTGAGTGAATGTACCTGGGACGAGAAATCTTAATCGGGGATTTCGTGTTGCAAGATCAGGAAAGGATCTATAGTTGAGACACCTGGTGTGGGGTCTTGCCAATTGTTGCCTGAAGCCAGGATGTCCCCCCACTGTAGAGCACAGTAGCCCAAGTTCATTTTAGCCCCAGTTTTGTAACCTCGTGTAACTGTACCCTCTGTGAGCTAGCTTGCTCTGTGTGAAGTCTCAGCTTTATGAGTATGAAGGGAGATTTAGCATCATATTTTTGTGTCTGAGTGCGGCTTGGCCAAGGAAGAACTTCCAGGCGTGAGGCCAGCTCACACGGTGTCTTTTTCAACAAATGGGTTGCTCTAATTGTATAAGTCCCAGACTAACAAATTGAGGAGTGAGCAGTGATTGTTGCCCTCTTTGGACAAGGGAGAAACCCAAGGCCAGCGTGAAGTTCCATAAATGAGCCAATGTCAACAGGTGGCTCATTGCACTCCTATTATATTGTGTTTGTTTTAAACCTCACAGTACTAAAACATATCTCACAGCGGAACATATTCCAGGGTTTTATTAGTTTGAACCCATGGCACTACAACCTGTATGCATAAATTATGCACGTAGAAAACTTAAATTCAACGGGAACCTCCATTCCAAACATTTAGATCTTGTTAATTGGCGTCCTCTGCAGATTTGGAGCTTGGCTACGATGCGGTGACAGTTTAGCAGAGGAATTCCTACACATCAATCTGCTCTTCCCTAACCGTGCTGTGTTCATCGTTTTCTGCAAGCTTTTTTTGTGTGGACCTTTCCAGAGGTGCGATTTTTTTCGAGCCAAACGGCTTATGGAGGCAACTACGAATGTTGTTGCACGGAAGCATGCCGCCTGTGGCCTAGGGGTGGCGCCGTGTCTCAGCAGGACCGGATCCGGCTGCCGAGGTGCCTGAATGCCCTCTCCTTGCTTTGACGGAGAGATTTCGCACTTTGTCTCCGGGGGCTGGTGGCAGTGTAGCCTCTCGGTGTGAACTCCCCGCCTGGCGCTGGCTGACATCCTCTCGGCAAACTGTGAGCCCTCCCCTCATCCACGAGTCTGAGAGCCAAGGAGCTCCCAGACAGCATGAGGGTCCTCCTTGCTCTCGCTGAGCACACTCTCCAGTAACAGGCCAGGGGTGAGGCTGTTCTCATAACCTCCCGAGTCCCTTCTGTTTCAGAAAGGATTACACAGGCACTAATTAGCGCTGAACTGCACTGGACCTTAGATCTGAAACCCTACTTCTATATGCGGTGACAACTGTTCAGTTTGCAGATGCACGTTAGGGGAGAGAGAAATACACAAAAACAGATAACGGTTTACAGGATTGGCTGGCATAGTTCAGCTCATGGACTGGAGGCCGAAGTTCAGTGTGCAGCCACAGACCTGTCTGGTTTGAACTCAGTCAGTCAATCAATCAAGGCTTATTTATCAGTGTACGGACAGAACAGCGTACACTATCCGCGAGCTGGCTAAGAGGGATAGAAGAGTAGAAGGACAGAGGTTTTAGGGGATTAGGTTAAGATTAGGATACAATAAATTATACAATTGCTTTTTGCAATACAATTACCGATTGTGCGGAAGTAACACAAGGATCGGAGGTATTCAGCGCTGTTCATACGTGTCCTGAGAGTGCAAAGTGACAGGACAGCGCCGGTGCACCCTGTCAGTTCAAGCAGGTTGCCTAGAACTGCATCTTTCTTGGTGAATTTCAGACGCTGCAACACACTTACCCAAAATTGCTACAGAAGTGGATCTATGCAGGGGTATTGTGAGGTGGGCTACACTACAGCTTTCAGGAGTAGTGTGAGGGATCTGGAACAGAGTTCTGCTGATTGATCTTGGATATTACCATTTTGTTTCTATATGCTTTAAACTGTTTTGGCATGTTTTTCTCCCCCCGTGCAGCACCTTTGCCCCGTAGTTTACTACCTACATACAAATGAAGATGGAGACTTATTTCAGAAAACTGCTCGACTATCCAGATGTACAGTGGTGATTGAATTTTTGAAGTCAGTTTAAAGGAACTCAAACCCTTGCAAAACAGTGGCATGTTTGCAGATGTTTGACATCAGTGCTGTGTGCAATATATTAACAAAGAGTTAACCCTTTTTAGCCTGTCGGGACATGGAAGAACTGGCAGCAGTAAAAATCGGTCAACTCTGAATCTCATCAGGCTTCTGGCTTGATGGGACTGCAAAGTCATGTAAAAAAACTTGGCCACATCGAATCTGCCCATTCTGCCAAGCTTTACTTTGTGTTAATTAAAACAGTAATTGCTTTCGAGTTTTGAGCGTCATCACATTTTTTTTTTTTCATTGAACTCTTGAGTCTTTGTAGCTGGATCAACATTCTGTGATTGTATCTCACTCAGCATTCTCGAAAAATGTATAAAACTGATATTATCTCTAATAAAACAATATACGCCATCTAGTATAAAACAATCATTGGACAACACCAGAATATTTAACACGGGTGCAGAGAGCCCCATTGAGATATTTAAGTTCGGATACCTGTAAATATTGTTGTGCAATGATGAAATCTTCTAGTTATTTTTCTATAAAAGGAAACATTCCTACAATATATGACCACTTCAACACTTGCAGCAAAGAGTGACAATTAGAACTTTGTTTTTTGAAGACCTCCCTGTGTACCTTAAGCCTTTTCAGGATTTGATCAAATTTTACCATACCTTTCTGAGACCAACATAATTTGAAACGTTTTAACGTTAAAAAAATCTCATTTTTGTTATTTTATAAGCAGTTTATTTGGAATATGCTAGAATGCTACGCAGTGCTGACAAAATAAATCCTGAAAACGTGGATATCATAAAAAAATACTTTATTAAATAGCATATTATGCTTTATGTGGCTCTTTAGGTGGCTCTGTGGCTAAGGATCTGCGCCTGTGGCTGGTAGGTTGCCGGTTCGTATCCTGTGGCTGGCAGAGGAATCCTCCTCCATTGGGCCCCTGAGCAAGGCCCTTAACCCCAACTGCTCCAGGGGCGCCGTATAAATGGCTGACCCTGCGCTCTGACCCCAAGCTTCTCTCCCCGTCTGTGTGTCTCATGGAGAGCAAGCTGTGGTATGCGAAAAAAAACAAATTCCTAATGCAAGAAATTGTATATGCCCAATAAAGTGATCTTATCTTATCTTATCTTTATTTAATAGCATAGCAGATGTTTGCCTCAAATTGCATATCCTTGCTTTGAGGTGTATTTAAATTTTGCAAATGCAGAAAGAATAAAATAGTCATCACAACCACTTAGGGCATTTTAAGCACAAAGTCTTGGTTTTTCTAGCTTCAGCTGCCTGCAAGTTGACCATTGAAACTGCAAGATCAGTATCCTCCAAGTGTTGAACTGGTTGACGCTTTGACAAGTTCATTGCAGGAGAAAGAAGCCCCGCACTGTTAAACAGCAGCTGTGCCTTTTCAGCCCCGGCCACAGTCTCTCCTCCTGTTCGCCGCGTCATTAATCCTGACAGTGGCAGCTCTGGAGAAGGAGCCAGGTGTACTGTGCTGATGTAGGGGGGGGGGGGTCATGTGACAGCGTGGCTAAAAATACCCTCCGCACTGGGAAGGAGAGTGAGGGCAAGTGTTCGCTAACTGAAGGGACTGGAGTCTGGAGGTTGTACTTCAATGTGACCGCGCAAAGTTCCCAGTGACGTTGTTTCATGCAAGTGCGGAAAAAAGACGCGATCTTGTACTGACGTCTTCGACATCTTCTTTCGGCGTCTTTTTGCCCTAACTGCTTGGGAACTGGGAGAATTGAGGTGTGATCAGCGCCTTTTCTTTACTTTCCAGTGTTTTAGAATTACTTGGATTACTTACGGTCTGTCTAGTAATTTCTCTCGAGTATGTGTAGGCCTGCTCTGAGGCAGTTTTGTAGGTGTTAAGGAATCTGAGCCTTTACTGCTACCCTAGAATCCTTCTAGATTTAGAAAGAAATCCTTTTAGATAATATAAAGCACAAAAACTAAAGCGCATTTTCTGTCTTTGTGGGGAAACAGCTCCTTAATTTGTTCCTTAGCTTGTGTCTGGCATTACAGCGTCATTGGGTTTCCTCAGGCCCTGTGACAGACTCCCTTAAATAACATGGTTATCCACAAGGACAAGGAGGGAAAAAACCCGGAGTGGATTATCCAACTGTACAGACGTTGGTCCAGTGTGTACACAAGGCATTGTTTTCCAGTGTTCCTAAAGGCATTTCTCCACAGCATGTGCCTGATAGGTGGCTGGGCATGAGCAACAGATCATTGACTCAGCTGGGGTAAAGCAGGAAAGCTGTGGTGAAGAGATTTCTGCACCCGGGCGGAACATTGTCTTGGTAAGATTCAGCATCCTGGCATCTTGAAAGACGAGCTAAGGGTCTTCAGGCCCTTGAGAAACAGCTGGAGAAAATGCCCTGTGTCTGCGCAGGTACAGGGGCCCGATAGTAACCCTGGTTCGCATTAAGCCGACAAATGGTGTGAAATACCACAAACGTGAGAGCTTTGTGTGGAAAGGCTGTTTAAAATGCAGGCGAGGGCACAGAAGACTAAGCAGCGCCGATGCTGTAAGTCAAAAGATCAAGGCGGTTCTGAGTCGAGGAGCAAGAACAACTGCATATGAGCTGCAGTTAATGGGCTTGTTTTTAGTGTGATTTAAATTAGACAGCGTGAGAACAAAAAAGATTTGGAGTCAGGTAGATTCAAAAGGGAAACCGGACGCATGAAGGAATGGTAATTAAAAAGTGTCCTTTTTTTAGTCCGTGGCAGGTATGCTCTTCTGTATGAACAGAAAACCCAGGAACTCTACTGAGCAGTCACTAATTAGACAAGGCTTGCAGGCTAAGAACACCTTCCCCTCATCGTGAAATCTGCATTTGAGAACAACGTATATTTTTATAAGTCGTTTTTTCTTTAAAGTAGACAAGCTGTCATTTCAGCAGGACAGGTGACCTGTGGAGCTGGCTTGCACAGGAAATTCATGTGGGGGTAACAGCCTGAATGGTCTCATTGCAAGTGGTCTTTTTCCACAATTAGATCTCGGATAAGTAATCTCTGTAAGACGTGCAGGTGATGACTTTTATAGTACATGTGAAACAAATTGCATGTTGGTCTTGGGAACTCCAAGGGCCTGTGGATATCTCCAGTACGAATTCATGACTTAATTTATGCGCTACTCAAATCATAACTATTCTGACTTATTGAAACTTCACAGAAAAGAAGAGGGTGATAAAAAGGAGCACATCACTCTGGGGTCCTGGTGGCTAAACGTTCCCATTTTCTATAAGGATCATTAATTTTTTAGCCCGGAGCGCTTTTGAAAAAGGTGTCGGGGAGAGGAAAGGAGAGAAATTCATTCAGGAGGGATGGGAGGGGGTTAGGATTGAGACAGACCGTTCCAAGTGGCAATGGAAGGGGAAATCGGGAAGAAATAATTACGTCCCTCGTCTGCGCAGCAAGCAGAGGTGAGAAATGAAAATTGAGTTTTACTGCGCTGCGCAAACTCCTGGCCCTGGCCTCTACGTTCCACAGCCGAGCGAGAAGGAGAGAGGCCTGTATTGATTTGCTGCTCTGTGATGATATTGCCACAAGCGGCACTGTCAAGCAGAATCACTTCACAGACCAATATTTGATTTTTTTTTTTTGCCGCGCATCTCTCACTCTAAAATGTCACCGAATCAATCCTTCAAGACGATGGCGAGTGCAGTGGCGGCGGTTGAGTAATTAAAGATTATCGCACACTCTTCTCTTTTCGAGGCGTAAAAGCTGGGTCAGGAGAACAAAATAAATCGCTGGTGTTTGCACTGGAAGGCGTTCTCCGTTCCAGTCAGTCAGAAGAGTGAGACACGGGTCAAAAAAGTACCTCTGAGAGTTAGAGTTTCAGAGTGTGATCAGTTTGTGGACAAGCTGATGTGCTTTAGGAAAAGCCGTATCGGGACTGTGGTGAGGTCACACGGACGAGAAAAAACAACGACAAAAAAAGATGTGGTGTGAAATTGATTACGATGTTTCCATGAGACTCTTAACCTTTAGTACGCAGATCTGTATGCTGTCTCCATGAAGGAAAATAAAGGTAGACCATACAATATGCAGCAGATCCCTTTAGAATCAATCATGTTGTGGCATGAACCCATTAAGAATCATCGGGTTCTTGAATTCCAGTCCTGTTCTGATTTTGCTGTTGTTGTGGGGACATTTCTGGAACTAAGGAAAAGAGATACATCTTTTTTTCTGTCAGGATCCCCCGCATATCGCCCATCAAACCTGCACCACGTGCCTGGGAGAGATCTTTATTGATGGCATCTTTAAAGGAAAGGCGGACTGTCGCGAACATGGCAGAATCTTATTGGGTGTTGATGAGCTAGGGCGCCGTTATCTTGCGTACAGGGGAGTCACCTTCAATTAATAATTTTCTCTTCGCAGCTTGATACCTGATAACACTGCCAGCATGAAGAGCTTTCATTTCAAAATTGTGTTTCCTAGAGAAATGGTACAATACTGTTGGTAGTGTCTCGTATACTATTTTTTCATTTTGAATTCCAGCGTATGATTATATTATACACAGTTGATCCATCTGTTTTTAACTACTTCTTACAATTCTGGGCTGTGGTGGGTGCCAGAGCCTATTCTGGCCAGCAACAGGCGCAAGGCAGGTTACTCCCTGGATGGGATGCTGGTGCATCGCAGGGCACACAGACACGCACACATCCACACCAGGGGCAGTTTTCCCAGGAGCCTAATAACCCACCAGCATGTCTTTGAACAGTGGGAGGAACCTTGAGCACCCAGAGTAAACCCACATGAACATGAGGAGAACATACAAACTCCACACAGACAGCACCCCAGGTCTGGAACTGATCCCAGGGCCCCAGCGCTGCGAGGCAGCAATGCTAAACACTGCGCCACTGTGACACCCTGCGTAGTTTGTATAATATTAAATTGTCAAAATTAAAATGAAGAACAGTGACTCTGCTGTACTAAGGGACACAATCTAAAATTACTAAAGCATGTATTTTTTATATTCACCATTCATCCAGTGCCTGGTTTATTTTTCTCTGCAGTTTCTTCCATGATAATTAAAGGCATCAGTTTCCCAGTGGTCCAATACTTCATATGATCCCTTAAAGTGAACAGGAATTACTTCTTTACCCACAGGGGTGTAGGAGAGTGGAACAAGCTGCCCAGCCATGGTGTTCCAGCTGATAACCTGTATTCTTTCAAGAAATTGCCGGAATGAGATCCTTGGATTGATTAGTTCTTAAAAACCAAATGGACTAAATGGGCCAAATGATTTAGTCTTATTTGAAACTGTTCTTATGAAGTCGGTGAGCGATTGTGTATTATATTTCCACTTCTGGAAGGCAGAATGAATAAACTTCTGACTTGAATCCACTGGCGCCAGCCCTGAACACATTATTTAGGTATTCTAGCATTAATACTAATTCTGACCCAACAACTAGCCGTACATTCAGACCTCAATGTACACACAACGACACACAGCTCTGGTTTCTGTGTCAACAACACCACGAGCCTTAGGAATGAGCAAAATAAGGATTAGTACAGATAGACTGAGCTGTAAGTGGTTCTAAACTGAAGTATGCTCACCGCACTGTCAATAGACACTTTTAAACCAGCCATACTGACTCTCCAGTAACAGGCCCAGGGTGCTTTTGATCCAGCTCACACCTAATTCCTTGCTTTATGGTATTCATATCCTTGATTCTAAAATTTCTGCATGAGATACATTTATACCAGAGCAAGATGTAAAGATCTTGAAATAAATGGAAAAGGTTGGGCCAGTGGCAATACCAACAAACATTACATAGCGTTTGAGAGCTGTATGGCCAGCTGTGTCATCAGTCAGATAGGGGGACATGAATTGACCCAGGGTAACTCTTTAGAAGGCCACCAACTAGGGATAAGAACTAGGCCATTTCAGCTGTCTTGCTCATTTGCTTGTTGGTAGATCAGTTAATCTTAGCACTACAGAAGCGTTTCTTTGATTTCAAGACTTTTTCTTCCAATGTCTTCAAACAGAACACCTTTACTCAGTTTAAGCAGTTAATTTGACCTTTCTTCTTTTTTTTTTGCTTGCTTTGTTCCTTTTTTGTTGTTTGTTTCCTATGTTTCAGCGTTTTATTCTTTTTCGACACACTTGCTAGGGAACATGCTGTTTCTGTAACTGACCAGCTTTCACAGTTACTTTTGTTTTAAGGCCATTTTTAAAAGGTGCTCAGTTTCGAAGAGGCCCTGAATATCCTTCGAAATAATCTCCTGTCATAAAGAATGAGTGAAAATCAGCCAGTATTAAAAGCAAACCTTGAAAAGGGTGTTTTCTAGAATTTCCTGTCCTTTGATGTCCGTACAATAAAGGCGCTAGGTCAAAACAGTCATTTTAAGGACGGTACACCAAATTTCGGTAACGTATGGCACTATATTATATGTAAAATTGAGATCAGCTGTCTGTCACTTCTTCCTTTTATTCCTAGTAAAGTATGGCTTTTTGGAGTGAAACCAATGTCCGCAGGCTGGTGTGTCTGTGCTAAAATGAGGCAACAAAGCAGATGGAAAGCAACAAACCAATCTCCAAGGCATCGGCTTCACCTGATGTTCCCCTCAAAGATGAAGGATGAGAAAAATGTCTTAAGCTGGGAAGAATTCTCCAAAAGGGGAAGCTGGGAGCAGTCCAGCTGTATCGCTCCTCTTGAGTGTGATTGAGCCTCTTTTCTTTACCTGGCCTGCAGTGAAAGCTCTGATTTCTGTGTGACCTCTCCTTCCCCTCTCCCATCTCCTTGCATAGGGTCTCCTGGTCCCTTCCCTGTTCCTGCTGAATTGACTAATGCAGCCCAGAGCCGCTGCTGTTTTCTCCCAGCAGCCTCTGCCTCTCTGTTTGGGGGGGGAGGGGGGGTGGCCGCAGGGTGGACACTCGGCAGACTCGGAGAAGAGGCTCGACCTGCGTCCTGTCTTGGCGAACGTAGCCTCTGGGGTCACTCTTCGGGGGTCGGCGTTCAGTCCTCACCTGTGCACCTGCCCCCGAAACGTGACTTTGATCGCTGCTCTGGAACTTTGAAGTGCCCGGAGGTGGCTTCACGGAGTTCTTTCAAGGCGCGTTGTCTCCAAATAGACGAAACTAAATGTTATTCTGAAACCATAGCTGGGTTCATCCTTGGAGCTCAGTATGTGCCTCACCTAGGCAATCTCTTTTCTTTCGTTGTTGGCTTCTTTTGTTCTGGCGGGATTTTCCATAAATCCATAGTTTTTGCATACATCAGCCTGCAGGGTGGTTTAAAAGGCAGGAGCGCTGAATCACGGATCAATGTTATTTTGCTGTCTCTACATATTGCTGCACCAGTTCAAATGACAGAGACAGGATCTTTTTTTCCTTCGTTTAGCTGGGTGCTCAATGTTGAATTCTATCTCTAGTTCTTCTGTAATGTGCCAGGATTTTGAATGGGGATCGTGTTTTGCATGCCCGTTTTCCCTTCCACGATGTCCCAGTGTGTAGAAGAGCCTACGTAGAGTAGAAGTAACGTGCTTCAAGTTTTCAATTTTAACTTTCAAAGGCAGAACCAAATAAATGGTTTGTCTGGTACCATTTACTTAGCACATGGAGTGTTAACATTTCCATCCATGAGTCCATTCTCAGAAAGATGCTTATGCCTGATAGGTGCCAATAGCATATAAGGACTACTTAGAAGATTTAGCCCTGGGAGGTGAGAGGCAGCTGTGGCTTCCAGAGAATGTCCAAAATGAATCGGGGAGGACATGGTAGACTATACATAAACAGGCAAACCCAACCCAGAACTGAACCCAGGATCCAAGAACTTTGAGTCGCAAAGGCCTAACCCCAACGTCTATTCTTAAGATAAAAAAATCATTGATAGAAACAGTACACCCTGCACCTAACCTTAAATTCTTAACTTAATTTAGGCGTGCAGGAAACAGCAGTGGGATAGAGTTTATCTAACTCCGTTTATACTGTACAGCGTGGAAGAACTAACGGGTTAAGCCCAGTGAGTTGTAAAACCTTGGAAGATCGGGGACTTCACATGCAGTCCGAGGCATTCCTCAAAGCGGACCTTGAAAAGCTGCGTTTGTTGTTTGAAGACCGAGAGACTAAGCGGGACCCCAGAACGAGACAGCCTAACCGTGATAACCATGGCCGGCGTCCCGCTGTGCCAGCTGATCTGGACACAAGCTGGCTGCTGCTGCTGCTGCTTCCTGATAAATCCCTGTGGCTGCATGGCTCAGCTCAGGAGTGGAGGGAAATCGCTGTGACGCACGGCTCGCTTTGTTGTGGCAGCAAGCAGGAATCAAGACAGCGGGAGAGCGAGCGCTGGCGAGAGAGCAGGAAGTCAGGGCGGGGAAAAAAAACCAAGGAGATGATACAGGAGAATTAGCTTTTGACTTTTTACCAAACTGCATCGGACCATTCGAAATATTATAAGGGAAAGGGCTGTAGAAAACAAAATCCCCAGTAACCCTTCTAAAAAAACCTCCCTAGTTTCCCATCTATCCTCAAAAGCTGCAAGATGGCACTTCTAATCCATTGACATACAGTACATATAAACACTGAGAAAACCGCCAAACTTCGCCTGTTAAAACCAAAAACATGTCCAGGAAAATGAATAAAGGGGCAAAGTTAGCTCATTATTTTCTCCATGCTCCAGACACATTCAAAGATTTCTACACCGGGTGGCCAAAGTCTAGAATCCGTGTTCCAGCGGCCTCTGTGTGATCAGTGAAAGCCTAGATGCGCTCATCGCTTCAGCGTGGTCATCGTGGACACCATTTGTTCCTGTGTCGTGGAGTTAACTTGGCCAGCCCCAGCCAGGGAGTGCACAGAGAGGTACAGGCCAGCAGAAATCAGTCTGAACTTGCGAGAAAAAGCAAAATCCTGTCACTAAGAGGCACATCCGAGAAGGCAGGGAAAGGATCAGTGTTTGGGGGGGGGAACGAGCATGTTTGAAATATGTGAATTTTGTTCACTCTGATCTGTTTTCTGGCCCACCAAAGTACACCGGCTCTGCCAGGGGTGCAACATTTTCCCTGGTTTTGCTCCAGAGTATCGTTTTTTTTGGCTTTCCCAGTTTCATTCAAATCCAGTTTTCCCCTATTCAAGCAGAAATGCCTTTTGCCACTACCCAGTGCTCTGCCTGTTGTTTTTCATCTGGCCCTGGAAGTGATTCATTTGACGCTAACATTTCATTTTCTAATAAAATTGGGTTATTAGTTTGCAGGGGTTTCTCTCAATAACTGACACACGTTCCCCGACATGGAGACAGGGGACTGTGACAACCCAGAACACAGCACAGTCAGGAAGGGCACTTACTCTACAGGTGCTGTACATACAGTAGCATCCTGTATACATTGTATACAGTACGTTAAGCTTGTCACAGCGCTGCATAGATAAAAAGGAGGAGCTATCTAGGACTGGCAGTGCTCTTCTCTGGGTGAGGCACTGCTATGATTCTGAAAAGTGTTTTAGCAATATGAAGAAAGATTTTCTTTCTGCCTCGAGCTGGTTAATTAAACCCAAATGTTGGACTCCTCAATTAATTTTGTGCCACTGAAGGCATTTACACACATCTCATGAGACACGTTCTCCCTAGGCTGATGATGTTTTTCCACTGATCTGTCCTGAACAGCTCTAATGCCATTTGGAGGACGGATTTGCCACACGATGACTGCCATGTACTGTAGGTTTGCTCCAGTACGCGCCATCCTGTGATCAAGCTGAGCAGCGGAACTGCGGAAAGTCACATTTTCTAACAGATCTGAAATGTTTAAACTTGGCCATTGTGGAATTCCGCTTTGCACACAGTACAGTTGGCATCAGAGCGTCTTGTCGAGATGAGCATTAAAATGACAGACTGGGTGCTTAAAATCTTTTCGATTTTTTTCTTTGCCTAGTGCTTCAGGACCAAGATTTTGAAATTGTGAATGTGAAAGTGAAATCTGGAGTTTGGGTGAAGGCCAGCAGGGCTTATACGAAGGCATAAAAAACAGTGAATTCATCTTGCATTATCACCCCCAGGTCTGAGAGACCTCATACAAGTCATTCCCCAAATGTGCATCAACATCTCAGTTACTGAAGGGGAGTTGAAACGTTTCTACTGTATATGGGCGTGTGGCAGAAAACTCTCAAGTTGCCTCTCCCTAAAGTTTCACAACTAAATCTTGGAAAATAGCTTTTCAAAGACTTCTGAAAGAGAAGGATTGTAACTACAAAATTCTACGCAGATAGGAAAAGAGAGCAATTTGAGGCTGTTAGGCTTAAACAATAAAATTGCCGTGCAGGTTAGGCGGAGAAGTGGGTGTGTCATGTTCTGTCTGTGGTGTTGATTTTCTGGGATCAGAGCTAGGCTGCAGTACCCAGGATTCCCCTGACTTGACGGATTCTCACCACACGCAGACCTAGAGATCAGGGGTTTAAATGTTCGTCTGTCCAGGCTGTCATTCAAGCAGTCACTTTCAGCAGAGATGCAGAAAAAAAGAAACCAAAATGAATACAGAGCAATGAATTTCCAGTTTGACAAATCATGTAACCTCAAAACCTTTATTCCTGTGAATGAGAGGAAAGTGCTCTATGATTACATGTGATTCATGGGGGGGGGGGGGGGGGTTCGTTGTGTATTTTTCCTGGGCATCCCTCTACATACGTCTCACCCAGTCAGATTCTGAAAACTCCTTAAGTGTCCATGGATCCTCAACCTTTGAGAGCAAGCTGATTGTCGGGATTTTTGTTTTTGGCTCTCAGCACACGGTGATGAGCTGTCTGGGATGTTATAAGCTTGGAGAGGAGGTCCCCTGGGTGAGTGTCACTTCTTGGTCTGATCTGGCCCTCAGGGGGCCGGGATTAAATTGTATTGGCTTCTCGCTACCCAGAGTCAGAGAACCAGTTCTCCGAACTAAATTGAACTTGCGGATCCACCCTGCACACTTTGCCATACTGGGGAAAATATCAACACAGCATTTGGTGAGAGAATAAAGTCTGCCATCAGTTCTCCCTGGCTATTTCACTACTAGGTATTATTTAATGTAGACCCCAGCACACCTTTCTGCTGATCTCAATTTCCCAGGTGTGGCACAGTTCAGTTCAATGTGCTTTTCCTTTGAACTTGAACTTGAACTTGAACTTTATTGCCATATATAACCGGTACTGGTACAATGGAATTCTTACTTACAGAAAGTCTCTCGATTGTAAAACAAGTGTAAAAAACAAAACAAAGTGCAAACAGTGCATCAAGACAATATACAAACAAACAGTAGACAATGTGCAAGTAAACATGTAGACAGTTTGAATGTAAACAATACAGGCGTGTAAACAATGACTGGAGACGTACAATAAATAAATTACAATGAGGTAGATGGTGATGGTGTAGGTGTGGTCCGAGGGGGATGGCTAAATGTGTTCGCCAGTCTCACTGCTTGTGGATAGAAGCTATTGAAGAATCTAGTGGTAAGTGTCTGTATGCTCTTATATCTCTTGCCTGAGGGCAGTGGGGTGAAGAGCTCATGCCCGGGGTGGTGACTGTCCTCTGTGATGGCCAGAATTCTACCACGGCAGCGGTCCTCATAGAGCTGTTTAATCTCGGTGAGACCGCAGCCGATGATCTTCTGGGCCATATTGACCATTCTCTGCAGTGCCTTTCTTACTCGCGAAGAGGTGTTGCCATACCACACGGTGATCCCGTTGGTGAGGATGCTCTCGATGGCGCAGTGGCAGAAGTTCACCAACACATGTATTGGCATCCCCCATCGCTTGAGGCACCTCAAGAAATAAAGGCGCTGCTGAGCCTTCTTCATGATAGAGTCAGTGTTCACAGTCCAGGTTAGATCTTTAGAGATGTGAATTCCCAAAAACCTAAAGCTGGTGACTGTTTCCACTTCCGTTCCATCAATACTGAGTGGGCTGTGAGTGTGTGGCCTGTGTCTCCGAAAGTCCAGTATTAGCTCTTTCGTTTTCTTTACATTCAATAGAACCTTGCTAGGTTCTATTGAAAGACACAGTACAGTATATATGGTATAAACCCATGTAAGCCTATAAGTCTTTGTTCCCTTATACAGGATCTCCTGACTGCATTGCTGTACTAGTCCCATTTAATTTGCTGTCGTGTTCCCGCACTGCATCTTCTGTGTTGAACAGAAGACCTTGCTGATCCCAGACCAATTTTCTAATGAATTCCATGCATTTGTTTTGGCCAGCTTCCCCTGGCCCTGCTGTTGACGTCAGGGGGTTGTATGTATGCTGCCTTTAATTCTGCTTTGCTGACAGCCCTCTATGGAATTTGCTAGCTATTAGACTCTGATTGGGATCCTGCACACCACATTCGAAAAATGCTGGTTCTTGGATGCTCTCGGGATTGTGTTCGAATGGCTCTGTCTTGGGATGTAGACTGGGTTTCTGTGTAGCCAGAAAGAATTCTAAGTATGGTGTGAATTTTGCTGGTTCCCTGTTTACTTCACTTCCATTCCAGGGTTGGTGGATTTCAGACCTCCTGGCCCGGAAAAAGGTTTTTCCAGGTTTCTTTCCAACATGATCTCTCAGTTGGCGGAATTACGCGAATTATTTGCTCAGTTGGACGCCCTTTGATGTCGAGACATATCTGATGATCTAAAAAGATGGCTTTCATTCACAACATGATGCACGCGTACTAAAAACTGTTCGAACCTACTGCTGAGCCTTCAAGTTGACCAGCGAATTAATGACATATTTAGCAGCGTGGAGAATACCAAAAAAGTCACGCAGATCAGCACTGCTGGGCTCTAGAAACCTATTGACTTGTCCTGCCTTTAGCCTTCAGCGTGTGCTAACTCTATGGGATAGTCTCCTGAATTTGCCCCTCGGATCCTGCAGCGCTGAGTTCTCTAGAATATATTAAACTACTCTGGGAACAGAGCCGGCTCTCATAACCTCTCTAATGAGCTTTCCAGACTGTAAAGCGTCCTACTCTCACTGGTTAACAGCGTTCACTCCACGGCCAGGGTTTTATGAATTGAATTTTTCTGGCGCTGGTGGAAGCTGGGTGCTGCGGTGGGCCATTGATTTTTGCCTGTTTGTTTATTTGAAGTCGTTAGAGGGGTCTTATTGGATTTGAAGGCAGATAGGGTTTGGGAGGGACGGAGGGAGGGGGGATGCAGAGCGCCTTGTCCCGAAGGCGTGGAAAAGACACAGAGCAAGAGGGAAGAGCCGCTTGATAGTGATGTTTCCCAACGCCAGTAGAGCTTGGAATAAAAATCACAAAGGAAAATTCGACAGTACCCTCAGCTGGGGAAAATCTGAAGGATGCCGTTTCCTCAGTTCCTAAGGGGAGAAAGCTCGGGAAAACAATAGCAAGGCTCTCCCTCCCCACCAAGTCACACAGCATCGCTACACACACATAGCAACACAACCATTCTTTTTTTTTAATTCATCTGTCATTTTGGCTCGAGATCCCAGGGATGTGACGGAACGCAGCGTACATGTGTGTGTGTGTGTGTGTGTGTGAGAGAGTGAGTGAGAGCGCGCGCGTGCGTGTGTGTGTGTCTATGCGAGTGAGTGAGACAGGGGAAGGTGGAGAGCAAGCAAGCAAGAAAGAGAGAGAGAGAGAGAACCCAGGGAAGGATGAGGACCGCTGTATCTTGGATGCTCTAGTTTTCTGTGCCGGGGAGAGAGGAAAAAACCCCCCATAAACAAAATCCAAATGAATGAAACCGGCAGCATTTAATTCCCTTTCGTTTCTTCTGCTGGAGCAGCTCTCGCTGCTTTTCTTGTGAGCGGCTTCAGCCGAGCTGCAGCTCCGAGGGGGGCTTCTGTGTCCGTGTGAAGTGGAGAAGGACTGTCGCCGCTTTTTAAGAATGGGGGGGTGGATGCAGGGAGGGAGATAGAGGATGGGAGCCTTGGCAGGGAGTTAGGGTCCACAGCCAGGAGCGAGAAGCTCGGGGGAAGGTGACAGGGCGGGGGGCCATCCAGTGGGACTCGGGACCGAAGCACACGAAGCAAGGAGGGATGTCTAGTTTTGGGAAACTTACTGACTACTTTAGCCGGCGCAAGTCCCGCGAGGAGCTCCGCGTGGGAAGGAGGGACTCCAGACGCAGTGGCAGCTACTGCTGCACAGTCTCGGAGGCCAGGTATGGCAGCTTTTTTCCTTACACTTTCTGCTTCCTTGCCTGCCGGGCAACTTGCGAAGTTTCCTCCGGTCCTCTGCCGTGCGTTTTGCTGGAGCATCCCTTGTCCCGTCTGCCATTCCGGATTGGGACACGTTGGTTTTCTCGGCGGTTTAGTTTACGGTACAAAAAAAACCCTGCAACAACCTCAAGGCAGGCTAAGCAGGAGATGCCGGCGAGCTCCGGCTTGATCGCTTCCCTTCAGCCCTTGAATTTTGCGCGTCCGTGCTGGCGATCACTGCTCCTTGACCAAACTCGGAGCCGCCAACCCAGAATGCTCGCTGTGTGGTACGTGACGGGGTTTCGGGGTGTGAGACGATGCACTTCTTTCCAGATTTGAGGAAGCTGCCAATTTGAAAGCCGTCGTGCTTTAAAGTCCTGCCAGAATTAGGCAGTCGGCTTTCTTTTGGCGGCTGAGCTCGCCGTGTTGACCCGATCCAATGGGGCTTCTAAAGGATGCCAAAGGAAACGCAGGACCGGACCCCAGGGCTATTTTACACAGCCATGAAAATTAATGTTTTGGTTGAGCTCCCCTTCCGCTGCATAGATGTTGCAAAGTGAACCGCTGACTGTGCTTAGAGAATTTCATGGCTGTCACTTTAGTGAACAAAGCTTTGCCCATCTGTCAGGAATTTTATTTCTAGCCTTCGGGCTCCTAAGGAAAGTAGTGGCAGTGCTGGACCTTATGAATAAGTGAAGTAATTGTGGGATAGGCATCTGTCTTGCAGGTAATGTGGTCAGTTTTAATAATAATGTACTCAGTTTTATACCACAGGGTTGTGCACAGTAGCTGCATCCCACAGTTCAGAAGGTTCTAGCTAATAACATGGTTAATGTTTAAGGTTGTGATGAGGTGAAATCAAAGATTTCTTTGTTTTCTGGTGCTAGCAGAAGGCTGTAGGTTTCTCCTCTTAATAGCGAAGCAATTTAAAGGTAATCATTCAATACCGCTGACACGGGCTGATCTGAATACTGCAGCCACTTGTTTCGTGACACAGCCAGGCAGTGGATTAATGGTTGATTAAATAGTGCTACTCGCTGGCTTAATTTGTCACTTTCCACTGAACTGCTGTTCTTTTTTTTTTTTACTAATAAACCCAGGATCTTAAGAGAAGGCAGATGTGAAAGTATCATCCCTGAAGCTACACTGAAACGAGACACGGTATTCTTTTAATGTGCTTTGGTTAGTTTCGATTGAACAATGTAAAGGAGAAGCTATGAAATGCCTTTTCATTTGACTAAATTATCCCCCCCCACCCCCAAAAGAAAAAAAAAATGACACCACCACAGAAACGCTAAAAATGCGATTAGCCATGTCCTCATCACTTGCTTCCCCAGGGTAATAAGCCCAGTCTGGCTGTATGTGTGTCTGCAGTGTCTGAGATGTCTCAGCACTGTTTGTACACTTTGGCTTGTCGTTATCAGTACCGTTTCATCATGTCATCGACATCTTCTTTTGTTTCCTCTTTGATTCAGCTTGATTTATCGTCTTTAAGTCCAGTTACACAGTAAACCCCGGCGATGCTGTTAAAAGTTCTGTCTCTGAATCCACCCCTGCATTGATGGCAACATATCAGATCTTAGGCTTGTGAACTGTCATTTGAGTTTTGCTTCTTCTGTTGTGTTTCTTTAGGGAAGCAGATCTCTTTATTCCTTCTTACCTTTTTTCGTGTTCTTCTTAAAGTCAGGCTAGTTTGCTTAGTCTGAGACTCATCTGTGCCCAATCTGTCCCAGTTCATTTATGTGCAGTATTTGGTGTATATTGCCAAGTGACCTGTATATCTAATTGAAACACTGTTCTTAACGAATTGCATGTAATAAGTAGGCATATGCAAACTGGATTATAGCTTGATAAAGATTGCTAATTTATGAGCAACTCCCCTTCATTTGTTTTTTCTGAGTGATCATTCATCATTTCAAGTAGTAGTGCAGATGTTTTTGTGAATTAAGACATTTTTGGGTTTACATTAGTTCTATACAGTAATGCATACTTAACGTTGCCAATTTATAGCCCTCTTGCTTATATCTCTGCAAATTCTACAACTACACAAGAGCAGGTAATAGCAGTGTGTTTAAGGTGCTTCACGGGGAAAGAAATTAATGTTGCACACTGTCACTCACTGGTGAGACATGGAGTTCAGAAGGCTTCTGCAATGCAAACAGTCCTCTTTATTATCTTCCCACACTTGGGAGGATTTGCTTAGGGAGACAGCTCTTCTAGGCAAGGCAGCTAAATGATAAGTCTAGCTAGGACTAAACAGGTGCAAAAACAGGGAAATGAGCATATGACACACAATAGATAGATACTTTATTGATCCCGTGAGGGAAATTGCAGTATGCAATTTGCAATATGAGATAGTATAATGTAAAACTGAGAAGGTGGGCATGCAAATATTTTAGATGGGTTTACTTTAATTTTCCAATCCTCAGTGAAAAGCTCTCTGGGAAGGGAAATATAGTATGTGTGTTCAATTGAATGTTGAAAAAATCGCAATCTAAAGAGCACAGTGCATTAGGGGAAAGGCCAGATCTGTAAGGGGTTAAGAAACTCCACAGGGATAGGAAGAAGGTCATGCTTCAGTGTAAGAATCCGCATAAGAATGCATTTCCATGCTATAGCAACATCACACAACAGAGAACAACAGCCTAGACATATGAGCCCAGCTCGAGTGGAAATTGTCACACTACATTATAACGATTACACTGTTCAACTAACCATTTATAGTTTCCAAGCCCATTTTTTTTGTCTTATTCTTGTTGTTTGCCACATCATATTCATCTTTTAGTCTCTTCTTTGTGCACAGTTATTTATCCTTATAGAACACAACGATAATAATCTGCAAACCTTCCAGCCACAGGCGCAGATCCTTAGCCGCAGAGCCACCACACCGCCCCAAAGGGTGTATAGCAGAGGATGGTTTCGATCCATCGACCTCTGGGTTCTGGGCCCAGCACACTACCACTGTGCCACTCTGCTGTCGGAGATTACAGTGCATCAAAAGTTGAGTCCAAATAGCTGGGCAGATTAGAGTAGCCTGCCCACCTCACTCATCTTCCTTGTCTGGGCTCAGGAGTTGTGGATTCCAGATAGGGTGGGTAGCTTAAAGAGCTCACTCCTCTTGTTAATGGAAACAGATGTGAACTCGGATTCTTCCTGTGGGTTATTTGATCTTGCCTGGCTTACTGCTTTCCCAAGTGATCTGATACACAATCACGTGGTAATCGCTGGGTCTTTAATAGGGGACTGCATCGTGTCACAGGTGAACGAAAGCCCTGGCTCAGCCTCTGCTCAGCTGCACCTCTGGCTGAAGAAATATCTGGGGGGGGCTTGGGTTAACGGATTTGTTCTGGGGTGACTCGGTCCTCAGCATCTCCGCTTTGGCACCGTCTGGAATCGGAGCCTACTTCGCCGCTCATACTGGCTGTTGCAAGTGCTTCGTCTAGGACGCGCTCCGGGCTACGTTACTGCTAAGAGGCAGGCAGGCTAGTTTGTGCATCACTGCCTCAGTGGGTCAGAGTGGTATATTGAGAACCAAGGCTGTGCAAATCAAAACCTGTCAATTGAGAGAGGCTTGGATAGCCGAATCATTCAAGCCAAGCTGAAGGAGGAATCCTGGGTGTAGTGAGAGGCTGAGTCAGTCAGTTTCGCCCCATCCTCATAGTCTCTGTCAAGTTTTCCTGCTATGAGTGACTCATATTATACTTAGTCATCATTACATGAGGAGCTCAGTTCACACCGTAAGGACCAGCTCGGTGATTCTAAAGGGATTCGTGTGTGACCCCCAGGACGATACAATAATATACTGACTGGTTGTTCTGGTTGCAGGCGCACCATATGAGATGAAAGAATACGTTAAATGGAAGTGCGCTCCCAGGTCTTGGAATTTGTGGTGAATTTGTGTTCTCTTCAAAGTCACACAACTTTCTCCCGCAAGGGCATCTAATAACAGCAGGGCTATATGAGCATCTATCTTTTAAAATCTGTTCTCTAGATTTAGGAAAAACCCAAACTCCTACGATTCCATGTATCTAGATCTCTTTTATAATACCTTCCATCAGGCCAATTTAGAAGATGAGTATACAGCTCATACGAGCCCAGTGCCCAATATACAATATCAGGGATCAATAAAATTGACCAATTTAATAATTCTGTCAATAAGTCTGGGACTCTGTACCCCAAAGGTTGCTGGTTCAAGTAGTTGAGGCCAGCTGTGGGTCTCATGCTATGTGAGAGAGCTGCATTAGTGTCCCACCAGGAACTGGAATCTGCGATTCAGACAGCTGGCCTTTGATGGACACATGCGTGTTTTCCACATCAGGCCTGTGCTGATATGAGAGTTAGAACACAGGTAGATAGGTTCGCTTGTAGAGAGTCATGAAAGAAACCAGGCTATCTGCTTCACAACTGTCACTGGGAGGCTTGTCTCCTTATTGAACTTGAGTTGATCAACACCATTGGGTGAACTACGACCCTTGGTTGTACAAAGTCGACTTATCTCCAGTACTGTGAAAAGACTGAAGTAGGTGAACTGGGGTGTACTCAGACTGTGACCTTCATATCTTGAAGGGCTAAGGAACAGCTATTTTTTTTCAGTAAAGGTTGTTATGGCTGATAAGAATATCTCCGGTAACATGCTAAAAATTTACATTTATGTTTTCCCTGGATTTACTTTTAGGGATAGAAATAGATAGAAAAGAAGAAGCTGAAATTCTGTCTCTGCTCTTGTTTGCTTTCTGCCTACAAATGGTTGCTCAGTGCATAACAAG
Organism: Lepisosteus platostomus; assembly: GCF_059453375.1. Lineage (NCBI taxonomy): Eukaryota > Metazoa > Chordata > Actinopteri > Semionotiformes > Lepisosteidae > Lepisosteus > Lepisosteus platostomus. The sequence goes on from NC_142629.1 coordinate 13,959,297, forward strand.
AGTCAGAAATGGTTTCATTCATCCAACAACAGTCTCAGACACCTCAGTTGCTCCTCCGCAATTCTGTTGTCGTTCCCGTCTGCTATTTTTCCACATGAAGAAACATTTTTTTTTCTTCTTGATTTTTTTTTAACTCAAAGCATGCTCTAGATTTTATGTAAGCAAAGAGCTGAAAGTTATACCAAACTCATGAGGGAAAGCTTCAAGAGTACAAGCAGTGAGTGCATTGATTTTTTTTTTTAATCCGAGTCTGAGTTTAAGTTCTAATATCACACAGCTGTTCTGTGGAAATGAAATCACACTGATGTGGGGCTGTTTTCAAAGTAGTGCTATTAAATGCTTTTTACCTTTTTGCTTTTGCTCCTGCTTTGTCGAGGTGGTAATAGGATTTGAGCTCTGCAAAGCCCCTAGTCTTTCTCTTCTGCTACACGATGCTCTGAAGGCAAGGTTCAAACACATAAACACACCTTCTACAAGACATGCTGGAAGGTTTTTCCCACTCAGCATATACAGTACGCTGCTGTCGCTTGAGTGCAATGAGCATGTGGCCAATGCGTCTCCAATACTCACTCTAAGACAATTCAGCACCATGGAGAGAGAAATTATAAAATGAACATCTGTCCCAGGCTCTCCTGTAATAGAGAGCGTACGTCACTGTGTGTGCATTTCAGCAGTATCTTCTTTAGAGGTCTCGTTGTTGTCTCCCCACACACACTTGACAAGCTGAGGTTGTGCCCATGTTTCTGCATTCTCTTACTGGGCTGTGTCATTTGGTAAGCCCAGTGCAGATCCACTTTAGACAAGGCTGTTTCTATTTCAGAATACAATCTGAATCATCTTGCTTCCTTCATCCTCCCACCAGGCTCGTAATCACAGTTTATTGTGGTTTCAGTGAAGAGAGAAGAAAAATAAACAGATCTCTGCCCCAGAAATGCTCGTGTTTAACCTAGGATTAAGACCAGAAAGGTCCGAGTGTTATTTTTATCTGTCTGTGCACAGTGGATCCTATGAGAACTTGTATAGGAGATCTACACCAGTAAGTTACGTGGATACGAATCAGATTCTAGTTGTTCAGGCTTTTGTAAGATTATCTTGAGGAATTAGAAACTGAATTTATACTTTAACATTTGTGTATGTAAATTCAGCTACTTAAGGTAACAGTCATGAAATGTCCAGTCTCTGGTGTTGGCTTGTATTAGAGAACCTAGATTGGGATAGATATTGTTTTAAGGAATAGGAATACTTCAATTAGGAAAGGTCTAGATCGCACCTACAGTATGAAATGTCAGATTTTAGTGTAGCAATATTCCTTATTATCTCGTGAGTTTTCCACTTACAGGTATGTCACAGCTGTGTGCAACACACTAGAGCACCACTCTAATGCAGTAAGTTAGATACATTTTAAAAACTGCCCTTAAATTGGAAGGTGTTATAAAATTAGCACGATGCCTTTGCAGTTATTAACATCTCTTTGTAGTGAGAGCTGTATATTAAACAGCTCTGCTGTTCACTATTTCTAAGAATAAATTCCTAACAAGAAAACAGCTGAATAATGGTACTGTCTTGTTCAAAAGTGTTATTTCTGGTCTGATTTTGTAGTGCTGACCAGTATTACACAGTTACTGCACATCGGAATTAAGCCCTGATTTTTGTCTTGGACAAAATTTACAAGATCTTTCAGTCAGTTTTTTTTAAAGAGGGACACAGTAGCACAGAAGGGAATTTGGGAAATGGGGATTGTCATAGGATAGGAAAACCTTCCAGAACACATCTTAAAAGTGCCATTGGTGGTGATTGCATCTGATACTTGGGATTCAGAATAGCCATTCTGATTGTGAAGGTACAAGAGGGCAGTTGGAGCATTTTCTACCTGCAGGATGATACAAAACACTGTGCAGATTTACACTTCTTTCCTAGGATTGGAAGCGATTCTGCTCACAGCAAAAAGATATATGGTGTGCGATTTCTGCTTTTCTAATAAGGCGCTAGTTGCTGTAAAGCAGAAAGTGTTGTTTTCCCTTTCTTCCTGAAATTTAGAGTTGCTTAGCAACAGGTTTTTTTTGCTGCGTTAATCTGCTGTAAAGAGTCTCTGGGCTACGAGAGGGAGCCCAGACCTGCAGCAGCCGAGCTGGTCAGTGGATTTGGCTGGTTGAGATTTCACAGACAGTGCTCCTTTAGGTCTACTGATGCCTGTCGTTCTGTCTGTCTTTGGCAAGTGACTGAGATTTAAGCAGGACAGAGGAGCATGTTGGAGCCTGCCAGTGTGAATGATACAGCACCACCCATGAATAATACATGATCTTCCACTCTTTCACTCATTCTGTTGCTGTTAGTACTTTCCAGGGTGCAGTGATTAAAACAGGGTGAGAGACTTAATCATTCATGGCTAATCATTTATGCAATATTTAAATACTTGGCTCTTTTTGCAAAAAACTTTCTTGGCCATATACAATTTCTTCAGGAATCAGGAATTCGTCTTTTCGCAGACCCCAGCTTGCTCTCCACGAGACACAGATGCACAGGCAGGGAGAGAAGCTTGGAGTCAGAGCGCAGGGTCAGTCTTTTATACAGCGTCCCTGGAGGAATTGGGGCTCAGGGTCCCAACGGAGTAGGATTCCTCTGCCGGCTGCAGGATTTGAACCGGCAACCTTCCAGCCACAGGCGCAGATCCTTGGCCACAGTGCCACCACTACGCCCCGTTAATTGGCCACAAACCTCACTGAACATTTGTGAATAAGCATCTAAATTAATTCAGAGTTGTAGAGTTTAGGCTGGATGCCGATCTGTTGCTTGACGGCATGGGCAGTGTATTTGTTCTCTCTCAAGCTCTCTGGAGCTGCCAGCCCTATATTTCCTCCTTAGATGGCTATGCTTCCAAGCTTATGACCAAGACGCTTATGAGGGTACCAACTTGATTGTTGCACCAACTCTAAAACCCACTGGTGGTGATTGACAGGCAACACTGATATACTTCCTCATTCCACCCCAGAAAAGACAACCGTTTTCAGATTTTTATCTTGACGGAAAAAGTCAAATAATGTATCCACCGACAGACCGGTGTTGAGATTGTCTGCAATGAAACAGCAGGGGAATTGAGATGATATACAGCAGCATTTGTATTTGTCTTTAATGTCTTGTCTTTTCCAACATGTAGTTATCTAAGTAAATCTTAAAATACAATGATACAATATACAATGTGCAGTACAGTACATTCCAATTTTGATTTTGTACCTCACGGAGACTCTTTCTGTGCTTTTGGGTTTCTCCTTGGCTGTTGCCTCTATTAACAAGTGAAATGCCATTTCGTGGAAACGAATGGTTTGTGTTGTATTAGCTTTATAGACCAGGCGCTTCTGAGATCCAAATTTAGATAAATCAAAACCTTTGCAAAACAAAACACGCTGGACGTCATCCCAGAACTTCATCAATGCTCACTTAGCGATTCATCACTTTCTTTAATGTCGCATACTGTACTGTATGTGGGCAAGGTTTTCATTTATGTGCGGATGACAAATAGGCACGCAGACTGACTGCAATACAGCTGCAGACATTATGCTCCTTCTTTTTAATCAGATTAATTTCTCTGTCGATATTGATTTAGCCTTAATCTGTCAGATGTGAGCGAATGGATGTAAAATGAAAGTCCTGTTTTTTGTTGAACTATTATTCTGCATGCCCAACGGCTGTCTATAGGTAACTGAACTGAGTGTTAGACTTATGCTCAGTATGCTTTTGGTGGAGCATAGAAGTGAACATAAACTCCAGGATTTTTAACACGTGGAACTGGCACATGCCATTTAAAAATCAAAGATCTCTTTACCAACACTTTCAAAACCAAGTCGTGTCAAGGCTGCCAAAGGCAGCACTCAAACTGAGCGACAGTTTATCTTGTTAGAGGATGGAACAAGCAGCTCTGCACTCGATTGGCCAGGAATTCTAACCACAGATACCACCAAAGCCGGTTTGTTTCATGTTTCGTAGCATGAGTCCCGAGACGCCTTTCAGAAGCAGTTTTCGTTTCTCTGCTTTTGCCTTAAGAAAGCGTTAATCCCCGCCAAGGAAGAGAGATGCCACGACGTTCCAGGAAAGCGGAGAGAGTCTAATCCGGTTCTGGCAGTCGAATGGCGCCTTCGGCAACTTCAAAGCTCCCGTGGAGCGAAGGGGCAGCGGAATTAGTGTTCTCCCCCACGGCGCTGGCACATCAGCAGAGAGGGGCAAGCTCTTTCCCTGGCATCCCTCTGCTTCCTGATGGCAAGACGAAGCATTTTTTATCGGGAGATAGGGATGTCAGCTAACCTTGCGTGCTGTACGGTGGAGACAAACGTGCTTTGGAAGCCACAGAAAAGGAAATTGTTGATATGTAACAGGCTCTTTCAATGCTGGCTGGCTTCTGTCCTAGCTTTTTTTTTATTTTATTTTGTTATGCTAGATTACACAGCGGGAGCTTGTGAAATCTACACTACAGTGCATTTTAAAGCTATCTCTTAGAGTGCGTTCCGTGCAGTTTCTGCATATGTCTACATCTTACTTCAGATCTTCAAACTCCCTGCTAGTGCAAACGGATTTCATTTTTAATAGTCACTCTCTGCCAGGTTTCCTAGTTGCTTTCTGTTTCTGAAAGATGATAAGCTTCTGCCTTTGTAAAATAATTCCCACTGCGGTGCTCTTGGTGGTAGGAACTTTGATCAGTTGTCCACTAAGGCAAGCGTGTTTTGTTGCCACGTGTCGGTGGGATATGACTCCCAAGTTCTGCCACTTGAGAGGAAATTGCTCAATCATCGATGGTTCCCTGTTGCTCTACCAGATGATGGAGTGCTATGTAAGTCTTTTGAAGGAAGTGTCAGGAAAAAAAGAGAAACAGTCCATTTTAAACCAGTAACAATTGTCAACATGGCAAGTTTATTACCTTAAGCAGTTAAACAAGTGTCTTGTTTCTTTCATACTGTAGATGATGATGACGGTCAGTCGGATCCGCCTCTCGGCGATTCTATAGGCCATCTCTCGCCATGCTTTCCGGTCTTGGACTTTCCCTTTCAGCTGTTCTATGCCTAAGCCAGTGTCCGTTTTGATGGCGTCCAGCCACTGCATTCTTAGTCTGCCTCGTCTTCTTGTTCCACTGACCATTCCCAGCATCATTGCTTTCTCCAATGAATCTGATCGCATCAGGTGACCGAAATAAGTGAGCCGGAGTCTGGTGATCTTTCCCTCAAGCGAAATTTCTGGCTGGATGCGCTCCAGAACCTCTTTATTGGTGACCCTTGCTGTCCATGGTATCCCTAACAGTCTTCTCCAGCACCATAGCTCGAAAGCATCAATCCTCTTTCGGGCAGCTTTTTTCAGGGTCCAGCTTTCACACCCATGCATTGATACTGTAGATAGGCATGCTAATTAAAGATTTCCTTGAAGTAGGCATTTCTTTTCGGTTTTGTCACACTTCAGAACAGGGGCAACAAATCCAGGTGTAGACACCTAATAACCCATGGTACGGGAAGAAAACTTTTCAGCAGTCTGGTAATAAGTGGCACTTTACATTTATGAATATGTTATTAATGACTGCTCCTAGTTGTTAGCAATCGTTTGTTACGCACTTATTAATCGTGATGTGCACCCACTAAAATAGTGACTTTATTTTTAGTTGTTTGCCCAAATTATCCAGTTTAACTTTAAATTTGTATTAAAAAAAAAACGACTTGTTTTTGGTAGCAAGGTACTATCTTCAGAACGAACCCAGGAGTGGAAGCTATCCCACCATAATGCTGTTTATGCCTTTTCTGCAGGGCTGTTCTTCCCAGAAACGTTGCAGACAGAGAATTGTAAGATAATGATTAGTGCCAAGGTCCAAAACGTTTTTGGACCTCTAGCAAGAACAGGGCTCAGGCAGCATCTACTGCTTTGAAATTGAGCTTCTTTTTTTCTAAAAAAAAAGGTTTTCCAAACAGATGGCTCCCTGAATCCACGAATTCTGTGGAAAAGATTCATTGGACAGCTGGCTCCTGATTCCGGACACTTTCTACACGGTGTACTAGTTGGGGAAATGTATGACGTATGATCTGTGTGGGTAACTGGGCTGAACATAAACTCTGGTGTGTAGGCTGAACAAACGATTCTCCATTATCTCCTCCTATTTAATTGCTAATTTATTTCGAATTATTCACATTCATCGTCCGCAGTACTCCAGTGAGTGCGGGCCATCTCTAATGATAATTCATTCTTATCATAATTCATTTAAAGAAATGGGTAAAGGTTCACTCCATGCTGAAAAGTAAAGCGCGCTTGTGGAGCCTCCTTCAGGTGTGTGAAACGATAGAAGCTTTGACCGTTTGTTGTTGAGGCTGCACAGGAGGCTTGCATGAAAACGAAGTCACGGTTTATTCGTGATTTCTGAATGCAGGGGCTCTGAACGTTTGTCTGTGGCATTTTTTGGGAGTTTACACATTTTCTCCAAGATGTCTCCATTAACCTGCCTTTATTATGTGATTTCCTGGTGCTGAACTCTGTGTGCAGTCTTTCTGTTCTGTAAGCTCTCAGATCTCTGGTTGCGCCTGTCTTAATTGGACATCAACTGCTTCTTTGAGCCCCAGACAGCCAGCTATTTAATGATGCGCTGCATTTGAAATACGGGATTTTCAAACGTGCGTACAGTGGGGCTTCCATCCTTATTATTTTTGGAATCGCTTCATCTGTTTAATCAAACCACTTCAGCTCGGTGCTTGATCCAGTAGACATCTACATAAAGCAACTTATAGGTAACATTATTTGTTCAAGGTTGTTGCATAATGTAGTGTCGCATCAGTATCATCTTTATGGGAAGGGGGACTCCAATTTAATTACTCGTTTACTTAGAATACTTAAGTACTTAGAACTGCGATGGACTTGCATCCTGTTTAAGGTGTATCCTGCCTTGCTCAGTTAGGCTTCGGCTCCCCTGCGACTCTGAATTGAAGGAAGCAGTTAGAAAATGGATGGATGGAAATACCCAAAACTGTTAAAAGCAGCCAGGGCCTGGAGTCTAGCATTTCTGTTGTATAGTAAAAAGGCCCCTGCTACTGTCCATCTCCCGCCATTCCGGTATTATGCCTCTGGCTTTTAAGCGTTCAGGTGCATCCTGACCGATCTGACTGGGCCGTGTTTGCATTTCAGGTCGCTGGAGAGAAAGTTGCAGAGACCTCTTCTGGCCAAGTCCCGAACCCTTCCCAGCATCCCGCAGTCCCCCACCATCGCGCGGGTGCACCACTCCGACCTGGTGGGCGGCAGCCTGGAGCTGGCACCTTCACACAAGAGGCCCCCGTGCGGTTCCAGCAAGCTCAGGGGCTGCACGCTGCCGTCTGCGGGTAAGTGCCGTCTGTCCCAGAGTACTGGCCGAGAGCTCAGGGCTGGCTCGCCTCAGGCCGGATTTGCCTTGCCTCGCTTTTTATAGTGTACTGAGTCTCTCTCACTGAGACCGACGATTTCCTCTGTCCTGGTCCTAGGAACTCCCCAAGCTACTGGATCAGTTGAACTCTGAGCTCTTAAATGAATTATCTCCATCCGTTTGTGATAAAAAAAAAGCCAGCATGATGTCCAGATTTTTTGTTCACCTGAGCGTTTTGGTTGAGGAGCTGAAAGGGTTTTCGCCTGGAATGAACACTGGAAAATGCAGTGGGCTGCACCAGCAAGGGTCTAAGTTCACAGCTGTTGAGTTAGGAGCCACCCACATCTTTCAGCACTACAGTTCTGGACTGCCTGTCACTGCATTTGAAAGGGGTAGATATACCGGAGCTACTGGTAGCAGGGGACCCTGATCTTTTAGAGTAATGTCACTCCCTGTTGAAGTCACCCATTCTCCATCTCTTGCTGCAGTTATAATGTGCTATTTGACTCGAGAAGTTTTAATTATCAGATCATCCTGGTGGTGGTGTTATTAGAGGCCCTTTCCCTAAAATAAATTGAATGTGCTCAGTGGCTTGGATATTTTTCAAATTTTTTTAATCAAAAAGGGTGATTGATGGCACCAAGAACTGTGGGCAAGCCTGAACGCTTGGCTGATTATGAAGAGCTGCAGTCAGGTGTCCATTTTCACCAGTAACAGAGTTACATGCTCCGTTTGCAGGTCAATGCTGGTGTTTCATAAATGAATCCCAAACACTGCCAGCTCCCAGGTCTGACTACTATACTGTTAGACAGGCTGGAAATGTGGAGATAAAAATAGATAGAAGCAGACTTCCTGGGGTAGATTATTCCAAAAAGCTGAAGTCACTTTGTCTTGACTGAAGGACAGACCTGCGCAACCGATATATGCAAAACATGGCATTTTCTGATACTGCTGCTGTGTTCGCTCTATAAATAAAGCTTGATCTTAGGATTTGAAGTCACCAATCTTTATTCTCAATCTCGTTCTCCAAAACACGATGGTACTGCAGAATTTGTGGCACAGATGCAATATTCAGCAGAACAAACGCTTCCCAGAATAGAAAGATGCTGTAAAATATTCAGTTGGTATTGTACGGCTTGCTTAAAACATGAAGACCTCTATTTCTTTTTCTGCGCTGGAAATTCTGAGAGTCAGCACCCTGGTTCACTGTGGACTGCTGATGCTTTGTAGATTCTTTAGAAATGGAAGGAGGACAAGGTACATGATAAAAGGTGTCTCATGCCTTGCTTTCCTTCATCCTCAAACACTATCCCAAAATCTAACCCCTTGTGGTTTCCTAGAGACTGTCCAGAAGTGCCCCCAGAAACAGAGCTAATCTTTTAAACACCAATTTATCATTTGAAAGTAAGCAGCATCTAAACCAGCACTCTCATGCAGTAGATCTGCTTTGGGTTTTTAAGCTGATTTCTGCAATTATTGATCTTATTTTTCTGTATTCTAAAATGAAGGGGCTTTAAAAAGGGTGACCTTTTTTACAAAAGGCCCGTAAGAGACAAAGGGTTTAGAACCCCTGCTTTAACCCTGAACCTTTTTACACTCAAATTGGCATGTGGGACTCCCAACTGGCTCAAACAGTAAAGTGGCTTCCTACTGAATGCAATTATGACACATACAGTGGATATAAAAAGTCTACACACCCTTATTGAAATTGCACACTTATGCAACCAGGGTGTTGTAGGTTTTTTAATTTCAATTATTTTTCCCCAATAGCTGTCTATTTGGTTTTCTCTTGAATTTTGTTGGTTGCAAGGTCACATTAAAGATGGAAAAACGTCTGACATGATTTATCTTGATTTCTGGCTTGACTTCACAAAAGGCTGCCATTTCAATGAGGGTATGTACTGTAGACTTTTTGCATCCCCTGTAGGTCTCGGTAGTGGTGGTTTGAACCAGTGCTGTTGACATTCAGCAAGGTGGCAGTGCAATTGGCCCAATTCTCTGAGTGAATTGGGATTGGTCAATGGCTGGGCTGTGCTACAGTGCCCATTTGAAGTTTGAGTCAGACGTCTGAGTTTGTTGTGCTAGTGAGGACAGCTACAGTCCTTCAGTCTTCACTTTAAATCTCTCTCTTTGGCACGTTAGACTTTCCTTAGGGGAGAAAGGGAGGATAGTCTGACAAATGGCATGTTTTGTTCACCAGGACGTATGTGCATCCTTTGTCTTGTGCTTGTGCACCGGTTGTCATGGAAAATAGAGTTCATTAGGAAATGCCATTTTCAGATTGGAAGAAGAGGTTAAAATGAAATCAAATGGTGATTTAAATGGTCTTTTAAACATGGCATTAGTAATTAGAAAATATTAAACGTCAACAGACTACGAGAACACAAAACACTATTAGTATTAATATCTAACGGCATTTCTTTGTTTTTACTGCATTTTGAAGCTCTGTTTTCCAGGATTCTGAAATATAACCCTACCTGTAGACCAGGGTATATAAACACGTAAGCTACTGGTATCAGTATCACTGAATTGGGTGATGTCACTCCCTTCTGAAGTCTCCATCTCTTGCTACAGTTATAATGTGTTATTTGACTTGAGAAGTAATTTTTATCGGATCATCCTGGTGGCGACGTTATTAGAGAAAGAGGCCTTTCTCTAAAAGAAATTGGGTGTACTCTCAGTGGCTCCGATATTTTTCCATTTTTCAGTTCAATAGAAACTGAATTCCGAAATGCAATGAATTCCCGTACGTTTCTGTATATCGGCGCCACTGAGGAAAAGGAGAGGTAAGTGTCTGTATTCGAAGTTGTGACGTAGCTCCCGTTCGCTGACAGCAGTGTTTTAACAGCAGCCTTCTCAATGTTATGACTGGTGGTTCCTGCATTTAGATGCTGTGATCCAAGCATTTTGTTAGGGGAGAAAAAGGCGATTTTTTGAATGACCGCTGAGCTATGACTAATCCTCCCACTGCAGGGTAAGACTACCTTAAACTCTTAACAAATTTAGCACTTTGGAGAGAAAGCCTGCTGTTATCCGGCCCATTCACAGAGCTGCGAGTGACAGGGATTTTTGCAGCAAATGTCTGGAAAAGTGCCAGCCTGTCTAAATTCCAGACAGGGAGCTGCTTTGAATGGAGTCATCTTCGTTTCATTCTGATTGCCACTGAGATTCGTTTTTGTAATACAAATTCTGCTATGATGTGCAATTCGACCTTAACTCATACCTGCAACAGCTGACTGCTAACTCCACTAGAGCATTATGATTTAGATGATTTAGAGAGATGATTTATAGACTTGTGATTTTGATAGACTTAATTTTATTTATTTATAGAAGACATACATTGCAATGTGTTCTTATTGTGGTGGCTCTGTGGCTAAGGATCTGCGCCTGTGGCTGGAAGGTTGCCGGTTCGTATCCCGCGGCCAGCTGAGGAATCCTACTCCATTGGGCCCCTGAGCAAGGCCCTTAACCCCAACTGCTCCAGGGGCGCTGTATAAATGGCTGACCCTGTGCTCTGACCCCAAGCTTCTCTCCCCGTCTGTGTGTCTCAATGAGAACAAGCTGGGGTATGCAAAAAGACAAATTCCTAATACAAGAAATTGTAAATGGCCAATAAAGTGATCTTATTTATTGCAACATGCAGTGGCTATTTAGTTAAATTTCAACTCACATGAGTTAAAATACAGACCATCCTATATGCTTCTTGATCTGGTAGGTGTTCATTACAATGTTGCAGGGCTTCAGTGGTTATAATTTGCATTGCACTTTATCTGGTTTTAAATCCAGAGTTGGCTGTTTTCTAGTTATGTAGGAAGACATTACTTAAAAGCTACGGGGATTTTCAGCTACTAGCCAGCTAGCCTGTCTACTGTGAAGACAGTAAAGATAAACAACAATCGCTCCATTTACATGCTGTATAGGGGAAAGTTAGAACTGGAGTTACCCATTTCGTGACCGAGAGAAACCGAGGGGGCTCAAAGATGGAGATGGGAGAGTTATTAAAGGCTTCTCTTCCATCAGAATCTACATTACTGTACCTCCCTTCCCCACAACCCTGTCTGGGGTGACGTACATTGCACACGTAGGAAATTTAACATCTAGATGGTTGGCTGACCTCGGACATAGAAAAACCGGATCCTCGGCCGTACAGAGCATTCCTTCCACATTCCTGAGTCTTGTCAGTCTAATTATTGCCCCAGCATCACATTTCTGGATTCCCTGGCAAATCTGACATCTGCTGGAGAGCTGTCAAGCTGAATCATGGGCCACAGCACTGCATCTGCATTGTCTGCAACCAACCTGACAGCCAAGGTGTGAGGGTTTTGGTTTTCTTCAGCAAACCATCTGAAAATCTCAGAACTAGGTGTGAGACCAAGCACGGTCTCTTGGGTTACAAAAACTGTCAGCAAGCAAATATTTCCTTTTTCACAAACCATTCTTCTTTCTCAGAGTGGTGCAATGCAAATCATGATGCCAAATGTTTCCATGTTCACATCTGGGTGGCAGGCAGTGGTTAGCATTGCTGTCTTGCAGCAGAGGGATCCTGTGTTATGGACCTGGGGTGCTGTCTGTGTGGAGCTTGTATGTTCCCCCATGCTCACATGGGTTTGCTTGGAGTGCTCTGGTTTTCTCCTACAGTCCAAAGACATGCTGGTGGGTTTACTGGCTTCTTGAGTGTGTTTCCGTGTCTGTTTTTGTGTGTCTCTGCCCTGCGATTGACTGGTGTCCCATCCAGGATGTATCCTGCCTTCACCGTTTTTTTTAAATAATAATTATAATATACAAACCCAGGGACACTGTATGTAGTGATAAAGAAAAAGGCAAGAAATACATCAAAAGGTAAAAGACAAATATTAACTCGAAGTTAAGGGATTAAAAAAAAGTCTTTCTTATTAGCTGGGCTTTTAATAACTTGTTAAATTAATGGAATCAGTAGCTGTGCTGATCAGTCAGTTATGACTTGCTGGAAGTGCTGATGGCAGTGAAGCACAGGCGATTTTTTAGGGTACCTCGCTCCACTTCCTGCAAAGCTCATCTGAAAAAACCCCTTCGTCAGTCAGACTCTGAAGACACGAGATACACTGAGAAAAGTTTATTGCTTTGATTTGCACCATGACGTAAAACGTTCAAGCCATGCAGCCCAGCAGTTTTGAAACGCAGGATGCAAAAGTATGATAAGAGTAGATAAGATCACTTAATTAGCCATATACGATTTCTTGCATTAGGAATGTATCTTTTCGCATACCCCAGCTTGCTCTCGATGAGACACACAGACAGGGAGAGAAGCTTGAGGTCAGAGCACAGGGTCAGCCATTTATACGGCGCCCCTGGAGCAGCTGGAGTTAAGGGCTTTGTTCAGGGGCCCAATGGAGTAGGATTCCTCTGCTGGCCGTGGGATTTGAACCGGCAACCTTCCAGCCACAGGCGCAGATCCTTGGCCACAGTGCCACCACTCGGCACAAGTACAGTATATTATATGTCTGTTGCACAGACACTCAGCATAATGAAGGTGGATAATGGCCTTGAGATTTGCTATCCGATGCGCTAAATGGGATCGCTCATTAAAAAGCATCCAACAGCTAGTCCCAGGAGTGTTGCTGTGATCGTCCAATTTAAGACATCCACCCTGAACCTGTTACAGTGTGACTGCAACTATAGGGCAAACTAGAATGTGAGGCCTTATTAACATGGATTTTGGGAATTAAACAAAGCATTAAACAATTCTTTTCATCATCTGATCAAGGAGCTATTGAGTCTTTTTTAAAGGTTGGATGTTTACAGATTTGCCTCCAAAATATGGGCGATTAGATATTACTTGGTGATAGGAGAGGTAGGCCAGCATTCTAAATTAGGAGACCGGGACATGGTGCTTAAAAGGTTTTTCTCCTTTTTGGTACCTTATTGTAGCTTTTCACTGCTGAAAAAAACAACCAAATAACCTTGGATAATACAGAATGATTTGCCTTTAATGTACTTAACGGTGACTTCATTCAGCAAGCAAATGGTCAGGTGTCTGGATTAAAAACCTTAATAATGGATTTTAAAACATAACAAAGTCAGCATTCCCACAGAGTCAGTTTAAAAAAAGGATCAGTAATAGCTGCTGTTTTATAACACCGATTTACATGCTTTCTGAGCATGTCCTTTAGAAAAGAACATTGAAAATGATCCCTTATGGGGTACATCTTGGCAGTAAAACAGTTTTCTTGCATTTGAGTCATACATCAGCTCCACTGATGATATGTTGTCGTTTCTAGACATGGGCTCCAAACACAGCTCTTTCTGTATAAAAGGCACTTCTTTACTTGGAGTGTTGCAGCAGTCTGTAGCTACAGAATGGTTATACAACTACGTCTGGGTACTGTAAGTCATTGATGTGGCCGACCTGAAAACAACAGAATGGAATAAATCCAGTAGTTACATTATCTTTCAGTTTGTGGGCATCGACTTCTTTTTTTCTGAATTTAGATAGTTTAAAAGGGGGGAATGCAATTTGTTTTAACTCTCACTTCCATTAAATGTTTTTTTTTTTGCATAAAACCTATAGAATTCTGCACCACCTGCATGCTCAATCCCTTCTGTACAGTGGCCACAGTGATCCTCTACAACGTTAAAGTGTGAGGCTAATTCTCCAGAAAAGGTCACTTGTAACTGTTTCATGACAACCACAAAGCACAAAATCGGTAGGGAAACATTCCCAAGCCAGAACAGGACTATTTACAGTGTATTGTGTTACAAAACCACTTCCTTGGAAATCAAGAGGAGGGAAAAAAAAGAAAAAAGCTCTGAGATGATGATTAAAAAATGAATAAAAGCATAATGGTTTCCTGGCATCTTCTGAGGTGTTGTACTGTGCCTTAAAATACCCCAATCTGCCTAGAGCCATGATTAACCACAGCATATCCTCATTCTTTAAACAGTGTTATCATCAGTACACAGCTCCAATTACAGCCATCGTCAGTAGTGCACAGCTTAGGACTGTATCCATATTATGTAATGTGAAAATGTGCGTCTTAATACCGACACAAAGAGGACTGGCAAAGGGAGCTGATGTATGCAAATCTTTGTGACCTTTTAATCTGATTTAAATTCTGAATTGTATTTTTGTTTCCCCAAAGGAAGATGTTTGTCTTTTCTTATTGGAGCTCTCCGATTTAATTCCTTGTTTTAATACATTGCTTTCTTTGCTGGAGTGCTCACTCTCCAGTATGGGGCAGACAGACCTCATGTCATGAACTGTAAAGAACTTCATAGCACCTCAAAAACCCCTGGTCAGTTTGCTCTTATCTCAGTGATTTTCTTAGTTGTTGTAGTTCAACAAGTGTTTGCTGTTTTAAGCCTTGTTTTTTTCCTCATGCTATGAAATGTAGCTCCTTTAGATCCTGTTTGTCTGTTGAGAGTTTTGTGGTGCAAAGCTGAGAATATTCAGATTCAGAGGATTCACTTTGTTGACCAGGGTGGGATTTTATTACATTCATATCTGTGTCTTGAAGATGATGTTTTTCTGTGCTATTAAACTGCACAAGACTTTGATAAGGGGGGGAAAAAACATTTGTATTCAGTTGAAAGCGAGATTTTAAAATGAAAGAGATGGAAATGATGAAGTTTGTGCTGGCCTCATGCGAGCTCTACTTTAAGTAAGTGGAAATTATGAGAGTTTTTTTTTTAAAACTTGAAAGTCTCTAATCTTGCAGTGTAACTAAGATTGCGCTCGAAGATAATTAGGGGAATTGCTCTACTGAGGCCTGTCTATGCACTTTAACAGAGTGAGAAAAGAATGTAGAGGAGCTCTATGAAAACACAAACGCAGGCTTCAGGAATATCTTACCAGCACACCAGTGACAGCAAGTGACAGCTTGTCTGCCCTTAACTGTTGGGATTATCTCAGCTCTTTTTCCCCTCTCTCACCTGCTGGCCAGCAGGCTACCTTCACGGTATGGAAAAGGGCCTCTTCTGTCCTTTCTAACCCTCTTCCTTTACACCATTGCCCAGAAATTTAAAATCGAAAACACCCAGTCTTTAACTCCTTGCGTTGCCTAGCAACTGGTGTCACTGTTGTGTATCTCAGCCTGAGAGAAATGCGTGGCACATTCCTAATTCAAGTCACTAATTCTAGAGCTTCCCTCCCAGCTAAATCTGGTCTATTCTGCTATGAGTTTTCATTAGAATCGAGCTTTTTTTTTTCCCCCTCTTGTATCCGTTGGGGCTTTAAGTGGTGCTAAGGAATGTAATTCTTTGATTCAATTTGGGTTCTGACTTTGACATCACACACATCAATACTTGAGTCACTTAGCAGAAATAATGCACTGTCCCCTGAGGAGCGTTTCCAGAAATAAAGGGCTGGGAAAATAGCGGATCTTCTGTGTTTTATTTTGTGGGGGTTTTTTATCTTTATTTTCAAGGATTAGAGAAACCAGTCCTGTGAAGCTGATGTGAACAGAATACAGCCTTATGTGTTGACAGGCATTTTTCTTCTCTCTCCTCCCTTCTCACTCTCTATCTCTGCATCTCTCCTCTTCCCCTGCCTCCCTGTGTCTTTATCTCTTCCTCCCCCCCTCCCCCCCCCCTCTCACAGGGGAGGCCTGGAGGCTGGAGGATGACGACGACGACGACGATGACGAGGGCGAGGAAGCCGGCCGCCGGCCGCCGGGCGAGCCCCGCCCCCGCTCCCACTCGCCCTTCTCTCACTTCCGCTCGCGGGCCGCCTACCTGCGCAAGAGCGTCTCGGTGGACGACCACCTGGGCCTGGTGGAGTTCGGCAGCCCGGCCCCCGAGGGCAAGGCCCAGAGGTCCAAGGGCAAGCTCAAGAGGAAGTTCGTAAGTACCCTTTCCTTATCGCTCGGGCCCGAAACTCCAGGCTGCTGGCTCCGGCTTCCAGGTCCTGGTCCGAGCTGGTGCTGATCATCGCCAGCAGCCATGTCACCCTACAATTCACATCTGGCGGCCCACTGGAGCTCAGCAGGTGTGAGCCCCGTCAGTACCTGGATAGGAGACCTCCTGGGAAAAACTAAGGCTGCTGCTGGAAGAGGTGTTAGTGGGGGCCAGCAGGGGGCGCTCACTCCGAGGTCTGTGTGGGTCCTAATGCCCCAGTATAGTGACGGGGACACAGTACTGTAAAACAAAAAGGCGCCGTCCTTCTGATGAGACGTAATCCGAGGTCCTGATTCTCTGTGGTCATTATCTGTGGTTCTGCTGACCTGACTCTGGACCTGAAATCTAGGTCTAGGTCACATTAAACATCATACCTTAATCGCACTCCAAATACTTTTCCCCTTCACTGGATATTGGCCTAGTTATAACATAATGCTATGCTAGTATTAATGCTATGTTAGTGTTCTCATATAGACCAAGACTTTTATAATAATGTAGGCCTTTCCTTAGCTGTCAGATTTGATTTCTAGGATACTGTCGAAAGCTCTAAATTAATTCAGCGAGCCTGACACTGAGGGAGGCCGATTCTTCGTGCATAATGTCATGTGCTGGAGCCTTTTGTGTGTTCTGGTCCCGAGTCCTGGGGCGGCTGTCTTCAGAATGTCAGCCCTGTCTCTTAATATAACTTAAAATTCCATGTATGATTCAATCTCGGGGTGGCTCCTCTGTGCATTTCTCCGGGTTGTTTGGCTTGGTGATCAGTGAATCAGGTTTCTGCTGGCAGGCAGCTCCAAAGATCTGTGTGATGTCTTTTCGCCACTTGGCTGATCAGTGAAACCAGCCTTACACGAGTTGTTGAAGGACTATTTTAATAGGTGACCCTTCTGCCTAGTTAGGCACACAACATATGCACGGTGACTCAGCCTATAAGCCTGCTATCACAGATTTTCCTCTTTAGCAGCAATGTAATGAGTCAGTTTATGTTTCGGCTGGGGATGACAGCCGATCAGCGTAAATTAATTCTTCATAAAATCACAAGAAGGCGTTGGCCCCCTGTAGAGCCCAGTAGACAGTCCTCCCTGGCCTGAGGATCAGCACAGAAATGAAATCCAGTCGGAGGTTATTGCTTACTCAGAGCTGCGTTAAATTGTGGAGTACATTTTTTCTCTCGACTGTTTTCCTAAAGCTATGCTCGAAGAACATGCAGAACACAGACAACTCTGGAGCTCCATTTGAGATTCTGTAGCAAATCGCCTTTTGTAGTAATGGAATGGAATACATGTGCAGCAGTGCTATACTGTGTGAAAAAGACCTAAGGGAGGTTGAATCTTTCCCTTTGGGGATCGTGTATTTCCCATAAAACCGCACAGCAGATCACAGCAGTGAAGAGAGGGAGCAGGTGAATGTTAGAGCTGTTCTCATGTTGCAACAGGCATTTTGTCTGTAGAAAAATGGAGATCGTATCATCTTGTGTTGTGGACTGCCGACAGCAGATGAAGTTCCAATAAATACCCCAGATCATAAGATTGTGACATTTGGAGTTTCAATTAAATGATATAATACTCAAATTAATGTATATCATTTGAAATCTGGTTCGGTCAAAGAGTAGGAGCCAATGCGAGACCTTTAAAAGAGATCTTGAATCCCTTCAAGCCTATCAACGTCCAGTACGAGAAATTGCTTGATTACCTCTCTTTTTCCTTCTTAGTTTCTTGACTTCTGTTTTTTATGCATAAAGAGATTTACTGTAATGACAAGTTATGTATATGTATATATTTATTATTATTATTATTATTATTATTATTATATTGGCCTGTGAAAAGCCCCTCCCTTTGTCAAAGCTGTGGTAACTGATCCACAGTCCTTTCCATCTCTACCTCCTGGTGTTCCAGGATAATGAAAACAATAATGACTACTTTTGTGTCTCAGGTTGGATTGCCTTTTGTGTAGTTTGTACTCCGTTTCAGACTGGTAGTCACCGAGCTCATTAGAAGAGGGATTAATTAATAATTTAGAAAACCTTCATTGTACTTGGATACTGAACACTGTAACAGTAAACCCTTGCTTTGGCTCATTAGTAGCAGGAGCATTGTAATTAGGGCTTAAATACCCAGGCTGGGGAATATGATAGTCTATTGTGAACAGAGGAGCGTTAGTGACTTCAGAGCTGAAGGGTAGATGAGAGGATATGAGAACCTTTTAGTTCCACAGTGAATATTGGACATGGAAAGGCTGAAAAATGTGTCTTTGCACCCTGCCTATTTTCCTGGAAAACATTTCCCGGAGCTAAAGGAGATAAAGAAGATTTCAGTGGTCTGTGGATTGTTATGATACGTGAGGAGATGTTTGTTTCCACAGCGTAGAGCTGTACTTATTTTCAACAGGCAGCTTCTCTTCCAAACAAGAGATGATGGCAATGATTTAAGGCTCCTTCGACTGGACGGCAGAATCAGAGAGAAAGCTGGTGCTGTGCTGGTACTATAACTCTGGTCGTGAAGTGAGCTGACCAGCACCCAGGAGTTTATAGCTCAAAGTAAGTGAAGGAAGAGTTTTCTAAGACGGTCACGAAGACCGTTTCCTGCATCCACACGTTCATTCTGATCCTCTGCCAAATCTGGGCAAATGGCTCTAAACTGAAAACCAAGTAACGTTCTTGGCTGGAGAAATAGACGACGCTCATTATTTGCTCGTTATAATCCTCAAAATCAAGGCCCATCTGCTTTAGTTCCTTGGACAGTCACGCAGAGGAGCTGGCATCAACGGTTTTCCACTGTCGGTGTGGCTGGTGTATCAAACAGGCTACGAGAACGATAATTAAGGGCACTTTCCACTCTAAAGGCAGTGTCTATGTGTTAGTGAGAGCACTGAGACCGCACTAGTGCTGTATCTCTGCTCTTGAAAGGATCTGATCAGCAGCCAAGAGACTGAGGCTTCATTTACAACTTCTGTGTGTAGCAGCAGAATGATTGACGTCCCCTTTCTTTGCTTTTACAGCACACAGCTGATGACTACTCAGAAACACAGCCTTCATAATACCTAAGCAGAGATACAGTACGCAGAGGGTGGTGATGGAACAGTGGCCGGTGTAAACCACCGTGAAGGGAGTAAATTAAATGCAGATGCCGTTTCGCTGCTGTCCCAGAAGTAGTATCTTTTTAGCGGTGGTTGGAGCTCTTTGAAAGTGAGCAGATGAGGTGTTGATGAGCTGAAAGTAATTAGTCTTACCCACATGACCCTATTTTTTAATGTGAAGCATAGAAGAAGTACTCAGTCATTAGGCGGCAGTGTCGTTATAGGCCCACTCTACTGTACGTACACAGCTGGGAGGTTGATCTTCATGGGCAGAGAAATGGAAAAAGCCAAGAAAGTCACACCTCTGAGATGCTAAGATTGAAAGAGAGTCAGTCAGGCTCTGTATCTGACCTGCAGAAAGCATGGGTTCTTCCTAAGAAATAAGTTGAATGAGTTCTAGTCCCCCTCTTGCATCGCCTTGTGTGAGTGAGAATTTTCCTTGCTTTATTTGGACAATTTTTATTTGGAGACGGTGTGCCTCAGAATACAATATTGCACTGACAGGTGCTCTCACTCATTTGTTTGTCCTTTTTTAAAAACAGGTTCTAATAAGGCTGAAGTGCTCTGAGAGCTTGTTTGATTGTACAGTACCTTTTTAAAATTCAGACCTTAAAAACCTCAGCCATTACTCCAAAAAAACACACTCGCAAACAGGTAACCTGGTTATTAAGTTCTTTTCACTGCCTTTACTGCCTGCATGCTGTGCTGGACTAGAGAATAAATGGAATTTAAACACGTTTCTTGCAATTTTGAAAGGCGCAAAATAGGTGACTGTGACACCAACGCGCTTCAGGGAATAACTTTTAGTGGACAATGTTGATGCCACCGGCTCTGGCCTGTAAAACATTTCAGCAGCCGCATTCTGGATGAAGAGCATCTTGCGCCATCAGGGAAAAATCAACATTTTGACACGCTCCAACCTCTTAATGAAGACAACAAAAACAATGCTCTCGCTCAGGTCTGAACAGGCCCAGGACTCGTCAACCACTAAATCTTTGTGGGCTGTGAAGCCGTAAGGGGCTACTGATCCTTTCTTCTAAACTGCCTGGTCACACTGTGCTCTCTCCAGCCTCATGGGGACAACCTTGTACGTGATGAGTCGCTTCTGCTTTGGGGTAAGGAGTGTGGCATGTCCCATGATCCGTGTGGTTTCCTGTCCTCCCTTTCGCCTGTCCCAGTTTGTCAGCTCAGAATGCACTTTTCTCCTAAAAACGCTAATCTAAATGAAGAACTACCTGGCTAGTAAGAATACTGTGACCCTGTGGTGTCTCAGGTACATGACACTGCATACTCTTCAGTGCCGGGTGACTTTTATTTTAGCTGCAGTGTTTGACATTATTAACGTTCTTAGCACCTTCCCTGTGAAGATAACGCGATGTTCCCTCAAAGACAGCGTGGCTCTTTCACTCTAGGGACATGGGGTACTGCATGGGAATAACAAGCAATATTTGTCCAGAGAAAATTCATTTAGATTATGTTTTACAAACTTATCTCTGTCTTCAACCCCCATGGCAGACACATAGAAATACAATAAACCAGCACAGTCATTTCTGATACCTCCCACCCCCAAGATTTCCATCTACTCTTTTATTTCAACCCTTTATGGCCTGATTTTTTGTTTTTTGGAAGAAGTGCTCATTTAATGTAGGAATGCTTCCTTTAAAGCTTTTCACTGTTGCACAACAATATTAAAAGGCAACAGGACCTACTGTAGAAGCCTCAACTGGCCTCTCTGCACCTTTGTTGAATATTCTGGTGTATTTAAGTAATCAGGCAAGTGTATTATACAAGATGAGCTTATACTGTGGTGGGGGGGGTGGGGGTGTTAGATACGCAAGATTGCCAGTTTTATACAGTTTTCAAGTTTGTTGAGTGTGATACCTTCATAGAATAATAATTCAGTTACAGACAATGACTCAAGAGATCGGTGAGAAAAAAGAGT
This sequence comes from Lepisosteus platostomus, assembly GCF_059453375.1. Lineage (NCBI taxonomy): Eukaryota > Metazoa > Chordata > Actinopteri > Semionotiformes > Lepisosteidae > Lepisosteus > Lepisosteus platostomus. Next base: position 13,980,533 of record NC_142629.1, read on the forward strand.
TTTATTTATGTGTGGTGAAACTCAAAACAGCAATTCTTTATTCAATCATGCGACTGAAAGCTCTGTGGCCAAGGTTCAGTTCTTTTCAGTGGCACACTGAATTCACACCTTGATTCTTTTGGAGAAGAGCTTTGGTCATCATTCACCTTTGTGGTCTAATGTCTTTTGACATGGGTTAACTGGCAGGCAATAACGTGTTAGTGTCTGGATTGATTTGCCTTGGGTTTATTAGAACTATGTGTCACCTTAAAATGCAAGTTTGATATGCAACGCTCAGCCGTTTGGACTTGAATGTAAATGATCAGGTGTTGGTTGGATCAGAAATCTGGGCCGGCTTAGAATAAAGTTAATACAGCTTCCCAGCATTTGTCATGCATTCTTAACAAAATATGCATTATACAGTAGTAATCTATTCCCTTTCTCTTTATTTTCCCAGTTAATGGCTTTTTAAACTGTATTCTGTTGTAATTACAGTATACCTGATGTGAAAAATGTTTCCCCTAATCATTTCCTTTAATTTTAAAAATCGATGCCTTTTTTTCCTCAGCAAAGCTTGTTTTTTTAAAAAAAATCTGTTGTCGTCATCATTTTTCACTACAAGGCTGCAGTGGATTAAACATGCGAGGGTAAACGGGCATGCAAAGTTTTACCCAGGTCCCTAGAGACACAGCCTGTTCCACGAACGATTTGATTGTTGACTAATTGTTTTTTTTTTAATGCCTTTGTTGATGTTGAAGGGAACCTGCATCCTTGCTTCTGTTTTTGCAGTAGGTTAGATTCTGTTTACAGTCTTGTCTAGCCTGGGGGCATTTTGGCCACTGTGGACAGCTTTGCAAGCAAGATTTGAACCGGGAAAGGATAAGTCTTGGTTTGTTTAAGAAATGTAATTAGTTCACGCATGTGGGTACAAGCTCAGGCGAAGATCCTTAAACCTGGGACAGGACTTCGGTATTCGGGAAAGGTGCACCGAGCTGAGAAATGATTAAAATGCTTCTCCACAGCAAACACCAGAACTTAGCGTTTTCTTTCTTTCCATTATTTATCACACCTTTTCAATCTCCTAGTGTGAGTTGAGAGATTAACATCGCTGTAGTCTATTTCTAGACAGTCCCTGTTGGTACCTTCATTTAGTTTTTTAATTTTTGTGTGGCAGGACAGAGCTCGGGCTTATTAACTCGGAAACGTGCTCTGAAATTCCCCAAAGCATTGTACTGCTGCCAGTCACAGTGAAGTCTAATAGAAGTGGTGGAGAAATTACTCACATTGACATTGATGGCAGTTTCTCAGGAAAAAAAAGTACTATATCTGGACTTGTAGAGCTAACTTGTGCTGCTCAACTCCATACAATAGCTGAAAGAATGAAATATTGTACTTTTCTTACTGAAGGCAAATATTTTCCCTTATGAAAGTTGTGCATTTTTGCTGATCTAGCAATTCTGGCTTTTTTTAACTTATGCGGAAAATAACGTGATATACTGTATACTGTATCACATTTATATATAATAAGCGTAAGCATGTGTGTGTTTTTGCCCTGCAGCTGAGTGGGTAAATAACTACATTAATTTGCACTTCCTATCGAAATATTTGCTTTGGAATAAAATGAGCTGCAGTCTCTGTCGTGTACCTGCATGCATTTGCATAGCTGCAGTTAAAGATAAGCTTTTTTTCTGATTCGACTTTGACTAAGACCATTTATTTAATTCAGATCCAGGTTGCTGACTGTACTGCTGCAGTGACCTTGGAAGGAATGCAGAACACGGTTTAGTTTGCTCGGTTTAGTGACAGGTCCCAGCTCATTTGCAGTACAGAGCCCAGCTCAGGTTATTTGGAAAAGGAGAGTTTGCAGGCGAATGTTACCTAGCTATTCCAGAAGGGTTGAATGCAATAGCCATGTTACTGTCTCTTCAGGCCACAGGGGGGCGTTTGAGTTTGTTTTTTTTTTTATCATGAGTGAAGTCTTTCATCTTTGTAGTGATCCTGCTGTGTTTGTACGTGGATAAGTATCTCTGTGACGTGTTTCAATTTTTTATGTCATTGATTCTTTAAAGTAAAATAGGTTTATAGGACCAAGATTCTTGGCACCTTGAGCCTATCATCACCATGCATCAGGGACCTTTAAGTTGAGTGTTTGATGTACGCAAAAGTCAGGAACAAATTATGAAAAAACAGCATGAGCCTGCCATCCTTGCAACCTCTTTAGTAGCACTAACAGAATGACTAGGCATGTGTCTCATGAGGCATGGCTCTTCCTGTGGCTTATATCATTATTTTTCAAAGCTTGCCCCTCATCAAGATAGTGACATGCAGATAACAGGCTGTTCCACAGGACACCGGCAATCGGTGGCGCAGTATCAGCTGTGCATCCTGCTCCAGACAGGATAAATGGATTGCCGAGCAGGGAAGGAGATGGGGGTAGACCAGGAGCAGAGTCCAAGAACACCCTGATCTGCCAGATCACCCCAGTCTCCCGAATGAAGGCTGTGTATGTTTTCCAGCGTGAGACTTTAAAAATCCACTTGGTGACAACGGCTTACTTTCCCAGCTAGGAAGCCAGAAGAGCCATGCTATACTACAGAGGAAGGGTCCTTGTTTAGTTTTCCCCAGCCCCTTGCAGGAAGAGACATTGTCACTGCTTGTCACAGCCACTGTCCTAGCTCTGGTTGAAAAGAAGCTTTGCTGCTAGTTGCTGTTCTTCTCCAGCTCCAGCTGAAGAGCTGCTCTGCTGCTAATTACTATAATTCCCCAGCGCGGGTTGTTTATTTTCTCCCCAGAATCCTGCTGGGAGAACCCCATTTTTGCCACATCACAAGGCTGTCTGATTTTCCCCCAAACCGGAATCTGTATAGTCTGAAGAGCCCAGTATTAGGCTGTAGCTGTACTGTATCTAGGCGGAACTTTATAAGACAGGTGCATGTGAAATATAACTTAACTGTCACAAAGCATGACTGATTTATCTGATTCTATCTACCTGGTGGGCGACAGCTCTTTTGCGGATTGTACTTTTATTGATTTTGTCTGCTCTGTTTATAGTGTGACTTTTTGCACAAGGCCTGCTCTGCTGTCTGCATGTCTTGAGAGTGAGATAGCGTTCCCAATGCCCTTGCTGGACCTGCTGGGATCATGGGAAGTGACTTGAAGAGCAGTATTTTAAACTTTCTGCCAATATGCAAAGGTTGATCTGTTGAAAATTAAAAAGGAGCAAAGTGACCTAGCCAACAAACCAACACAATGTGGTTGAGTTAATTATACTATGAATGCAGGGCAGTGGAGAGCGGTACGACATTCCTGTGATGCACACAAATTCATTTTCCAGAATCTCACTTCAGTTGCCGCAGACCTCATGTGTATCCAATGGTTATTTCATCAAAGCAAAGGTACCCGTTCCTAAAACTTGTGGTGCAACATCAACTTGGTTTAAACACGTTTGCTGTGTGACTTAGTTTGGAAATGCAGGGGCTAAAAGCTTATATTGCTTAACCTCTGCACGCTTTTTGCATCTGTGCTTAAGAAGGACACCTCTGAGAACTTCTAATTCGCCAAAAGGTGAGCATTCCTGCTGGGAGATAGAGGATAAATGTCCACCTTCAAAGCAGAGCCAGGTCTCTGGGGTTAAGGAACCTAACGTCTGGGAGCACCTGGACTGCTCCACTACTCCTGTCAGGTGAGATCCTACGATCCCTGCGGGTGTGGAGACTGCTTTGTTTTACCTGCATGTGCGCTTGTTTTCAGGCAGGACAGACATCCCATGAAGGCTGGTAGTGTTAAAATGTTCTACACGTCTTCCTCTGTATCCTTAGGGCACAAGATAAGCCTGATGTCCAGCTGACACACGATGAAGGGCCTGTGCAACATGACCTACCAACTAATAATGACACAAGCCTATTAAAGTACAAAACCCATGTTAAGCATCCTGTAGATATCGCATTCTGTGATTTCTCAAGAAATGTTGATTGTTTAACAATATTTGCACTACAGTGTCCTAAGTGCCCTAAGGTCCACAGCAGATCTTAATCTTCCTAAATGAGGTGGTGTGAGTGGGGGCACGTTGCCCATTCTAAGCACTGGGATATGACAGGTTTTTGTCAGTGTAAGTCTCTGACAATAGAAGCGATTACAAAAGCGACGAGGTAACCCCAAGGGCTGGATTGAGCAAGATGTGTTTAGGTTGGCTCTCCTAAGCCTCTTCAGGGCGATGGAGCCACAAACATGTGTTTGTGTCTATGGTAAAGGATCAAATAGCAAAGAAACGCAACTTGTTGTCCTATCTCCTTTCAAGTTTGTGATGCCTTTCACCATATTGTTGGAGCTATCCTTGTCTGTCTGTTTCTTCTTCTTGTTTTTTTCCTGTAGGGAACTATACTGGAACCATAATTCCAAAAAACTGTAAACCTGACATTAGCAGAGTTTTCCAGTTTCCCTCGCAGAACCTCAGAGTAGGGGGGTATAAATGTCAGCCCTTTGTACAATCATCTGCAATAGGCCCCACTTGAGGCATATAAATACAGCACACACGAAGATAAGGGTGTGTTAGCCTATCTTTCTCTTACTGCTACCGTTAATTACCTGATTTTCCAGTCCACTTTTTAATAAAGCAGGTCCAGCTCTTTTGCTTTAGATTTGCTTTATAAATAGAAGTCCGTGGTATGGTCCATAGATATATTATCACATAGACATATCTATACACTGTACAGAAAGGGATTTCCTAATGGCCATTCTGCTTGATCTCTGGAGAAGTACAGTACCGGAATCTCACTTGTGCTGTAAGTGTGACTTGCCTGCTGGTGCTGTTCCTGTTTCATGGAAAGAGCTTGGGCACCTGGGCTGCATCTGCTAACGGAACAGATATTCTTCACAGTCCCACATACAGTACCTGTCGTGTAGGGAGAAACAGCTGACTTTGCATCTGCTGTCCCAGTTGTGTATGTGGGCTGTGGCCAGTTGCAATCTCTGCCAAGGTTCTGCATATTAGACACTGTCAATGGTCAGGCTTGTTTTTGCCCCCGTTGGTACTTGCAGTTGAAGCGAATAACTCATCGTTGTCATTATTGGAACCCTGCTGGAGACAGACTAGCCCGTTTCTTTGGCTGGATGGGACTCCCAACATGGTGTCCCTGGATTAATTGTTAGTGTGCAGAAACCCAATTTCAAGCTTCCTTGAGCAGACAGGTCCGTGATCAAGCCAACCTGCAGAAGTTTATAATTGAGTTTTGTTGCGTAAAATTAAAGTAGCTGGGTATTTGAATTTCATCTTTTTTTTGTGTGTGTGGGAAAGCTTTGCGATCCACTCTGATTTCTCGTTAAACCATTTGTAATGGTAAGTTTTAAAGAGCGGTGTTTCTTGTGACAGTAGTACGTATTCACACTGTGAATACCCACAAGGGAATCCCAGAGCATTTCGAGCAAATCGTTCTCTCTTGTTTTAAGTGCTTATAGCTCTCAGAACTTGTGGTGGCTGTCACTACAGAGACAATGAGCTGAGAATTGCTGTGCTTTACCTCCACTGTCTTCCCTCAGTGGAACGTGAAGCTTGTGACTTGGCCGTTTTCGGGCAACATTTTGTCATGCCACTATCTTTGCTTCATTGATTGACTGGTGAAAATGGGCAGAAAAACAAGCTGCCCTTGTGCTTTAAATAGGACATCCTGATGGGTCGATTAAAATTACCATAGCAAATATGCCGATAATTGCTTTTAATGAGGGCCTCATCTGGAATTGGATCATGAAAGCGATGAGATTCTTTTCCCTTAAGAAAAATACTTCCTTGGTATCATCATATCAAAGCAGCTACATATATTCCAGGGCTTAGGGGAAAGTACAGTGCTGACAAGCTGAAGAAACTGAACCTTTATCTTGAACAGAACTGAATAAAAGGGGTCATGATACAAGTATTTAATATTCTAAAGGTCTGGGACAAAGTCAAACCAGTGAACGTCTTCAGAATGAACAGTCAAAATAAAATGAACCAAAAGACACAGGTGAAAATGGATTCGAAACTGAGATCAGGAGGGTTGTGGGAGTATGGAACAGGCTACTCACCCACGTTGTTGGAGCCTGTACTCTGACTTCTTTCAAGAAATGTTTGGATGAGATCCTTGGCGAATTAGCTACCAATAACCAATGGAGTAGCTGTACTTACATTCATAAATCGGACACCATCAATAACCTCAGACGATGTTAACATAACACAGATTCACTTTTTTCAGCGTCTCAGTTTCTGTCCTGTTTCAGAGCAGCTTTTTCAGAGCCACAGTTTTTCTTGTGTGTTGCTTCGGAATGGAATAAGACCGCGTGTTTAACGCGTGCAGATAATTCATGGTTAAATGCTTCTGCCGGGCATCATTCGTAAATTGCACATATTCGGATGCTCTTCCAGGCTGTGGATTGTAAGCCACTGTTCAGGAATACAGCCGCCGTGAGACTGAAAATAAACAAGAGACACAATTAAATTGGATTACATTTTGACCTTTAGAAAAAAACCTACAAAACCTGTGTACGGAGATGAGCTTCGCCCTGTACAAATGTTTGTGTTTGGAGAGGGGCAGGGGTTGTTAAATAGTCCAGGGATCTCTCTGACATTTTTCTTGTGAAGTGGCTTCTCAGAGGTGTGTGACCAGGTTTTCTGATTACTGTTTAATAGGAAGAGGTTAGAATCACTTCCTACTGAGCTGAAAATTAACATCCTGAAGGCCTGGGGTAGCTCAGTCAGCACTTTGTGTGAAGAATGGAAGAAATGGATGTAGATAGCCAGCAAGGAATTGAATTCCTCACATCTCCACGCTCTCACGTTTTGTTTCTGTTCTTTGATTGTTTTTGATTGTTTAGTGAATGCTTAAGCAAACTGGGGCATTAAAATATTAGTCAGTAATATTTTAAACTTCACCTAGTAGCCTAATATTGGTAACCCAATACACCCGTATGTGATCTCTAATATGAACACATAGTTATATCAGAGTCTAAGAGGGAGTGAATTACAACTACAAAATGTAGTCCATATGCAATCAGATATTACTACTGCACTGAAACCAGGCCCTATACCAAAATCAAGTTCTGGCAGGGTTCTGCATCCATTTTCAACCTAACTGCAACCAGGGTTTTCTGTTACTGCTGACTGCTGACGAAAATGACAGTGAGCTCTGTAAATTCTGTTGCTTTATCTTCGCAGCTTAAAGATCGATCTGTGAAACGTTTTAAAAAAAAGTGTTGTATGTCCCCATCTATTGGCCGAATGTGGTTATTTCTGTTCCCTGAGTGGTTACCCCAATGCTGTATCTCTCCGGTGAAGCTAAACGGTAGCCTTGAAGGTGGGTAATTGAATCTCGGGGATGTTTCCTTGCTAATTATGCATTTCTTGTGTTTGTCAAAAAGAGCGCCTGTCACTCAAAACAATGAAGGAGGCCCCTTGGAATTGGTTTTGGTCACGGTCTTGCCAGATAACAGATATTTTCCTCACAGAAAGCACCTCGCAGAGAGGATCTTTCATGTTATATAGATATCGAAACTTGGGCAACTTCAGCAGTGCTGTCGGTGGTATTATCACCTGCTGTGTGTTCTAATTTGGCATTGCTCTGCAAGGTTCGGGCCAGGCTAGAGATGGCACACAGAGTCCCAGAAAGCAGTCGGATCTGCTCAAATCCCTAACCAGTTCAGGCATTATTGCTAAACTAGGAAATGTTCTTCAGTGCTCTTCATTAACGTGTCATAAGGGTCTGGTTTGTTGCTGCTCTTAGACAGCATTTTGTGCCCGTATGGAAGTTGTACTGGTTGATAATTTATCGTTACAGAGAACAATTAATCTATAGTAATAATATTAGAGATTCAAAACATGTAGCTGTTTTAAAACTCAAATGATTAGATACAGCATGCCTCTCTGCCTGCCTATCTGTGTGTGCAGAGTTAAAAGGGGCTTTTCTTGTGATGTATGGAAAACATTTTCCTGTACCTTTTCTGCTGGTCTGTAAATTAACAGTAATAGATCAGCGCTGGTGTCAGAGCTGCAGGGAACATCACCAACGCCGAGTTTTTCCACAGAAGGAGATTGCCTCAGTCCAGACTTCCGGCCTACAGCGAGGGTCATTGGCTGCCGGTAATCAGCGCAACACACTCACAGCTTTACCCTCGCTTTCACTCTGCCTTGTGTGGTCTGCAGTGGCTTCAATCTCGTATTGATTGAACATGAAACTTTGCTGAGCCGTTGCAATTTCCCCTGATATCCATGGCTGTCCCAACTCTTTGACTTGTTCTGCTGCGGTCCTGTTTCCACCTGTTAAACCAGTATGCTCATTTGCTCTCAGGGTGGCCACCAGTAGTATCTGTTGCAGCCACACAACAGTCCCCTTTGGAAATCCCAGCCGTCTTACCCAGTAACCTTTGCAGATCATGGCTTCGGTGTATTTTAAATGCCGTTGGTATATATTCTGAGAACATTGAACAGTGCGAAAACAAGCTCTGCTACTGTACTGTATATTCAGTGGCTTAAAACTTGGAGAATCCGCTACAGATTCATACCAGTTTTAAATCTTGGGTCTTCTCCATTTTAATAGGACGCATCAAATGATAATATAGAACCGTAACTAAAGAAAAAATCCTAATCCTCAACTTTTACCTTGAATTGATTTCCTAGTCAGCAAGAAAGCTGGAGAGATCAAACACCAGATGGCACTGCCCAGCTACAGTCCAGTCCACTCCTGTTCCTTGCACGGGCTATCCGACAGACTGCGCTGCTATACTGGAGCTTGAAGCACAAAGACGAGCCAGCAGCAGGGTCTAAAATTATATGTCGCTGAGGCCTTCGGCAACATTCTAGCTTGCTTCCATGACCCTTATCAGGTCTGACTAAAGCCGGGACCAGCAGCTGCACAATACTGTGGCTCATTTATCTGACCTTTCATACCCCAAGAACTCAAACCACCCAAAATCCATCCTCGAAAGTGACATCTGTCTTCATACAGAGACTGGCTATACTTAAGCATCCCTTTCTGATTTAGAATACCTTATTTTTTTATTTGTATACCCAATTTCTGTCGTATTCTTGTGAATATAAACAGTTAGGCAAGTAGTTTTTTGTTATTAGAACGTGTTCTCCTGTATAAATACAACGCCAGCTGAACCTGATAGGAGTGCTTATGACTAGGTACTGTATGGCATGTGTACAGTATGTGTACAGTATGTACTGCTCATGAATTCATAAAACCAGGCTGCTGTGTTCCACTTTAGTTGTCATATCATGCTCGATTAATATGATCACAATCACTCGTTACTGTATGCCTTACTCGCTCTTATTTTGTACAGAGTATGAACTTGGTTTATAATCTTAATTTTCACTCCTTTTACGGTATGAGAGTGCAGAAGGATTGATACAGTACGTGGAGAGTGAGTGACTGCTGTGGGTGTATTGGGCTTTTTTGGGCTAACAAACTGGAAGGACAGTATGGAAACAGAAGGACGGGGGTATTATAATATTGGACTAAAGTGCACATTTTGTCAGGTCTCTTAGCTGACCCTGTTAGAGGTGTTTCTTATCATTGTGTGTGGCTTGGTCCTCATAGAGAAGGAAACATGTAAATAGTCGACCATTTCCCAAATTCCAATGGCATTAATATGCATGATGTTTCACATAGGAGACTTGTCCAACTGTAGGTGTCATTAAGATCTCCAATCCCGCTGAAAGGTTTCAGTCTCACATAATCCTATTAAACCTTGCGTCCAGATGTAATAGCCTTGACGATGTAAACCGTAAATCCCTGGTTAACAGAACAGTTTAATTTAATAAGAACTTCTAACTCGCACTGTGTGCTTTTAACTTTACAGCATGGGATCCTTAGGGTCAGTGACCTTTAGCAGCTAAAAGATCACTGCCCGTTTATCGACTACATTTGTTAAAGGCGATCCTACAATAAGACAATTACTTATTACTACAGGGGCAGAAATGTTGTGCCGTTATGTGTTGGTGCTGAGAGATATCAGTTAAAGCACCACATTGTATCATGGAGAGTGCAGTGTGTTGTAGATGGATGCTCAATCATAGTGCTGTACAGTAGTTTGTGAGGCAGTCTTACTTGTGTTTTCGAATGCTGCAGTCTAGAAAATAACATAACGGCTCAGCAGCATAAGATTAAAAATTGGACGTGTGGATGCTGGCATGTAGATATTTGTGCATACTCTTTCTCCCACTATGTAGCCAGTCACCCTTTAAGTGTGAGGTGAGTGACAGACACTGAGATAATAGCACTGTAGATGCCCCAAATTGCACTGCTTCAGGAGAACAAGTAATTTAGCTAAACCATGACATTTCCTCTCCTTCCAGCCCTGTCTTAAACACCAGCTGTCTCATGATTTGGAAGATAAGCGGTTATCTCAATGCAGACCTTCAGTCTGCAATGAACGACGAGCACTGCGAGACAGCCTACCCTAAAATCAGCCAACAATTTTGAAAGTGAAGAGAGGAAAAAAACTTTTTTTTTCTCTCTAAATCCATTAATGTTTTGGGTGAGAAAATCTATATAGCTGAGAGAAAAGGTTGACTAGCCCGCACCAATGGTATTTAATACAAGATACAATTAACTTCCCAGTATATAGTGGCTTTCAGGGTGGCGTCAGGAACGTCTTCACTGCAGTGAAACAGGATATCTTGGCATTGCATTGCATTTCAGATGGCAAATACCATTACCATCTACTAGTCCTCTGTGTTTCTCTGCGCACAAAGTCAGAGGTTATTTATTGACAGTGTTTTCTGAAAGTGGGTACAAAACACTAACTAGCAGACACTCATCTCGAAACTGCCTCCACATCCCACAAACGCGGGTTTTTCTTCTTCTTCGTGTCTGTCTTTCCTTCCCTCCCTCCCTCGTCCTCCCTCGCTCTGTCTCCTCCCGATACACCCTTAGCCAGCACGCTATTGCCAACCGGAGACGGTGGTGGTGGTGGTGGTGGGGGTCAATAAGAGTGAAAAAGGCTTCCACCTTTAAAAACCAACCAAAACAGAAGAGAGGGCGACAAAGGAAAACTTTTCCCAAGCCCGTTCTATACCTGACAACTTGTGGAAAAACACCCCCCCTCCCTCCCCCCCCAGAAGAAAAAAAAGAACTGCCCTCATGCGCACCCAGACTCACAAACCCACTCACCACCTATACCTCTGGAAGAAAGGCAGAGGAATTCTTGCTGGCAGTGCTTTGGTTGCTGAGGGTAACCCAAGTAAATGGTCTTCATTAAGTATTTAAATGGTGGCCTGTCTGCTCTCCCCTCCCTCTTCCCCTTCAGTCTTTTGTTTTCCTTCTTTTGGGAAAAGGAGCACAAGCAGGTTTTTTGAACTACTGGATTATTGAGATTAGCTCCGAAAACCACTAATGATTGCAAATGACAAGACTCCCCATCTCCCTCACTCTCCTTCAAAATCGCGTTAAATTTCATTACTCTCCCTCCTCTCCGTCTCGAAACCCAATACCGCCTCTATCGCGGCCTACTGTTGGGTCCTGAGGAATCTTCCCCCCCACCCCATTTTACCGCTGCTGATGAAAAGACTTCAGATGTCTAGAGTGCCCAACCCATTCCCCAAACAGAGAGTAACTGACTTGTTTCCTGCATATCAGTATTCATTCCTCACTGATCTGACTGTTTTTTTTCTTTGACGGGACACCCCAGCTCAACAAGGATGCTTAAACGCTAAAATATACTAGCTAGTAGGGCCTCATCCAGAATATTGAGCTCAGTTTTGGGCATCATACTACATAAGAGGGGAAAAAAAAAAGTATTCCTGGTTTCAGAGAACCGTTGTATATGGGCAGGCCGATTGAGTGTATGAAATCCAAAGGTTCAATCTAGGGGAGTGTTTCACACTCTAGTGAAACAGGGACACAGGGGCGCAGTTGGAATCTTAAGGGGAATTCATGTAGAATAAAAAACGCTCTTTACTCAAGGAGTAGTGGGCATCTGGAGCAGCTTCCTGAACAGCTTTCAGCTTGCCAGTCAGGCCCAATTCTGCGCACCCTTAAGAAAAGGCTAGACGTAGATTCAGGTACTGAGGTACTAAACTACCAAATGAGCATGACGGGACGACCTGTACACTCTCACTTGCAGACCTTTGTTATGTTCATATATACAAACACATGAATCTAATGAGAAACAAATATTTTATTTCACTTTTGAGCTTGAAAATGTTTTCCAGACAATCTTTTTGTCCAAGCCCAGCCTCCTACGCTTGACTTGCCTGTAAATGCTTACCTCTGGGCTACCAGATTATGTTCCAGGATGGGCCTGATGGCTTAATTAAAAGGGGCAAGTTCTGTATCTGGCTGCTCCATTGCCTGACTAACAAATGGCAGACTTAATAATGGGTGGGTAATTAGCACTGGAATGAATCCCCAAAGAAAGTTTGGGTCATCGTTCCCTTTCAAGCATGGCAATCAATTGCCTGTGGCACTAGTTCTAATAGTTTAATTAAAACAATCAAACTTGTTGCCCTATATTATTCAATTAGGTCAATAAAGGCCAAGAGTTTGTATTTTTTTCATTGGATGCAAGTATAATAGTAGTTCCTTACACTTATATAGTGCTTTTCTGGACACGCTACTCAAAGCTCTTTACAGGTAATGGGGACTCCCCTCCACCACCACCAGTGTGCAGCCCCACCTGGATGATGCGACGGCAGCCATAGTGCACCAGTGCTCTCCCCCACACACCAGCTCTCAGTGGGGAGGAGAACAGAGTGATGAAGCCAGTTCAGAGAAGGGGATTATTAGGAGACCATGATTGGTAAAGTCCAGGGGAAATTTGGCCAGAACGCCTAGGTAACACCCCTACTCTTTTCGAGAAATGCCCTGGGATTTTTAAAGACTACAGTTGTGACCTTGGTTTTATACCTCATCACTCATCTAGACTGAAGAACCCAGGGCTTGGATTTGAAGAACAGCAGCTTCAGCCAGACCCTTGAGCAGCTGAGGGTTAAAATCAAGGACTGAGCTAGTACCTCCAGGTGTGGAAAGGGGTGCAGTCATACTGTACCACCCATCCCCCGACACCAGCGTACAGCCCCACAAATCTGAAGCAGCATGATCCAGGTGTCCTTCTGTCCGTACAGAGGCTGTGACTGAGAGACAGAGGTATTGGTACTGCAGCTTGGTGCCCAGCTGCCAGTTTTCAACAGGGCTGCTGATGGGAGCCAGGAATGAGATCTTTTTCAGCACAATAACTCCAGCGATTTTAAGCATCATTAGATATGTAGAAACGCACAATATCAACAGTTGTTCCTTCAGCTAAACTATACAAAAGGCATTCCTTGGAATGTTGAAAAAGCATCTTCTCAGAATGCTCCAAGACACTTTTTTTTCCTGTTGTTTTGTTGTTATTTATATTTCCTTTTTAACTCTGCCCCAGAACAATTTTCCCAGGAATTGCCAGAGAAATCAAAGGAGATGTAATTACTTCATTGCTGTGTTCGGTCCTGAGAGCTTGACAAAGCCACTTGGTATACTAATTTCAGAAAATATTTGCAATTATGATACATTAGGGCTTTCTGGAAGAAAACATCCCTACTTTAAGATGGCCTGCTGTCTTGTTTATGTTCTTGGTGCTGGTTTCTCCTGCTGGCGGGAGGATTGAACCTTTCCAGATACACCATCTTCACTGGCATTGTTGTCTGCATGGAAAGTGACCTGTCCAAATATTGTTGGGTATTTGCTTTGTTGAAAAAATGTCCATGACTGGCACCTGGTCAAGTGGGTCTGAGGTTTCTTTGGCTCATTCCTGCAACGAGCTCGGATTTCCCGAGTGTGGCGAGCGGAGCGCTCCCTGACAGCGCTGAGGAATGGGCAGCGATTCCATTTTCTTTCTTCGCTTCACAAGTCGGCAGCCGGAGGTCTTTTGCATTGCGAGTGTGGTTTTGCGCAGCCCACTCTAGGATCTGCAAGCCTGTCATTTGAGTTCTGGAGGGACGCCATGCTGTACAGATACCAAGGAAAATGCAGAGCCGCCTCGAGCAGCTTTCGCCGTATAGCTTAATGATCCCAATGTGTACTGGAGTGCTTAGACTGCAGGAAATACCTCAGGAAAACGAAAAGATGTTTGAGCATTTCTAATGTAGGTTCAGCTTGTAAAATGTGACATGTTTTAGACTGTTGACTTTGTGTGTTTGAGTTTTGGAACATTGTCCCAGTATATGTAAACACATAAACGTGTACTTTCTTGATCGATTGATTGATCTTGTACTAGCAAAACCACCAGTGAGGCCACAGTCGCTCCTTAAGAACAATCTCAACCGGAGCTCCACTGCAGGAATGATAAAAGCCATGTTTTCGTTTCAGGATGGAAAATCCACAAAAAGAATATGAACCACAGTGGGCTTTAGTGCTCTCGTGCAAGCTCATTGCAGCTCAATGGTCACACGTCACCTATGTGAAAGCATGTGGGCAGGGGTGGGACTTGTAGTCAACAGACTGACGTTGTGAGTTACTGATGCTCTGAGTCCTGGTCCGTGGCGTTGCGGATGTCAGGTTAAAAGAGGATCTGCCCCGATCGAACATACGAATGCATGTTGTCTGGGTTTCGATATGTTGTGTGCTTCAGCTTTTCCTGGCTACTTAAAAAATTAGAAGAATGCCCCTGATAGTCAGTCTGGCAGTCAGCTAGTTAATTTATTTGCTGTCGTGCCTTTTGCAACACTTGGCCACAGACCACAGGTTTCTGGGACCCACTATGCCTTCTGCTAAATCTTTTTCTAGATCTCTTCTCCCATGCTTTATCAGCTGCCGACTATTCCTTCTCACACCTGAAGAAGGCTGCACAACCGAAACGTTGTGTTTCTTTTCATCTCTTTTCAGCCATGGAATAAACCTTTGCTTGTTCCTTTGCAGCCTACGTCTGCCGACGCAGCCCCCTGCTTGACCTATCACAGATTTCTATAGATGGTAATATACTAACAGTTGACTGTTGGGTACAGAGGAGAGGAAACCGGAAACTCCCAGGGTGAGATAAAAAGTCTCCAAGGGTCCCAGGCCCAGTGGTAGTTCTCCCAACACAGCACTGTGCTCAACAGCACCACGTGCACCAGAACAACAAATCTAGAAGCTCCTTAGCATGTCTAACTACGTTCAAGATTCCTACTGTAAGTCTAGTTTGCTCGACCTTCATAACACCAATTTATAAACTCCTGAGTTTGGGTTAAACTACACTGGGATATGTGGCCTTAATAGCATGCTCAGATCCTTTCCAAAGGCCCGATTAACTGCAGTTTGCTGTGCTAGTGGTCCGCGTCTAAGGATTTGGCCCCTAGCTGGAAAGGGACTTACTGTACTTAGGTAGTCATGCCAAACTCCTCAGCAAACAGAGGTACAGTACACCTGGAACTGTAAATACCCGAGAATACAATCTGTTTCTGTCAAAGGTGCATTACACTATAAGGAGACATAGACTTAAGTGTATTTGCATCAGCCATTGTGTTTCCATGGGTTGTATTGCCACATAAGCATTTTGAAAACCTGTTATAAAGCAAAAAGCCATTTCTGGTTCCTATGGTTACTGATGACCACCAGTGAACAAGATCATATCAAAGGGACGTTTGCTGCCATGAATTTATTTTGGGTAGAGGGTCTTTTTTAGTGTTAAGTGTTAGTTACAGTGTTACTTTACACTAAATGTGTATTGGTTAACCTGTACTCTGTGGAAATTCAATGCCACATGTCACCAGATGCATTGCTCTGAGATAAGATAGTTTTCTTCTCTAGACCCTGGCATCTATAAGACCAGAGGAGGAAAGGAAAAGAAAGAATTCGATTTTCAAACAACGTACCACCATCAAAACAATAGTTCCCTCCTCGACTTAAAAAAAACAACTCTTCCATCCTGCCAGTGCATACAACAGTAACATTGTTTTGACAGTGACGAAAAAAAAAATCGATCCTAGAGGCTGTTTTGAATTAAAATCCTAAGTTTTACTTGATGGCGCAACAGAAGTCACCTGGAAACTGATACACAAGAAAATCCAGTTGCATCAGCTCTCCTCAATTATTTTTAACTTGGCCAAGCAAATCCTATCTCAATAAGTCACTAATGCTTTCATGCAGCACTTAACATTTCCCCTTGCTCATTTAATACAACTTGAGTTTTTTTTGGGGGGGGGGGGGGTTTGTTCACTTGTGTGATAAGTGTACTGATGAAAGGATATAGCTATGATCCCCTGCTTCCTACACTCTAAATGATAAGTAATTGATACAGATTGCCAATTTTGTTTTTGTTCGGTTTCCATCAGTTTTTATTGATATACTGTATATATTCCTAAATATACTGTGGGAAATTCGAGTCATATCACTTTTCTGTTTTAACGGATAGATGTGAAATGCTCCTATCATCCAATTTCTGGCGTCACTCTTCATATCAAGTGTGATCTTCTGTGAAGGAGCCTGTCACGTTTCGGTAGTTCTTTCTGTGTATCTGCATTTGTTAAACAGAAAAGCGGGGAAAAAAGAGAAAGGGAAAGAGACCACAAGCAACTCGGCAAGGAGATTGAAGAGTGCCACGTTCTGAAAAGGGCTGTCTTGGCAGATAACTCAGGGACTCTTTCCATGCTGTCCCTTCTCGGTACGCTGGCATGAAGAGGCGGTGGTATTGTGGTGATGCCACTGGAGTTTTTGCTCAGAGCGCCACTTGCTTGCGGCCGGCGTTCCCAGACAACCACGGCTTTCGGTTTCTTTTTAATGACTGAACAGTGTTTGCTGGAGGGCTGGCTTATCCCTTGGTCCAAAAACGATTTGGGGGTCCTCTAGACGGGGCGGGGGGAGGGGAGAGTTGGAGGGTAGGGTGGGGGGCGTTGTGTCAGCAGGGGGGTGGCCCTGTATTTCGCGGCACACCACCTCTGTTGTGGTTAAGCCTCCTGTGCCATAGCCTTCTCCTTCTCCTGTGAACACCTTTCCCCTTACTCCTCCCGGCCCCCAGCTCCAAGCAGTTCTTTCCCAGATGTGTTTAAACTCCCATGATCACACACAACGCGGTTTGTAAATGATATCAAAGCCAGATGTTGGCGGGGTGCCCCCCATACCGCATGCCGCTGCCAGCCAGGAAATCTAGGTCTCCTTTTCGTTCTGCCTTTTTTCCTTGGCTTTTAAATTTTCGTCTTATCCCCTTTCAGTGGGTGTCCCCCACTCATCGGAGGCTGGCGGGGTGCTGTCCAGGTTGTACTGGCCCACAGTGCAGCCCAGTCTGTCCCTTGCCCAGACGGAGGGTGTGTCACAGGCTCTGCACTCTGTGAGCAGTCCCGTTCTTGAACGGTGTCATTCATTTGCTGGCGAAGTGCTTGCAGAACTACACTGCTTGGCTACACTGCTCTCATTTAATGTCTCGGGTTCTCACTGTTTGAAATGGATGCGGCCGGGATTGCCTGTCACACAGATAGCCGCTAAACAGAAAAGTGTGACTGATGTGTTGCACAAACCACAAACGAACATTACACTAGCGGAATGGTTGTATAGACCTCTCGATGGCTCTTTTCAATCTGTTCCTCATCAGCTTGAAAATGAATCCTGAAGGCAACAGATGGCCAAGGGTTCAAAGAAGGTTTTCATGTCATGCTCTTTGCCGTTATCTTAAAATATTGCTAATTCTATGCACAAATTCCTGAAACCTCTCACTGGGCTTGACGTGGTATGCAGGGTTGTGACAGAGGAATTTCCGAACCAGATTCCAGTGTGGAAACTCTGAAAAAATGAATGACACGTATATATTTTTTGAATTTTTGAAGATGGAAACATATCAGTTTCTGTGGGGAACACTTGGACTTGAAGCCTCCAAATTCTTGCAGCTGAATCTGAAAAGATCAGATCATTTTTTGTAACTCATCTGTGATGAGGGAGCTCTGATTTTAAAACTGAAACACCCATGACATGTTTCAAAACAGGTGTGTGCACATGTGTAGCTCTGATTTCTTCCCCAAGGCTTCTCTTTGATAAGCATTTAGATGTTGTTTGATAAAACACTATTGTTCTTTGCTCTGGGAGGCACACTGTTGTACAGTGTGTCTATTAGACTGGAGATATATATATATAGCTTATCAGCCATTTGCCAAAGTACACTGTGGACAGGAGGCATGCAAATTATCCGTGGGGCTTTGGAAAGAGGTGGAACAAATTTGGCTCGACAGAAACACCAGTATCGGCCTGGATGGTGTTCACACTGTCCTTTTTCAAAATGTGGGATCCTAGAGTGGTTCCGGCACATCTTTAATTTCCGTAGACTGCAGATACTGTAGCTTCAAAGATGCCCATTATGGCTGGATCAGTAGGCAGGGCAGATCATTACAAAGATCTACGTAATAGATCATCTGACCCAGTAAATGAAAAATCCAGGCATATTTTCCTTGTTTTTCTGATTACAAGGTGGATACACAAGTACAGTCAGGTAGATGGACAGACCTTATTTTATAGGAACTTTATACTTTGTCTTTATAAATGACCAAAAAGGACATTTAAGGTACATAACCAGGACTATTTCCATTTACCCCACTATAGCTGCAAACGCCTCCTCTTGGCACTGTGCTTTCATTGCACCAGGTCTGTTTACTGCTCCCTGATGGCCATGCCATCTCTTTAGTTGTTACTGCTGAACGCTTTAAAATATATATATATATTTATTTTTGAATTTATATTCATGAAATATGTCCAAACTGCTGGATAAGCAGAATGTGTTGATTTGATTTCTAATAACCTTTTGAAATAAATGGGCCTTCTCTTCCTGCGACAAATTTCTCACACTGCAGCTCCTAATTAAAGGGTAGAAGGTGTTGGGGGGGCAGGGGTGTTGTAATTTCCTTGAAGAAGTGGGGAGCACTGTTTTGTGTGAATGCGTTCAGGGCTGCCTTCCAACACCAAGAAGCCTGCTAGGTTCAGTTTCACCTGGGAACGGTGCATTTAATGATCCTGAAAGTCTCCTGATTCTTGCTTTATTCTCAGAGGGTTTTGCAAGGTTTTTGCTTGTATGGTTTTCATACTTTATTAGTAAATGAAAAGCACACGGATTCAGCCCTTTTCTCTTCAGGCTCCGCCTTGCATGGTCGCTTCATGGTGCTCGTTTAAGATTTTGGGGGCAAGAGAAGTGAGGGTTTGTTAACCTCCTCAGCAGTAACCCAGCATGGGGAGCAAATCCCATAGGAAAGGCAATAACCTACAGTCTGGCTGCACACTTTCAGAGTCAAGGTCAGTGGTGAAAGCCTGAGGTTTGTCTTTTCGATATGTGCATATGACTGCCATCTGGGGAAAAGTGACGTTTGGCTTCAAACATTCGGGGCGATGGGCCGTCTTGTCAGCTGTAGTGCGCGTTCAGAATGTCAGCCACTGTAAATGCAGAGTGCTGTTGAAGGAAGGGCTCTAAAGGCAAGAGGCTCAAGAGACACAAGGTTTGTGCTGTCTGGAATGTGACAGAGAGCTGCTGTGCTTTGCTTCACGGTCCAAAACTAAGGCAGCCACCTGGTCGTTTCTTTTTATTAGAGCGCTGGGGGGGGGGAGTCAGGTCTATCTGCTGTGACACTGTCTGTCCCTCCCTAAGAACTGAGAAGCTGCAAGTCCCACCCGCTGCTGTTGGAAAAAACAAGCTCAAAACCTTCAAAGAGGAAGAAGTGGCCTGAGAGAATGGCAAGCTGGGGGGTTTGTGTTTCAAAGCTGCCAAATGCAAAACCAACTGATGCTTTTGGGTGGCGCGTTACTCCGGTCCCATTTACTTTTGAACCCTTTTAGACAGCGGGCATTGTCCTGCAGGACCTGTGGAAAAACAGTCCTTTGCTCAAGGGTATTGCATAAGGCGAATAACAAATCCTTGATCCAGGGTGACTCAGGGGGACCCAGTGAAGGCGGGAGTCCTTCTAATGGAGGAGCAGGAAAAGGAGGCACTGTAGAATCTGAGAGACTGGTTGTTTAATGTGGAAAGATGAGCAGTGAAGCAGCGTCGTTTTCGAAGTACAAGTTCAATACAGAATAGTTCTGGAGCACTACTCTGGGCACTGTCCTCTTGTTTCTTTGATGACCCCATGTTTTGTTTAGAATCTGATGGGATTTGGACTTCACGGTGGCAGTGATAGGTTTCACCAGGCACTGCATCCATTGCAAAGGAACAAGTGATAGGTTTGTTCCATGCTGAAAAGAGAAGAAAAAAAAAACATCTGAAGAAAACTCCACGGCCTAAACGTTGTGTGTTCTCTCTTCTCGTTTCAGCATGGAATAAACCTTTTACTTGTTCCTTTGCAGCCTATGCATGCTGACGCAGCTCCCCACCTGAACTGCATCCTTTGCAAGCTGTTTTCGTTAAAAACACCTGTGATACTGTGAAAATAGCAACTAACTGGAATCCAATTATGCAGTTATATATATATATTTTATATACAGATGCTGCCGGCATGTTACAACATCATCCTCAGACCTTCCTTACGTCTCGTGAAAACTGAATCGCCAAACCAAATCCTTCTGCCCAACACCATGCTTGGCAATGAGAACACAACCTAACTAAAAATGTTGTACTGTCAGTGCCAGAATTCTGCAATGCGAAAGGTCAGAGCTGTGGTTTGGGAAGAGGTTAGAATTGCATTATTCTTGAGTCCTTTCCCTTGCTTGCCCCTTGCAGAGCCAGGACTGTGACTGAGCGGAACATATCCAAGGCTCGAGTCCCTGCGGGCCAATACGATTTCCTGGGGGCAGCGAGTGGATGTGACTGAACACGGGGCGTGTGCGTGTGCCTTCAGTCTTCGGTGCTAACATTTCAGCTGTGGCTAGGGCAACTAAAACTTCACCAAACAGGGAACCGGGGCTATCTGTTGGCAGGTGATGAGTCGCTACGGGGGGTACCTTCTGGTGGAAAAAGTGTCACTGTCTCTTTAAGAAAGCTGGTATATTTGGTTTGGTGTTTTTTTTCCCCTCAGACCTGTGCGGCTCAGGCACAGCCCCTTTCATAGGGTCTATTTTGTTCTTAATAAAATGGATCTCAGTGGCCTGGACGACTGGCAGGCACCCAGCTCCAGTGCCTAAAGAATGCAAGCCTTCATTCAGTGACAAACAGCCACTGCACGGCCTTCATTACCTTGGAGGGGGGGAGGTTGGTGCTGGGGTGTGTGTGTGCGTATGCAGAGGTGAGGAGGGGGTTGGGGTTCCTCAGTGGTCCAGACACAGCGCCCTCTCATGCAGTGCCCCCTATTCTCCTTGCCCTCTCCGCATGTCTGACTGTCAACCCTGGAGACATCAGTGGACATGGAGTAAGGTTTGTCAGTAACGAAGGCCCCCCCGCCACCCCCATCTGCCTAACAGGACGGCCACCGCAAAAACTGAAGCAGCACTCTTAAAGGCAACAAGGTTGGGTGGGCTTGTTGGGGGGTGAGCTGCCCTCTTGCATATACACATAAAAGCCTTCACCTCATTGAAAACCGGCTGTTGCTTAGCTTTCTTCTTGAGGTGGGACATAACTGGGTGACAAACAGCGCACGCACTGTCATGTCTTTCTGTGGAGCCTGGCTGTTGGCCTTAGTTTCGTCAAGAAGGAAAGGAGAAGTCCGTCTTTAAGCTCATCCGGGGCCGGTCCTCTCTTCTACGTAAATTTTGACAAACCTGTTTTGCAGTTCCTTTTCTTTATCACAGTTCTCGATTCAAGTGCTGCAACATGGTCGGCAGTCGTAGCCCCGGGTGGTATTCTGTTCGATTTGCTTGAGGCAGCGCCGCCATTTCTGCATCATTAAGTGCGGATTGCTGCCAGCTGTTCTTGTCCTTATTTCTGACTCTTCTACGTTATCCTTTCATTCTCTTTTGCTCTTGTTTTCTTCTCTAGCATCGTGAGAAGAATCCATTGTGTTTTTATATAGCCCCTGCCTTCTAAATGGATGAATTTTAAAGCCCTTTACAGTACATACAGGAGGGGAACCACTTTATCCACCCCTTATAATGGGAATCATTTCATTAGTTCAATAAAGGACAAACCTTGAGTGGAATTCTACCAGGACACCAGAGTTAACACCAGGTTGGGCGGAGTGGTGGCTCTGTGGCTAAGGATCTGCGCCTGTGGCTGGAAGGTTGCCAGTTCAAATCCCGCTGCCGGCAGAGGAATCCTACTCCGTTGGGCCCCTGAGCAAGGCCCTTCACCCCAGCTGCTCCAGGGGCGCTGTATAAATGGCTGACCCTGCGCTCTGACCCCAAGCTTCTCTCCCTGTCTGTGTCTCTCATGGAGAGCAAGGTGGGCTATGCGAATAGACCAATTCCTAATGCAAGGAATTGTATAGGGCTCAAAAAAGTGATCTCAACACCCACAGTCTGAGACAAAGAGAGTCATGGGATTCCCGATCAAATGCTCAGAAATCTGGCTTCATGTCGCATTTAAAGGACATCACCTCCTACTGTGCACGGTCCTCTAATCATCACACTAGAGCAATGGGTAGGAACTGCTGTTCCAGCGTGAAGAGTTCCGCCCCACGGGTCCATCAGCACCAATCACCGCAGTTTTCCTCTGCGTCATACATCCCTATATTCACGTCATATCACCCCCATCCCAGGCTCACCTGAGCATTTCTTTCAGTTGCATATGTTTTGCTGCTTCTGTTGACCCGAACTATTATTGGTTGCTGCTAGGTGAAAGTTCCAGTGGCATCCAGGACCAATGGAACAATGGGACCCTGTGGAAAACAATGCAGAAACCCAATCTGTTGGAATTGTTGTTGTTTCAGCAGTGGTTCTTAATGCGACACATGTGAGAATGCTGGAAACAATGAGTCATATGTCACCATGTCCCCTAACTGTTTTTGGTAGCTATGTTGGCGGCTGTCATTTAGTTTTTCCTAATTAAGTGGCTTGGGATTTTCTGAAAACAGCCTTTTTTTTGGCTTTAGGCTCGAAATGTTCTTCTGTGTTTTATTACAGGGTTTGAGCAGTGGAACCATTCATTTGCTAAACAAAAGAAACTTGATCCAAAAATGTCCATTAGCCATACAACACAGAGAGAAATTTGGGCACAACGAAGCCTCCTCTTGTATTTACAGAGCCTCATTTTGGTGCATTCTGTCATCATTTATAGGTTTCGTAAAACAGTTGGAATGCGCACACAGCGCGATTTAAGAGCACTGGTTTATACCACCGCTGGAATATCAAATATGTTTTTTTTTTAAAAAAATGTAAATACATTTTGGCATAAGTCAGATTTCCAGATTCATTGATGCCCTGGAGTACTTTTTTTGTTTCCAGGGTGCTTAAAGACATCGGTTTATGTCACTGACAAAAGGAAATATCTGGAATTGAAGACTGAAAAAGGTTGTTGTTGTACACTTCTGTGTAGAAAATGTAGACAGTGCTGTAAACATGTGGGTCTAATTATTTATTGTTTTTATTTATTGTGCTATGTTTTCTACACAGGTGAAGGAACATTCTGAACCTAATGCTTTTAATATACTGTACATCTCATTTTTGCTGTCAGGAGTTTATTTTGTACAGTACAGTTTTTGTACAGTATTTTATTTATTTTGTTCAATATAACCTCCTCTAATTTATATTACTTCTAAAGAAATCTGCTGGCTGGGAGTTAGAAGGAGAAACTGAGGAATAATTGCTTTTGTGTTCATTTTCCTGACTGTGGCCGGGCAGTTTGACCCAGAGCACGGAGATGGGAAATTGACAGTAGCCTTTTTCATTCAACGTGTTTCCCAATCTGGAGCTATCGTCCACCCGCTTCTCCCTGCGCCCCTGTGAAGCAGTAGAGGGATGAGGGCCAAGTGCACATCAGCCCTCCCTCCACGCTGTCCAGCTATATGTTTTGTTTCATGTGGTATCGGTAGGAGAGTCAGTAATAGAGTAGCAGGTAACCAGCACATTCCAACCAAGATTGTCCACGATTTTCTAGGCTTAATGCACCACAAACACATTGTCTTTGGGGGTGGGAGCAACCACCAGGACCAGGAACCCTGGTGTTTTTTTTTCTCTAAATGGGAGATGGTGTTTTCCTGTCCTATCTCCCCACATGGGGCATGTTGCAGTACAATAGTGCCAGCTACTACTGTAAGTTGTTGAAGCACTCTATGTCTAACTGTTGAATGGGACATTATAACAAATCAACTGATTGATGGATTTTTCCTATTCTTCAGTCTGTGGACTACCTGATGGTCTCAAAACCTCCTGTCACCAGAACGGCAAAGCCTGCATCGTTCTTCTGTAAGGGGAATCCCTTTCGGTCCACAGATATTCCCGTGATTCGAAGTCTGGGTGGCTGCGCTAGTTAAGAAGCTCATTTGAGGCACCTTTACAGCCTGAGCCACTCAGAGGCCCAGTGGGGTGTGATTTCCTGATCAACGTGTCTTACGCCACGAAAGTTTGAAGAACATGGTCACTGCTGCAACAGAGCTTTCCAGTGCAGTAAAGGAATGGGTCATGAAAACTACCCATCCTTCCCAGACAGAGAGAGAGAGAGGAAAGAGAAGAGGAGTTTCTCACCCTTCTAATGGTTAGAAAGGACACAAGTCTACCATCAAGGCACCACAATCTCCTCAGCTTCCAAACGCTGTCACTTTTACTGTAAATCATATGTGTTTCTGAATGATCTTGTTCTCCACCCTTTTGAGAACAGTTTTTGAGCCTTTTGCTGTAATATGTTTTAGTGTTACAATTAAAACACTCCTTTGGGTCTCTCCTAATCCCATCACTTCATATAATGTGCACATCAGGACACACCAGGTTATAAGATTTTAGCGGCAATTTTTGGGAATCTCGAAATTGGATTATTATTTGCGCATGACTACATTACTGAGTTTGCGTTTCCATCTGATCTCTACATAACCTTGAAACTTACAGATGCTGAATTCTAGGCTTCGAGAAAACAACACAGGTCGTCCTATTCTTGAGTTTGTTTTTTTTGACAGATGCAAAAGCTGTCAATTGCGCCACGCATGCAAAACGCTAATAGTGAGAGGAATTGAAATGATTTTGAAATTAATTTCTGAATTTCTCCAACCCTTGTGCGGGAGTCGGCCTGCCAAGTTGACCAAGCTGCTGAGTGACATAACCACCCCCTTTGAAGTCGGCTACGGTCACTGGAACGAAAACAAAAACAAATTTGTCCTTCCTGCCTCCCCCTCCTCTTTTTGTTCCGTTGAGATAACACTGAGCCCTGCTAGCCCAGTAACACTAGCCTGTCCAGAGGAATTTGCGATGTGAAATTTTAATTGGAGATGCTTCAGCACGGTTTGGAATGATGTTCCTCTCTTTGGCGCACCACTGTGGAGGCAGGTGGCTATCGGATGAGGTCATCGTGTCGGTGGTTGGATGGAGCTCAGTGTTGGCTGGGATTGGAGTCATTCAGTCGCCAGTTTCTCTCTCCTGCCATGATCCTGTCACTGTGCAGCCCTGCCCCGTTAAACTGGGGCAAGTACGGTGAAAGTGTCCAACTTCCCTCTCACACTCCCTGCCTTCCACATGGTGCCGCACAGTACTGCTGTGTTTGTGTCCCCCCTTTGTGCTTGGTGGTGTGCTTCTCATGCAGTATGATCTTTACACCAGCGTTGCCATTTACCGTACAGCATGGTACAACATGGTAAAACATGGTGTAAAGACTCCCTTTTTTAAAGGGCTTCAAATACATTTGTACAATTGTTATAAAGAAATTTGATGTAAATGGACAGAGTCTGATCTAAGTTGAAAGTGTCGGAAGAAATCCGTCTGGCCTGATTTTTTGGACATATTGGTCTTTGATGGTTGTTAGCAATGCACGTCCACTCGGTTCCTGACAATTTTTTAAGTGCTATACTGTGACTGGACACTGTACTGATATATTAACCATATCTTGAATTATGTAAGAGTTAGAAATGTTTATATTATTGTATTTTATGTTGATTTTATATGCTGTATTCTGTACAATACACCACCATTTTCAGTAATGTACTGTAATGTACTGAATCAGAGCTGGGAGGGTCAGTGTCCATCAGAGTTTGCGGGCTCAGTGTCCATCAGAGTTTGCGGGCTCAGTGTCCATCAGAGCTGGGAGGGTCAGTGTCCATCAGAGTTTGCGGGCTCAGTGTCCATCAGAGCTGGAGGGTCAGTGTCCATCAGAGTTTGCGGGCTCAGTGTCCATCAGAGCTGGGAGTGTCAGTGTCCATCAGAGTTTGCGGGCTCAGTGTCCATCAGAGTTTGCGGGCTCAGTGTCCATCAGAGCTGGGAGGGTCGGTGTCCATCAGAGCTGGGAGGGTCAGTGTCCATCAGAGTTTGCGGGCTCAGTGTCCATCAGAGTTTGCGGGCTCAGTGTCCATCAGAGCTGGAGGGTCAGTGTCCATCAGAGCTGGGAGGGTCAGTGTCCATCAGAGCTGGGAGGGTCAGTGTCCATCAGAGCTGGGGGGTCAGTGTCCATCAGAGCTGGGGGGTCGGTGTCCATCAGAGCTGGCGGGTCGGTGTCCATCAGAGCTGGCGGGTCAGTGTCCATCAGAGCTGGAGGGTCAGTGTCCATCAGAGCTGGAGGGTCAGTGTCCATTAGAGCTGGAGGGTCAGTGTCCATCAAGCTGGAGTGGTCGGTGTCCATCAGAGGTGGGGGGGTCGGTGTCCATCAGAGATGCCCAGGAGGAGGTGCGGAGTTGCGGGGCGGGCAGGCCGCAGCAATGCTGACAGACCCTGATGAATGGACCAACAGCTGGGGAGGGGAAGAAAGGGACAGCCTGTGGCAGGGGAGAGAGCAAGGGGGCTCTGAGGGCCTTTGTGACGGCCCGCCGCCCGTCCCGCTCCAGCTGCTGCCCTCTTTCATTATATTACGTTTCAAAACAAAGCCACTCACACACAGAGCGCGCTCGTCCCGCCACACGTGAGGCCTGTGGCCGCTGCCAAGTGTGAGCTCACTCCTCCGGTATGGCCACAGCCAAGCGGTGTCGGCAAACGGCAGCCGCTCCCCTGCACACACACACCGCACACGGCCTGTCACACACACACACACACAGCTCCCACACACACCAGGGCAGCTCGGAAAGCTGGAGCCAGATATAGAAGGAACCACTACTCACAGCTGCAGATATAAGTATTGGCACCGAGCTTCTTAAATGAGTAAATGTTACAGGAACATCTTAACTGCCACCTGCCAAGATGAATGAGCATTCAGTACCACTTGTAAGGACAAACTCAGTATAGTTTAACAAACAGTATTTATTCGAACTGTGACGAATCTTGTTTCAGGTACAGGGTGCAAAGCCATATGTTAGTGTGTAGACCGGGAGGGTTAAATGCAGTCACTATACTGTAGCTCATCGTCTGCACTTTGACTTTTGCAGCCAGACCAGAGTAGATACTTGAAATGAATTAAAAAAACAACAACACAATTTTGATACCTTGAACAATCTTGGATTTTAACACTCATAAATGAGCGTTTCCCTCCCTTTAATTGTCTACTTGCAATAAAGAACATATAAAACGCAACAGCCTGAAGAAAAAGACAGTTTCACAGTGATGACTTATAATAGATGTATCAGCAATGGCCTCTGCTGTTTCCTCCTATAATTGAGCGAATCTTTTTCAGACCCCAGAGGCATTTGGAAACATCCTGAGTGTGTGCCGCATACCTGATACATTCTCAATTGGACCAAGTAACATTGTCTCTTGGGTTTTTTTCCTTGCTTACTGGAACTAATTGGCCTAATTATTTGATCAAATTGGAAAATAATATATTGATTGATATATTTTATAGTTTTAAGCTGTAATCAAAAACCCCCGCAGCCCTTCAGGAAATGAGATTGTCGGCCCTGGTGGAGACGGAGAGAATAATTGAGATTATATCCAGCTGTCTGAGGATCTTTCTGAGCTGGTACAAGAAATCATACATAGATATGGACTCGTAGACTGGCTACACTGCTCTCCCATCACACTGTACCACACACGAAACTGTCTGACAGATGCGCTTAGAAGAGAAGTTCATGGTGTCCTTGTCCTTGTGTCTGTACACAGTGCATCCAAGGTCATAATTGTTTCACAACAATTTAATAATTATGGAGCTCATTGAAGCAAAATCTTGGAAGTAAGCAGGCTACGTCTTCTGCAAGCAATACTCCGTCATAGAAGGGTTATAGATATTGGACACATTCAGGTAAGAGGGGCAATGTCTACCATGTTAATAATTAACTGGACACAGAACTATCCCTCGCATAGAATCAGAATCTACTTGATTGTCAACATATAGTGGAAATTTTCCTTTGGCCTCTCTGAGATGACAAATGCAGAATGCATAAACCATCCAGTGGACTATAGGAGGTGTAAACACTCAATGGAAGATAAATAATGATCCAATCCAGTTGCAAATACAATAAAGTACACTTTCAGTCTAATACAAACGTTTAGATTCAAGTGTGACATATAGTATGTACGCTTTCAATTTAGTGCTCTGAAGGGAGTCATCCATTAGAGTTTAAAAGAGTAATGGCTCTCAACGAATAACTTCTTCAAAATGTTTTTGTAACCTTTGGCACTCTAAACCGTTGGACAAAGGTAATTTTTCAGACTGGAAGTGGGGTTACACTTCACTGTAAGTAAGTGGGTTTCTTAGAGTGCACACAACTAAGAAACACTTGGGAGGTGATGCTCTTACATCTGTGCTCACAAGGGGAACAAGTCAGATGCATGAATGCTGGTTTTCTGGGTCGGGCATTTGGAATCGACTTTCAAACTGAGGCAGGTGAAACATTTGTAAGAGGAGGATCTCTGCTGATTTCTTAGGTCAGCCCACTGGAGGGCACTGTTGTAAAGAGTCAGATTCTGCTGTCATATACTGTAGCTGGTATTAATATTCTGAAATTTGAAACTGTGGCTGTGAGGAGACAGTAGTACTGGGTAAATTGAGGCACAATGAAGCCTTCAGGAGTACCCTGATCTGATGTTTTTAAAATCAGAAAATTTTCATGTGAGCGATACTCCCCTTGTTGCTTTAATATTTTTGCCCATGTCTCCTGCTCTCACCTGTCCAAGTTTAGTAGTTATTTTATGCCCTGAGCTAGGAGGTGTTCAGATAAGTGGGTGTCTTCTGATCTGAGTGCTGTGTAGAGCTGCCTTTTCCATACCCATGGGTGCAATCAGTTGACTGCTGAGTACCATGCAGTTGCAAGACTGACAGCCACAAGGATCCATCAAGGTTTCTATTGACACTGTGGTTTTAATTTCAAATGCATGATTTAAAATGTTAACATTTCTATTCGTCAATAGCCCATGCTATTCACTGACGAAACCTTTCAGATACGCGAGACAAACTTGCTACAAAAATGAATGTTTTATCAGTGCCGGGAAAACTTTTCTAGACCATTGCAGGACTTCTTCATCCATTAAACATGGATGTTCTAGTTCAATTAAAGAAATTAAGAAGGCTGACTGGAACTCTTTGACAAGGGGCATGAAGACAGTGCTCGTATATGTGGTTCTCCCCAGCGTTTGTGTGTGCACATTTAGCTGGGATTGCTGATAATTTTCTGCTTCTGGTACATGACTCATCAATTTCCCTACGGGATTAAGTATTATCTATCTATGACCATTAACATGCATGGGATGTAGTTCTGGGCAGATTGTGATCTTGATTGGGACTAGACAGACATCACACATCCCTTAACATCAGCCAGACCTCCATTGCTGTTCTGTAATTGGCCACCAATCACTACAGATCGTAGGCCCCTCGATGGCTGTCAACGACAATAATGGGGACAGTCGACAAAGGCTCAAGCTGTTCCCAAGGTTCAAACCTCCTCCCGACCAAGGCAGCCCTACAAGAGGGAATATGACCAGCCGTGCTCTGTGCAGTGTTACAGGACCCACTTACTGAGAGGAGACCTTGTTCTGCAGCCTGTCCATGCCTCAGTCCCCCGCCTCCCTACCGCTACATCCCTCTCCCCCCTCCATTGCTGTCAAAGCTAGCTTATGCACTCCGCTAAGTGGTGCCAACTGACACTTCTCTGAATTTCCTACTCGTTAATTTTTATTGGCGTGTTTTTACACCGTCTGTATAAATACAATTCCCGAAAAGCTCAACCACACGACCCACCCCCCCCACCCCCGCCCTCCAAGCCAATTTCCTCCTTGCATCCCTCTGCTCTCCTCCCCCAATTTCCATGATACCAGTAAAACAAGATAAGAATACATGGTTTGGCGTCGCTTTCTCTGGACAGTGGCAGTATTTATAGCCCCAGTCATGTCCGCTGAAATGAAACACAGCAGCTGGGAGAGTTGTGCTGGATTCTCTCTCTAAGTCCCACACTTTCCCCCACCTACGTCCATTCTATACCTTCTGTCTTAACCTTTCCCTAGTGCTCTCCCTTCCTCTATTCCTCTAGCTACTTCTTGTCTTTCTGCTGTAGTTGTTCCATTACACGTTCTCATTGCAAAAGAAGCTCAGAGGGCTTCTGTCTCCAATACAAGAAAAACCCCAAGCTTTTCCTATAACTCTAGGTTTCCTAGAACACTTCAAATTGACATGCTCTGGTAGTTTTGATGATCAATTTTAACATTAAGGTTAGTGTGAGAGTTTTTGGCATAGCTCTTTCCCCTGTCTATTTCCAAGGGACTTCTTGCATGGAATTGTGGCACACTGCTCTGTAGGTCTCATGATGGGTCTGGTGTTCCTGGCATTCTGCACATCAAATGTCTGAGTGCCTGAGGGCCCAACCTTGGCTTGGGATAAACTAGGAGCAGAACGTTTGTGGTCTTGGATTATAAGAGGGCTGATCATTGCTGCAGTCGGGCTTGTATTGGGAGGCTCTTGGCAATTCCTTAGTGATGATGCCACATGCTGTAGAATTATGAGGTGTTGATCTGTAGGGCCAAGCTCCCCTCCATCTCCCAATGTCCTCCTTTACTATTCAGTAGTTGAGATTTCCATTGACATTTTTATTCTCCTTCAGATTTGACAAAGTTCATCCAAGCATATGGAACGATGCATTGTGAAATATCAAAGCCAGTTGAGGATACGGAAATAAGGAGCTTCAGCATCTGTCCTTTATCAGAAAGCAGCTCATTCTGGTGGATGCTGTGGAAATGGAGCCCTTCTTGGAAGCATCATGGGGCCAGCTTGGACCCATGACCCCTCTGCCAATTGGATGTGGTTTTTGCACAATGTTGGGCCATCGGAAAGGGGCAATTTAAAACCTAGCTAGCAAGTGTGTAGGTGGGTCGATGCAGCAGCATTCATGTGCCATTATAGAGCCCCTACAGAGTAACAAAAAATAGCTTTGTAGAAATCTCAGTGTGAGGAAGAACATGATGCTAATTCTGCAGCCCCACATGGTCCCTGTGGAAACAGGACAATTTTCACACTGTAGTCGAAAGCTCCCACATGCTGTAGATGAGTGGTGTGGTCTGTGTTCAAGATGGGATAGTCCAGGCAGATGCCCCCATCCGAAACTGATGCCAAGTTTCACTGTAAAACTGACCATCCCGATCTTTTTCTTGGAGCTCCATTGACACAAGGATTGGAGGACAAACACCAGTGTTCTTTGGCTGTCCAGCTCGCTTCTGCCTGGTTAAAAAGATGGACCCAAATGGTCTATTATAATGGTGAGTGTCTCCTGTGTTCAGAAAAAAAAATCTTGGGCAAGGAGTCTCTTTGCCTTACATCCTTGTGCCCAGTTCCCACTCCCAGACTGCCTGTGTGCGTGACACCCTGTAAGGAGAGCGCACAGTGCCAAGACTGCTGTGCCAGCCAAGCTGCAGATTGCACCCACAGGCCTGGAGTCGGTGAGAGATAAAAAGGGAAATTCAGTTGCCTGGTGAAGGCCTACTGCACCTTCACCGCCCTGGAATGCCTTATGTTTTATGGGGCGTTTTGATGGAAGTGCCAGTCCTTTAAAGCCCCCTAATTATTCCCTCCCACCTCTACCTTCCCCACTGCCTCTGTAAAACTGCACACTTGGCCTCTTAAAAATATCTGTTTACTATACTGGCGAGCGATCTGCTGCCTCATGCGCAGGGTTTATAGATCATGCTCTCTTGCCTACTCTTTCCTGCCCTTTCTTCTCTTCTCTCGGTCTCTCTCCATCTTTCTGTTTCTTGCTCACTGCTCTTCGGGCCTCTCCCGGCCGGTGTGCTATGCACGGGGGTGGTCCCAGAGAACGATGGTTTTTTTTCCCCCCAATTTATATTTTTGTAATTGTGTATTTAGCACTTTGGAAAAACCGGGGGATAAGGTTACCAGTTGTCATGCTTGCAGGCACCGCGGGTGCTGTGCCAGGAAAGCTCTCTCTGGCCTTGATCGCCGCCCCCCTCTTTGCTAATTCAGTCCTGGGCTTCTCTCTACCGGGGCTGGAATGGTGTGGAAAAGGCTCCTTTGTCCTGGTGCGAGGGTTGCCGCCCGCAGGGAGCAAATCTGAGATGGCCCGGCTTGTTTCCCTGCAGCCCTGAGCCAGTTTTAAACCCCATCTTCCCTGGAAGTGAAAGACTCTTAATGTGAGAACACTGGCAATAGGGCTGGAAAGCGCTTCTCCATCAGCGGTGAAAGAATCATATGCTGCATAGCAGGTAGTTGTTAGTGTAGAACATATTGAAAGCAAAGGATCAGAGGCATGGCATGTATCTACTGTACAGTGTGCTGCAGGGCCGGCTGAACCAGCACCTGTAATACAGTTCACTACTCGTTCATAATTTTTAAAACCAAGCTTCAGACCTTTGCGAGCTTGTGACAAAGCAAAGCGGGGTCAAACTGCTGTGATGGCCGTTGTGGCCATGGGGAAGCAGACGTGCCTTCATTCCAGATCTGTGTGCTTTCCGTAACACGGCTGGCCCCTGGATAATTTGGGGCTCAAGCCCTGGCTATGCCATCTTCTCTCTATGTGCGTCTCCCTGAGTCCGTTGGTGAATCTCCTTGCCCTCTGTCCTTTGGAATAACTATACCCCGTTCTTGGCAACTTTTAGCAGCTGAGTAGCTCTGCATAAGCCTCGTAGCCAAATGATTTAGAATCGCTACTGTGATGATCGTGTGAATGCAGCGTATAATGGAATATCTTTTTTGAAATATTGAAATTTAGGTATATTGTATATTGAAATATATACCTAAAATATATATTACATATTACATATCCTAAAATATATATTACATATTAAAGAAATATGTACAGTACATAGACAATACAGGTAGGTGTGCGCTTACATTAACCTAGTGTACACACACCACTCTGTTGCAAACAGGTAACCTGTTCTTCGGGACTTAAATTTAGTCAGACTGGAACTTGGATTATGTGCTGAAACTACTCTGCTGTTCTTAGGCCTTTTCATGAGCACGGATTGCTGAGTCATTATATCCGAGTGCTTTTGTGTAAATGAACAAAAACATAAACCTGCCCAGCAAAGGTGATGGTGTCGGTGGAGGTAGGTGTGCGTGAGAGAGAGAAATGAGAGGTCCGAGCTACGAGAGAGCCTTGAATTCATGGGGGGGAGAAAAAACAGCGGCGATAGCCTGAGCTCTGAGAGCAGCTGATACAGATCAAGAGGCAACGAGGCAAGGGAGACAGAAAGAGAGAGAGAGACTCGCTGTCTGTCAGGTAGCTGGAGAATCCCCTAAGCCTGGAGGTCTCCAGTTAAAAGGAAGAAGACCCCCCGTCTCTAATTGGGAGCATTACTGCCGAAAGACAACACTGCTTCTTTAATTTCAGGGTCAGAGGGCGTTGTATTGTATTTGTAAGGTCAGAGCTGGAGGTCACCTGTCTCTGACAGCCTTCCTGCTTCAGCGAGCTGGGTCATGCCACCAACATTGCCTGGAATTATCCGGGGCCACTAATAACAGGAGCCAGTGTGAGCCGGGACGCCGTGCCACGCTGACAGCAGCCCCTGCGCTCCCAGCAAGGAGCGCACACACGATGTCCCGTGAAGCAGAACAGGGCCCCTGCTTTAAATTTTGTCCCTGTTGGGTGTCAAATGCTCCCTTTCCTCCCTCCGTTATTGCGACTGCGGGCGTGATGGAGAAACTTCCTTTTGAAACTGAGGCGAGATGAAGATGACTTCCAGGTTGCCGGGGTTTTTGTACCCTGAATGTGCCCTCGTGACAAAATTGGGTGAGAGCTTTGCTCCCCATTTTATATATAGACGAAAAGAGTCGCAGACTGACTAGAAAATGTTGTCTTTTAGAACTCAAATGTTAATGTTTTATGTTGAAAACTGAAAACGGCCATTAGTTAATAGTTCAAGCTCAAACCACCTTGGATGAGTTTTAACATTCATGCAGCTGCTATTTCGATATCAGGTTTATGGCCCCTGTGCTTCTCAAATCTAGCTTTATCGAAAGTATACTCAGTCACCAGTCGGCAGAGACCAGGGTCCGACCTTAACCCTTACCAGAAATGAAAATAATGAAGTAAAACAAATCCAGTTAAAAAAGGTCCCGTGGCACTAGGGAAGAATACATTACGTGAATGCCCCTGCTTTAACATTTTGCCTAAAAAGCATGCGGTGTCATCAGCGTTAATTCTTCAGTTACACCTCTTCAAGTATCCACAATCAATGGAAGAAATGTTCGTTTTCAGTGTTTATGTGTTTTGACGCAACAGGGTTTTGAAGCTGGGAGGAGTTGGTGTTTGGTCTCGTGCCCTGACTCCTCGACTCCTACATCCTATCCTGAACTCTCAAAGGCACCGCCTTGTACCCAGTGGTCAGTGGTGTAGGTGGTGTCTATACTGGGAGAAGACTGAGAAAACGCCAAGCTCTGCAGTGGTCCAGGATGGAGTAGGCCAACAGTGCTTGATTCCTACATTCTAGCATGTGTTCTGGTTAAAACTGCGTCAAAATTGCCCGCTTTGTTGTTTCGAGTTGTCCGTGTGCCAGTCCCTGCTAAACTATTCATTCTGCTTGACGAATGTCTGCTTTCTGCTTGGGCAGTTTTTTGACGCACATGCTGACTATTCCAGCAAAACAACCTCATTGAACAAAACCTCTAGAATCACTAGAATCTGAATTAGACTAAAAATGACAAGAGGAGTGTATTGGTATTATACCAGTGGGCATGTGGCGACAGTATATTTTCTCCACATTTCATGCCCTTCATTAAAAACTAAAAAGTGGAGCTGTTTTAAAATAAAGTAGAAATCACACAGTGGTTAGATAAAGTGTACAGGATATACCAAGAAGTGAATTAAGAATATTCAGGATTTAAATTACTGAATTATGGTATCTTCAATGCTTGGGAATTAGATCAGATTATGCTTGATTAATCTCAATCAATCAGGTAACACGAAACCCAGGGTTTCCTGTGATCCTCCTGTACTGAGCTGAAATGGGGCTGCTGTCCACTGAGCCCCCAGCCCCCTGGATGGACCACACCAGTCACATGTGTTCTGGAAACAAAGAGGAGATATTTTGAGGTATATCCTGGCTGTCTGGGTTTGCTAATGCCCTCTGAAGAGAGCTGGATCGCAGATAAGCCCCCATTAAGACTGGAATGAGTTGAATTTAGCTCTGTCTGCGTGTGTGGAACTGAGTTTCCATGAAGTGTGCACAACACAGGCAGAAAGTCCTCAAGTTAAGCACATGGCTATAGCTCCTTTGTACCTAACAATAGCTGTTGCAACCAACGCTTGAACACCAGTAATCTGCTTGAGCACCTCATGCTTCTTTATCATCACCATTTTTATTATTATTATTCCTCACCAGTTTGCCTGGAGTTCCAATCTTCTGTGACTTTTTATGAAGTTATCCCTCAATTATGCACTAAGAAACAAGGAGGTCCTTCTGTGTAGACTTAAACTTTGTGCCATCTAACCCATTTAACAAATTACATTTGGAGCCCGTTTAACAAATTGTTGTTTTGTCCTGTGTCAAGACCAGTGAACTCAATCATTCTGCCCCTTACAAATACAATTGTAAGGTAAAATTTGTGTGAAATTCTACGTCCTTGAAAACTCACTGTAACCTAACATTTTTCTCTTTAATTACTGGAGTACCTACTGTATTTGAAATGGCCAATTCAATAAGGTAAGTAGGCAAATTGTGTAGTATCCAAGCAAACCTCAGTGTTTATTACATTTATCTTTAAGCTGCCTGAGACACTGTGTTGGGACATTAATAAAAACAGAAAAATTAGCAAAACCAGAGATTGTGCTTTAAGCTATAGTTCCCCAATATGAGTAATTCCTAGTTAATAAAGACCAAATCATGTTCTTAGCGCTTGAAATCTGTCAGCACAGATTACAAATTATGAAAAAAAAAACATTCTCTGGAATAAGGTGAACAGTGAAATTGTTTCTTTTTACCACATCTGTTCACAGTGTTTTCTTTCAATTGAAGGGTCAAGATAAATGAATTTTTCTGGCTACTACTGGGATTCTGTGAGTCCCCGCTGAGCAAAACAGTACTGCTCAAAACGATTCGTTTCCCCCTGCAGTGCTTGCTTGTAGCCATATCCCAGACTTCCAAGAAGTCATTTATCTGCATAAAGTCATGGTACCCAGCTTTGGCTGCTGGCTCACTAGGCCGTAGTTACAGTGTTTACATACCTGTATGGTCTCAGTTACCCAGTGTACCATTATAAGGGGCTCTGCCAATTTGATTGGGCTAAACTAAACTGTGATTAAGGTTAATTTGTGTCTGAAACCAGACCCACACCTGTGCCTTCAGAGGTTCCCACATAAACCAACATTTCAGAACGCTGAATTCTTCCTTCTGTGCTCTTACAGCAGGACGGTGAACGGTGCATGAAAAGGAAGGCGCGAGCTTGGCGAAGGCAGAGCAGGGTAAACTAATAAGAGCTGTGTGAAAAATGGGGATTTTGAGGTCTAATGCCTCGCAGAGCTCCAGACAGGTACCGCAGTGTGCGTGTGCTTGTTTACAGTATGTCCACGGGTGTCGATATGTGAAGGCCTTTTGTGTCATCTGCAGCGTGCGCAGCCCTCCCTTGGCACGGTTTTTCGACCCGGGAGACTACCTTTTTCAACGTCCAGCGTCCGCGAGACTCCCGCGTCCGCGCCCCCCCGCCGCAGCGCGTTCCGGGAAATTCACGAGCCAGCGCTGCAGTGAGCCCTCCTTTTACATTCCGACCCGTGACGACGAAGTGTCTCGAGCTGGCTCTCGAGCGGGTTCCTCCCCGCGTACGAAGGGGCCCCGAGTTGCTTCTGGTTCCGGGAGGGTTTGGAATCGAGAAGCTGGCCAGCTCGGTGGGGTGGGGTGGGGTGGGGGTTGGCGCTGCGTTTGCGAGAGGCCGTGGTCCTTCACCACAACAAAGGCGGTCTTCAGCCTCCGGGCCGGGCCTGGTGATCCCCAGGCCTTGCCCTTGCTCTGTCACTCTCGCTACAAATTGAGGTGGCCACACGCCAGCAGGAGGCACGGGTGGGAATGGAGGTGGCTGGCGAGTTGATGGTGGTGAGTCAGGGGGCGGGGTTCTGTCCCAGACACAAGTCGCTCAGTTTTTTGGAAGGTCTTTAGCCCACCCAGGAGGAAGGAGGGGGGGGGGGGTGTGTATGAGGCCCTTGAGGAACAAAGCCTCATTTCAGCCCCTCCAAAACAGGGGGCTTTATACAGGACGGGGGGCCCTCCTTGGCAACGAGATGTTATCGCAAAGATGCAATATCCCCTTCTCCGTGGGGGCAGCCCAGCTCTTGTACAGGCCTCGAGTGTTTCGAGAGCTCCTCTCGGGAGTGTGACCCCAGTAATTAGGACTCGGTGTGCGGCCGGGACTGGGGCGGCTACTGTATTCCAGTATGTTTACACAGGAGGTGTCTGTCTGTTTCAGAGCACATCCTATTCAATATCGGCTCTCTTTGCGGCGGGGGTGTTGCCTGTTCCTACCCAGATTTGTAGCAGGCTGCGGTTCCATATCTTCATTATTATTACTACTCACAGCATTGTTTAAAATGTTTATATTGGGCCGTCATACGAGACAGATCCGGGCCACGATCTGTCCACAGTCATGCCGGGAAGTTTTCCATGATTAGAATGGGTGTCCAGGATTACAGTCTTCTGAACTGCAGACTCGGAGCACAACCAGCAATATGTGAAATGCAAGCGGCCCGAGTAAAGATGTGAATTATGGACCTACATGGATTTTGTGGAATATCACTGGAATAATGTGTCATGCAGATACGTTCTTCTGGATATGTACCCATGCACGTGCTGGTGACTCACAGGGAAGGCTGTTTTCCCGGATTTTTGAGATCACATCTTGTTGGGGTGCAAGTCGAGCGCTGGTTGGTGGATCTGGAGGAAATCAGGCTTTTTGTTTTAACAGCAGAGCTGCCAATCAATTTTCATGCCCTAACCTGCACATAGTTAATGCCCTACCAGCCCACCGTCGCTTGTCAGTTCATGCACTGAGAGCTCCAGCCAGCGCCATACAGCAGAGTTTATGGTTCCTGCAGACGCACTTGTAGCCCATAGTGCTGCATGCTTAGACAGACCTGGGAAGATCCAGAGGCCTTAGTATTCCCAGGCCATTAAACGTCCACCCAAATCTGACTGTGCTACCTCTTGTATCCCAGGCATATTTCCGAAATGACAAAGGCCAAACTATTAACTGTAGAGGCAAACTCGTACTTCGAACAGCTACCTTTGCTGACCCGTTCTTTTCATTTAACATTTAACATTTCATCTAACATTTTGAACGAGCCCATCTCACAGCAGCACCGCAGCGTGGTGGCCAGAGGCATTAGGACATATTTTATTCAGAGATGCTCTGTTGATTTACTGGAAGTCTACTACAGTAAGTGCAGAGAGAGATTTTTCACATCGGCTCCAGGATGTGCCTACAAAGACCCTAAAAATGCTCAGTAATTAGCTCTGCAGGTCGTTTTATTTTTCTCTTTTATCACAAGAAAGCACGTGCACATCTGTTTGTGCACAGGCATAAACAGGTATGGTTTGATCTTGTGGATATTTCTTTAGCCTTACCGAAGGTGGAGTTGAAATAACTGTAATATAATTTCATGCATTTGCACCCCTATTTGATAAACAGCAGTACAGTATGCAACAAGTTCTAGTATTTAAACACAGCAAACTAGCAAGGTTGATCCCAAATTAAGAAAAGTCTTAATATACAGGTGAACATGGACATTTTAGAGCCCTGCTTGTGAACCAGTCATTCATATCATTTATTATTAATTGTAACAATTAAGTTATGATTAATTGTAATAAATATTCACTTACGTGGATGTGACATTTCTTAATTGGATATACATTGTTTCCAGAAAGTGTAATTTAAAATTGTCTAATGGATTGATTATTTGGTGATGGAAGGTGCCACTGTTGACTTCTGCAGCTGTGTGTTCTTGGGTTGCCAACACCCCTCAATAAAGAGAAATCCAAGCTTCACCACTGGTACCGAGTGACGTTTTCGGCGATCTCTGCTGCCGCAAATTTACATACAGTATGGGATCCTTTTTTTTTGTCCCTCAGGTTTCTGAAAAT
The DNA here is from genome assembly GCF_059453375.1 of Lepisosteus platostomus. NCBI lineage: Eukaryota > Metazoa > Chordata > Actinopteri > Semionotiformes > Lepisosteidae > Lepisosteus > Lepisosteus platostomus. Next base: position 14,019,841 of record NC_142629.1, read on the forward strand.
GATTTGTGGGTTAAAGGGGGGAATTCTAGGTTTGCCAAAGAGGAACGTTCTGTGTAATTGACTAGGGGGGTTGAATTTAATCTGCCAGCGGGGGCCACTTTGGCCAAAAAAAAAGAAAAGAGAAAGAAGCACCTTTGAAAATCACGTTGTTCGTTTCGGGGAGAGAATTGGCGCGGTGTCGAAACGCAGTTAGGCCCATTTTGATTTCAATTAAGAGGCAGGGTGATTTCGGCGCTCGGATCATTTCTGTGGGCGATTGGTGGGCTGTGCTTTTTTAACACGCCACGCGCCCAGGCCCCTGCCAGGGTTTCCTTTCTGAGGCTGGTGAGCACACAGCGCAGCCCTCTCCACAATGTGATCCCCCTTGGGAAGCAAAGTGGAAAGTTTGCTTTAGCACCGGGGCTGGAGATGAAAGAACCGAGAGTTTGGGGTAGGGGAGGGGGTGGGGGGGGTGGGGGTGAGTGCTTATATCTCTTTATCCCGTCTGGCGTGCTTCTGCATGGCCGTTCGGCCTCAGCTGTCCAGGCTCTTGTCATTCCCCGCTGCCCAAATCGGTGCTGTCTACAGCCGGATTACCTGAACTACCTCCCCCCCTCCCTCCCTTCACCTGAGGCTCCCTGTTTATAAAAAGATAAAGGGGTCTGGGTTGTGTTGGGGTGGCAGGAGGATTACTGGGGGCTCTGAGTTATTGATTTAATTTGAACTGCTTTTTGATCTCCCGGCTGCCAGAAGTCTGAGCGCACTGCAGTTTCCTACTGTCCTCTTAATCCTGTCAGGTTATAAATATATAAATAGAGAAATATATTTTAACAGCACAATAGATGCCTAGCATGCTTTTCTTTAGGGTGTGTTTTTCTGTTTTTTGGGGGGGGGGCGGGGGGGGGGATCGAAAGGTTAGTTACTTTTGATGCAGGGTTTAGCCACGCAGAGCAGGGCTGCATCCTGGAAAGTTCGGCCCAACACGTCTCCAGAGATGCCGCAGCGCCCACCTTTGCCTTTTTTTAAATTAAGAGCCTGCATTAAGATAAGATCATTTTATTGGCCATGTACAATTTCTTGCATTAGGAATTTGTCTTTTCGAATACCCCAGCTTGCTCTCCATGAGACACGCAGACATGGAGAGAAGCTTGGGGTCAGAGCGCAGGGTCATTGGGGATGCCATCACAACAAAATGTCAGCCGCTCTGCGGTCTCAGACAAACAGGATTCGCCTAAAACGGCAGGGCAGAGACATGTGTGAAGAAGGCAGACATACTTACAAGGGGAACAGAATAATTTAAGAGATGGAGGGGAAGGACCAGATAAGAAAAGAGGAAGGAGAGTTCAAGGAGGAAAGAGCAAAGCGGTACATGAGACTGGAATCGTTCAAAGAGAAGATAGTAGACGGAGTGGAGAGAGTAGGCAGAGGAGAGGTGCAATGAACAGCTTGCGAAACATTGTTGAAACCCACATTTCGGCCTGAGCAATACTGCTCAGAGCCCCTTTTCCAGCTGGCTGTTTTCACATCAGATAGCGGCCGGGAGTGTGCCCCAGTGCTCCCTGGATCCCAAACTCCAGCTCATCTGATAGAGGCAAAACCTGAGATGCATTATTTAAAGACCTGTGACAGTGCTAGACTGCGTATTGGAAGATTCCTTCTGTACCTCCATGCCAGAGCTCAGATGTTGGCTGGTTGATGGGTGAATCCCACGGACTTAGAGCCTGTTGGGAAAGACTTGTTGCTCTTGTCTGTATTGCCAGACGCGCTTGCGGTGTGTCAAATGACAGCAGGCTTTGCAGAAGGGCATGGTGGAGGGGTGGTACTGTACACACACCTCATTCCAGGCCTGCAGCCAGAGAGTCTTACAAAAAAAGTGTGTTTGGTTTAAAAAACCATTGATATGAGTGTGATTCTTGAACACAGTGGCAGACGAAAGAATACACGCGACCTCACTTGTTCTCTTCTTTATTAAATTGGGCCGCGTCTCCCCAACAAAGTCAGTTCTCATCCGAGGCCATAGATTTTCATAGAAATCGCCATAGCCTTTGAAATACCAGCATTGGAGAAGAGTAAATGGCTCATTTCTATATTAGAATACGTAAGAACACTCCATATTGTTTTGTACTCAACCCACACGTTGTCTACTTCACCAGTTCTCCCATGTAATATTTCTGTCAACCCTGTCCACAACAGCCTAGGTGCCCAGGGAGGAAGAGGTATGGTGTACAGATTCCGAATAATATGTATCTGCAAAAGCGATTTAAAGTAAAAAAAAAAATCACATATATAATCCGACATTTTAAAGAATGCACTCTCACGTCAAGTAATGAATTAATGAGCCCTTTGACGTCGGCAGGCGACTTTGCTGGAATGCCTTATGTCAACAGGTAACTATTTCCAGGCATGAGGCAGCTGGAGAGTCAAGACAGCCAGTGCCAAGTCCTATTGTTAGCCTTGGGAGCCATTAGAATTATTCCGCTCCACGCCCTGAGAAAGCACAGCCGGCTCGCCAATACGAGTTTCTTCCTCGAATAAGACTGATCTGGCAGTAGGACATGCGCATTTGACTTCCTGGATTAGAAAACCTCTCCAGCCTGCCCCATGGCCCATGGGTTTCCATGGTTAGAAACCTCCTGGATGAGGTCCACCTAAGACATCAGTGGGAACATGGTCAATTTGGAAGTCCACCACATGGCTTCACTGGCCAGTTGGTCTTTCTGGGGTGAAGGTAATATGGGGAGACAAACCATCTTCCAATCTCAGTGGGAACAGAGGTGAATGCAGTCCCCTCCTAAAGAGTTTACCAGCCTGAATTGGAGGTGTCCTTTTTAAGACTAGCATGTCCAGCTTGGAGAGTGAGTTAGAGAGAAGGCAGCCATCTTTATATCGCCAAGCCACAGTGTGGGTTGCTAAGGCTGTTGTTGCATAGATGAGGAGAATTAATGGCTGTTGTACAATCAAGTGGGTTTTCCAATGATAGATGATTTGTTGATCTAGCTAACAGACGTTTATATTGCAGAGAGAGAAAAGGCATTGAGGGTTATGGATGGCTAGAATTTTCCATTTGCCTTACAGGATCTTTCTGGTCTTGCTTCTGATCAGCATTGAGAGGCGCTTGTAATGCCAAGCCTCCCTCTCAAGCAGTGAGAGAGCTGAGAGAGTGTTTAAAGAGTAAGTGTGTGCAAACAGTGAGCCTCATGCCAGGCCTGGCAAAGACTGTACCTTGCAAGGGGCGAGCAGTTTGAATGGGCACACGAAGTTGCACTGGGCTCCCACTGCTAGGGACGCTACTGCTTATATTGGTAGGCTGAGATGTTTTGTGAGCTTGTTTTTTTTTAGCAGATTTGGATGCAGGGAACAGAAGGAGCAGCAGTTGTCTAACCCAATCTATCCAGTTGTGACCCTACTGCGTCTGACCACTAGAGGCCGACAAACCAGTGTGACCTGAATATTCATTGTCTGACCGGACTCGTAGTGATAGATGGAGTGCATGCACTATATACACTATACGCAGTTCTCTGTCTTGTCTTGTCCAAGTATTCCTGGCAATGGATGTACACACACACAAGTAAATGGAAAAAAGTAAACATCTGTAATTTAAATGGGACCCCAATCCCCCTGATGCTTCTTGAATCCTTTCCAACTATTTAAAAACACATAAATTGTTCAGGGTTTTTGTCCTGTTCTATCCCTGTGTCTTATAGCGATGATTTAAGTTCTTGAAAGTATCTGTAGGTCTGAGAAGGCATCCACTTCTGCAGCACAGCTTTGCAAGACAGTCAGATACACCTCGGAATAACAATGCATCAGGAGCCTGTGGCAGTTTCTGGCGATTCCCCTGGGATTTGTAAAGTGAGCGCCGTGTGGCAAACCTCCAAGCAGAGAACAAAGCCGACACTAAAATATCCACATATGGGACTTTAAACTCCACATACCTGGGCGCTGTATCGGTGGAGGTGCCGGCATGCATGCTAAAGGCTGATATGCATGGAACTTCTGTGGGGGATAATTATTTATAGTAGGTATTTATGAGACGTTTTCCGCAGAGCTGCACCGGCATAAAGCACTTTGCCAGGCGATTGCAGCCTCAGCATCAGATCTGCTGTCTCCACAGAAGGTATCTTTTTAGTCTTACCTGGCAGGGGCAATATCATGATCACGCAGGGGGTTTGTCCGGGGTGGGGCTCCGCCACTGCACTCCGCTGTGCTGACCCTGCGAATTCCCCCATGTGGGAATCTCGACTGCAGAATTTCTGCTAGAGGGGGACTGGTTGCCGGTGCAAATCCTGTGGCCGGCAAAGGAGTCCTACTCCGTTGGGCCCCTGAGCAAGGCCCTTAACCCCCCCTGCTCCAGGGGCGCCGTATAAATGGCTGACCCTGCGCTCTTACACCAAGCTTCTCTCTCCCTGTCTGTGTGTCTCATGGAGAGCAAGTTGGGGTATGTGAAAAGACAAATTCCTAATGCAAGAAATTGTACATGGCCAATAAAGTGATCTCTAGTCCTTGCCTGAACACGGTCTTGAGTCTGACCATCCAGATTCTTGATTGACACAGATGAGGAATGAGATACTGACATCTTTTCTTAAGATGCCTGCTCTTTAAAACGCTGATGCTGTTTTAGTTTTTTTGTGAGATTTCAGTTGGCCCAGGTGGCGCTATTTTTCAAACCTTACTCCAAGCCTTAAAATGTAGCCTATTGGGTTGGCATGTCCATTTCCCAGATCTTTTTTTGGTTGCGTACTGTAGTTTCTTAAACCACAGTGAAATTATGGTAGGGTTTGGAGGTATAATGTATTTCCCAAAACTATAAAATAGTAGTTTAAACAGGTGGTGGAAATCAGGGTAAGATGCATAGTGTCTATGCAGGTATTACTATTTTCGATTGTGGTACCATGGGTGGTAACAACCTGTCACTTCTTAAATGGTGAGACAGAAGAAGGACAACATTGAGTCAGGGGCCTTCATTTCCTTTCTTGAAGGGGTGTCCATTTGCTACCAAAGCAAAACCAGAGTATGGTGAATGACCTGTCTGCTGTCATGTTGTCTCCTGATTCACAGGAGAGAGGGTTTATAGGCCTTGAGTGTTTTTGCTGACCCCCTAAAGAAGACCTGGTGCCAGTGTTAGCGTTGAAATTCCTCGCACTAGAAAGAGAAGTTTTGCTCTTGGCTGACAGGAGGAAAGCTGTGTGTGGTTTGTGAACATTCCCACAATGGCGCTCCCCAGCATTGCTGCTTAAGGAGATGATGGCAGTTAGATTGCTGATAGAACAAGTCTCTCTCAACACGCAGTTGACTTTGGACAAAGCAGGCTGTGGGTCCTTTGTCTAGGATGTGACAATAAGTGCAGTGTTAATTGGACTTCTTCCTTGACATTGTTGTGCATTGCAGCCAGTCTACCTGACCCTCTGAGCTGTAACGGACGGTTAATTAGAGCAGAAGTCAGCAGCTGAGAGCTTTAGTTTCAGCTCCACAACTTCAACATGTCGTCCCTTAGCTTTTTACCACCTGCTTCCAGACATTCTGCTAAGATGACCGAAGAGCAGCTATAGCACAGACCTCCAAATGTGCGATGTGTTGTCCAAAATCTGAAAAAGGATTGTCTGAGATCTGCTCACAAAAACGTTGTCGTGCTTTTTTATGGTTTATTGTCTCATCTGTTGGTACTACTGTTAACTGTGTTGTACTCCGTTCTTTCGTGTTATTTGCGTTTCCTTTTCTTGACCATTTGAGTCTCAATCAGTTCTTATTTTGACCGAATGTTAGCCTACAACAATTGGCCGAATGCTTCTCAAAGCTCATTGGAATGCGATTGGAAAGGGAAGGTAGAGTTGCACCCTCCTGGAGCATTAGGGCTCAGTTGGGAATGGCTGCCTGGACACTACAGTCTGTTTTGCTAACATATTGTTGTTATTAATACACAAAATAAACCCCTTCCAATTGTCACCCTGTCTTGAGGGAAGCAGGGTATGAAAACTGGCTGTAGCCGCTCACAGAGGTAGCGTTGGCTTACGAACTCCAACTCCCACAAGCGCATTGCTCGACTTCCTGACGGCGCCTACAAAACAGTCCCTGTTCTGCCTGGCCGTGGTGACGTCTAGCGGGTTCCTCCCGGTTCTGGTACCTTCCCGGTTGGTCGTCTCTGGTCACCAGCGCGCTAGGAAAGGAACTCGCACAGGTTTCCTTCTGAAAAGTTTTTTTTCTGAAAAAGACATTGAAAACACCATGGGAGGGTTTCCAGAAATATTTACAGGTTGGGAGTACAGCAGGCTGGTAGCGGGGGTCTAACTACCCATCTGCGTGAGGCACTATTCTGACTCCTGTGGCCTGGCCTCCACCTCATCGCCTGGTTACACTCTTAACCTTCAAACCCAGAGAGGTGTACTCGTTAAGGTTCCTGAGTTGTAAAAGATGAGTTCCCCGCAGGACCTTTGTCCAATTTTTTTGTGTTATAAAGAGGCTGAGGAGGTGAGCCTCCTGTCTCCCCCTTTCAGAGAAATGTGGTATGCCCTGCTTGAAACCCAGCATGATGACCCTTTCCGTGTTTGACATCACACTAGGGCATGCCCCCTGTTTGTGCTTTGAGAATGGTTCCCTAAGATAGGATGACCGAAAAGCAAAGAAGACCTGGCTGCACGGCCCACAACCCACTTACTTTTGGCAGCTGCTGGGCCTGCGTTCTCATACCCTTCATGAACGATTGCTTGTGCTCCTGTGCCACTCTTGTGTAATTGAGGAGCTGGGTGCCAACGGGAGTCTGGCACTGATGTGACCGTGGCAGATCTTTTCCGAACAGGATGTCAGAAAAAAAAAGGCAGGGATCAGGAGGGAGCAGCTGCCTGGCCCGGAGCCTGCCTGCCTGCCTGTGCCTTGTCCCTCTTCCGGCTCCCTCTCCCGATCCACATCGCTCCCACGTGGCACAACAGCGGGGCTGGCGGCTTCATCTGGAACTCCACTCCCTCCTGCGATGAAATAGAATTAAGAGCCTGCCGTATTAGATTCAGGGCAAAATAAAGACACCAGAAGATAAACAAGGCCCAAAACGGAGCACACACAGTACAAACGCATCCCATGCACGCTGATTTCACGGTTTCCAACGCATAGAGCCTGATCTAGGCACTCCATAGCATAGCCGCCGCAAGGGAATGGACTCATCATTCTTCCCAGTTTCCGTACTCTTTGTCTGTAATGTTTCCCCGTATTCATTTTGAAGCCCCGATGAACGCGGCCCGAAAGTTTCTTCCTTTGAAACGGGAGCCTTTCGGCACACTGTAGGCTTGTTAACGGCAGACGACACGTCTTGCCACAATTTTTGGTTGAGTGTGTCGGGGTGCCTGCCGAGACCGGAGTGCAATCGTAGCAAGGTAGGGGATTTTGTGAAGCGAGCTCTTGGTAGGACGTGAAATTCTGGGACAAGCTCCCCCCTTCCCTCCACCCCCCCCATCCTTCTAGCTGGCCCGTTAAAAGGAGGGCAGCTATTTCCTGGTTGGTAGCAAATGGCCGACAAACCTGCTTCCCGCTTGCTTGTCTGTCTCAGATGAATTAAATGCCTGGGATATGCAATCACTGCCGTTTAAGGTTCCCAGAGTGAGCTCATCCCATTAATATAATAAATATTTGTGCAGTTTGGGCTGATTGCTGCACAGAGGCTGTTGGAATTTGGGCAGTTATGCACAGTTGTCCTTTTAAACTCAGCCCAGCGTGCGCACTCAAAGAGGGTTTATGTAGCCCATCTGTGGGGGATGGCTGCATCAGTCTGTGTGTGTGTGTGTTAGAGTGTGTGTGTGTGTGTATGGAACATTGGGCACGTTCCTTTCAACAGCGTCGTTCCTTGAAACCGGCAAGTTATCGTTTGGTAACACAGATCCATTTAGACCAGAGTCAATCAAGTGTGTTTAACCATGGCTCACCATTTATAATGGTTAAAAACCTCATAATGATATTGGAATTATACCGTACGGGATATGTGGATTGATCTATGTGTACAATATCCTCCAATTAAATGTATTAATCCACATACAAATTGCAATGAGTAAGAACACAAAGCCGCTCTGTATCCTGTATGATATTGTTTTTTTTTGTGGATTTGTTAAACTCCTCTTCTTTCTGGTATTTTTTCAGAGCCAATGCCTAGGATTTGTAGAAGATCCTTATTGCGGATATTCTTAAGACCTTGGCTAGATGGCGCAATGGGTAATTTCTTTTAGTCTTTTTAAGCCCCTGGAAAGAATTGAATCCACTATGAATCATGAATACTTAATCATCCATGCATTTATTTTCTAACACTATCCAATACAGGGTGGCGGGCGAGCCAGAGCTTATCCCGTCAAGCAATGGGTATAAGGCAGGATACACCCTGGATGGGACGCCAGTCCATCACATGGCACACACAGACACAAACACAGACAAACATTCGCACCAGGGACAGTTTCCCAAGAAGCCAGTTAACCAACCAGTAAGTCTTTAGACTTTGGGGGGCAACTGGAGTACCTGGGGGAAAACCCACACAAACTCCCCGCAGAGTATGCTTCACAAGTTTGCAAAACTTTTCCTTCCCTTGACAATAAGAATTAAAACGGACGCATTTCAGATCAGTTCTAACCACAGAGGCACTGAAAAAAAAAATGTTTTAATATGCAAGCTGTGCTAATTTGATTGATTGCACACATTTAGATTCGGCAAGTCTTTAGCATGAAGAAATGGGTTGTTAGCCTATATTACTCCATGTGGTTGTATGGGGAGGGAGGAGGGGGCACGCGTTCATTAATAAATTAATCCTGCCACCAGTCTAGGCCATAAACATTCTTTGTTTTTGAAGTCATGGACTAAAAAGGAGCAGGAGAAAAAAAAAAAAGCTCACGCCATGTGTAATTGGAAAAATGTTTCTTTTTTCCCTCTTTTTTTGATTAATATAGAAAGAATTTCTTTTCTCCCCCTACAATGTTGGCTCCAGATTCTTCGTCTTGAGGGCGAGTTCTTCCCAGTGCCGTAGAGGGTACAGAATTCCGCTTGTGGGGGTACAGGGGGGAGGGGCGACATGATCGAATTGCGCCCCCCTAGTCTATTGACCCCCCCTTCCGCCCACTTTTATTATTATTCCTCTTCTGTACCCTGCCACTGCTCTCAAATCTAAATTTAATTTCACCCCCCCTGCTGCCACTTCCCTGTACTGTGCAACCGGACCAGGATTTGTAAGAAGTCACATGTTCTTGTTGTCTGCAGGGATGCTACTCATCACAAGGCTGCAGTGACTCTGCTGTCCCAGACTGCTGAATCACCGAAACCTCAGCTGGCTCTTATGCAATGTCTTATCCGCAGCTGGGCTGGAAAAGCAGTAACCCAGCTAGCCACCTCACTGTTTATCCATATGCTTTAATCACATGCTAATGGTGTTTCCTTTAAGATTTTTAGGAAACGGCGGCAGCCTACAAAATCTCTAGCTAAACACGTGCAGAGGCCGACACCAGTATGAAGATGCAGCCCTGAGCTAAGGCGCACCAGTAAAATTAGAATTTTCTGTCTGAATTATCACACTATTTTATATCTGACAAGCACTATCTCAGGGAGCCTGGTAGAGTGTCCTTAGCAAAAACAGCATGGAAAATACAAGACGATAATGGTGGCAATCCACATTCAGCTTCACAGAAATTATTAGTGAAGTATAGTGTATTTAAAATGACATCCGTCTGCATGTTAGCCACATACGGTTAAAGCATCATAATATATGTTCAGAGTTTGGCAAAGGAGAATGAAGATACAGTAGCATACACTGTATACTGAAATATGTTTGGATATTCCCTATTTGTATGCATCTATATTTATACAGTATATCCATATGTCAGGACGGATGCGTTTTGCCCTGGTTTGTGTGTTTTTCTCTTGATTTGCAAGAAGTTCATGGAGCTGGGTCAGTCAGTGTCTTTGAGGATTTTGAATGCTTGGATTACATCCCCTCGTCGTCTTCTCTGTTCACGACTACAAAGGTTCAGTTCTTTCAGCCTGTCAGAGAAGGACATTCCTTTAAAGCCCGCAATGTATCTGGTTGCTTTTGTCTGGAGCGATTCCAGGGCTGCACTATCTTTTCCTTTAACGTGGTGACCAACGTTGTGCAGAGTATTCCAAATGAGCTCTTCCAGTGAACAATTTGAGACCAAGAAGCCAGCTTTCTGTCAGTCCCTAGGAGGAAATCAGTACATTTGAAAGGTTGGATGAGGTTAGATGCTGAGCGACCGTATCTTGGGCAGGCTTTTGTCCAGCAGGAAGATTGATGGAGACTATATATTTGAAAATATTTCTGAATATATTGATGCCCATAGATGTGTGTGTCGTGAGCCGGTTTTCAGGTATGAATCTCTGTTATGGTGAATAAATGATAAGGGTGGTGTCAGGGGTCAGGCTGAAGTCCTGAAGGTGACCCCTGGACTGTGGAATCAGGGGGGACTCGCGGAGGACTCGGTTTTTCGTTTTTTTTCGTGCCGGCTCACCTCCAGCCGGTGTCTTCTCCTGTCTCATCCCTCTCGGGCAGGGGCTGGCCCGCTGGGTAGGGGAGGGGGTCAGCACGGGCAAGCTCCTTCAAGCGGAAGAAATCTAAATCTAAACGCCTCTGCTGAAGCCCAGCCGGGGGAGGTTGTGGACGGTTTGGCACAGGGGGAAGCGAGGGGTAGGGTCTGATACTCTCTTGCTGCTTCCCAGCTCTCCGTTCCCGTACCTGAAATGTGTGTGTGGGGGGGGGAAGAGGGGTAACTCAAGATCATGTCCCCCCCTTCCCTCCCCCACACCCCCTCCCTCCTGTCTCCTTCCTCCCCGTCTCCCTATCTCCCCCTCCAGAATGTTTGTTCCCCCTGCCTGGTAGAATGTGATCCAGTGCTGATGATGCAAGGTAAGGCTTATGTTTCAGCCTCCTCTCTCCCGGCCTGGGAGAGGGGTTTGGGGACGATGGCATGTACCAGCTCTGGATTCTGAGGTGGCGCCCAGACGGAGGTTATTTACGAGAGCTGTGGAGTTGTGGAGACTGTGGTATTTTTTTTCAAATGCCGGGATATGAATGAGTGTTATGGGAATACAGCTCTCCAAGACCTTGGCTTCTCTTGTACAACACATGTCCCAGTTAGTAAGAGAAATACTTTGGTGCTCTTGTCTGTCCTCGCTGACACGCTGTGTTTGTGTGTCTGTTTGAGTTTGTGTAATGGTGGTTTGAGGGGGGGGGGTTGTACTGGTATGCGTGTGTAGAGTTACACTTTAACTCAGTCCCTGCTTAAGTTTTATTTTTGCTTTTCGTTTTTTTTCTGAAACGTGTTTACCGAGCCAGTACTTGACCCCTTCGTGACCGGTGGAGTTTGTTGCCGTTGAAGGAGTTCCAGAAAAGGGATCCGAGCCTCAAATTATGTGAGATTTGTTGAGTGTGTGCGCAGGGGGGAGGCCTTTAACAAGATGAATGATAAACAGGAACAAACGCTGGAGCCAAATAGCCTGTTTGTGAAATTAGAAAATGTTGACAGAGCGAATAACACATTTGCATTTAAATGGCTCTACTTAAGGACATTGGCAGAATGAACAATACTAGACACGTTAAAGCTATGCTACCCTTAAAAAGAAATAGTGAATGGAATGACAAACTGGGGTAGGCCACTCCACCACACTTGTTGAGGTGCAAGATGAACAACCCCATAAATAACTTAATAATGGACAATGCATTTCTAAAGCAGGGTGTATGTCTTGGTCATTATAGTGTCGTATAGGAGGTGCAAATGACATTTTGCAACAGATCTAGCAGATCTAACACTTGGTTCTGCTCGTCACTGGATCAGTTAAGACATGCCTAGAGACATTCTGATGATTGTCATGGTCACTAGGTGCGCCCACTCCATAGTTACAACATGTGGACCCATCCATAAACTGAGTCCGCACTTTTCAGGTGCCAATCTAGGAATTGTGTGACTTGCCATGCTTGAATGATTTCCTATGTCACCAGTTTTCATGTGGAAAATATTTGGTTCAGTGCCAGATTCGTCATGCTGAGTTTCTCTTTTGGGGGGTTTGTTTCATAGGAAGTATATACAGTATAGATCATGGATAGATGGTCAATGCATGGCTCATGCATCACAGTTTTCTTCAAGCTTCAGCTTCGACTTGTTCTTCAAACTATGGCAGTAAAACAACAAGACATGTCAAGCTTGCTTTTCCCTGCTGTCCGTTTCTTCCTAGTTTTGCAGTGACTTCAAACCACAGCTCCGTCTCTTCACAGTGAGCTTAAAAATGCCTTGGAGAATTCTGGCAGCAGAACTGTAGGAAGACACAATCTGGCTCCATGCTTTAGCTTGGAAAAAATGTTGTATTCCTCCTGATGCATTAAACCGCATTTTGGCCTGATTTGTATCAAGGAGTCTGCCCCTGAAAGTGCTTGGAACCTCTTTCTTTAATAGGGTAATCATATCTGTTATTGTTAAACCCCAGACAACTTTTATTTCAGCATAACAGATTTATTTTTTTGTTCCTTTGGTTAAAACTGAGAAACTGATCCAGGAATCAGAATAAACAGAACCGACACCCAGACATCACTCAGCAGGTTATCACAAGGCCGTACCATTTGGATGTCCAAGCAACGCATTTTTGACATTTTTGGTCCTTTTTTCCTACTGCGCAGGCAATCGCACAAGATTGGCTGAAGTGATGTCCCTTTAGTATGCCGCTGCTGCAGAAATAGTGAAACTGCAGGAAAGTTCAGTTAAATCAGAGACCTGGAGGTAATTTTTGCACAACTGTTTCTGTTTGTGGGAATCTGAAGCAAGATCAACCTTACTTCTTTCACGAGCAGAATCCTTTTCACCCAGCTTTCAAGAAGTGACACAATGACATCTTACTTTCTAATTACTAGCACTTAAATGAGTTAGATTTTCTGACCAGCTTCCACTCTATCTCATCCTAGCGTTAATCCTGCATCAGCAGGGTCCGGTTGTCGGCACGCCCGTCTCCATTTGGTGGTTTGAACCAAATCTTTGAGCTGACGTTGCCATTAACTGCGACCGAGAATACTCCAACCGGCACATCGCTCCACCTGCAGTTGGAGGGGTCTGAACAGCTTCCACTCATTTGTAATATTTGTTACTTATGTACACACTACCATTCTGAATGGCTTAATGAAGACTTAACCAGGGAAACTTTGTTTCTCAAACAAAGAGGAGAGTACGGGTGTGTTCAGACAATCAAGGACAAGCAGATTTGGGAGGATTGCCCAACCACATTGTATTGGAAGAATGTGACGCAACAAAATCTGAAATTGGCCATTCACAATGGTCATTTCGGAAAAAAATAATTCCAAGAAACACAACATCACACTTTCGGTCACCTGCTTTGCAATTTTCTTTTTCCCGGTTAATTCAGTGTGTCAAATACAGTAAGTGTGACCAATGGCACTCCTTGCAGAAATAACTACAGCAAATATTGTAGCCTCGCAGTATGCAGTAAGAAAGAATGGAAGATGGAAGAAGTTGTTTTTAATGCCTGTTGGGGGGAAAAAAGAAGAATTCAAGAAAATAATTTTACGTGAGCAGGGACTGTCTGTCTCCGATAAGAAGAAAGTCACAAATTTTCAGAAAACATTAATTAGGTTTGGCCGAAGAAGATAGGAGCTAAAAACCCCTTTTCAGTGTTATTTTGCATGTTATTTAAATAGTAGTTTGGTCTGCTTTTACGTGTGGTGTGATGCTAATTAAATTCATGTACCAATTAATTTAGGAGATGTTTTGTTTCTCGCGAATGAAAAAAGTTTCACCTTGATTGTGCGGGATGTGAAGGCTTGATGTTAAAGGGATGCTAAAGAAGTGTTTTTGTAGAAAAGTCCCTTTGGGATTCATTAAATGTGCCGAGGCAGGCATCTCATTAGATACACCAGTGCTTCCATGTCCATATCCCACTTCCAAATCATCGCACTTGGCCGTGAAATAGCTCTTCTTTCTCGGGCTTCGGTCGGATTTCTTTTCCATGTCCTGTTCTGAAGTTTTACACTTTCCTACAGTGCATGTAAACATTAGTGGGAAAGGAAGACATTGAAACGTACAGTATGCTGTAAACTCGAAGATCTGGCGTCTACGCAGTTGTGGATAAACTACGTTGTTTGAAACATCTGTAACATAAAGCAGTCTAACAGTAGGACTTGATGCTTATAAGTGAGTTTGATGTTGTATTCTGGTTAATCCTAAATGTCAGGCTGCTTGGGTTTCTCTGGGTTGGCTGTGACGTTGAGGGCCTTACGCCTAGTTCTGGGGGAAAGAAATCACTTTTACATTTCTGTATTCACCTCCTGGGGTATTCCCCCAAAGCAAACTGTTTGAGCTTGGGATATTGCACCGCCCCTTGCTTAGCTGTTGTATCACAGGACACATATAAGCAAGAGTTGAAATCTTACAAATAAGCCGAAGTTATGCAGTGCTACTTTTGACATGACAGGTACCCACAGCCAACCATCTTCAGGGTGAAGTCGCAGAAAATACAGCAGCAACTCATCCAGTTAAGACACGCCAGGGACCCATTGTTTATGTAAAAAAACAACACATACCATCCCCTTTCACAATTCATTTTTGTTTTAAAAGTCAGCCAGTGGTTGTGAACAGCTTGGAGGAGCCCCACAGCATTAGGCAGCAACACACGCGGATGAACTGTCGGCCTGCTCCGCGCGCGGTGGTCTGGCTCTCGTTTCATTGGCTCTACTGGCGACACGGCTTGGTCCGTTGCCATTTAGTCTCGTTTAAAAAAACCCACCTTTCCCCCCCCCCCTCGCAAAACCACACTATTTTTTTTGTAAAACGTAACGAAAAAAACCTAAATGAGCGCTGTTTTGGCCCAGAACAGTGAGCCGCAGAAGAATTAAAAAAAAAAAATCCAGGAAAGGAAACTTTGATCGAGAGAGACGCCGGGCAGCAATCAGGATAAATTTCGCCTCCCCACAAGAATGAGCTGAGTCTCCAACCTCACTAGTTAACACAGCAAGAGGACAGGGAGAGGACGGGGGTGGAGATTCATTCACAACTTTTTTTTTCTTCTCTTTGAAACACCCCTCGTGACAGTAAGCCAAAACCCTTTGGTGAATCAATTTTCCCCATAAACAACTTACAAACACTCAATGGCGCCTGCAATCCGCAGATTGAAACTGCTGGGAGCCAGCTAGGATGATATAAGCACGATCTGACAACAGCAACAGCACCACAACACGGCAACCCTCAAGAACAAAATAACAAAAAAAAAAGATCAAACTGATCTGGTTTCTCTGAAACGGCAGCAGGGCAGATTTTAGGTTCGGCTCTGTCGGCTGTCCTACAGAGTTTCTCATATCTCACGGTGCGACTTCAGCTGAAGATTTCTGGCAGTGCCATTTGTCTGGTGCTCTTATCAGCAGCAAATGAATGGCTCTGTGCATGTGGCAGGAGTAAGGTTTTGCAGAACCAAATTCTCTCAGTGGTTGTTGTTTGTGATTGATCAATTCCTAACGTGTCATACTTTGCAAAGTGCCTAACAGTGTCTCCTTGCTCCTTGGTTACCCAACAATGCATGTAACAGGCCTCTGATTACTGTATATCAAATGAGACATTTATTTTGGGCTCTATAGGCAAGGAGATGATTTGCTCAACCTTTGCCCATTTGGTTACTCATAGCTTAGGGATCTACAGATTCTGTCAGGCTGCTTGTTGGAAGCTTCTGCTGGAGTCAGCTTTAACAATGTAGTTGCGGATAGCCTTCCTCAAGCTAGCTGGACCAATGACCTTTTGCTGGAGTCAGACCTGCTGACCACATTACCATCCGTGGACACTCAAATTTGACACCTGTCTGGGTTTGTGTGGCTGAGCCACTTGGAAGTGTGCTCGGGGTCATATTGTAGTTATACAGGCAGGATGGGGTCCAGTATTTGGTAGCTAGAAATGACAGGTTGTTGTAACACTTTTGTTAATATAGTGGTTTTGTTGGATGCCAATTAAACACTGATCTTGGCAGTGGTGCTTGAGGGTCACAGTCACACCTTCTGCATTGCATAATCAACCCACTGAAGCTCAGCAGGTGTGAGCCTGGTCAGTACCTGGATGGAAGACCTCCTGGGAATGCTAAGATTGCTGCTGGAAGTGGTGTTAGTGGGGCCAGTAGGGGGCGCTCACCCTGTGGTCTGTATGGGTTCTGATTTCCCAGTATAGTGACGGGGACACAACACTGTAAAAAGGCGCCATCCTTTGGATGAGACACAAAAAATCGAGGTCCTGACTCTCTTGTGGTCGTTAAAAATCCCAGGGCGTTTCTCGAAAGGAGTAGAGGTGCTACCCTAGTGTCTTCGCCAAATTTCCCCCTGGCCCTTACCAATCATGGCCTCCTAATAATCCCCTTCTATGTTTTTGGCTTCATTACTCTGTTCTCCTCCCCACAGAGAGCTGGTGTGTGGTGAGTGTACTGGAGCACTATGGCTGCTGTCGCATCATCCAGGTGGGGCTGCACACTGGTGGTGGTGGAGGGGAGTCCCCATTACCTGTAAAGCGCTTTGAGTGGACAGTCCAGAAAAGTGCTATATAACTGTAAGGAATTATTCATTTTTTACATGCACAAGTAGAGACCTACGCATACCAGCATACTCACAGGAGCACTAGTGCACAGTGTTGTCAGGGAAACCAGACTTCTTTTGTTTTTCATTGGATTTCATAGTATGATTGTGAAGCTTTTCTTTATTGCAACCAATGCCTTGCACATCAAATTTATTGTTTAGGAATGTGCAGTTTGTGGTGTCGATAGGATTAATTTATGTTTTTGCCTGTACCTTTTTTAATTAATTGATGTGTGCTTTTACAGCACTTGTTCTCCTGTAATCATTATTCATTTACATTAACATGTAGCTTCTAGAGAGTTCTAGAGATGCTTTAAGAATCATCAGTCTCCTATAAAAAGCAGCGACTGGACTGATCTTCTGCCTGTATAAAGACTCAGAGACATTCCTATTGCAGCTTGTAATATGATGTACTGTATCATGGTATATGTAACAGAGCTCAGTGCAGTGAGAATGTTACTGAAGTGATGTCTCCCTCTTGAAAATTAACCAGCATATAATCCTGCTGCAGCAGAAGAGTCCGTTATTTTCACCAGCAGAGTTTTTCACTGTCCAGGGAACAGTGCTGTGATCATTTTGAGCCCATGAGCAACAGTGTCCAAATCCCTGCAGAGCAGATTTCCGCTCGTTACAAACACATCCAAAATATGTTGAAACATCCCGGCTGACTTTCACTTGGCTTATGACTGTGAAATTTTTCCCGGAAATCTCGATATTTCCTAGTGCTTGCGATTCTCTCTATATCTGTGGGCCTCTGTTGTGTTTCTTTACAGTGTTGAAAGATGTTTATGCACAACTAAAACACTCCACCAGCATGTCATAATTACAGTATAGCACGAGAAAGGACAGTGCTTGTTTTTTCGTTCAGTTGAAAACAACAGCAGCCCTGAGCCACACAACTGAAGGGCTCTTCTTATGAAAAAGTGGACAGAGTGCAATGTAGCCACATATTGTCAGAAAAGCTCTTTGAAAGAGTATGAGAAACACAAAGGAGTGGAAAAGGTCAGTTCAGCGCAAAGGTCTGTTTTGCTTGTATGGGGTTTATACTGTAGTAAAGGTGGATCCCAGGACATGTCTGTGGGTACAGGATAGGAAAAAGATCCTCTTGGCTTGGAAGCTACTGTACTTGGAGACACTTGGTGACTCTCCCTTTTGACTCTGAGAGACTCATTCCACATTTTGGTTTTCCAGGACCAGGGCTGAAACCCCCCCCAGCTCAAAAGCCTTCATCACATTAATGCCAAGCCTGTCCCCAAAGACTGCTATTTTACTTTATACATTTATAAATGTATTTGGGAAATAAAATGTATAATGTATTTGGGTATTAGTTCCCCAAATACAACAGATATATATCCTGATGATCAATCCATCCATTATCAGAAAGTTGCTTATTCCTGATTGTGATAGCTCTGCAGGACACAGATATACATTCAGGCATCATTCAAAGACATCAAAACAACATGTCTTTAGAAATGTAGGAGGAAACTAAATCTTAGCAGCTATATCACCCTGCTACTTACAACTGGCAGCCCACTGAAGCTCAGCAGGTGTGAGCCTGGCCAGTACCTGGATGGGAGACCTCCTGGGAAACCTAAGGTTGCTGCTGGAAGAGGTGTTAGTGGGAACAGTAGGGGTGCTCACCCTGAAGGCTGTGCGGGTCCTTATTCCCCAGTGTAGTGATGGGAAGCTATACGGTAAAAAGGCTCCGTCCTTTGGGTGAGATGTTAAACTGAAGCCCTGACTCTCTGTGGTTATTAAAAATCCCAGGGCGTTTCTTGAAAAGAGTAGGGGTGTTACCCCAGTGTCCTGGCCAAATTTCCCCCTGGCCTTTACCAATCATGGCCTCCTCATAATCCCCATCTCTGAACTGGCTTCATCACTCTGATAACTGGTGTGTGGGGAGAGTACTGGCGCACTCTGGCTGCCGTCACATCATCCAGGTGGGGGCTGCACACGGGTGGTGGTGGAGGGGAGTCCCCATTACCTGTAAAGTGCTTTGAGTGGAGTGTCCAGAAAAGTGCTTTATAAGTGTATGGAAGTAGTATTATTAATGAACCCAGCACCCTGTGTTAACCTTGTGTTGATGAAAAAAGTTGCTATTTTTATTTGTGTTTTCCCTGTTATCACGTTTAATGTATCATTGAGCTGGCACCGAAAGTCAGCTTTTCTCCTGGTGTGTTAATGTTTATGAGCATAAAGTTGCTCGAAGCATAGCGTGAAATTGTCCGTACAATCATCTGATTTTAAGATTCTTTAGAAGCTTATTGTTTGCTTTTAGTAATAGGTTTCTGTATACCAAAGGAGGAGAGAATAACTTGTCAAAGCCACTATACAGTAATTTAAGATTACAATTGATTTATGTACATTTTGTTCATTATCTTCTGATGGCAAGATCGCCTCTTGCTGGGATATCTAAAAGTGTGCCAGGAATCTAGCTGCCTGGATACTTGAGTCACACTCATTTGTAAAGCAATAATTGGTGTTTATTCATTCTTTTCAGGCTTTGACAAGTAAAGCCCTCTTGTAATTTATTTTCTTTCTGAAAACTTACGGGAGTTTTAAGAAACCTGTCCTTGGAGCAGTTTCTCTTTATCCCTGGAATTAAGGTTGTCACTTTTCCGAATTTGCCCCGCAGGCCTCAATGTCTGTGTTTTTCAGGTTGCGAAGGGAACCCAAGGGTCTTCGAAAACATCTCCTTCAAAGTTACACATATTCACATCTGTGCAAACCATCCAGTTCACTCCCTGGAGGAACTTCAGTGTTTGCTCTAATCTGTCTTTCTATATTTCTATATTTCAAGTTATTAAAAGAGCACACATCCCTGTATGTATTTCTGTATATTTTAGGTCAAAAGTGTTTTACAGTACACATACCATGTTCTTTAAGAACAGCATAACATCTTTTAGAAAGCTGAATATTTTGTGAGAAATTGATCCGGCCGCATTCAGTGAAACAACAAGACGGAATTTAAATATAAAGGTGGGCTTTGTGGCGCCATTATGTGTATCAAAATTGGTGTTGTTTCATGGACCCGTTTCCAAAGTGAAAGCATGTTTCATTTTCAGGTGGCAATAAAGGACTTGGCATTCTGATCATGTCTTACTGATCATCAGGCATTTGCACTAATTCAAGAGTTTCTATAGAGAATGGAAAAAAAAAATTGTGGACTCTCAGATTGTACAAAGATTGTTTGAGGTCGCAGAATGTCAACAATTTACAAGGATCCATTTGTAAAATGCCCTTATACAGTAGGTATTTTTTTAAATGAGTCTTCCTTCAAATGCGCATTGTTCTTCTGTGTGCTTTGTCACCAGATCAGAGATTTTGTATCGTAGGTTTTGGAAGTTTTTTGTCATCAAGATAGAATTTGTCTCGATATCCTTGGCTTAGCCTGACAAAACTTTGCTTGCTGCACCTTGTGAGTGTGCTAAGCCAGAGCGAGTCTTTCACACTTGCTGTAACCACAGTTCTCCACCCAATTTACTCAGTATATCGGTGAGCAGCTCATTCAGCCCAATGGAATGTCTTTGTTCAGAGAAGGGCTGATTGCTGCCAAACCACTTTTATCTTTTTTTTATTCTCCTAAACTCTCAAGCATAATCCTTTTAGATTAACTGACTCATTGTTGTCAATGCACAGACATTTGACCTAAATAGACTCCTATGTTTGAAAGACCAGCTACTTATTCTGGTACCCAGTGTAGCAGAATTGACAAAGTCATCCAAGCAGTATAAATTCATCATCTATACTGGGAAAAGCACAAATAGCATTGAGCCTGATCCAGTGACCGGCCAGACCAAGGTGCATTTTTCGTATGATACTTACTGCGTTTGCCTTGTTTTGTGCAATACTTGCTGAAACTCAATTTGGAAATATTTCTGAACCTGGTCATGAGACCACAGGCAGCCAGAAGCCCTTCCAGGAGAATTCTAATTTATCAAGAAAAAGTCAAGGTGTCTTCCAGGGCCGGATTTGGGTGTTCGTAGGCCCTAGGCACTTTCACTCCGAAATGTGCAAAACGAGGGGTAACCGCCAGTTGAATGACGTTGATTGACGTGATGCGCTTTAAACTCTTCTCATGCTAAACCACATGATTGATGGAGCGAGTCGAGCGACCATCCCTTCGATACTTCTAGTTTCTAGAAGAGCCGCTAGATAGCGTGTGATTATTGATTGGGAGCACCTAGAGTCGATCGCACGCGTGTTGTTTCAGCTCGTTTTTCGGTAGTCACTAGTATTTCCCTCCTTTGTAGGCCCTAAAAATTTCGTAGGCCCTAGGCACTCTGCCTACAGTGCCTCATGGGAAATCTGGTACTGTTTTTTTCATTGTCTTCAGCTTGTAGCTATCCAGTGGCCTAAGTCGTAGCTCACACAATGATGGTCCGAGCTCCATTGTTATGTGGTAGTTATGTTACAGGTGGTTTGTGATTCAGTGAAATTGCCTGCAGTAGGTGGCAATCCATTGTAATGTGATCATTGGCCTATAGCAGTTAAAACTTCCATTTGCTTGTCATGTGACTGGAATGGTCTGTTTGAATGACAAGGGTGTTTGTTATAGTCTGTATGTATATACTGTACTGTTTTCCAAGACTTCAAAATTCGTATGGCATGAAGGCTGTGCCTGCTGAGCATGATTGTTTTTGAGGTGCTTTTCTCCTTTATTTTTCTAGGTTCAAAGGCATTTTCTTTTTACATTTTTTTTTTGTTAAGTCCTGCAAGCAATCAGGCAGTCATGTCTTTGTAGTGGTAAAGGCTCAGGCTGGAAGAGATTGTGTTTCAGCTATGTTAACCTTGCTAATTAGCTCGTGTTTGATCTGCTGCGCTCTGCTGTCTGGATTGCTCCTTGATAGTTCAGCAGTTAGTCAGTCTTCAGCGGCGTGTCGGCAGGAATTCACAGACTGTGCTGAGTTTGTTATGGGGTCAACTGCCGATCTGCTCCAGGAACAGTCTTTTCCAATCCTAGTCCTGGAAATGAGCATAAGATCAGGGGTTTGGTTTTTCCGGCTTCTCAAAGATTATGTGATAAATGTATTGTAGACTGCTGGTTCAGAGTGAAGAGGCGCTGGAACATTTGACTTATTTACAAGGAATGCAAACCCATATTTCTTAAACAAGTTTGGTACAAATTTGTTCAAAGAATCTGTTCTGTCCAGGAGATCACCAGAGAAGGAAGTGATAGTGTCTTTTTTTCAAGGTTGTTCTCTGGTTGTCTTTTGTGCTTAGGACAAATAAAGGCTATTAAACTAATGGCTGCAGTGGATTCAGGTGCTTGGTGTCAGAGTGCCGGGACACAATGTGTTAAGGTGCTCCTTGCATGAGTGCTTGGCTACCGTGGGTTCAGCTGTATGATGTCAGAGTGCTGGGCCACAGTGGGTTCAGCTGTGTGATGTCAGAGTGCTGCGCTACAGTGGGTTCAGCTGTATGATGTCAGAGTGCTGGACCACAGTGGGTTCAGCTGTATGATGTCAGAGTGCTGGGCCACAGTGGGTTCAGCTGTATGATGTCAGAGTGCTGGGCCACAGTGGGTTCAACTATATGATGTCAGAGTGCTGGGCTGCAGTGGGTTCAGCTGTATGATGTCAGAGTGCTGGGCTGCACTGAATAACAGAAAAACAGAAATGGCCATTCTAACTTGTTTTCTTCTTTTTCTATTTTAATTTTTACCAAAGTCAGTATAACTCATAATTTAAAGTGCTTTGAGATCCTTTTAATGGAAATTGCTGTGTGCCTGTATTTCTTAGTGCGGTGGAATTGTCTAGGGTACATCGTGTTTCAGCCCTCCAAAAGACTCCCTTGGGGTTTAATCTTCTCCAGTATAGAATTGGACCCAGTCAGCCAGCAAAATAAATTGTGTTAGATTCTTGCTGCTTCCTTTTCTTAAAAAAATAAAGTCTCCAGCAAGCCCCAGTGGTGCAATTATTTGTTTTAAGCAGAGAAATTAAGAGCAGATCTCAAAACCACTTGGATTACTAGGATGATGTCACCTAAGATTCGTTAGGAGTGCGTCTCTGCTCCAGTTAGACTCTTCCTGACTACCGTCTCTGCTCCGTCAGCCCACCCCCCCCTCCCTTCAAGACTCATTTAGTTAAGGAGATTTACAAAATATTGGAAGATACACAGCTAAGGAACATTTTAGTGGAAACATTCCACCACATCCTGTTTTCATATATTGCATCCAGTACACCCCCTCCTCCTCCCAACCAACCAACCACCCAGCACAGACCTTCACAGTAAGAGGATGGAGCCCAAACCAGAAAGCAGTCAATTCCAAGGTTTCTTCTGTTTGAACTGGAGTTTCTGGAAGTAAATAGCATTCACGTCTGTCCTCTGCCTTTCTTTATGATGTTGGTCATCGCCCCCAGGTAGGGTAGACGCGAGTCGCCGTGGTCAAGCACAAACGTTTATTGCCGTGATTGTGTGTTGTTGTGTTCCCCCCCCCCCCGGGGTCACCGCAGTTCCGCCGCGCGGGCGTCGGTTCAGCTGGCAGGTGTGAAGAGCGGGGTTTGGCGCGGCCCGCATTTCCTCTTTGGTTTCCCAGTTTCCGGTGAGAGAGCCTGTGCAGGCCTCCTGCCCGCCTCCCAGATGTATTCCTCTGGCTAACCAGGGGAAACCGGTAATGAGGACCTTGGGCCCAGTCAATGGCTTCTTGTGACAAGAAAGTATATTAGGCAGGGAGGCAAGGGTGAGCTCTGTGTGACATGAAGTTAACAGCATGTGTGTGATTCATAAGTCTGATCAGCATAGTAATAATAATAATTATAAAAAATGCTTACAGTTATATAGCACTTTTCTGGACACTCCACTCAAAGTGCTTTACAAGTAATGAGGACTCCCCTCCACCGCCACCCCTGACAACACTGTGCACTAGTGCTCCTGTGAGTATGCTGGTATGTGTAGGTCTCTACTTGTGCATGTAAAAAATGAATAATTCCTTACAGTTATATAGCACTTTTCTGGACACTCCACTCAAAGCGCTTTACAAGTAGTGGGGACTCCCCTCCACCACCACCCGTCTGCAGCCCCACCTGGATGATGCGACGGCAGCCATAGTGCGCCAGTACTCTCCCCACACACCAGCTATCAGTGGGGAGGAGAACAGAGGGATGAAGCCAATTCATAGATGGGGATTATTAGGAGGCCATGATTGGTAAGGGCCAATGGGAAATTTGGCCAGGACACCGTGGTAACTCCCCTAATCTTTTCAAGAAAAGCCCTGGGATTTTTAATGACCACTGAGAGTCAGGACCTCGGTTTTATGTCTCATCCGAAGGACGACACCTTTTTATAGTATAGTGTCCCTGTTATTGGGGTATTAGGACCCACATAGACTGCAGGGTGAGTGCCCCCTGCTGGCCCCACTAACACCTCTTCCAACAGCGACCTTAGTTTTCCACAGGGGGTTTCCCATCGAGGTACTGACCAGGCTCACATCTGCTGAGCTTCAGTGGGGCTGCCACTTGTGAGTTGCAGGGCGATATGGCTGCTGGTTTCAGCTCTCACAGGGCTCAGTGTGCAAGAACCCATTGAAGAAACCCCCTGCAGCCCAGCTAGTTTAGGACTTTCCTGGGGCAGGAGATGCAATCTTTTGTGGCAGTGTAGATCAGCTGAATCTAGAGCCGGCGAATGGCCCTGATTGAATCCCATCGGGGAACTGAACGCGTATGTGGAGGCCCTTATCCGTCTGTGTGTCAGTCTTCCCGTGAGGAATTGCTAAGAATTAGTGCTTCAGATTCACTCGTCATCACAATTGCTCTCATAGGTCATTTTCCCTCGGAAAGCTCCTGAATTTTTGTTTACAATTTTCCGTGTCCATCTCCGAGTCCACCTTGTGGAGTAGAGATGTTGGGTATTATCGTGCATTGCAGCCAAGTCCACAGCAATGCTCGACTGTTCACTGTCTATGGCTGAAGTGAGCTTTTTGTGTGGTGGGAGGGCGTAATAACGTTAACCGGATCTCTTCTCTTTCCATAAGCTTTGTTCTTATTTTCAATGTATTTGTCTCTCATTTGCATTTTCTCCACCTCTACACAATTGTTCCCAAGACTTGCTCATTAAATTAGTCTTGTTCGTGCAGATCGCTGTTTTGGGGTTGTAGAAACCGGGCAGACGTTTGCACGTGCTGTGCTACACTAATCTGTGCCCTAGAGGTGGAAGCGCTGCATACAGTATGTCAGTGCTGAGATCTCACACGTCCAGATTACAGTAAGAGGAAACTAGATAAGGGTTCCTTTGTAAAGTGTTTGGATCCCTTGTACAGTACTCTGATATTATTATAAGCCAGCATCAAATCCTGGATGTTTCAGGTTTGACTTTTCATTTCAGGTCTGTTTGCAAAGATAAGTGTGTGATGCCTATGACTCCTGTGCTTCAACACAACAACTCATACCATAGCCTGAAATGCATCTCACTGCCTGGCCATTGGGAGTCCCTTATGTGTAGTCATTTTGCTGAGCTCCGCTTTTTGTGCTGTTTGTGACAGGCCAAGCCTGTCTGTCAAGTCCAGCGGCTCTGACAAATGTGTAACCTGGGCAGACAAGTGTTTATTTCCTGCATGTCTAATTAACTCACTATTCCTGTTTGTCCCTTGGGGGGGTTTGTTAACAGTGTATCATATGTAGAGTTTCAAGGGTTTCACTTCCTCTGTTTAGCATTTTTAGCAACATTGATCTCCAATGGAATAGATCAGTACCCAATATAAAATTGTGTTCCACTGTGCAGAGGGAATTTTAATAATAATAATAATAATAATAATAATAATAATAATAATAATAATAATAATAATTGCTTACAATTATATAGCGCTTTTCTGGACACTCCACTGAAAGCGCTTTACAGGTAATGGGGACTCCCCTCCACCACCACCAGTGTGCAGCCCCACCTGGATGATGCGACGGCAGCCATAGTGCGCCAGAACGCTCACCACACATCAGCTATCAGTGGGGAGGAGAACAGAGTAATGAAGCCAATTCATAGATGGGGGTTATTAGGCCATGATTGGTAAGGGCCAATGGGAAATTTGGCCAGGACGCCAGGGTTACACCCCTACTCTTTTCAAGAAACGCCCTGGGATTTTTAATGACCACAGAGAGTCAGGACCTTGGTTTTACGTCTCATCCGAAGGACGGCGCCTGTTTACAGTATAGTGTCCCCATCACTATACTGGGGCATAAGGACCCCTGCTGGCCCCACTAACACCTCTTCCAGCAGCAACCTTAGTTTTTCCCAGGAGGTCTCCCATCCAGGTACTGGCCAGGCTCACACCTGCTTACTGTAGCTTCAGTGGGCTGCCAGTTGTGAGTTGCAGGGTGATATGGCTGCTGCCGGTTTTCTGTCTAAGAGAAGTCATAGACAAACACTGCCACCCCCCATTTCGAACAGTTTTACCAAATAGTTCATTTGATTCAAGAAATATTTTTAAACTTATTTACTGTATCAGCAATGTTTTTCAAAGATGACAGAATACCGACTCACCCCGACTCATTAAAGGACACTGTAACTCCATTCTGTATGAGCACACAAGGCGCACACACGCACACACTTTCGGCGAAATTGGTATGGTATTTAACGAGCAATTAAGGCTGTTTTTTTTTTTTGTTCAAACAAAAGCCGTTTTAGTGTCTCGGTTTTGATTGATAATCTGAATCGTAAATTATTAGCAGTAACTCGCATGCTGCCCGACACGACCAAGCGCTCCACAGAAACGCAGCTACATCAAAGCCCGCGGCTCAGAGGGCTTGAGCTGCACAGTCTATTACAATGATTAAAAGCAGGTCTGCGAAGAATGTTTTGCTGGCCAATTTAAAGCTAATAAGCGGGAATAAATAGACATTGCAATTTCATGTGTGTCTGAGCGCGCAGAGGATGTGTGTGTCAGCAATCGATGCACTTTGCTGAGCAGCAGAAGAAAGCAAGGAATACATCATTGCGACACAGCCAGCAAATAGCGTCTCTCTGCCGTAATAAAAGAACCATTTTCGTGTTTTGTCTCGTTGTTTTCACAGGCAAACGCATTCTTGGTCCCCCAAATGTCGTGGTTGTGGTAGTCCAGTCCCTTGTAAAAAAATTTAAAAGGGGCCCCCTTTCACAAACCAGTTCAGCCTCAACTGATCCGCAGTAATTTTGGGTGTGTGGGAGGCGAGTCAGTTAAGCAAAATGTCGTGTTTGGGCCTTTGAATTCTTTTTAACTTGGAAAAAAAATGCAAATGAATAAAACGTTACACAGCCACATTGGTATTATGTTGTATAAAACTGTTTGGCTCAATAAAACAGAAAATTGTCATGTTATGAAAGGTTGTGTTTTCTTTAATGTGTATGAGAGAGAGATTAAAGTTTTGGTTTGCCCTTGCTAATAAACGGGAATCAAATAGACATTCGTGTTTAAGTGAATGTTGCAGAGGGATTTTTAATAATTGCTTAATTAATTTTAAATCAGGCTTTTAAGTGAATGCTTTCAGAGGGATAGCATAAGTCACGTATGTATAATGTCCGACGGCAGATCAGTGGTCTCAGAATTGGTGGAGAATCTGTTTAATCACACTTAGAAGGCCACACCTCAAAACCCAAAGTTTTGGTTTTGTAACACGGATTGTTAGAGATACTGGAACAAAAAAAGATTCAAGCTGCAATATGGGGTTTTTGACTCTGGACCAGAGGGTGATGGGTTCAAGTCTCTAGTGGGTCATTGCTGTTGTACTTGCGAACCAGTTACTTTCCTCAAATTGCTCCAGTGAATACCTTGCTCTATAAATGAGCCTACAATTATTCACTGTATATGAGAAGTTGTTCTCAACTGGCGGCTCTGTTAAAATCATGCAGACGTGTTTCTGCCACGATGGCATAAATATGACCTGTGAAATGTGCTTTTCACATTCATTCACTTCCAGGACCTTGTTTTAGTCATTAGGAGAACATGGCAGTTTGAACATGATAGTATAGAGGTAGCATTGCACACAAGACATTGTGACATGGCTGTTTGCTTCAGTTGAAAAATGTTCTGGTTAATTGGTAGTCGTAACTCAATTTACCTTCATTTCGAAATCTGCATCGTGATCTGCGGACGTGGGGAACACGACAGGGATTTTATTTTCACCCGCTGTTATTACTGGGCTGTTATACGCTACACCTGTTCCGCACTTTTTTTTTTTAAGAGCCTGCAACTCACGAAACCTAAAAACCTCCCACTGGCTAGCCCGTGCGCGAGCCTTTTGCGTTTCCCCGCGCAGAGTCCCTGAGAGGTTTGATGGGCAGTTCTAACCCTGCTCGACAGATCAATGGGTAATCCCACAGTTGCCTCTGGAGCATCAGGTCCAGCAGGGCTTGCCTTTGCCCACAATGACAGGCTGTCAGCACAACACTTCCTGTGCGGACGGTCTATTCGCCATCCCCGCGGAGCGCTTGCTGACAGGGGCTGTCACTCATGGCTTGCGGCTCAGAGTCCCGCGGAGTCTGCCCACCCACAAGCCCGCCTGGCCCCACCCCCCCATCCCTCTCTCTCTCTCTTCCTCTCTCTCTGCTCTCCCTCCACCACTGCACCTTGGCAGGGCTCGCTCGAGCTGACATCATCGCTGAGATGACAGCACGTCTTCCAGCTCCATTAGCTTGATTCTAGGTGGCTCCGCCTGAGTGATTTATGGGTAATATTTTTGTCGCCTACTCCAAAACCACTGGCTCAGCGCAGGTGGCTCGTGTCCAGCAAATGACTTTCGCAAGGGGGACCCACCCACCCTTCCTACCTCATCCCTCGCTGCAAGACACCCATTGGATTGAAGGGAAGTCTCGCAAACACCTCCTTTCCTGATCCCCAGTCTTGTTATTTATCCAGGATTCCTCCGAAATGCTCAACAACAGTGTTGCTGGGACGCACTGATTTGAGAAAGGAAAAGGATTTAGACGGGGCTGAATCGCTGTCACAAAAGTGCCTGTAATTCTCTGGTGACAGCCTGTGGTCAGAATTCCAGAGCAAATCTTTCACTTTATTGGAGGCGCAGCGGTTTCAAGTTTGACTTTCGTTTTTTTTTTCTGTTCTCCAAACATTGCTTAGCTTTCATTTCTGGTGCCTTCCACTCTTAACAGTTTCTCTACTGTTTGAGCGTGGAGAAAACACCCCTATGGGCTTCAGTTGTCATTCATTCCAATCCACCTCCCACCCCGTCTTAAACTCCATAAAAAATCTCCATGAAACGTAACTGTCTCATTCTGTTAGTTAAACGGCCCGCCAAAGGAAATGGAAGAATTGTCTGGCTGCAGGAAACTCTGTTTCGAAAAACTTTTTTCTTTCTTTCTCATTAAGTCGTGCACAAGCGGGGGTTTTTTTCTCCTCAAGTGTATTTTTGTTGCATTTCGTAATACTAATTGATGCTTGACAAGCAGCCACAGAAAAATAAAACAGAAGCAGGACTTAGGAATGCAATTAAGGAGAGACAGTGAGTACACTTGCCTATGTGATCAGTGTTCCAGGACTGCAAAATAGGTTGGATCCATTGTCCGTCCTGTTATCTCAACTGACAAAGCTCTTCTTTCTCTCTCAGAAATGTGTTATTACCTTGATTTACCTGGTTTTTGACTCTTTGTTTTCTGACATGTCAGCTATTCCCATATGAAGTCCCTTTCCTCTGAGGGCCACTGTTTCAGTCAGTTCTCTGGCATGACCTGAGAGCAAGCTATAATCATTGGAAAGCCTGGCCCTTATTAGACCCCAACTTTTCGTTTCTCAAGATGAGAGAGGCTTCTTCTAGGTCCAGTAAACCTTCGGAAGGATGTGATAGGGTGATCGTTATTTGTGAAGTGAAGATGCCAAGATGGGTTTTGAAAGATGACCTAATTATGCTAAAGAGAATCTCCAAGGTTTGAAAATGTAGCCATCACCCTGCAGCTCACAACTGCCAACCCACTGAAGCTCAGCAGGTGTGAGCCTGGCTAATACCTGGATGGGAGACCTCCTGGGACAAGCTAAGGTTGCTTTTGGAAGAGGTGTTAGTGGGGCCATCAGGGGGCGCTCAGCCTGCGGTCTGTGTGGGTCCTGATGCCCCAGTATAGTGACGGGGACAGTATCAGATAAGACATAAAACCGAGGTCCTTTCTGTAGTCATTAAAAATTCCCAGGGCGTTTCTCGAAAAGAGTAGGGGTATTTTGTGATCTTTAGTGCATGCTCTTGGTTAGAGGCCTAGTTCTCTGTTGCCAAACTGGAGCCAGGCCTGCTGCTAGCGAACCCAGCCAGGAAGAAACAAAAACAGTCAGTGGATAGATTCTGGATTCGCCCCTCACAAGCACAGAGCGGGGTATTGTAAGGAATGCTGGGCAGATTAAAATTTGCCACCAACTGCCTGATTGTTTTGCACCCTCTCTTTTCTTACAAAGTTTAAGGAGAGTTCAGCTCTACTTCTTCAGGTGGGTGCCTTTGTTGTAAATGTCCTTTCTGCTTTTTCTTCCCATGGTGGAAAGACATATAGCACCCTACTCTACTATAGGTGGTGAAGCCGAGCTCAAATTCGATTTCTGTGATCGAATTCAACAAATGTAACCCAGAAATTGCTTGTGCAGAATTTTAATACGTAACGGAAATGTGCTGAGAAACCAATAGGCTTATGTACCAGTGCAGACGTTGCATTGGCTCGTATACAGCGTGTGCTTCGAAGTACCCCTCAGTATCTTCAAAGCATCACCAAGAAGCACGTCCAGCGATCGGATAGCTTCCTCTTGCCTGATGTCTGAGGGTCACCTTGGTTTAGCTCTTTAGCGCAATTAAAAAAAGAATTTTGAGATCGCTCTGTAATGATTCTTGAACGAAATGGACTAGGCGCATTATCTTCTGTCTGTAGGCAGTGCTATTATTAGATTTCTGTGGCTGCTTCCCCTCTCCTGAGTGACAGGTCCACAGGACCATGCTGATACTCACATGCACAGAAGCGTTCCAGGAGTGCTTGACACAGACACTTCCTAGGTGATTTCAAAGGGAGAGGAAGGGCTGTAATTGGGAGAGAATCAGTTGCCGTGGCAATGGGAGCAGGCCACTGCTCTCCTGCAGACTCTGCCTCGGAGCCTTCCGGAAGCTTAGAAGATGTTCGGAGCTGTCAGTCTGCCTCGGCTTCCAGAAGCCAAAGTTGCTCTCCCTCGGTTTATTTCATCCCAGAAGAGCGCTGCTTTGGTTTGGTCAGCTGATGGCTACAGCTGATATCACTCACAGAAACAAACCCTTCATTACAGTTTTAATTGGGGACTATCCTACCTGTTGTAAAGTCCAAATGAATTGTCTGTCACTGGTACGGAAACTGTAACCGACCACCAGCTTGTGCCTAATCTTTATTATCAATGCAAAACACTTACGCCTACTGATAATTACACTAATAAGAAGTAAATACAAAAATTACCTCTGGATATTTTTCAGTTTACTTAAGCATCCACCACATTTTGTCTTTAATCCAGAGCTAGTCTCGTGCAGTAGTCTCCTAGCTGTGTTTAGCTGAGTTAATCAGTACTCGATGCAGGAGTCTTCAAATTCATACTCAGAATCAAAAGCAGTGCATGACTTGTAACTGCAACACATCCACTAAAATTGTTATAAGCAAAATGACAAACAAATCTAGCTGCAAAGTTCAGACTGCACTATAGAGTAGTGGTAAGACTTTTGGAGTCAGGGCCAGAAAGTTTGGGAGTCTATGAATGCACTGAATGCTGTTCTTGTATCCTTGAATAAGGCATTTAACTCAAGTTATTTCAGCAAAGAGGTAATATAGTATTTTACCTTCTGCAACTCATGACCTGGTCCAAAATGTGGAAGACTGACTTTAAGTAGTGCAAAAGATGCATGTTAGGACACACAGGATACAAAAGGATACAATGTATAGCTTGAAACTACATATACGTTGCATAGACCTTCCTATTTGCTTTATAGCAATTTGTGTGAATAAAAAGTGATTTTATTAGGGTGGAAACATGATCTTTCCTAGCTTTAGTTTCCAGCCAGCTTAAAAGGGACAAATGTTTTAATTCTAAGATTGCTTTTCAATCTTAGAAGGAACGTTTCAATCTTAGAGTTTATTCCTCCCTCCCCCCCCCTCCCACAACACACACACTTCAACTTGAAGTGCACACAAACTGTCTGAATACGACAACAGAATTAGCTGATCATCTGGAAGTGAGCTCCAAGAAAATATGTGATGTAACATTCTCTCTGCAGGTATGATACTTGTCTGACATCTCCACTCATTATTAGCAACAGGGGAAGGAAGGAATTTCGTTTTAGAAGATTGTGTTACACAAAGGAGCACTATATCCAGCTTTCATGTGTTTTATTGTCTCTTTAAAGTGCAACACTCGGAGCACAAATTAATAGGAAGAGGCAGAAAAATGTAAGAGTCCCCTACCGACTTCAGCGGATTAATTCAGGGCGAACAGCTTGTTCCTGTCAGCCTGTTCTGGAGAATTATTCGTAGTCAAATATTAATCTCGCCTTTATTGCTGAACCTCAAAATGAGTAAAGGCAACAAAAAAAACAACACTTTGTTGCTTCACCTGTTAGCGAGCAGTCTCTCTATACAGTCATTGGGAAGATAATTTCGTGTTTGGGATTTGGCACTTGTTAATTCTTCCGGTTACTGTCTCAAATCTCTTTTTGACTTGGGTGTCAAAAGGCCGTCGTTTCGGAAGACGGGCGGCTCTCATTTACCCACAGCATAATGGATTTTGCAGGTCATCGTGTCTGGGCTGTAGTTTAATTTGCTGTGACCTTTCAAAAGGTGGCTCAATCCGGCTAAAAGAACGATAGAAATGATAGGAAATGTCAAGAGGGGAAGCAAACGGGGGAATTGTACTAGCATTACAATGGCCTGACATTACAACGGCAACACTACACTTCTTCCTGGAGAATACTGGTCAGCTGAGAGTCCAGTCCAGTTCTTCAGCTCCCCTGTTGGAATTCACTTGGCAGATGATATTGGAAGATGGTACGGCAATAGATGTTGACAAAAGAACAGTCAAATAAGAGATACAGAAAGCGTAGCGGTAATAAAAGATCTAATAGGGAGATCCAGTTAGTTTGTTTTTAAAGGGCGCTAAGCTCTTTTCCCCGCAGGCAGCTCTGTGGCCAAGCACCAGGGCAGCTGTGAGCCTTATTGAGCCCTGCCAGTCTTTGCTTCACCCTCCCTATCCTCAGCGTGAAGCGAATGGGTTTTCGGTGGGACGCCGAGCTGTTTGAAGTAAGAATAGGAACTAATCTGGGTAATATGCGCTATCATGGCAACATCTCTGTCTCAGCAGTCACAGTCCCACCCCTTCGCCCGGTGCTGCGCTGCACTGATTACATTGCTGGGTTAATGTCAGGGCTTGATTATACCTTTTAGTGTCCCTAACCTACGCAGGCTGACTAATTTCCCCGTGGGGCTGATGTGGGGACAAGCTGCTTCGCCATTGGCCCTTGAGCGGGCAGTGTGACAGCGAAGGGTGTGGAGAGGTTATTAGGGCTACAGCTGAAAGCACAATGTGGGCTGCTTCATGCGTCTGTTGAGCTGCAGTCGCTTCTTAAACTTCTTGGAAGCTCCATCTTTAGTCGACAGCGTCCCCTCCTGCCACTTGTGCTTCCAGTGCAGCTGATCTGTTGCTCTGTGGCTCAGCGCCGTCTTGCAGTAGTAGGCAGTCCTGCGCAGACATACTCATTCCTGTGTAAAAGAGGGTGGCAAAATCATCTTTTTACCTGGCTGTTCCTGTGGGGGCGTGAGGTGAGGAGTGAGTGTCATCTGTGTCACACACATCGTGTTTTTTAATGCTGGAACTGGAGCTACTGTACAGTCCAGCACATTCCTGCGAGACTAGCCCTCTCTCCAGGAAGTAAAGTACCTCACCTTCCTTGGAATATGGCTCAAGTTCCCTGAAGGTCGTGGGTAAGTTCAGACAGGCCAGCAATAGCCTCTAACTGTGTATGACTTTAGCCCCTTCCCCATCGATATGGTAGGTCTCATTCAGAATGTTTCAAGTGGATAACGTTTTGTAGTTAGATTGATAATACTTTATTAATCCCGTAGGGTTTAAAGCAATATGGGCGGATGTCACTGAACTTTAAGACGATATTCTGCTCTAAGTGATATATTTTTGAATATTTTGATTGCTCCGAGTCACCAACCAGAGTGGTGAATACAAGGCCTACGCTACCAAGCCTTAGTGACGCTTATCTTTTCGGGAACTGCCCCCAGCCTTCTCATTGGCGGCTTGCTCGTGCAGGAATGGAGGTCCTTCAGCAGGTACACATCTTCCGCAGTAGGTTTCTACCAGAACCATTTCCCACAGAGGGGCTGCTGCTCCTCTTCTGGTTTTCGTCCAACCCCTGAGCCCTCGCTTATTTAATCAGCCGGTTCATTTGATTAATTGAACATGTTAAACTCCCTTTTAGGCTTGAAAAAAGCATCGCAGCTGCTGCATCTTGACTGTGGCGTGTCATTGAAATCAACTGGGGGGGAGCAAAGCTGTCTAAACGAGCGGCTAATGAGATCAATTTACTAATTCAGACCTTGAGCTGGAATGAAAAATCAGATGGACTCAGAGGCTGCTACATAAAAGTGTCTGTATGCTGAATTTTCCTTGCAAAATGCCACACAAATAATGGTTTCTGTAACATCCATCCCTGGATTGTCCTTTCAGTGCTAGCTTTGTATAGCTGCCAGTTTCGTTGTGCGGTTGCCGACATATTACACTTCCTGTGAGAGCAGTATCACTGAGGCGCTGGTCTCTGTAGTGCAAAGTGTTTGATGGTGCTTTGACCCTCTTAACAAGCCTTGGCCATGTCTCCACCTTGCTTAAAAATGCCCCAGAGATCCACTGTGTGTGCCCGCCACCCATGGAGTCAAAAGAACAAAGTCTCATTTTCAGGTTCACATTTGCAGAGTTGTTTTCATTACTCTGGATACGACTTAAACTGCCCTCAAGACTTTTTTGTTTTTGTACAATAGGCAAATCTTTTCTGCCGCTGCTCTGCGAATTCGAATTGGAAACAAATACTGGGAGGTAGTACGGGACAGAAAAGATTGGTGCATGGTGGTTTCCGGAGTTTTCCACGCAGGGCTGCGGCCTAGGGCTCGATTGATTCAGCTTAGCGGTCTAATTCCATGTGTTTCCTCATGCAGCATGTCATTGTCAGTCACACGTTGTCGGTCGGGCAGCTGCGATCTAACACAGCACCAAAAAGACCTGCCATTTTCATTGTCCACACCAGCTTGTTTGATTTCTTATCAATCGAGACTGTACACACTGTATTTGATAAGGGCCGTAAGAATGATAAATAAGACTAGCAGAATAATCCTAGCAGTTAAAACAGCAAATGTCGCCCTTTAACATCCATGTGTATTAGGACCTCAGAGGCCCTAAGTCTTTGACACCAGTCTACCTGTCTGTTTGTAAGGAGAAATCTTCTTGTGAATACATTAAAATGTTTAGAACAGCTTCCACAGGCCCCTTTCAGTTGGGGAAAATCAAATTGTGATATTTCATTATCATAATTTTATGTTAATTTATCATTATCGTGATTATTTCATTGTTATGACGTTTCCAGTTAACTTTTTTTTCCCCAGTCTTGCACTGCAATTGACACTCCCGCACACGCGAAAGCAAATTTATCTCTGTCCAAAATTCTGTAGCCCTGCGTAGGCAAATGGTTGGCGAGGTAGGAAACTCAACATTTAAAAAAAAAAACATGACAAAGCAGGCATCTTTTTGCCACTGGAATTTTTGAAGCCCCCTTCTATCAAAAAGCAGACTTTCTCCGTCCCCATTCCTGCCCCCCCCCACCCACCCCCTCCCCAAAATCAAAGAGACCTATCTTGACTCAACAGGGTAGTGTGACACTAATTAGCATTCAACCCCCCCCTCCAGCTCCCTATCCTTCCCCTCCAGTGTCTAGAGTTAGAGGAGCTTATCGCCTGGCAACCACAATTAAAGTACAACAACTCTGCAAAGGCAGCTACCGTCTGAGCACGCTCAGAAGCCCTGCGAGCTTGCCAGCCTGGCCGCAGAAGGAGGCAAAACAAATCTTTAACAGGTGACTACAGGATGATCGGGCCAAAGTTACCTGGGTCTGGATCAAAGAACAGAGGGCAGAAGGGGAAAGGAAGACCCGGTGGCTCTGCCTAAGGGGGGAGACGACTTGTGAAGGGGATTTCTTTCGGAAGAGTCGGGGGAATGCCTGGCAGGTGCGCTCCTGGGAGAGTTTGCAGTGGGGAGAGAGACTGAAGGTATGTGGAAGGCTGCAGGAGGGTAGCACAGATTAAGGTGAAGCTCGGCGAAGGGGCGATGTGTTCTCTTTTTAATATCGGGGCTTGCTAATATATAATAATGTATGGCTTGAATTCGGGCTCCTGTTAGAATCAACAGAATCCCGCCTCTCCAACCGGGTTTTCGGGCTCGCGTGGGTCTTTAATGTGGTCCGGCTGCTGTTCTCCCTGTGTTTTACTGTGCGAGATTACCCTGTTCCTTAGAAGTGCAAACCCGTTCCAGTCTTAAGGGTGAACCTGAAGTCGGTTCAGTGCTGTTCAACTCCAGCCGTTCATCTGTCGTCGGGACGCGTTGTCCCCCTGCACTTTATCCCTCTCTCGTTCCGGTCTCTGAACTCTTACTACTTGAAACAAGTTGCAGTAGGCTCTTTCTCCATTTCTTTTCACCCTTTCACTTTTTCTACCCCATGTCTATAGCCCTGGACCCGGAGTTTGCACTGCAGAGTGAGTGTGCATCAATATGCTCCTATATAATATGATCCTCTTCTATCTTGATGTACTGTACGTTGTTGGCCCTTATTAGGGTTTGCTGTGGTATACTGTGGAAACAGCACAGTAAATGTATTGTAGCATAGTAAAACCATAGTAAAGAACTGCTGATGCTGAGGTGTGGTAAACCAGGATTTGAATTGTGGGAAAGTATATCAAAGGCGAGTATTTCCATAGTTTACAATTGGCACGGTTGGTGAAAGTACCATAAACATTGTGCAATGTGATGTGGTAATGGCTGATATCCAGAAAGGACTGATTTTACCTCCCAAGCATACCTTTTGGGATTCCAAAAGCGACACTCCAACAGTCAGTCTTTTTGGATACTCTTAAAGCATCCCATGTCAATAAAATGTGCAATAAATTCACAGATGCTTGCTCTTGAAATGGAATTTCATCTTATAGGGATCCCTAAGGTTATATTTGCAAAATTATAGTGCCTAGAAAGTGATATTTTCCAAGACTGGAAATTTACAGTATATAACTTAACTGCAACGGCAGTTTGAAAAAGAATATTGACCTCACTCTTTCAATGTCTGGAACTATATTTTAGATTCTGAAGAGCAAGAAATTACTTCTAAAAGGTTGAGACATCTTTGCTTCCTCTATTAAATTATAATATACTTTTATTGATATATCTTTTTTTAACCATTCACCTTACTTATCTGAATGAGTGTAACACATTTGTGTATTTGTCTTCCAGACATTTTCACAGACAGTTGCGCTTGTGGGTGACTCAGGGCTTACGAGTACAACAAAAAGATGTGTGCCTTAATTTCGATTTCGCTTACACCAGGTATATCCTCCAATGTCACGAGCCAACAAAAGTGTTTGACATTTCATTTTTTCTACATGTCTAATTCCAGCAGGGAAGGAAAAGGCATTTGGACCTCTTTGCCGAGACAAATATTTTCATGCTTGAATGAATCGGAAATGAAAAACAAAATCAGGTGTAGAAATCGATAGCATGAATAAAACAACTGTAGCCTGAATGTTGAAAAGGCTTTAAATAGAGGCTGAAAATTGAACCCTCAGCTGCAACAACACAGGAGGAGAAAGGTCAGACCCTCTGGAGGTGATTTCTATGCCCCTGCTGGGGACAGACCAGGATGCAAAGCTCTTCAGAATGGTTCCATCCTATTTCCAGCTGCCAGTGCCTTCCCACAGGTTGGGGACCTGGGCACCTGCCAGCGTTGCAGTCATTTGAGTCATTGAAAGAATTTCAGAGTTCTGAAACCTTGATTCTCTTGATGAATAATTTGCTTTTCAAGGCTTATTTAATCATATTGCAAAAAGTGGTTGCCTCAGAATACCACTTTGGAAAAAGAAGACACTGAGCACGTGTGAATATTATATTGAGGGAGAATCCTGTTTTTGTTGTAGTTAGTGACCCTTATACTGGCTACAGCACCTGGAGTGGCACTGAAGAGTTAGTGTGCATCTATATGCTCCCCTCTACAGCACCTGAAGTACTGTATCAGCACAATTTTGAGCGTACCATAGGGTCTACTTTAGAGGTTGTTAAGCCCTAAACTCTGTTGTCTCTGTTGCGGTCTCTCCATCTTTTCTCCTCTCAATAGGGCAGATAGTAGGTACCAAATGTGTCAACTACTGTGTTAAGAAGGAAGCTTCAAAGTTAAGGAAAGGAAGCTTCAAAGCAGAGTTACTTACTCCTACATGTACGCGGCGTGGTGGTTCTGTGGCTAAGGAACTGCGCCGGAAGGTTGCCGGTTCGTGCCCCGCGGCCGGCAGAGGAATCCTACTCCATTGGGCCCCTGAGCAAGGCCCTTAACCCCAACTGCTCCAGGGGCGCCTTATAAATGGCTGACCCTGCGCTCTGACCCCAAGCTTCTCTCTGTCTGTGTGTCTGTGTCTCACGGAGAGCAAGTTGGGGTATGCGAAAAGACTAATTCCTAATGCAAGAAATTGTACAGTATATGGCTGATAAAGTGATCTTAACTTATATGCCCAATTTTTCTTCACAGCTCTCATTCATGCTATTGAGCCACAGCTTGTTTGAATCGGGCAATATACTGTAGGCAA
Source organism: Lepisosteus platostomus (assembly GCF_059453375.1). Lineage (NCBI taxonomy): Eukaryota > Metazoa > Chordata > Actinopteri > Semionotiformes > Lepisosteidae > Lepisosteus > Lepisosteus platostomus. The sequence goes on from NC_142629.1 coordinate 14,058,179, forward strand.
TTTGTTCACAGCCTGCTTAGCTTTGGATCAACTTCTGAATTGGAAGAGCTGCGCCAGAGGTTGTCAATTCTGGTTTTGGAGGGAAAATTATAATGTAATAAAGGTTACCAGCGAGAGGGGTCCATTCATTTGGCCATCTAGTGGGTTTGGTTTGCTAGTAGGTTATTGACCTGAGAATCATATCCAGCCATTTCTTAGAAGAAATCGACATGGGTGTGTAGCTTGTTTTAGACTCCCCTTCCCCCTTCCTGTAAGAAAGAAACCTGCTCTCAGTTTTAAGTGCTTTTCCCTGTAGGCTGCATTTGTGCCCTCTGGGTCGTGTTTCATCATTGTTTCTGAAGAGATCAGTTAGGTAGACTTTGTCAGTGTCGTTAATGATTTTCAATACTTGAATCAAATCCTCTTGTCGTCTTCTCTTTTCAAGTAGAGTGTTCCTATCAGCTAGAACATGAGTCTGGTTACTCTTCTGTGAAAGGCTTCCTGAGCAGCAATATCTTTTTTTCTTCATATGGTGACACATATTAACGGTTTTCTCAGCGAATGTTTATGTTGCCTGGTCCAATTTTAAAATGGCATCTATTTAAATTCTGTTCTTTTAACTATATACTGTATTTCAGCATTCTGTGAGCTTGTTGTTGGTTCCCCTCATTGTGTAAAAAAAAAAGGAAAATGATTTGTCTATGACAGATATTTAAAAACACCTGTGTTATTTATAGCTGGCTTCTTAAAACTCTGCACCTGTCTTTCTGCCAAGTGTTTCTGGTATTACCTACTGTACTGTACAATGAGTAACACATAAATCCCCCCTTTTACACAAAACCACTTTTTTAATTTGATTTATTTAAAAAAAATGATTTAATTTTGTGAACTAAATTCTACATCAATGAAAAATATTTTTCACTTTGAAAACGGTGAAGCAGATTGAAGGTAGTATAATCCAAATTCATATCTGAACTGCGGTTTATGTCATGTAAGAGTTTGCCTCAAACATTATCAGAGTGAGCTGCACATTTGCCGGAAGTTTTGAAATTCTCAGCTCTGGGGAAGAAAGAGCAAAACTCAAGGCACTTTCAACCTCAAGTCTGTTGCAGTGCTTATTTTTGATCATCAAAAGTGTACAAAACACCACATATTGGGAGATGCTCAATTAGGCGGCTAGCCTTACGTTTCTATTTATAAATTCTTTAAAAAAATGTTGCATTGTAGTCGGAAACTTTTGGTGTTTTGTACAAATTAGCTGTTTATAAAAAACTCTTTCTCCTGCCTTTGGACCCATTGAGAACTTCTGATCTACAACCTACAACATTGTCTAGTTTACTGAAATGATTGGTTTACTTGGATCGTTGATCAAAAAAGAATGAGTAATGATCCTAATACAGATTCCAAAGGCGCTCTAGTAATTATGGCACCTCAGAGTATAAGTGTATTCTCACTATTAGTGTATCTTATCAAAAACCTCCTCAAAATCTTAATAACCAACTCTCTATCAATTACTGCTGTCACTTGTTCAAATACCTCTAAGAAATGAGTTAAACAGGCCCTGAGGTTTTAAAATCCATATTGACTGTAACCTAGAACGCTATCATCATACAGATGGCTCTCGAATTTAAGCTGTTGTTTCTATAACTGTATGTGTCACATAGGTGCTGCAAATTTTTCAGGTTTTCTAGGTTGTCGTGAATGTCATTTCCTGACCAGTGTAGCCAAGACATTCCCATTAACTCAGAAGAAGGAATTACTTTGCGTTACTTAAGTGCCGATTTGTTTACATATTTAGAAATTGGTGATTAAAGGGTCACCTGTAAAAAGATTGATCCATCAGAAATTGATAACGTCAGGTGGGCACGCTCAGTTTGCTGTAGAGTATGCCATATAAATATGTGCATGAGGTACCCCACTGGTAGTAATGAGGTATAACATCTGCCAATACTGTCTTAGGAAGAACCTTAAATCAAGACAGCTTGTCGTCTGACTTGAAATATAGAAATGAACTTTATGAGAAAGACTGTAGAGAGAGTTATGTCGTCCTTTCATGTTTGGGAGATGAGAAACACAGAATAGAAACAACAAGCTTTGCCATCAACTACCTACGGATGAATTAGCTACACAATCCACAGAGAATGCTCCAGTGAAGACCTGGCAAAGAAATCTTTCCGGGACCTGGAGCAGAGTTACCACATCTGTGGCATCGTACGCGAGTTGCACATCTCCTCCTTTAACGGTTGCGCAGATGCTAGAAAATTATTTTCATGAAAAGCAGCAAGAGGAGATGAACCTCTAAACTCTGCTGAAGTAAGGCTCTTCATGGTTGATTTCAAACTTATGTTTTGTGTCAAAGCTTATTGTTCTTGCTGATTTCCTGAATTTATAATGCAACATTCATATAACAACATTTTTTTTCAAATAAATTGCCAAGGCTCTAGGGCCTAAGGCTATATTTATTTCTTTAAGGACTTAAAGATATGCTTTTTACATACCAAATGCTGATACTAGGTGTAGACTTTCATATTTGTGTAGGAATTTCATTTAAGTGGTGGTGTCTAATATTTCATAAATGGTGTTTCCTACCCTCCCTCTCTGCATCCCAGCTTCACCCTTGCAGCTGTCTCCCTGGTTCATTCCTTGTTAGTGAGGGGTGTTGTGACAGCTCTGATCTTCAGCCAGTGCTGTCATTTCTTCAGCCAGGCAAAATAACGTGCACATTAAGTGCGCTGTTCCCTATATTCATGGGCTTGTTTCATCCTTACGCACATGTAATGCTCATTTTCCTGTTATTTTGTTAGTTCCATGGGTTCTAGGTATCTGCCAATTGGCTTTATTTTTCTTTACCCATAGTGCTGTATGGGTTTTTTTTCGAGTCTTTGAAGCCCATTTTGATAGTGCTGTTGATCGAGAGCAGTGCAACACTGAAATGTTTCCTCTTCCAACTTCCCTTTCAAAGGATTCTTCACAAATGGTGAAAATCAAGGGATTCTTCCCCTGGTGAAATCACAGAATGAAGAGATATTAAATAGTATCTGAGCAGAACAGAACAACATGGGCTTGAAGAAAATGTGCAATGGCTTGAAAAATGTGACACTAATTAACAGAAGAGGTATCATTGTGATTGGTGCCTCTTTATGTACAGCCACTGACTTAGACTTTTTCCGTAATTGGTGCATTAGAACACTGTGTGGAATGAAGGCAGAGAATAAAATAAGCACTCAAACTGTAAATGGTGGGTGGAATGGCCTCTGGAAAATTGAGAATATTTGTCTAACATTATAAGGTGAGAGTTTTGCATGGGACGAAAGTCTTTTGAATATTAATTTAGGCCGTAGCTCAGCCTGCTGCTATGAATGCAGTGTACTGATGCTCTGTGAAAGTGCTGCCCTGTGCTCTGAGCACATAGCCATGACATGCATTAAGCAGGGCTAACTTGAGCTTTCTGCAAAGCTCTGTCACTTCCAGCTCAGCTTTGCACCAGACAGCATCAGTGTACTACAGTAGCTTGTGCTGAGCAAGTCCCCACACACTGAGGAGCAGTGGGCACGGAGCACTGCTTTTCCTCTTGAAAACCTGTCACTCAGGTTGGGTCTTCTCTGGTCTTTTCTCTTCCTTTAGATTTTACATTAATATGTATCTCTGACATTCACTGCGTGTGCTCAGAAGTAAGGCCTTTCACCTTGTTTTACTTCAAAGACCCTTCCCATTCCTCTCATCCAGTTGTCATTAAGTGGGGTGAGATATAAAGTGATATTTGCTTTCCTTCAATATGGCAGCTCTGATGAGACCTCTCCCACTTGTGGCATTTCTTAATGAAGTCTGATCATAATATACTTCCCATTCCTGGATAGTTCCAGGTAAATTCCAACTGTGAAGGTGCTATACATTGAGATCCCCTAACAATGCACCAGACGGTATGCATTTTAAGTTAATCAGCATGATGTATTACATGTCCCTCTGATTTACAAACTGCCCTCTCATAACCTACTGATTTTGTCCATCAGGGGCTGAAATTTGTGCTTTTGTTTTTCTGCATTTTTGTTACGAATGAAACCTTATTTGAACGACATAGCGGTGTGTTTTTTTTTGTAAGAAACAGTCATTTAGCAAATTACTTTGAATGTGGTTATGTGTCAGAGAGGTGTCTATCTGGAAGTGTTAAGATCGTATGAATTCGCAGGACCATTGTGGTGAGTCCAACAGCAGTAGATAGAGAATGGGCACTCTACTGGTCTAATGAAAATGAGTACCCTTCTGTTGAATCATAATGTGTTCTGGAGTGTCTCAGTGTAAAGGTTTGAAACCAATTTTTTCTACAGAGATGCAGAACATCAGTTTTATGCCTCTGTTGAAGGATGAAACAGAATGCATTTAAATGTTTCCCTTAGTCTTAGTCAAAGGACTTTAACTGTGACCCTTCTTGTGTTTGATCACCACACTGCTCAGACTGATGAATTTGCTTACCTTACATCAGTTGCAAGGATTGTCTGTTGTTGTTTGTTCCTGGTCTGTGGCGAAAGTAAAGGAGGGCATAAGTTTTAGTGCAACAGCAAGACTGAGCACAGACAAGCATGCAAATGTTTTCATCACAACCCAGGTAAAGTCCAGAGCCGCGTCGCCAAATTCATTGAGTGTCCTGCTGACAGTGAAGTTTGAGTCACGCTCACTCTCAGTGAAGGGCAGGACGGGGGTTAGTAGTGTTTTAAAACACAGTGCACTAACGCTCCTGTTGTTTCCTTTAATTGCAGAGCCTGGGATCGGCAGACAGAAAAGAAGCTCAGCAGAAAAAGTAAGTCAGCCAGTCACTCATTTTCTTCCATTTGGTCTTTACTACAGCTTTCCTACACTGTTATCACAATCTTTGAACATCCTGAAATATTACCATCAGATATTTCCACTTTGGCAAGTTAGTCCCTGGAAATTTAGTTGTAAATTGTGAGCTTTTTGGGAATCTTTATTGCAGCTGGCTAGTGACCAAGCTCAGAACTGACAAAGCCTGGGCTATGACAAAGACTTAGGCTGCCCTTTACTGATCTTTGTCCCCACTTGAGATTTTTCTCTCATATGATCCTTCCCCAGTTCACCCACAGGTACTCTTATTCTATCATCCCCTGAGCAGTTGTCCAAGATTGGCTCTGCAAAACCTTTTCAGGAGCTTTTCGTTTCCCTGGGGTTCTCGCAGTGTTGCCAGGAGAGGAAAACGATATGGAAGACTAGCACAGAACACATGCCACTGCAAGTAAAATCCAAATTACTGGAGAGCACAGTTGATATGCTACGGTTTTAATAGTGCTTGCTGTCTCATCAGGGTGAACGGATTCCATAAGCAGTCAGTCAGTTTGCACCGTATCAGTTGCAGCTAACTTGATTTTACTGAGCTGATATCTACACTTCTCATGATTTATATTCATTTACACCAGACTTTATTTATTATGAAAAGGTTATTAATGAATACAATAGCAACTGATAGATTAGCTTTGTAGATAAACTGGAACTACAGGTGTTGGGCACCTGGTGAAATTGGACAGATATGATGCTAACAACTTCTACAATGCAATGAGCAGAGCTTGGTTTATGTTGCTATGAGTAATGTTTCTAAAGGTTATTAAGCATGTGGAAATTATACTTTTTATTTTAACAACGTATGTGCAATATGGAACACCAAATATTTTTGATCCCCACGGATCAAACTTTAGTATGAAGAGTTTTGCAAGAGACCACAAACCCGTGGACATTGGCAAAGAATTGGTTTATTGTTTAAGTTCCTGTTTATGATACCAACGCAGCTTAATGACAGACTATTTACCAGCAAAAAGAAGCAGCAACGTTTAATGTCACAGAATTTAAAAGGAGATAAAACACAACGATACAGTGTGAATTCAAGTTTGAAACCCACTTTTAGATCAAACATCAAACATTCATTCATGTGTCCTTTCAGAAGCTGAAAAACACCACAGTGTGACAGAAGTTCCTTTCTTGATTGCTGTTCAATGTTACTGCTGGAGCCAGTGTTTTAAAGTTCACTGTTGCTTTTCAAATCGCATGATATGAGCTGTAACTCTGTTGCCATGGATTCATAGTAACAGGTTTTGTAGCAGGCAGTCCTTTGTAGGCCTACTTCCTTGTAACTCTGTCTGTGTTAGGCCTGACATTCTCAAAACTTAAAATCAAAGGTAAGGGTGATGTCCAGAGCTTATTGTTCCTGGTTAAAATTCACTCTGATTTTTCTAAATGCCATGATAATAGTTTTAGGTTAAATACCTACTGTACCTCAAGTATTTGTTTTCATTTATGCACAGTTTTCTGGAAACAAGAGGGTTCAGTTATTCTGGAGGTGGAACCGGTAACAGTAGTTAAACCAGGATTTGATCTCGCCACCCTCCGATAAAGAGCCCTAATTATCATTTCTTCACAGTGCCATTCCAATTACAAGCACTGATTTATAGAAAATAAATTGTGGAAGAAGGTGTGCAACTTGAGCTGTAACGTGAATCTTGCACACCATATCTACATTCCTCAATCACGAAACATAATCGTTTCCTCTTACGTTTCCCGTAGAAACTCAAACAATAATTAAAAATCCAAACCCACAGTATATTCTACTGTATCTCGGGACCATTGGGAACTGTATCAAGTGATGCAACGTTTGTCTGTAGCTCCAGCAAGGAATGGAACAGGATTTAATTCATCACCATGGGAACAGGTGGTAGATTGCTCTCAGTTGTCTGAACTGGTGCGGTAAAAGAATAAAAAACACATTGCATAGGTGGGAAGTAAGACCAATGTGCATCTGTGCTAAAGTATTTGTATATAAATCCCATGAATACACAAGGAGAGTACAGGAAAAAATAGGTGATTAAAAATAACTGATGAATGATGGTCCCCCGTGACTCATTTTTGTAAAACTCCAAAATTAGTGTTGATAACTGTCATCGTTATCTTTAAAAATTGCACAAGGAAAACTCTGGAATATGACGCTCTGTCTCCCAGACTATTTGTTTGGTAGAGGAGATACTTTAAGTAACGTTTATACATTAAGAGTTGACCATAGATGAAAATGATAGGGTGGCCAAAAGAATACATCCCTAGATTTATTATTTATGTAAATGTATTTATGTATTTATGTCAAGCTGTTTCCAATTGACCCTGGTGTTCAAAGTGTGTAAGGAAGTGGTAAACCAGAACTGTTGTTTGTACAGAGTACTGTACAATCATGCCATATGATTTTTTTGAATATTCGTGAATGTTTACAGATTAGAGGAGACCTTTCATTCCTCATTACCCCATTCGATTTTTAGTAGCTAATTGATCCAAGGATCTCATCCAGCTGTTTCTTCAAAACAGCCCGAGTAACAGCTTCAACAACATGGCTGGGTAGTTTGTTCCAGACTCTCACAGCCTCCTGCACTTTCTGTTTTCGATGTAGTGCTTCACTGTTGTTCTTGGGGAAGAGTTTTCTCAGGAAGAAAAAGGCAATAGGAACTGGAAAGAATCTTAGATAAAAGGAAGCTCAATATTTGACACTGCATGCTGGTCAATGGATTAGGTAAATGGTAAGTGTCTCTGTCTTCAAAGTAGTCCAATCATTTTTCCCAGCAGTATCAGATCATTTATTTTGTAGTCACTGATAGACTACACATCTTTTTGTTTGTTCTGAACATGTTAGCGGTTAATTTGCCAGGCCCAGTGGGCAGTTCAAGATTGAAAACCAAATATCAGGTGTGCAAAGCTGCACTTGTAAGGGGGTGATCAAGCCAGGTACGAGAAGCTCTGCCTTCGGCTTTGATGAGTGTGAAGGGAATATGCTCATTCTGAGGGGCCGCAGTAGTTCCTGAGAACTTCCTTCTGTGATCATCGGGGATGACGATGACCCCGAGTGCTGGCGATCATAATCACAGCACTCAAAAGCATATGTCCTCGAGCTTTGGCGAGAGATTTCTGTTGATTAAAGGACAATTGTTCCCTTTCCACAAGCTCTGGGATGAGAGCATGCATGTGTTCACACTGCAGAGTGAATCACCCAGCTGACTCACTCCTTTAAACTGCGTATTTGTATGTGTGCCAGAATGACATTTTTTGCTGGTTACCCCAACTGTGACGGAGCGTTCTTTCAGGGCCCGATGCAGACAGCAAAATCCGGGGAGGAGTGAGGAAAACATGGGGAAAAAAGCATGCAAAGGGGCTGGAAGGAAAACAGGGGGTGTGTCCAGGGTGTGCTGGTGTTCGGGGGAGGTGTGGCCGAGGCAAACAGTCCAAAGGAGTCCGAGGCAAATCCATGAGCGGCGATAGTCCAAGACCGGGTGGTCCATCCTGACGAAGACGAACAAAGTTAAAAGCCGGAGCGGGATCCGGCAGGGGGACGGGGGAATAAAGGGGGGGTCACGGGACCAGACGCTCCCTAATCCCGGACTCAGAAAGTCAGGATGCTGTGATGAAGCCTGTGCCGTCGAGTTGCTCCTGGATTTGCGGATAGGCGGGCTTCCGGGGGTCCATCTTCCAACGCTGAGCCAGATTGGCAGGAACGCCTGGCTTTTACAGGACAGGGGGCAGGAACCGGAGGCAGGTGCAGGGGATCAGTAGAAAACTGAAGGAAGGACAGGAGCGTTCTTAAGGGGAGGGGTTTAAGAGCGTGACACTAACCACTCCCCACCATGCTTGCAAACCACTGGATTGAGACATTAGACTTTGGAAAGTGCAGGTGGAAGACAGGCGATTAGGGTGGTCTTTCTTTTCTTCCTAAGATTTAGCACAGGAGAGGTAGAACAAACTGAGACCCTGGGGATCTTTGGGGAAACTTCTAATTTAAGATTACCGGTGTAGGAATTAAATTATTTCAGTCAGTAATCCATTTTACTGTCTCCAATGATACCTGGAGCGTTTTGGTTTTTGGAGAATGGGAGAGACAGTGATTTGTTATTTTCGTTTTCGATTTGCATTAATATAAACTCATGGGCCCTATGAAATGAAATAGGTTGGAATCAGGTCCACTAGCCAGATCGGTTCAGGGATCCTTGATACTTGAAGGTCCGTGAGAGTTTGACTCAACTGGACACTACTATGGAGCTGAAAATTGACACCTCTAAAGTGGCACAGTGGAAGTGTTAAAGGACTTGTTCTACCTTAAGTGGACAGACGAGGAAAAATGTTCAGCATAAAGGTGATATATGCTGTCTGCTTTAGTAGACCACATCAGTAAATGGATTAAGTTGTGTGAAGGGCCAATTTGAAGAGCAAATTGAGAACGGCACCATTTATTTTATTGTTTCTGCCTGGCAGTCTGGATAGGGGCTTTTAACCAGGGTTCATTTTCTTCAAATTGAATCTGTTCTGTTTAGGGTTGGTTTGCATCCTCTAGTCCTGGAATCCTACTGTAATTAGACCCGAAGGACTAACAAATGAAATAGATATTTTAGTGAAAAGCAGTCGTGAAGCTGAGGCTTGATAAAATACAAAAGCTTTATCAGCCCCAGTGGCCAAAAAGTTAATCAAGTATAACATTCATTGTGGATGTAGTTTAAGTGAGTGATTTACCAGCGAGTAAGTGATTAAAAGCTCCAGGAAGCACCTCCTCGTGCTTATCAAATCATGCTAAATCATCTTTCAGTTGCAGTTCATCGGGGTCTGAACACATTCGGAGGCTGTTGTCTCCAGCTCTTGCAAGCAAAAGAGAGTGAGAATGTTGATTTGACTTGTTTATCTTGGTGTGAAATTCTAACAGATGTATTCAAGGACACCTTGAACTATCTGTCAAGAATATAATGCTCATTCCTGGACTGAGGTAATGAGAAGATGGGAGACCAGTATTTGGTAGATAGAAATGACAGGTTGTTTTAACACTTTTGTTAATATACTGGTTTTGTTGGGTGCCAATTGAACACTGATCTTGGCAGTGGTGCTTGAGGGTCACAGTCCCACTCTGCATTCATTGTCATGTGAGATCATGTGATACGAAAGAGGAGTCACACCTTCTGCATTGCATAATCAACCCACTGGAGCTCAGCAGGTGTGAGCCTGGTCAGTACCTGGATGGAAGACCTCCTGGGAAAGCTAAGGTTGCTGCTTGAAGTGGTGTTAGTGGGGCCATTAGGGGGCGCTCACCCTGTGGTCAATGTGGGTCCTAATGCCCCAGTATAATGACGAGAACACTGATAATGCCCCTTATTTCCGTCTTCCGTCTTCTGTCCCATGTTAGCAGCCTCGGCCCTTAAAATCTTTTTTTTTTGTCAGCTGAATGTAAAAAGAGAAACTACATTTTGCGGAAGGTCTCCAGTAACCGCAGGAGAAAATTTGCTTCTAACATGATTAACGTTAACGTGATCACTCAGAGAAGCAATTACCCAAAATAAGATCAACAACAGGGGCTTGCTTATGAATCCAGGCCTAACAATCTGAGACCAGTAACAGAAATTACATTGTGGAAGCCTTAATCTGACTTCTTTTGTGCATTGGCTGGATAAGATCACTTAAATAATAACTACCAAATGGGCTAGATGGGCCCAATGACCTCCTCTAGTTTGAAGGCTTTGATATGTATTTATGGCCTAAGCTGTTTACGGCCTATTTACACACCCAAAGGCACATTTCTGTGCTTACAATCCTTTTGGTAGATGGAGAGACCCATGTCAGTGTCACAGTCCTAGCTGCTTGTGTCCCTCTGGAAGAAAAGGACAAGTCTATTGACACAAACTTGTGTGGCTGTTCTACAGGGACGTATGTGAATTTCCTGTTCAGCGAGCTCATTCTACGTGCTGGGGTTCAACATTTTATTCAGTGATAGTTCCTGCTATTGTGGCCAGAGCACGTCATTTTAATACGAAAACGCAAACTGGAAACTCATGGAATTCACGAACCAATGAATTCACAATAGTCTTGTGGCACACCACAATAATAATGGTTATCTGACGTGTAAATAACAAATGAATCCAACCACCAATCTTCCAATTAACTTATAAAGATAGCGACAAACATTAATTAATTGTTCATAACTTGCTTTGCTCTCCATAGTCTACACTTTCTGCTATACCATTCTGAACAACCAAACAAATCAACTTATTTACAAATTCTCTGTGGTTTGGAAGCACAGTCTCTGTTTATTTGTCGTTATGTGGGAGGAAGTTAATTTGATATTAGGCTTTTCATTTCACTGATTATCTTCTCCCTGTATAAATATTGTTTTAAAAAATTAAACCATACAATTGTGCGAATGCTTTTTTGATATTCAGTTTGGAGAAGTAGTTAAAAGCGCCTTGTGATGTATTGCGTTGTGTTTGTTTAATTTCTTTAATGCAAGCAGTATTTAGAGTTTTATGACATTGCTTGTTCCTTAGTGTGTACAGTTAATTACTTCTGTTTCTTGCTGTAGGCATTGTAGGGCAGATGCAAGAAGGAGACAGCGACTGCAGTGATTTATCTTAGAAAGAAGAGTTAGTTAATTGTTTGCAAATGAGAATTCACCTGTAGGCCTGTGGTTAGGTAAGACTTCATTACAGAGCTAATGGAAAAGACCAGATATGAATTGATGTGTTTTTTTTTAAAAGTCTGAGTCATCATTTTCTCTCATCTTTGGTCAGTGAATTTTACTACTGTGATTTCTAGCTAATTCTTGTTCTGGAGGTGCAATTAAACTTGTATCTCTTGATGGTGATACTATAATATTTGCTGTTGCTGCAAAGTTGCTCAACACATTTGTCTTCTCCCGAATTGGCTACTGTAATGCTCTACTCACTGGGGTTTCTAAATCCACACTGAACAAACTCCAGAAGGTCCAAAATTTGGCAGCTAGAATTATGACCAGGTCTAGTGCAAGTGATCACATCACTCCCTGCACTGGCTTCCTGTCAGGTTTTGTGTCGGCCTCAAAATCCTCATGCTCACTTATAAGGCTCTGCATGGCTTGGCACCTCAGTACCTGCCTGAGCTACTACTACCCTACTCCTCACCTCTCAACCTTCGTTCTTCTAATTCTGTTCTCCTATCTGTCCCCCAAGCCCGTCTATGGGTGACAGTGCTTTCTCCTGTTATGCCCCAAAGCTCTTGAACTCTCTCCCCAAGGATACCAGAGAGTCACCTTCTCTAAACCTTCTTCTTTAGAGGAGCCTTTACTTAACTGGTTCTGTTATTTATCCCTCTGCTCCTACTGCATTAAGAACCCCCATCTTCTGTCTCCTCTCATTGTGTATTCTCATTGTGGCTATCTTGTATATGTTTTATTGTTGTTGTTCTGTAAAGTGCTTTGACAAGCCACCATTAAAGGCGCTATATAAAATAAAGTTTTTAGTATTATTATTGATTGACTGCGTATATGGGCAATTAACTGATATGTACTGCTTTGTTGAGAGAGAAACAAAAGAGCTGAGTCAGCAAGTGTTTTGCAAGAGTTCAGGGCCCTGTGCTGTATGTTCACAGTTGCCGTGACTACCAAAAATCCTCCGCCAAAAATTGTGGCCTCGGCAGTGTGCTCCCGCAAGCAATGGATACTGACATCCATGTTGGACGCTTTCCCGGTTCTTTCTTGACACTCCAGTTCTGTAGCCGATTAAGAAGGTGATTCTGACAAAAACTCTGTGTTTCAGAGTACCCTGCGTTTCCTTTTGTCGGGACTGATGTGACTGATGGAGTCTCTCAGCCACAGAACATTCCTGATCGCCACAGCGGTTTCCAGGGATGACCGCAAGGCAACGCGGCATGAGTGTTCACCAAAACAGAAGGATGTGGTGCCTAACCTCTCCCTGCCTCTTTAAAAATGAAGGCCCTTCTTTGGGTCCACTTTGACAGCTTTATTAGTGGAAATCTTCATATTTGTGGATTTGAGACTCTCCCAGTTTTGTCTTTAGGTGGTCTGTTTAATTTTTGGTTTCCTCTCGTTGGTTGGACGGCGGTAAAGGTTTCATTAAGCAAAGGCTGCAATGTTAGCAGAAGGTTAATGTGACTGAAGGATCCCAGACTACTGAAGAGGAAATATATTCCTCGATTAATTTTTTCTTCTTCTAATGCATAGGTTTACAATAGCAGGAGAATAAGCAAGCAGCCCACTGAATGCTGGCTCCCTGACTTTCTCTTGGAGAGCTCAAGTGGTTGTTTTAAGAAATGGCTGGCCGGTGCTTTTGAAGTGGCTTGGCCGCAGCGCTACTCTGATGTTTCAGAACTTCCTGAGCACAAGCACGGCAGATTATTTCGGCGGCAGAGACTGGAGATTGTTTTGGAAAGGCGGGGGAATCCAATTTTTTTTCAATTTTATACATTTTCTTTTCCTGACAGGCATGGCCCTTTCCATGCTGTCTTTTTAAAAAAAAAAAACACACGCACAAAATGCGACACCATGCAACGCAGAGCAAAGCGATTGCTAAGAGGCTTAGTTAGTGATATGTGGGATGGCGGCAGTGTTTTACATAGAGAATTAATGACTTGGGGACCAAATGACTAAATTGTAATAATAAAAAAAATGGGGAAAAGCATTTTACTTTATTATGAGGATAAAGCATTTCTGCAGTGAGTCCAACACAGTCCCACATTTCCCAGTAAGATACCAATTGCAGTTTCACACTGCTCCAATTTGTTGTTAATAAGATTCTACCAGGAGTTTTGGGTAGTGATAAATGTTTCCATGTTCCGCTCTGGAGGGTCGTGAGTTCATATTTCAGGTGAGGATACTGCTGCTGTAGCTCTTAGCAAGGTGCTTTGCTGTGATTGATCCCAGAAGTCCAACCTCATCGATTGGTACCCAAATTCATGTGAAAGAATACAAATGATTGTAAGTTGCTTTGAGCAAAAGCATTTGAAAATAATTGAATCAATAATAATCTTTATGGCAGAGCCTCAGATTAATTTTTCTGTCCGGCCATGTTATATACATTTTAAATTGCTCATTTTGATTTTTAATTTTAATCACCGTGCCTAGATGCTGCGTTTGACTCATCCGGATCACCAATGGATTAAATAAATAAAGGATTAAATTTAAAAAAAAAAGACCTTTTCTGAGCAACCGTTATAATTACGCTTTCTAAGCATGCAAATGACGTATCTGTGAAAAAATACATTCAGAATCCTTCAGGAGTGTCCATACATCTCTATACATGACCCCATCCAAACACCTACTTCCAATAAAGGCTAGAAAAAAAGCATCTGTGAAGTTTTTAGCACTCCCACATAGTTTTTAATTGGTTGGAAGACTAATCCCCCTATTGGAGCGCTGGGCTCTTGGTCTTACGGACTGCTGGTTTGAATTCGGGCTGTGCCGCTCACCAGCTGTGGTTGGAAGACTGGATGGCGTGCAGCTGGTGATGCTTGTATTTCTTTTGCTGCCAGGGTGACCCTTGGACTTGAGTGGCACTGGAGGAAAATGTCTGGAATTTCTGAAAGGAAAGAGCGGGACTGTGCTTGATCACGTTTGGGCCGAGGAAGAGCCCCTTTTTAACCTCTGCTTAAAAATCCACCTTCAGCAGTTCAGTTGTGAGCCGTTTTAGAACCGTTTCAATTATTCTTATTTTAGACAGTGTCCTTCAGAAAGACGTATTAAAACATATAGGAAACAACCTTCCTCGTACAATTTTGCTCTGGAAAATATCAAAGAACTCTGCTTTAACCATTAGGTTTTGAGCTTTAGTGGAATGACCATTCTAATATTTTTTTATAGGGCATTCTTGCTTTGATTATTAACTGTTTTTTTTAATTATCTTTTGTATTATACCTATTTGACCTCTTTTCTATTACTACTAATTTCCCATTTAAAGTACTTTGATCTTTGTGCATGAAAGACACTTTTTAAATGAAAAAAAAAAACAATGCTAAAAAGGAGCATAAAGAAAGCTGAGCCTGAGGCACAGAGGGTGGAATAGCGCAGATGTGACAGTCACAGAGGTAGCTTTCCTTACAAGTGGCTCTGGGCATTTAGGTTTTAGAGTTACGGGAGCTTAGGTCTAAAGTAATGAGAAGGGAGACTCAATGTGCTTTGAGTTGTGGATTCGCAGGCCTTGTCACCAAGAGTTTTCCCTTTCCTAATGAGTAAGGGTGGGGCTATCTGCGCCCCTCACAACATTACGTCATGCCTCAGGCCGCAGGCCCTGCCGTTATTCTCACTTTTGAGACCTGCTGGCATGTTCCCAGCTGTCCCGGCTCCCGTTGATGGGGGGGAAACCGCGGCCCTTGAAGTGGCCCTGGTGCGCCGACGGTAACAGGAGCACAGATGGTAAGAGGGCCTGGGTGCCGTTTTCACTGCATGGGAATTAAAGAGCCCGCTTCCAAGAGCCCTCTGACACACATTTTCTCACACACCTAAAAGATTAGGTCACCCACATGCGTGAAATTGGGATTTTGAATGTCACTACAACCGACCCCTTCTTAAATTGTGTTTTATTTTGTCCTTCCCCCCCACTTATATCTTTTCATGATGTAACTCATAGCTGGAGCACGATGTCATCGGTGAAAAGTCACATAGCAAGCAGGCAAGGGAATCCGTCTTGCTCAACTATCTTGTGGCCTGACGGTTTGCTTTTTAATCCTCTTATACAGTCAGTTGGCATCTAACCTGCCAGTGGTCTTCACCACTTGTTGCTTTTCTCGTCCTTTTGTTACTGCATTTGGGTGCCAGTGCTGGGGCCCTGGGTTCAAGTCCTGGGGTGCTGTCTGTGTGGAGTTTGTATCTTCTTTCCATGCTGGTATGGGTTTCCTCTGACTACTGTTGTCCTCCCACAGTCCAAAGACAAGCTGGTAGGTAAACTGGCTTTAGGAAACAGTGGCCTTGGTGTGGGTGTGAGTGTGTGTGTATCTGTGTGTGCCCTGGGCTGATGTCCCCATCCAGGAAGTTTCCTGTCTTGAGCCCATGGCTTGCCAGCATAGGCTCTGGCTGTCTTGCAACCCTGTAGTGGATAAAGCAGTTCGAAAATGGACGGGGGGGGGTGTGTTACTGTACTTTCAAATTCTGCCTAGGTAGAAACTAAACTTATAACCCGCTTTGTGAAAGCAGAAGACAACCACTTTGAGTTTTTTTATTCTTTTTTTAAAAAAAAAACCCCGATTGCACGCAAGCATGAACAGATCAAAACATCTCTGCACCTTAGCATGCAGGGAGAGGACAAAACACTTTCATTTGCACTTGTGGAATATTTCCCCTGACTGGAATAGATTGCAACTCTTTGGGTAGATGTTTCTGAAAGTCGTTTAAACAAATCCCCTCTCTCAAGTGAGCTATGATCTTCCAATATCCACGATTGACCTTGAAGCATTTCTTCACTCTGTTTCTGTGGCGGTGGGTTTATAATACTGATGAACAGGTTAATAGTCATGATCGTAGGATACCCGAAACACCCATGCTTTTAGATACGTTCAGTCAACTTTGAGATCTGCAAGACTCCAAGGGATGCAAGTAACATGCACTCCATCAAAAGCGTTAAGTGTTTCATGATATTGCGTCCTGGGCATGAGTATGTGTGTATGTGTGAGCTGGGGATTCCCCTCCCCAAAAACATGCTCCCAGCCCCTCCCCTTCTCCTGAACTGGGCTGAGTCCAGCATCTCTCCGCGGTTCCCTTCCAGCACAAATAATCCCCCGTCTGCAGACACAGCCCTGATTGGAATCTTGACGCCACAGTTGTGGGCTTCAGAAAGTGGGGTGTCGTGTCTGCGCGCTGTACCAGAGCCACAGATCTGTCTGTAAACAAAATACCAGAATATTTCGACGGGCCGCCCCCAAGCTGGGGAGGGAGTGTGCCACACAGAGCAGCTGTCAGTTTCTGCATTTTTCGGCGGTTTTGCCCTCGTTCTCCAGGATTTGTTTGTTTTTTTGTGGATTTATTTTCCTTAGCGTAGCAGTAAGGCCAAACACCCTCCCCCCCCCCCCATCCTTTTCATTTCATTTTCTACCTCGAGCTCAAGTTCAGCCAAAAGAAAAAGAAATAAAAAACAGGCTTGTTAAATGTTCCCCTCTCCACACACAGAAAAACAGTTACCTATTTGACTGTCTGTTTCGGAAGAAGATATAGCAAGAAATACAGCAAGGAGCAATGAAGTCAATACCTTTGATACCTTACAGAGAAATGAGATCTGTAGTAGTCTTTGTAACTTTTTTAAAACCTAGACCTTATTACAAAAAAGGCGACCCACATACTGTACCGGTACCTGACACAGATGGAAATTATTAGCTCAGTAATAGTCTCTGATAAATCACGATGGACCAGACTTTCTGCACTCATAGACAATTAAGGAGAAACAAATGCGCTTCTGATACAGTATGTTCATTGTGCTTTCACATTGTAAAGAAATGACATCTTCTCTGTGTGTATATCACTGTGGAATAT
The DNA here is from genome assembly GCF_059453375.1 of Lepisosteus platostomus. Classification (NCBI taxonomy): domain Eukaryota; kingdom Metazoa; phylum Chordata; class Actinopteri; order Semionotiformes; family Lepisosteidae; genus Lepisosteus; species Lepisosteus platostomus. Next base: position 14,075,454 of record NC_142629.1, read on the forward strand.
CACTGAATTTAAACCTGAGTTAAGTGGATTTGTCCTTTGGGAATTTAGATTAAATAAGGATAATTCATCAGCTTTGTTCATTTTTATTGGAAGGTATTGTATGACCTCCTGCCATGAAAAATATAAGCCTAAACTATCATGAATAAAATCTGCGCTATTCCTCATGTTTTTGAGAATTATTCTGGAGCCCTGTTGCACATGAGAGAAAACTGCATTGAATTCCACGAGATTAAAAGGTACTGGAAACACATCCTATGTGTTAATCTCTGTGACTTGTCAAAGTCAATGAAGTTCCTTTGTTACAGGCTGGAGGTGATTAATTAATGGTGCTAATTGTGAGCTCGCCTATGCTGCACTGCATAATAGCTGGTAAATTGAGCTGTTTCCGGAAGCCAGTCTTAGATTATTATCTCTTTTAGTGAGAGGGAAAACAGAAAACGTTTTTGTAGAAGCATTGCATAACACACAGAACATAATCAATCTCCTGTTTTCTCCCACTGCCCAGATACATACAGGCAGGTTAATTGGCTTTTGGGAAATTGGCCCTGGTATGAGTGTGTGTGTGTTTGTGTCTGCTTGCTATGGTCTGGCATCCCATCCAGAGTGTACCCTCTCTTGCACCCATTGCTTGCTGGGATAGGCTCTGGCTCTCCCTTGACCCTGAATTGGATAAAGCAACCCCCCCGAAAATTGTTTATATTACCTGCGTTTTGGTATTTGTGACTGAGCGTTCCTTTGCTGTTTTGAACACACTGCAGCCATTGCACCGTGAGTTAACTGATAACTAACGTGCTTTGAGAACATTCCAGGTCTTCCGGCTACAGGAATATGATATTTCTGGCAGAACAAATCCAAAAATAAGGAAGCAACAAATTATCTTAAAACATCTGTACACTCCTGTACATAATCAGCCATGGTTCTTGATAATCATATAACGTGAACATAAACAGCTGTAGAAAAGAGCCCGGAGTAATTACAGCACACTTTAAGTTCAGTGTCTGCTCAGTTTTATTTAATTTGATACAGGGTGTGTTCTAAAACGTATACCAAGCTAACAGTTTGAAATCCATTGGAAACTGCATGCAAAAGACATACCTTCTCCTTGTTTTTCAGATCGTAATAAAATCGTTTCGCGATTGAATCTCGTGGCTGTGGAATTGAGAAGCTTTTAATTTTAGTAGTTAAATATTTTCGGGATGGGCTGGAGGATGGACTCCAATAATTTTATGTTTTCGTTTTTGTTGGCAGGCACGAGCAACAGCAATCATTGAGGTTAAATCAAAACCTCACCAGTCTTCTGTCTGAAGCCCACAGTTTCTTTCCTGTTGCGCTGCCAGCAGATTTCTCTGAGATTAGAGTGTGTAGTACAGAACGGTTGAGGTCTATAGTCTGTTGCATTTGCATCCACTGTTCCAAACTGGTCTAGAACTGTTGAGCTTCCTTTCTCCTCTTGTGGGTTTGAGAGCTGAGCCTTGTACAGCCTTGAGCTATAAAAGACATGGGCAACAGAAATCAGAACAGTCTGTTTTCATTCTGATCACGTGTCCATGCTAATGACCTACAGAGCCCAGTTCCATTGTCTTCTGAGCACCGTCAGGAATCCAGTGACTTCAGAACAGTTTCACTGACTTCAAACATTCTGGTTGTAACTCCAAAAGTGCTTACCTCATGTATATGAATTAGACATGAATTATACCCCTCTATGAATTGGCTTCATTACTCTGTTCTCCTCCCCACTGATAGCTGATGTGTGTTGAGCGTACTGGCTCACTATGGCTGCCATTGCATCATCCAGGTGGGGCTGCACACTGGTGGTGGTGGAGGTGAGTCCCCATTACCTGTAGAGCACTTTGAGTGGAGTGTCCAGAAAAGCTCTATATAAGTGTAAGCAATTATTATTATTATTATTATTATTATTATTATTATTATTATTATTATTATTATTATTATTATTATATTGGCTGAAGCCAAGAGAACACCTTGCTTACAAAAGAGCAAACAGTAAGACAAGACCACCTTTGCCACAGGTGCAACAGACAAAGCAGTGTCCTGCAACACAGAACGCTGCTTTGATAAAGCAAATGAATTCAGAGGGACAGTAGCACTGAGCCTTCATGCCAGTGTGATCTAGTGCCACTCGTGTTGAGCAGCCCAGCTGTTATTCCTTTTCTGCTACCGGAGGACAGTCAGTAACTGTACTAAAGATCTTGAGGGCCCGCAGTATTGAACAGCCAAGGAGAAGGGAATGTTGTTTGAAATGGAAGATGTAGAAAACGTTTTTCAATGTATAAGATTGAATCCGCTGTATCTGCACTCCTGGTCACGTTAAAAGCTGTTGTGTGTGTGTGTACGCATGGGCATGCAGCTCATGCATGAATAGGGATCTATGGCTAAAATGTAGGGCTAAACCTGTTTCCACCAACAAGGGAGAGGCCTGTAGAATACGTTGCAGAGCTTCATCAATGTTGTGCACGGTTTCCAGTGGCACTGTAGCGACACCCCGGATTTAGGGCTGGGAGAAGAGATTAGAATGATTAGATTAGCCGGCTCATCTTCTAGTCAGAGAGTCGGGCACAGTCGATGGCGAGAGAGGAATCCAAGGGGTAGGGCAGTTTTTTCTAACTTTCCCACGCAGAAAAAAAAAAAAGGATTGCTGAATTTGTGAAGGGTCGAGCAACAGGCTTACATCATCTCTCCTGCCATCATTTCTGATGTCATCTGGAACAGCTGCAGAGCAGGAGCTGGCTGGGGATGGAGCCCAGTAACCAGATAGCGCGCCTGGCACGGTGCCTGCCTTTGCCGAAACCAAGAGCTTGCATCTCCCCGTCCCTCCCTGTAGATTTTCACGTGCCCCTTTCTCAGGCTGGTTGACCTTAGCTGGAGCGCTTGTTTCACGACTTTCAGGGCTCAGCTGTTATTGCCCACTTGTGCACCCAGGAGAGCACACCCTGGTGCTTGATCTTGAAGGCCAGCGTCTGAAGGGCTGCATTGCATCAGATTTTCTAGGTTTTGTAACAAAATATTAGCAGCTTAAGGCTTGGTTGACTTTAATCTAAATACACAAGCAGTTTCTCTAATCAGACAATTAAGAGCTCAGTAGGGAAATAAAATTCTAAAGCCCTCAAGCACTGGTGATCATCTCCAATGATCTAGTTTCTGATCTTTTTTAAAGGTTACTTTTGTCTTTAGGATCAAATTTCCATTAGGTACCTCTTCTTCAAAGCCTTTCATTTGTAAGTCCATTTTACTTTTCTTTCCTGTTTTTACTCCTTGCTTCTGGGCCCGTAGGGGTTGTGGGAGATGGGTTCAATGGAAAGCCTTGTAATGGCTAAGACATTTGAATGGCGAGCAAAATAAACCAGAATTGCTGAGAGGGGATTAGGGAGGATTGTGATGTAAACCTGCAGGCAGTGAAGCAGATGGCTTCAGTCCTGATGACCAGGCTTCTGATATTATGTGTTATGATGCTCCTGTACCTGCAGTCAGCCATTTCCATCATCCTGGCTAAAACCTATCTTTCTCACATTTCAGATGCCACAGTCCTTCATCAATCCACTTATGCTTAACTCTGGAGAAAGTGAGAGATGATAGCAGCATCACTAAAGACAACAACGTTCGATTCCCTTATAATTCATATTCATTCATAGGAGGTGAAGAATTGGAGCAGGCGAGACCAACCTTGTTACTTTCGATTCCATTGCAAGTCTTTGCACCACCTAATCTTCAGTTCAGCATCTGAGATAATTAAGCAATTAAGGATCAATCTGGTCATTAATTTACTACAGGAGGCAATGTCTTGTAATGGCATAGAGAGTCAGTGCCATTCCATGGCCGATTCTTGAAGGAAAGTGTGCTCAGCAATGACTGTTGTTCTTCCTCTTCTTCATTTTCCTTCTTTTCTAGCTCTGTGGAAGAAGACTCCTGGGTTCTGGGGAAAAACAAAATAGGAACAAAGCTGGCAGACATGCCCGGCGACGCTAATCAGATTTAACACTTTACAACAGAACCACTGCCAGACGTAATCTCCCATCAATTAGACTGCCATCTGAGACTCATTTGACACTTTTTCAGATGATTCATGTTGGAAAATATGCTTTTTGTTGTTTAAATCAAACGGTGTTCTGGAGTCAGTTATGGGGTAGTTATTGTTAGGAAATCAGTGGTGGTGGGGGGGGCTCAATTAGATAAAATGAGCAGGGCAACGGAAATAAAAAAGAGCAAAATTAAACCAGAGACCCCACGGATGTGTCTTTCAAATGAGGAGGGGGAGGCTGACTGCTATCAGGGGGGAAAAAATCCAAAAGCACTTTGTTTGCTTTATTAATGAGAGTGGTTGCAGTTACAACCCGACGACTGCTGGCTGGCGCGGATCAGTTACTCTCATGTCTTTGTAAACGTCTGTTTTCTTTTCCCGCTGCCCAAGGTTGTCCTTCGGTGGCGATTTGGCTACAGCCCAGTCGGCACTGTGAGCGCTTCCGCTGACAGCTCAGTGAGGAGAATTGCAGTCCTGACCTGGACCACCCCTGTCACTAGGTCTTGGGAAAAGGCCAAGCCACACTGCCAGATCGTGTGGTGGTTCTGTGATGTGGCATAATGCCCGCAAGGGGTTAAGCTACCCTAAGCCGGATTTGAGAACAGCTTGCCAGAGCCGAAGAGCTCAAAAGAAGGCCTGTACATAACCGCATGTTACTGCTAGCCCAGCAGTGGCCAGCCCTGTTCCTGGAGAGCCACAGAGACCACAGGTATTGTGGGGTCTCCATAAATCATCAGCTGCTGAATTACCTGCAGCTGAAGGGTTATTTTGAACAATGAAATCCATTATTTGGAAACAAATAAGTTATCAGGGGCTTGGGGTAGAAAGAAACCCAGACTTTGTGGCGCTAGAGATGTGTTTTGGCCATTTTTTGTTTTTAATTTTTGACGACGGGGACTCAACCCTACAACGCTAGAGTACGTACCGCATTCGAAATGGAATGGCACAATCTCCTTTTTTTTACATTTGAGTGACCAAGGGGTCTTTCTTTTAGTTTGGAAAATTCACAACATTCCGTTTGCTAAATGCCCACCCAATTCGAATTGCTAAATGTTCTAAAACTCAGATCCCCGGAAACAATTATTGTACATGGGAGAGAAGGAAGCATGTGGACATGATCCTCCTTGTTGCAGAGCCAGTTCCTTCATCATCTGACAAGGTGTGAGCTTCATGGCACCTACCAGGAAAGTTTTATACTTACTGGGGGAGTAACATTGCACTCAGTAATGTTACCTGCTGGCTAGGGTATCAGAAAGTTGCAGTAATGCAGCTTTTTCCTGGAAAGCCCTGACTGACCAATTCCAACCCTACCTCTAGAGCTCTGTTTTATTTATTCCAGCCCTGCTTGCAAAGGAAGGCTAACTTATTTTAACCCTACCACTGCAGACTCAATGATAATATATTCCAGGCCTACATCTACACCTAAAGTTTACATATTTTAGCTCTTCCTCTAAAAACCTAGTTGATTTATTCCAGCCCTACATCTAGAGCTCTGCCTGGTTTACTCTAGCCCTACCTCTAGAGCCCTGCCTGGTTTACTCTAGCCCTACCTCTAGAGCCCTGGCTGGTTTACTTCAGTCCTGCCTCTAGAGCTAGGGCTAGAATAAATCAGACATGGAATATATTATGGAAGATTATTTTATTCTGACTGGGCACTCTGACTCTGTCTCTTTCTGCTAGTCCAAGTGTGTTTTTAGTTCTGTGCTGCTGACGTGTTCTGCACCTAGCCAAATAAAATGGAACCGTAAACTTGATCAAGGAATTTAAGAGACAGTTGGCCCATGACCCAGGGATTGGGGTTTCACATTGCAGAAATGTGTAACTTGTAAGTGTTCAAGCCATGGGTGTGGAGCAAAGGGCTTTATTGATGCATCCAATGGGATATTTGTAACCACGTGATCAGTGATATTTATGGGTATACCTTCCAGAGCAAACTGGAAAAGAGGCATCATACTTAAGTGAGGTAGAATCTCGTGCCTCTCTTTGGCTGAATAATTGTATAGGTACTATGGCTCATTTTGATTTGTCAACATTTTTAACTGAGATTAATTCTGTGAATAACTAAAAACATTATATTGATTATTATGTGGGCGATATACAGTATTCGAACAATCTGAAATATAAACAGAATGTAGATCTTGAACTTTTCTGGACTTTACTTTAAAGCTTTGACGAATGAAAAAGGATGCCCCTTTTTTTATAACAATGGCACTGATACACAAAAACTCTACCAGATCTTAGGCCATGGACATGTAGAATGCTTTTTGTAGCATATTTTCTTACCACATCTAGAGGCATGGCTGAATGTGTTTCATAATCAGCTCGAATTTTTGCAGCTGAAAAAATGCTTTCAAAATCCACCACATCATTTCAAACGCAACCAGGCTACAATTACTGAGCAATCAAAACCCAATCCTCAAGATCACTTAACCAAGGAATTACGGAGCCTGTACTCCCACCCGGAGCTTCCTCATTCGACCCCTTCTCCTGATCGGAGCTGGGAGTGATGTGGCAGTGATAGTAATCCTCAGAATACCCCAGCCGCTGAGGCTAAACACAACTCTCCATGGAAACTAAAACATTTTTTGGCTCGGTGTGGGAAGAGGCCTGCGTGAGTCATACGCCCTTCTTTTTAATTCTTCTTTATTAAAATGGAAACAAAGTCATTTGTTTAATTAGGTGTGAATAACGTGATACAATGTGTCAGCCTGTTCCCAACTCTGTATTTCATGGAGCGTAGAGTCTTGTGCTTTTTTTTTCGTGGCTAGAAAGTGTTTTAGCATCATTATTGTTGTTGTTTCCACAAGTAGCATACTTTTCTTATTCCTATTTCTGCTGTTGGTGTTGTTATTAACATTCTTAGTCATTCAGCTCGCCTTAATCAAAATGCTAGTTCCCTTGTGCATTGCAAAGAAGATGCCACAGCCACTTCAGTAAAGGGTTTCCATATATAATTTAGTTACCCGCATGAGTTCAAGAAATTGTAGTTCGAAAAAAAATATCTACCAAAGGTATGTCTAAAAGGAAACAGACATCTTTAAACTGGAATGTATTTCAAGCTGGAAGCACTATCTTTCAGTCTTGAGACAAAAATCATTTCCTCACCACCATCTGTCAGGGAAAACTTCCCTTGACTTCCTTTTCCCAGAGAAGAGGGCTGTTTTGGAATCAAAAGGTGATTTGCTCATTCTCTTCCCCCTTTCAATCTGGAAATGGGCAGCTGGGCTCAGCTCTACGACTTTTATTGGAAGCTTACATGGGGCCGGATTTTGGTGTTCCTAGGCCCTATGCACTTTCATTCCGAAATGTGCAAAACGAGGGGTAAACGCCAATTGAATGACGTCGATTGACATGATGCGCTTTAAACTCTTCTCATGCTAAACCACGTGACTGATGGAGCAAGTCGAGCGACCATCACTTCGATACTTCTAGTTTCTTCGACAGCCGCTAGACAGTGTATGATCATTGATTTAAATTAAAAATTTTGTACTATGCCTACAGTGCCTAATGGGAAATCCGGCATTGAGCTTTCAAGATTGCTGGAACTGAAGTAAGTTTTATACAGCTCTCACCGGTATCTCATGTCTTCCTGAAGTGACTGCTGTGCAACTAGCTGAGTTATAGTCACTCCCCAGCAGTGATGGGCCATTTGTGTGTTAACATTTAGGGAAATAACCCAGGCCTGAACCAGCTAAATACGGATTATAGTGCCCAACTTGTTGTCTGAGAGCGAGTTTATTGGTTGAGACACAGAAACACAGAACTCATTTTTGGGGTTGAAACCAATTCTGAATATTTTTCAATTTTACATATATATTTCGTTTATTGGCTAGTTTTGTTTTGGGTTTTTTTTCCCAATTGTTCAGCATCTAGGATACCAGCTCTAATAGTGTTGTGTGAAATGTTTCCATGAAGGCCGTTTCTGCAGATTTAAGTGGAATGAAAAGCTCGGATTGGTTTTGGTTGTACTATTCCTATTCCAAAGTTATTCCTAAGACATTTCCAGCATGTTGTCTGAAAAAGGTTGATTCAAATAACTTTGTTTTCTATGACATGTTTTTAACTAATAAGATTAAAGTTGTGAAATGAATAATAATGTAAGATGTGGTTATGGAAATAAACACTGTCTGGTCTCAGGTCAAGGTCATATCTGTATCCTGGCTTTGAAGCACACAATTGGCTTTTTATAGGCTCCTAAATTCGTATATTTTTACTTCTTCTGTAAACACAGAATGCCAATGGGAAAATAGCCATCAGTTTGTCTTTGGCATCTCATCTGCTTCCACATGACATTTTAAAAATACTTCCCCGGAATTTCTGATGAATTCTAGCATAATATTTAGGGAATATCAAGTTACAGTAATATCCTCAACACCACACACACCCCCTTCCCCAGTCTGTGATTAATGACTTTTAAATTAATTTAATTTGCTGGTTGTGGATATAACAGAGATGGTCTTAGAATTGTAAATTGTTGCCATTAAAACCAAATATAACTGAGTGGAAGACACTAATGGGCTGAAATTAACAGAACGTTAGTTCTGTCGGTGTCTGAGCGTAAGCACTTGGAACATTTGTTCAGCGTTCTGCTAATTGTGCCTTAGAGAATCCACAGTGGATTTGAAGCCATTATCTGAAAGTGTTACTTCTGAAAATGTAGAACAGAAAGGACACAGAGTGTTACGTTTTTTAACCAATCACAAATCTTTCAAACTGCAGACCAGAGCAGAAAAATATCTTAGTCCCTCTATTGGTAATAAGGACAGTCAGAATTTATAAAGATCTCCCACTTAAAAATTTATTGAGGCAACCGTCTCTCTCCACATTCTTTAAAGCTCTTCCTGGATGGACTTTTAAAAGCACTCGTTGGATTTCTCCAACTTTGATAAGTTTGTCAAGACAATCAAAGTATAGCCTATGTGGATCCTGTGCAGAAGTTCACCTGCCTAAAAATAAAGTCACAGAAGTGTCCGATCACCCAAACAATAATCAATACTCTCTAGGTGCACTTACTGTTTAGTCCATTGCTCTTCAGTGCATTATTGCTTTGTCCATTCAACCCTGCACTCCTGTCTCTCTGTCACGTCTTAAATTGCCCTCCTGGGATGAATAAAGCATTTTGAATTGAATTCATATCTTATTGTGTGTGGAAGAGGTGGTGAGGTGGGGTGGGCTATTTTTTCTCACTTATTCTTTTACTGTCTTTAGAGCTGCCTTTATCATTGATCATTCGTTTTGGGAAGAAATGATTTTGGAAAGGCACAGAAATGTAAAGGAGCCACTCAGAGGTGTTTAAGTGGGTGGAATGCCAACCTGCTTTTCCTCAATATTGACGCTGGCGTAATGGCGTCTCGTCTGTGCTTCCCCTCACAGGCCGGAGTCTGGGATCTCCAAGTTCACCCAGCGGCTCTCCCTGAAGGACCGGCAAACCAAGCCGGAGAAGACAGGGGGAGAGAGGCCACCACCCTACCGGAGACGGTCACTCAGTCTGGACTGGTAAGGAGAAGCCTCCTCTCGCTACTCTTGCTCAATCTTATCTTACAATGGGGATGTATATAAAGCAAACCAAAGATGGAGTAAACTTCCTCATACTCTTTTAGAATGGGTTAAAACGATGCCAAAATGCCAAGGTCAAAACAGTACAGCGCATCTCTTAAAGACCTTGTGTGTCATGCGCGCTGTGATGTAGACTTCAGCTGACTCTTTGCAATAGTGTGCTACAGTTGCCTCCCAACATCCAACTTCATAATATATTAGAAAATCCCACCATGTCAACCTGAGTAGAAGTTTACTTTTGGGAGCTAAGGGTTTTTAAGTCCAAGCTTGGGATACACAAGGGGAGAATCTCACAGCTATTTGTATGTACAGTATGGTTGTTCATCATGAAAGGAAAATAAAACCCAGGGTAAACAAGTAATAAAGAAGATTTATTTTAAGATTCTTCTGTTTCAGTATTTATCATAAGCTTCCAATGTGTTTTAAGTGAAGCAAATCATATTTCACGCCCATGCACAGGCAAAAGGGACAGAGAAAATCAGAATGAAACCAATTGTTGCTGAATGAGTGCAGAAGGAAGACTAATAAGGATTAAAAGCTCACTGTGAGGTTTCATCAAGACTCTATGGGATCCTAAAAAAGAGCTGGTCTGATAGCAACCATCTCTCTGCTTTTGGTACCCAGCCAATCTACAGAGTTTCTAGTTGTGAATGAGCTTCCTGATTCCCTGGGTTCCCTCCAAAATCTTAATGTTTGCTCTCTCTTTGTCATTCTCCTAGTTTATTTTATTGGTCAGTTTTGACAAGCATTAATTCTCTCATTAAACTCTTTTATTAACGCAGTCCCAGAGGCTGCTGTGGGGGGTGTGGGGTTGTGGTGTTCCTGAGAGGGCCTGTCTGCCTTCAGATGATCAACGTCAACATAGTTCTGCCACGGCAGCTCACCTACGCTTGTAAGAGTCCAGGTTCGGCTGAAACAGGGACTTTGAAAATGCCTTTCACCAGTAGCTGTCTTTCTTCCTCACATCTGAATCTTTCCCGCTAATCAGCCTCTGTGCTTACTCTTTGGGACTCGGAGTGCGCCAATTCAGGATTTCCTCAGAGAAAAAGCGGTGCGCCGTTAGCACAAAAACCCTCCCAGAAATGAGAAATAGAAATCCTGTAATTCTGCCCAGGAGTCTGATTGTAGGAACTACACAGAACGGGACAGTGAGCACAGCATGGAAACTTACTAAACCTGATCATGTAACAGTAGCGTGAGCCTGTGGAGGATTGTAGCCCTTATATTGAGATCTACAGAATAAAGGCTCTGCCTTAGGGTACCACTCACAATTCCTTGCTTTACATTTTTTGAATGTCCAAAACCAACCCCAAACTAGCCCAAAACCAAGCTGCAGGCTGTTATAAAACCAACTTATTTTGTATGCCTCGTTTTATGTCAGTTTCCATGTCCACTAATATGGCTGCCCTGCCTGGTCAGTACTAGGCTTTCTGTAATAAACTGTAACCTTTTAAATCCCTCAAGGGGCATTCAGAGTCTTTAGCATTACAATTTGAGATGTCTTGTTTTATGGTGTGGGCTATAATTGTAAGAAGGTTGAAAATCTTTGTCCCCATTGCGCTGAGAAGAATTTCACAGTGGACCAAAGAGGCACGTTACTCTATATGGATCTCTGCATTCCTGTGGGTTTGGCGGAATGATTCCCTGGCAATTCCATGCCAAAGGTGACTGCACACACGTTTGGAATTTGTGATTGGCAGGTGGGTTGAAGTTTTGATCTAATCCGGGCCTTTAGTTGTAAGCCTTTATATTGTACGAACAATATAAAATCCTTTTTTGATTGCAATGATGTGTAAGGCATGTTCTAAATCACATATAGATAATTAACAACGACAGCAGGCTCCCAACACGACACATAACGTTCTTTAAACCAAGAGATCAATTCTCTTGTTTGTGTAAATGAGTTCAAAAGAAGAAATGTGATTCAGTTAGATAAAATTGGATGATGATGATGGTGCGCTTGTACTAGATTAACCTGTTTAACTCTTAATCAAAACAGGAAGTGTGTCTCTGATCAGACAAGATGTTTTATTCATTTAGGGAAGAAAATAATCTTAAATGAATACACTTTTGTGTAAAAAAACATTTTATTACCATTTTGAATACAGCTAAACACAACAAAGAAAATACAAAACACTTCCAAAATTGGAAGTTCACAGGAAGTAAGAAAAGGGTAATTAATCAAATTCCAATTACAAGGAAAAGTATCTGACCCCATCGTTGCGGTTTTCACACTAGTAGAACTGAGTGGAGACATCCTTCTTTCCATGAGAATAACTTCTGCAAATGGAGGCCACCAGGTGCAATTTAGGGTGCACAGCTTCCACCCATTCCCATTAAATTTCTGGCTAGAGTTAGGCTCCCAAATAATAGACATTGTGCCCGAAGATTGATGGTCACCTGGGAATCACCATTGTGCCCCCAGCATTTCCACCAGTGACTGTCTGATCCTAAATCATGTGTAGAGGGGTAAAGAGTACTTCTGGAGTGCATTTGTGCTAAGCTTTTAGAGAAAGCGAAGGTGTTGTCCCAATCAAGAAATGTCATCTGGTTTGTCTAGTTCTCTGTCCTGTATAAGGATAAGTGGGGCAGGGACATATTCATATTCAGGGACAAATTCTTTGATCCATAGTTTTATAACACATCATCTGTTCCCCCAAATTGTGCATGGGTAAGGAGAGTAGTCCTACAGAAGACACAAAAACAGTGGCACAGCTGCAATTAGTGTTGATGATTGAACACAAACTTGGCAGTCAACTAGCCCAGTAGTGGTCTCACTATTGGCAAGGCCTCATGGGGTGACTTGTATTGCTTCTGCTATGCTCTCCCTCTGGAAACCATGGCAACTCGCGGCAGACTCCAGGCAGACATACAATGTGGTCAGATTGGCTCCTCATCAGGTCGATGTTTCCCACGACACCGTGCGACTCCCAAAAACTCAGGAACGCACCCAGGTTGAAGACGCGTAAAAGGGGCAAAGTGAACGTTTGCGAAACGGAAGGTTGGGCTTTCTAATGCGCCGCTGGCAGCAGAATTCATCTGCTTGCTGAGCCTCCCCCTTCAATGAGGAAATTGTGCAGGAACCAGGCTCTTTGGTTTAACTTGTAGCTCAGGTCAGCTTGTTGTGATTGGAGCCAGCTCAGGTTTGCAACAAAACAGTGACTCGTCAGACGCTTTGGTGCCACAAGCTGTAAGAGAAACTGCTAAAGGAAAAATGGGTGAATTTGCACTTTGGCTTTAAAACATAATAAAGGATACGAAGGAGAGAAGGCACTAGGGACCATCTTGCACATGCAACAAACAACACCTGTAGAGATATTGAAGTTCTGTCTGTGTTTCATAGCTGTGTGTTTAAAACAAGTACCAAGATTCTGCTTGGTAATTGAAAGATCATATGGCTGGTAATAAAAGGACAATAACAGTGGTTAATTACATGTCAGCATCCACACTTTATTAAATCCTTCTATCTTCTTTAGGGGGGAGAAGTTAGGTACTGGGTTGCGATTTTGAATGGTATTTTGATTCAACATTGTTCTAGCTGAGAGATTTCTGGGCAGCACCTGTGGTGTGACCTGCATTGTCATCGACTGCTGGTTTGAAACCTCTTACGGTACGTGGACCAGGCTGAAACTGGGCTGCTAGTGCACATCACCCAATTGCCTGCTGCAGTTCAGCATTGAATGAAAAAGGTTCCCCTATTTTTTGTAAAGAATTCCAGAATACCTTGGGATGAAAAATGTTCTGCAAATGCAAGGAATAATTATCGGTTACAATAATATATGGACACATAATAACATGGATATATGACATGTACAGTGTTAAAAAGTGTCATAAATATTTATGGAACTGCTTTGAACACACTACAAGTAAAGCCTACAGTAGGAAGACACGAACACTGCAAGTTTCTAACATCTGTGTCAGTATTTTTCCATATTTTATCTTTACAATTGCACACTTCCTTTTGAAAGTTTTCAAAAAATGGAACAAGAAATGGCTGCGGAAACGTTTAAGGTTCAGTGATTCGGCTTAGCTGATATCAGAGGGACAGTTCAGTTGTCTGGTGGCACCTGCCTTCTTGATCTCACACACCCAGTTTCTGAACATTGCACTCCGGCAGGTGGGAACTCGACAGCAAGTGGCAAATGACTTAAAGCCACTTTGCACAAGCGTGAAAGTTCTCGTACACACAAGTGTCTGTTCTATTAATTATCACCCTCCATTGCCTGCTTTGTAGGGCCCTGTCTCATTGTTGATATCACAGTTCGGGCATGCCTCACAGATTCGGTCGTTAGTAACCTGAGACACTGTTATGTCAAACCGCAGACTGGGTTCCGTAGGCAGTTTGTCAGCCTCAATTTGTGTCATTGTGCTGCTTAAATGGTCTTATCATCCACCTGGCAGACTTACTATGTCTTACAGCCTGTATAAAAGGACAAAAATCTGCATTGTGAACCCATGCTCTTTAGTGTCTCTGCAGCGTCGGAGATTCTTCTGCTCAGGCAGCCCGCAGGAGAGCTAATATACTAATGTAAAAATAAATAATTGTCATTCTTGTAATTGGAATTGGTAATCATAATAAATCAGGTCTCGAGGGGGGCAGATGGGGTGGCTATTTGGATGTGGCACTTTACATAAAACATCTTGAAGTGCTTTGTGGAGAAAACAAGCGCTGTTAATTATTTTTGAAGGCAGTGCTGCGGGGGAGTCCTATTCCACATTCTGAAAGGGAGTTCTTGGTGTCTGGGCTGGAATGACCTCTGAACCATTATAATTTATCCCACTGGAGCCGAATTCAAGGGCCAAATAATAATCTGGGCCAAAACACAGTCCAGCTGTTAGCTCTCTCCCATATAGTTCCTGCATCTCCTGTTAGAGAAGTAGGATATGCCAGTTTGATATGCCAAGATATACGAGTTTGTACTGTCGGTTTGATGGCTGTTTGGGCCCCCTCACTCATGAACTAATAGGAAGCTGAGAAGAGGGTTCTGACTGACGTTTTTCCATTTCCAAATGGAATAAATAATGTTGTCTCTGGTTGTCAACCAAAAAGGCACCAACTGAGGACACACATGGAAACTTGCAAATAGAAAATTCAGCACCCGTACTAGAAAACTTTTGCAAAGAACGTTTTCGTGCATGGAGTGAAAAGCCAAACCCCAATTTGGAAACAGTCAATTTGTTGCAGTCAGAGAGAAGTCCAGGAAAATGGTGTGCTCTGGTGCACTCTCAGCATGACATTTTCTTTTGTTGCTCTATGAGTCCTGTTGTTGGGGCTTTTGCTGAGCAGTGTGTGGTAAGATCCACACACTGGGGATGCAGTGGCTGGGGGTGGTGCAGTGGCTCTGTGGCTAAGGATCTGCGCCTGTGGCTGGAAGGTTGCTGGTTCGTATCCCGCGGCCGGCGGAGGAATTCTACTCCGTTGGGCTCCTGAGCAAGGCCCTTAACCTTAACTCTGTTGCAATGAGGGCACAGAGCCTGATCTGTTTTTTGCAGACTCTCTCATGGCAAGACATAGCGTAAATAAGGAAGTTCAATAAACAACCTTTCCTTGGATATGTTTGCTGCACAATGACTGTTTCCACCCAGCAAAGTAAGGTCTCAAGATTGAGGTGTGTGGCGAACATAGAGGAAGCAAACATTTTGAAATAGAACATAATAATAATTAATAATTCCTTACACTTACGCTTTTCTGGACACTCCATTCAAAGTGTTCTACAGGTAATGGGGACTCCCCTCCACCACCACCAGTGTGCAGTATCCACCTGGATGATGCGACGGCAGCCATAGTGCACCAGAACGTTCCCCACACACCAGCTCTCAGTGGGGAGGAGAACAGAGTAATGAAGCCAGTTCAGAGATTGGGATTATTAGGAGGCCATGATTGGTAAAGACCAATGGGAAATTTGGCCAGGACGCCGGGGTTACACCCCTACTCTTTTCAAGGAACACCCTGGGATTTTTAATGACCACAGACGGTCAGGACCTCGGTTTTACGTCTCATCCAAATAATGGTACCTTTTTACAGTATAGCGTCCCCGTCACTATACTGGGGCATTAGGACCCACACAGACTACAGGGTGAGCGCCCCCTGCTGGCCCCACTAACACCTCTTCAAGCAGCAACCTTAGTTTTTTCTGGGGGGGGGGTCTCTCATCCAAGCTTCAGTGGGCTGCCAGTTGTGAGTTGCCGGGCGATATCCAAACCTGGCACCTTTGAGGTAGGGTTGGAAAATGCTGCCAGAAGTTGTTCACCTGGAAGTGTGACAACAGGGGAAGGGGTCAACATGCAGGAAGCCAGCTTCGACGTCGCCATTATTAGAGCCGGTGCCGTTGTGTCTTTGCGTGCATCAGTGGTGCAAATAAAGTTTCTTTGGGGGGTCTCGAGTCTCAAGTCAAGAGAGTCAAGAGAGAGTGGGATGGTGCCCCCACCTGGGTGCCACCTTCCCTCACTGCTACAGTTTCTCACATTTAGTTGGTTAGTCTGTGTGCCGATGCCAACCATCAGTCCCCTTCGCCCTCACCAGAAAAAACACAAACACACACACACACAAGAGACACAAAGCAAATAAAATCTGCCTAAATTAAAACCTTCTTGGAAAACTCAGGACACAACTCCTCATGAGAACAAAGTGGGAAGTGAGGTCCTGGAAGCTCCTGTTCAGTGGAAGTGGATGGAGGAGAGGTGAGACAACCTGAACTTTGAAGATACAGGAAGAAGAGCTTTTTGCACCCGTGTCGCTTCTTAAATCTCTGTTGCCGCACATGACATTTTAAACAACTTCAGGGAAGAATGATGTCAACCGTGCCTGCAGTGGTTTATAACAATTCAAGGGCTTTCTGCAGGACTTCTACTTAGAAAAATTAGACAGATACTCAGGAAAACTGACAGTTAAGACAACCGCAATGGCAGAAACTCCAAGAGTTCTTTCAGTATAAAAGTACTGTACAAATTGAAAGGAGCCTTCTTTGCCCATTCTCCCAACCAGTTCACTTTAAACGTCTCGGGTGAGCTTAGGCAGTTTAATTAATTTATGGAGTGCAAACTCACAGATTGTTTTTTTTCCAAAAGGCTAATAAAAAAACTTGAAAGACCAGGCTGTAAAACTGCTTGTAAAAGAAGTTCCAACTCAAAATCACTGCCACCATGATAATCAAAATTCTTTTAAATTCTTCGGCTGAATGGTCTCAAACTGAACTGTAAAGTTGGTCAAATTTGTTTAACAGATTTTACTTCTGGCTTTTCACATATTATTCTTTGTCCTTGCTGTGCCTTTCACAAAGCAGTAGCCCGATGCTGAACAAAGAAATGAATGTAGTTTTGCATTCAATACAGCAACACAAGGCATAGTTGTTTTTTTCATACATTTTGAAGCTACATGACATGCTAGTTGTGGGAATGATATGACTCACCTTGGTAAATAGCAATATAGCATCACATACCTGCATGTGTTCTGCAATGCATCCAGTTTTATCGGATGATACAGGTATGTTTCTACTGAAAGGGGTTCAGTTCCTTCTCTAAGAAGGAACACTTAATGATACATCCCTCCTCACATTTCAGTATGTGGATTGGTACTGTATGTGCCCAAACAGCCAGTGTTATAATCTGAAGCACAGCATCCGTTGGGTGGAAAGGAAAAACAGTGGCAGAACTGACAGAGTAAAGGCAAGGAAAATAAGTACATGGTTTGTGTAAAGCAAATTCTTGTGGAAGGGCTTCAGTGCAAAAGAGCAACGCATTAGTAAAAAATTGTATTGGCTGTTACAATGTAGCTTAATTAACGTAGTTTTTCTCTGCATGTTTTCTACTGCTTGGAATCACTGAGGTTCCCCCCACCAAAAACAAGACCTGCTGTCTGAATGAGGTCTAATCCCTGGTTAGATAGTTTATTCAGCCTCCTCTTTCAGAGGAGCTGGGCTCAGTCTGGGCTGCTGTCTGCAAGCCTGCCTCTCGTCAGAAAGTGGAATGCTGGTTTCTTTCCAGGGAAGAAACCTGGACCGATGGGAAAGGAGGTGGAAGTTCCTTGAGGGTTTTTGAGATGTTCAGGTAAATTGCCGTCAAAGTAAATAGATGGCCAGATTACGGGTAGTTCCCTTCTCTGCCAGTGAAGTAAACATGTAAACAGGCCCTTCAGTGTATATCCCCCAGACGGGAGGGAGGCTTAGAAAGCATTTGGTTTCTGGGGAATGGAGAGTCATGGCAAGAAGCAGGGGTATTTGTGCTTACCTGTCTGGTGGAAAGATCCAGGGAGAGGTTTCGGATTCCCCCGGAGTCTCCCAGACTGCTGAGGATTGCTCTTGCGGATGCTGGTCCGTAGCCGATGGGATTTACAAGCTGGCTCGGCTGCTCAGCGTCCCGGGCTCAGGTTACCGAGGAAAGCCTCGCCGTCAGCAGTCGGAGAGAGAGAGCAAAAGGGAGTTGGAGAGCAGAGGTTCGCTCACATGTGCTTGCTGAAGCATGTTCAAGCCCCGACACCGAGTCATCGGGGAACCTCTCCAAGTCTCCCCTTTTCAATATGGTGGAAAGTCAGTCTGAACATTAACGTTATCCTGAAACTCGGTTCACACCTTCCCCCTTCTCTCAACGACAGACTTGTTTTCCCCCGATTCTCTCTCTTCATTTGGAGGTTTCGTTTCACACCTCTCCTCACCTCTCTCGACCTCGCACCACTTGATTTGGCCACTCGGCCTCTCCCCTGCTCCCGCCTCCTCCTCTCTCCTGGCTTGTGTTTTCCCACGCTATATTATCTTTGCTGACTGCCCTATCTTTCTCACACCTGAAGAAGGCTCCACGGCCGAAACGTTGTGTTTTCTTTCTTTTCTTTTCAGCATGGAATTAACCCATTACTTGTTCCTTTGCAGCCTACGCATGCTGACACAGCTCCCCACCTGAACTACTTTAACATTGACCTAATGGCTGCTGTTCATTATCCCTGCCTTAGTTGCTAACCTTGACCCTTCTTCCTTAACGTATTATTAATATCACGCCTGAGTGCTATCCTTGATGGTCTCAGGTATACATCCCCCTGCAGTACTATGGAGATGAAGACAAAACCAAGACCTTCACGCTTCCTAAAAGCCAGGTGTGAATAGAAAACCCAGAGAAAAGCCATTCTTTATTCTTCCTTCGAGTGGAAAGAAAGAACTTTAACTTCTGGGCTACAGGACCTTTGCCTTCCTTTAGTGTTTTTTTTTGCACAGACAAAGCTGCTGCAAAGATGGAACGATGTTGTGTACACAGCCTTGACCCTTCTCTTTAATCCCACACTACAATGTAAGGCGTTTTGCAAGCAACTCGGCAGCTTTCGATGCCCGGTACATTATTATACTCTATACTTGTGAGCTGAAATAAACACTGATGTTTCCTGCATGGCGAACTGGTGGAAAAACAAGAAAGGTTCTTAATAGAGCAGTAAAGCTGCATCATACAGCATGGCTAAACACACTAGTGTAACCTCATTGGAAGGACGGGTAACTGTAGCAAAACAAGGGCTCTTTGAGGAGATTTCTGCTGGTACTGTTGATTAAGGTAAACAGAGCCACCACAAGCTCAGTAAGTCATCAAAACCCCATGTTGTCTCCCAGTCCCCCTACTCCATCTCCAAGCTGAAGCTGTGTCGTAGTCTCTCATTGCAAATTCCTGAGTCTTGAGTCCAGATGCGACAAAGGCCCCAAAGTGTTTTATAGTAGAGGCTTTTAAAACCTGTAAAGGATCTGATTGAATTCCAATTCATTCAACATTGAAAGCTGCACATGGTGAGTGCTTTTCTATTCCGCCCAAAACTGCAGTCTGTTAAACTGAGCACTGTCACTCACTGGTGATTGAGAAAGACTCCACCTAAGCTTAGTCACTGGCTGGTGTGGATGTTCCTTCTGCGATGGCACAAGCATATGCTTTAAAGAGTATAAACCACCCCAAACAAAACAGCTCACCTAAGGAACTGTCAGTGCTTGTATCGGAGTCTTGACGTGATTTAACCATCTGAATTACAGTCACACCTCGCACTGCAAGTGGTGCCTCTGAGCTGCAGAGGGAGAATCGCAGAGTAACCACAACAGTGAGGGCTACAGCTCTGTGAGTCAGTGTCAGCAGGGCATTGCCCACTCTTGTCTACCATTATGTGGCTCGCCAGCACTGACCACGCTCAGCTTCAATGGGTTTTTAAAGGCTGACGATGCCTCTCCCTCAATCCCATTGGGACCATCCCCATGGCGACTGCTGTCTGTCCGTAACCAACCGCTGAGGGATCTACCTCCCCCCCCTCTACAGAACATAACAGGTGGCAAGCCTGCCTCCGGGCGCAGAAGGCCAGCGGAAAGGTTAATCGCTCAGGGGTCTGTAGGTATTTCACTAGTTCCTCGCTGGGAAATAGGCAGGGCATTTCCTCGCATCACATTAAAGAATCACAGCAAGATCAGGCTTCATTCCAAGTGCTGCATTCCCTCTTCCGATTCTTGATTGGTAGGTTTTTTTAGAAACATTCTTTTTGTTATTGAAAGGCAGCCCCTGTCTCTACAGAGTTTGCTCCCACTCGCTTGACTGCACTAAACATTTGGTGCTGCACATGAATGGCCTATGCACTTTTGCTACCATTTTCCAATCATGGCTAACGTACAGCAATGGGATGCCCATAACACAAGCCTGAGGTGTAGCACTATGGGGAAGTATACCGCTGCTAGTCTCTGTGCTGCTTCCTTGATAAACCTGCAGAGCTCCCGAGGATGAAGTACATGCTTGCAAGATTGTGCCTTGAAAATTTGTGCCTGAAAATGTAGACGTCTGCATTTCAAGCCACACTATCAGTTGTATGGAGTGTTTCCACAGATCTGGTGCTCACTAAACTGGGATCATCACATCCCCTTGAGTTGGATTATGTTAGCAAAGCCAACTGCTGTAACCATTTCGGTTAGTGTTAGGAAGAGGATGTGATGTCATGAGTTGCAGTTGGCAGGTGTTTTACATTAAGCACAGCCATATTCTCTGTTTCACTGACTGGGTGCAACTGTGAAATGATGGCTTCTAGCATGTCCTTTTCATTTTTGATGGATTGACTGGAGCTCACTGAAATTATTTAGTATGTTTGGTTGACAGGTCTGTTTCTCCTCAGGCATCTGGGTAGGAAACTGCTTATGGCTGCAATTTGCATTGTGTGCCATTTTTTTTGCATTGAATAAAAGTTTAATTTTTCCATCAGCCGAGCGGTGAAGTGCCTGCTCTTCTTGTCTCTCCTCACGAGAGCAGGAATATCTCAGCATTGCAGTAATTGAAATTTGATTTACTTTTTCGACCCAAAAAGCATCAGATGTACCAGCTGGCGAGCAGGGTTAATTCATTCAACAGCAGCACAAACAGGGTCACTTCAGAAAGACCTCAGTCCTACAGAGATTTTTTTTTTAAAAACGATGTCATGAGAGAAGACAGAAAATTCTCCCAATCTGAGATTCCTTCACAAACATAACATTTACCTCTTTACACTGGAGTCTGTGGTTATTTGCTCCCTAAAAGAGTACTCGGTTACACAGTGCCGAGTTCAGTACTTCTGCTTACCTAGAGTTTACTCCAGAACTGATGACAAATTAACCATTTTTCTGTCATTGTACGCATCTGCCACCAATTGTGAGCGAAATGAATCATCCAGCATTTGACAGAAAACATACTGAATTTATGGCAGAATAATTCTTGGCAAAAATGCACAAAACACACTTGCCGCTTTTAAAAATGTGCAGCGTTACAAAGGAACTAATTTACAATAAATAGAGAACAATTCACATAAAAGGCTCATTCATCAGATATAAGATCATTGTTCCTACATACAACTTAGCTGGCTTTCTGGTTTTGGTCCAGCGAAGCTCTGGCTTCTATATTTGAACCAAATAGGAAAAGGCATTTGTTGTGAGCAGTGGTCCATGCTGGAAACAAATGAAAGCATAAGGATGTCTTGTGTCAGCAGGAGAGCATGGTCAGCCCTTGGATAGAGGTTTCAGGCAATTCTATTTTGCTCATAGTAAAACGTCTGGCATGGACCTCCAAAATACTGCTTACCAAGGATATTGTTGTTGATGTTGTTGCTTTCGTTTTCGGGGGAATAAAATAGGGCTCTGAACAAAAAATGAGAAAAGCAGTCGAGGCTTGAGTCACAGGAGGCCCGCGCGTGCTGTTGAAGGTGTCTGAGGGCCAGCGAACGGTGGTTTTAGTTTCCCTGTCTCTCAGGGGAGGGTTACGGAGTGCGTCTCCCCCAGGCCCTGCTCAGCCTGCCTTCTGCTGTCTTGACGGGTGAGCTGGTCCCCGCCGAACGAGGGACGGCGCTGGAGTGTGTGTTGTCAGAGTTTGTTGCGTTCCCATGCCAACTCCGGTGCGTCTGTCACTTGGGGTCATGGGGCTAACTTGGCTCCCAGTCTCCTATAAGCAGATAAGACCCGGCAGGGAAAATATGTGGATCCTAGTAACACTGTCCCCCCTCCCCATTCCCCCCACCCCCACACAGGCCTCTGTAGCCTGCTTGCCTCCAGTCAGTCTGGTGCCAAGAGTCAGATTTCAGAATTTCCTTATACAAGCCACATTTAGAGCGCAGAGCCCTCTCACCATCCCCAGCTCTCTCTCTCCCTCCCTGCTTTACTCTCAGTCTTCCTTGTCGTCAGCACAGGACCTCGATTTCTCTCTTTTTTGTGTTTCTCCTGAGGTGCTCAGACCAGTTCTCTCTGCTGACCTGATCTGTGGCCTATCTACCTTGGGCTTCTACTAGAAAAAAGAAATACTAGAAATACTAGAATAAGTTGCTCATCTCTCTGTACAATCAGCACCTTTACATTTTGGCCCATTTTATATGGTTGTGTCTATATTTGTTAAATTGAGTGGGATAAATCTAATTAAAGGTGATCGCCAAGGTATCCAGTTTCCTTATCTTTAAAGGCTGGCATAATTCTCCTTTTTTTAAAGGTGCAATCACATGTTTAGGCTACCGCTTCAATACAGTCCATTCGTCACTCAGCGAGACCCTGGGCATAGCGCTGGCTTCCTGCGTCAAGCGGAGGCGATATCCTTCCCAGCATGCTTGCGAAAAAGATCGGTTGAAATTTTAGCAAATTTCTGGCAAAAGCAAAGTGGTGGAAAGTCCCGAGTGGCTCAGCAGGCAGGTAGAGCTCTATGCTTCAGGCATCGCGGGTTCGGCCTGGGTGGTGTTACTATAAAACCCCATAAAGAGTTGTGCATAAATGACTGAGCACCCCAAGGGTGGGGTCAGATGACGTTCTCTCAGCTTACCAGCAAACCGTGACTGCTATGGCTTTACCCAGGCCCCTGATTGCAACGATGTCAGTGAAAAACTGCAGTGAACTCCCCTGTCACAATGGAGCTTACAGTGTGTGATAAGAGAAAAAGGCGACAAAGGCAGGTGGCAGTTGAGTCTGATTCTCTCCCCCGCAGTGCAGCCATGGCCTGAGAGTGGGGTTTTAGAACGCTTGATGGGTGTAAATGGGGGGTGGATGTAATAGAAAAGAAATTGCAGTTTCCAAATACAAAAATGCTTGATTTTAGGCCCATGAGCAAATTTGGTTGTTATTCTAATGTAGCACTGTGGGGAAAAAAGGTTGACTAAACATACTGGTATTGTTCTGGTTTCCTATAATACCTCTTTGCCTGTGGCATTGATATCAGCCTTCAGAGTGAACATCTGCATCAGATCAAGGTGGATCTTGTCACAGTTGTGACTGTTCTTCATTTTTGTGCCCAGTGTTGTGTCACACACAACACTGTACCTCTGTCCTATTTTAATATGGCTGGGCTCTGTAGTTGCCCTATGAAAGTTATGACCATTTTGAAATTTCAGTAATACGCATCATGTATCCTACAGTATTTAATTTGAACTATATGTATAATGTATTCTGTTCAGGCATGGTGCCAGAGCAGTTAGCACTACTGCGTCACAGCTTCTGGATCTTAGGTTCACTTCCAGCTTGGGTTGCTTGCCAGTGTGGAGTCTCACATGTTCACAAAGCCATGCTGAGCAGATCTGATTGGTCTAAATTGGTCTTCTCCAGGGGAGAGTTTCCAGGGGGTTTCATATGTGGGAATTTCTTCCCAATCCAATCAATATTGACTGTGATTACAGAGTGAAATGGCACATAATTGAATGAATGGTTTTCGTTTGTCCCTGGTCTAATGCTGTAATATTGTGATCTGCTCCTGAAATGGGGGTTAGCTCAGCGGCAGTCCCAATCAATGGCACAGTTAGCTGTAAATCTGTGAGATTGCTTGCTTGTTACAGTATCTGCTTTCGGTATCTTCAGAAAGGGGAACACTTTACAGGAACAGAAACGGGCTTCTTCTTGCTAAATTGTAGTCCAAGTGGCTGTTATTGAGTCCTCATTAGTAGTGCTGAAATGAAAGTCAATGGGATTGTTTTCCATCTCCGACCTCCCTGTCCCCACCTCTAACATGGCCCGAGAAAGCATTGCTTTTATGGGATTTTGTGTTTTTTGTAAGGTAGGGGCACTCATACCTTTAGAAAAGCTCTGTATCACTGATGTCGCGATCAGTGTGCGCTTAAAGCAATGATCATAGCAGTGATGGTCATATCGTTTGATATATCTCCATTTTCCTTCGTGTCTGTATGCATGTGGTCATTTAGATTGCTGGCCTCATCGGATCTCAGGCTTACCTGACGGCATCATCATACTGCACCTGAGCCATGTTTTGCCCCCCTTAGGACAAATTTGCCCCCCGCCCCTCCCCTCCCCATGTTGCTGCATGTCCACAGACCGGCGCCAAACTGGATCGGTCTGGACTGAGGGCTGGAACCAGCTGCCCCTCTGATTCAGCGATGTGCCCATTAAAGTTAGCGTTGGAGGGCAATGTCTTCCCCATCTGTTAGAGGGCAGGATCCAGACCACTGGAGCTTCTGATGCTGATTTCAGCTGTTAGTGGAACATCCATCGTGGGGACTAGACCTCCCTCCCCCACCTCCCCCCCATCACCACCACAACCAAAGATTTATGGGGGCTGGAGGTTGTGGCGGCAGACAGCCTCATATTGAGGGGCCTGGCTGTCAGCAAATAGCTGGCCTGAGAGCCTCATGTGGGCAGGAGAGTTACTTTTAGCATTGACTGCAGCAGTGGAGAGAAGAAATCAAAATAAAGAGGGGCATCGGTGATGACAGGCTGCCAGGACAGAAATGCCTCGCGCTCCGGACGTGCTCCCGGGAATGACTGTGGGTAACAAAAGTCCATCTGAATGCGGCGGCATTTTTCATCGCAAGGAAACGATGTTGTCTTGTGTATACTGTTATTCCTAGGGAGCGCTGTCTGTGCACTCCTGCGGCACTAGGCTCGGAGCTCCCACCAGGGCTTGTGAGGGGCTTCGCTCTTAATAAACCAGGAATGGCTGATGGGAGAGGTACTGGGATCTTGTCCACTCAGCCTAAAGACTCTTATATCCCTTGATGCGGTGCTATCCCGGCAGCATTATTTGAACATGCGCGATTTTTTGCCCTTTCATTCCACCGCGTGAATCAAATTACTTTGACGGTCAAGGGAAATGAAGCACTTTGCAGCGGTTTCCATTTAGCGCCACAAATCGTATTTTTCGAGATGAGGGCTCAATGAACTCGCAAGACACATCACTCAAAGGAAAGACTATGTACACATGTGTAAATAATGTGAAACATTTATTACAGTTAATATTTATGGCACTTGGCCGCGCGTCAGATACACAGTGCAAATACGTTGAGTACCAGTTCCAAGTCCTTGCAAGTTAAGTTTCAGTTTCATCATGTGGAATATAGGATAGTCCCCTCTGGCAGCTATTTGAGTGTAACAGCGTTCATCCCAGTCTCCCCTGGACAGGAGGGGATGTTGTCCTTCTGGGTGGAAACACCTATTTTCCAGCTGTTTCCAGAGGCTGAGGCTCGGCCAAGAATTCCAGGAACAACAGGGGAGTCCGAGGGCTCAGTGGCTACAGTGTGCCAGGGGTCATCCCCTGGAAACCACACGCTGCAGGTGTGCTGCTCCCCTATGAGAACCACACCTTTACTGCCTCTCCAAACCTTGCGTGGGCACTGATGACAAATTCTGCCCTTGGGATCATACCACAGAAGTTTATAGAGGGAAAACTGGCCTGGTTTCTTTGTACTGACTGGAAACTGGACGACAAAGTGTACAGTAAAGTACTCTACAGTAGTCATTTGCCTTCGACGTACTAACTGCACTAGTGCTTAGAGACAATGCAGTTGATACTCAGAGCTTAGATGCCTGAAGTACATAAAAACAAACGTTTTAATTGTTTAATGGTAAGAAAATGTAATCTTCCGTTGCTGATTTTCCACTAAAGTGCTTATCATCAAAGATGTATAGTTTAATATTTTAGCTTTTTGAAAAGCCTCATCACTGGTAGAAACTGTGTATCTGCTTCTAATCCAAAGCAAATATACAAATGATGGGTTATTCCTCGTGATTTGTTTTTAATGAAAAAATCCGGGTACATTTACGAAACCAGACTTCTCATTAAACTCAGCTGGGGTGAGATTCACCAAACATATATTTGTAGAAAGGTCCAATTGGGCGTGATGTGTAAACTAAGGTTTTAACAGTTCCTTTACTCTGGACAGTTTCTGATCACCTATTTCATCTTTTATATTTTTTTTCCACCACCTGCTAGTCTAAGGCTCCAATCAACATGCATGTTTTAAATAAAGCAACAGTCTGCATCACATTTCTGAACAGCAATTCCACTCATAATTGTGCTTCTCTTGTGGAGCTGTCAGCTGTGTCCTGAACCAGCCAGAAAGCTGTACCCTGTGTTTTTTTTCTGATCACCTATTTCAGATAGATGGAATATTTCATAAAGTACGGTGTGCTGTATATTATGGTTATGACAAGTACATCTGAAGAGCACTCCTGTATTCCTCAAATTGGGTGTCTGTGATTCTTGTTTCACATCTCTGGAATGTGTGTACACCCAGTCCTATGCATTCATGGGGATATCTTCATGAACTGTCTATGGATACTAAAAAATGCATGAACTGGAATATATCTTCTCAGATATATATATACACAGTATACCATAGGTAGACCTAATACATTATACAAATCAACAACAATGCCAAATGCCAAATTGCAGAATAAAATGACAAAAACTCTATACAATCCTCCCAGGTTTCTATTACAAATATGATCAAAATGATCATAGCACATGTGTGGTAAGGTGGAGGAAAACATGTGTAAGGATTTTGAATTTTGAGTCTTTTTGAGATGACCTGAGAGGCTTTGGGCCTCTAAGAAGGCTCCAGAACAGTGGCTCCTGTTAGTTAGCTCCCATATATGCAATTAAACTCTTCATTGACTTAATAATACTCATAAGATTATTTTGAAATATTTGTTCCCAGCTCTCCCAACGTGTTGGGGCTTGCACAGTTGTAATTTCGTAAGCGAAATAAAATGTAAATATTCACTTCAAGTAAAATTCAAAACCAAACTCAAATCAAACAAAATCACACGCTTGTGAGCAGAAACAAAATGTAAATATTCAGTTGAAGCTTAGATCAAGTATGGCTTCAGGTATCTAGTTAAGGTGGGCTGGAATGAAAGCCAGCAGGTGTGTGGCTCACCAGCACCAGGGATGGGAACCACTGCTCCAGAACCTTTGAAAGCACCCAGTCTCGGCCTGTCACCATGAGCATGCGAAACTGCAGATAAGGACCAAGGGCTGTACCACTGTTTGGTTGATGTGTTTATGTGTTGCCATGTGTTGAGTATCTGATCAGGCAGCTTTTTGCTCATGGTTTAAATGTCATTTAAATAAACTAAATGAAGTAGCTAATTCAAGGGCCACTATTCGTAGCATGGAACTTGAAGAACAGCATTTCTGCGGTGAAAGCCCAGATATTTCCTGTGCAGTGAGATTCTCTGATTGTCTGAAGAGCCCACAAACCTATCCACAACTTTTAATACTGGGTTCAGCACTGTTAACTTTTAAAAGTTGGGGGTGGTATTTGGCTGGACATACTATCGTTAAGGTTAAGAATCATAAATACTGCGCTTGCCGTTTGACAAAACGGTTCAAGGAAACGATAATTAACAGTGATCCATCCAGCCATTTTTGAACCTCTTTGTCCGATTTAGGGTTACAAGGGAGCTAGAACCTATCCTGGCAAGCAACAGGTGCAAGTCTGGGCACACACACACAGGAACAGGTTAAGGTTCCTGGTTAACCTTAACCTGGTTAAGGTTTCGGCTGTGGAGACTTCCTTAGGTGTCACACATGAAGAAGGTTCACCCCTGAAGACGGCTCCACGGCCGAAACATTGTGCCTTCTTTCTTTAGCGTGGAATAAACCTGTACCTGTTCCTTTGCAGCCTACGCCTGCCTACACAACTACCTTATTTGAACTGTTTTCACACACACACACCGGGCCACTTTTCCCAGAAGCCAAGTAATTTACCAGTATGTCTTTGGACGGTGGTAGGACAACTAAGTACTCAGAGGAAACCCACACAAATATGGGGAGAACATACAAACTCCACGAAGACAGCACCCCAGTAATTGAACCCAGAGCTCCAGCACTGCCAGGCAGCAATGCTACAACACCCCGACATGATTCTGCCTCTTTCACCATCAGACATTCAGTTTCGTTTGTGAGTGAGACACACGGTTCACGTTGTCCTTAGACCCAATCTGTCATGTTCTTGTAGATGTTACTTATAGCACGTGTCACGTTCAGCTTTATTTCTTTCACCTGAAATGTATGTGATAATATGTTGTGAATGGCGTTGGGGTGCCAGGCAAAATGTATACAGTATGTGTGCCACACGCTGGCTCATGTACCAGTGGCTGCCAGCCCCCTGTTATAACACGGAGAGATTGCTGTCCCACTACTTGCAATCCTCATTTCAACTCAGGACAGAGCTGCTGTGAAGTACCAGGGCTCCTGTTATAGAGAGGATTTTGCACACTCAGTTTGTGGCCCCATGGACCAGGTATCTACATTCTTCAACTTCAAACGTTCAGTTAAATCCCGTCGATCCCCTGTTTGTCTGGGAGCGCGGCTACACAAGACTGCAAAAGGGATTCAGTAGAGCAGAGCAAGACCAACGATCCCAAACTACCTTTCCTGAAGCTTTGGTGATTTCCGTCAAAGCAGTTTGAAAACCACAGAGGGGTTTCCAAAGAGCTCGACCGGTTTTGCTCAGGTTACTCTTTCAGATTCACCTATGGGCTGCAGTCTACATATGCCAAGAGTTGGCTCGGAGAAGAATCGGAGAAGAAGTGCACTCTTCCAGTCTTTATCTGAGAAACCGCCTCTCTCCTGGCCCGGGCTCTCTAGATTTTATTTTCGCTCAGCGTTCGGCTCTGACCTCCCGCGTCAGCGCTGGCTGTAACCTGATTCAGGCCTATCTGAGGAAGGCAGCTCCGGTTGTAATAAGGCCCTCAGGCACGCTGTTGCACTTTAACTATGCAGCAAGCATTTATTTGTTATCTAATAGAGCATGGGCTTGTAATTCCACTCGCGGGCCCCAGCCGGCTGCCGGGAGAGGGGAGACGCGGGGCGGCGGTGGGCCGAGTGTTTTGGATTTTGCCGAGCTGTGCCTGCCATTTGATGTGGGCTGAGAGGTTTCTCTGCCAAGCGCGCCCCCCCCCAGCCCAGAAACGGGAGCTTTTGTTCTCAGTGAGGCGGCTTCCTGCATAAATATTTTTAAAATGTCCGAATAAAGAAATCCACAAATATCTCTTCCCGGCTCTCTATTTCAAGGCCTTGCTGCCGGTGCCCGGGGTGACTATCTCTCCAGCTGCACGCCTGCTGTAAGGCCATCCCAGGCGTTTGGGCTTTGAAATTTAATGTGCAAATAATTCCCCAGTGTCTAGCTCGGATGCATTTTTCTAGCTCTGCCCCTTTTGCTTTAAGGATAGTGCAACGGAGGTGCGGGGTTTAATTGACAGATCTGCAGCGTGAGCTGTCTCCACCTCCTGAAAAAAGTGACTCATTTGCAGCCAGTGCACCCCACTGATATAATTAAAAAGATGACGCTGAGTGATTGTTGTGTGCTTGTGTAGTACATATTGCTTTGATTGAAAACTGAGTTTGAAAGCAGGTTGTGCTCTGATGTTCTTGGCCAGTAGCCGACGCAAAAATGCGGTCCCGTTCCAGACAAGCTACCCCACCAAACAAGCTGTGTTTTCACGTCTTACAGCTACAAAACCTAATTGAATCTATGTTTGTGGAAGACGTCGCATTGCACTTGCTGTACATCTTAACGAGTTCTAGTTTTGTTCAGTGCTGTTTAAAAAACAGCTCCTCTAGCACGTTTACAAACTTGACAGAGATGTAAACGACTGCTTTTTAAAAGGATATCGGTCTACAAAGACTATTAGGAGATGGTCGCCCAAAGATAACTTCGACAGCGATGTTCGTTTTGAAGAACATCCTAAAAGTGTAAGCTCAAGGAGGTTCCCTGAGCTCAATTTTTTATCTGGCGATCAATTGCTCTGTTCCCGAAGGTTGGACTCAATGGCTGACAGTTGTTTGAAAGAGCTCTCACCCACCAGATAAAAACAAGTCTACATCTGGCGCCCTCCCGGTCTGCACTTGGGGTTTTCATGCATACCGACTAAAGAGCTTTCAAAGGTTTCCTAACAAAGTACGACGAGAGAGGTAAATGAGCAACAAGCTTCCTTACAAAACTTGAGTTTGTGAAATCGTTCTCTGTCGGGAGTTAAGGCTGTCCTAGTTTCATGGCTATGCATTGCGAAGGGCAAACTCTATTAGCAGAAGTGTGATTAGTCTTCAATTTTATGCTAAATACCAGCGAATGTTTTTTCCGCAACACCTACGTAAAGATTCCCAGCCAGTTTTCTTGGCCTCGTTGGAAGATGCCAGTCTGATGCTTTTTTGTTTGCAGAACTGAAGCTTATTTTATTGCCTCTGTTGCCCTAGCAGTCACCCTCCCCCCCCCCCCTGCCCCAGCCCAAACCCGGCCTTTTACAATCTACAGCCTTGAGTTGTGAGGTGTCCTGCCTGTGAGTAATGCCACCCACTGCACTGAGTAAGGCCTGTGCTGCCGTCTGGGCCAGGCTCTCTGTCTGCAGTCTTCCCACTGGATTCTGCCTCCTGAAACACGCCAGTATTAACTGATGACTGGCCTCCTGTTGCCTGGTTTTCATGCATTTTGCTTGTGCACAGAGCTCACTTGCCAGTTGTGCCAAAGGGGGTATGAGTGGAAAATTTGATTGCATGTCAAAGTCTCTTAAACCAGGGTGGCTTTGCTGTAGTTATGCAATACCCCCTCTTGCCTGCTGCAGATCCAGCACACACTGTTCGCTCCAGGGATCTTTATTCCCCACTGGCTCCAGCAGTCTTCACACACGGCTCGCTGGCCTCATCGGGGGGGATTCGAGAGTTTGTGAAGGGAAAAGTAGTCCTATCCGGTGTGACCTCAACATTTTCTGTCGGGGTGTCTTTGCCAGCTTTGTGTGGTTTCCACAGAAATCCCTTTTCCCTTTTTTTGAAAAAAAAAAAGTTGGAACGGGCGATGAGACTTTTCTTTTTTAGAACTCCCCGACTCCCCCGACTTTTATCAACTTTGCTCACGAGTGCCCCTCACGTCCAGCAGGAGGCGACCTGAGGACAGCCCCCCCACTGAAAGGTAGCTAATGCATTTTGCACTTGGTGCCCCGCAGCACAAACAACAGGTGAGCACGGGCGCGTTGTGTGGCCTCCTTTGTGCTTTGTGCAAAATATGTTTGCACATATTTGGACAATGGGGTCCAACCTGCTTTCCAAAGGGAGGCCTTAAACTGTTGAATGAACATGTGACCCCCCCACACACGTACTCTACGGAGCACAGAGATTCTGGATTTCGGAAGCCCTTTGCTGTGTTATAACTCACACCAGGGCTGTTTTGCGGCCTTAAGGTTTGTGGGGACTAAGGCTTCTGGGTTTTAGGAAAACACCCTTCTTTTCCCCGGAAAGTCAAACAAAATCCTTCCGGGTAAGGGGGGGTACCAACTCCCCTCATCCCCAGCCCAGAAAATAAGAGCCTGTGAGAGGATGAATCGCTCTCCCATCCGCTCACTGTCCCAGGACCGATACCTTTTATTCCCAAAGCTTATCTCACCCCACCCCTCACTGGAGAAACCGTAAGCTTGTAAACTTTTTGACAGTTTTATCCTTTTACCTGAAGAGGAATACAAACTGAGCACAAAACAAAACCATGAAAACAATGACACAATGACAGCTGGAAATGAAGGTGCCCAGCTCTGGGCTGCCATCCTTTTCCCTCTCAGCTCACACAGCACTTGAAAATGAGAGGTTCTGCGTTTTGTTATGTCACAACCCCAATGACAGCGCTTTGCTTTCCCGATGTTGTAACTCTTTCAAAATCGTAATAACTATATAATTGGTGCAAAGATTCTCCTGGGTTCATCGCTGGATGGGACAGGATATGTCTTTAGCTGAGTGTGTCCAGTAAACGCTTGATGGAGGTGTACAGTTGGTCCATTGTCACTGTGGCTGACCAATTTGAAGTGTCTGGACTGTCTTCAGCATGCCAAGCAAGAGTAATTTAGTGGCTAAGTATTGTTGGAAAGAGATGCGTCTGTCCTTCCTCTGATAGAACTTTTGTGCGCACTTTTGGGGCTTAAAGTTTGGATAAGAAGAGGCAGCATTACGATTGTACATTAGAAATGGTGGTTTCTTTATCTTTCCTGTGCTGTTACGAAGGTTGCACAAATCATTAAAGAATGTTTGATTCCATGCTGGCCAGAGCATAAATAGGAAAACTATCATTAATTCTCATATCATTTAAGATACAAACCAAAAGGAGCTATTTTTCTCAAGTGGTAAATCCAAAGGCAAAAACAAAATCTTTAAAGGATATCGCTGAGTTTCCTGCACCTTCCTCAATACAGTGCCTTGCGAAAGTATTCGGCCCCCTTGAACTTTTCAACCTTTTGCCACATTTCAGGCTTCAAACATAAAGATATAATTTTTTTATTTTATGTGAAGAATCACCAACAAGTGGGACACAATTGTGAAGTGGAACGAAATCTATTGGATTTTTGAAACTTTTTTAACTAATAAAAAAATGAAAAGTGGGGCGTGCAAAATTATTCGGCCCCTTTACTTTCAGTGCAGCAAACTCACTCCAGAAGTTCAGCGAGGATCTCTGAATGATCCAACGTTGTCCTAAATGACTGATGGTGATAAATAGAATCCACCTGTGTGTAATCAAGTCTCTGTATAAATGCACCTGCTCTGTGATAGTCTCAAGGTTCTGTTGAAAGCGCAGAGAGCATCATGAAGACCAAGGAACACACCAGGCAGGTCCGTAATACTGTTGTGGAGAAGTTTAAAGCCGGATTTGGATACAAAAAGATTTCCCAAGCTTCAAACATCCCAAGGAGCACTGTGCAAGCGATCATCTTGAAATGGAAGGAGTATCAGACCACTGCAAATTTACCAAGACCTGGCCGTCCCTCTAAACTTTCAGCTCAGACAAGGAGAAGACTGATCAGAGATGCAGCCAAGAGGCCCATGATCACTCTGGATGAACTGCAGAGAACTACAGCTGAGGTGGGAGAGTCTGTCCATAGGACAACAATCAGTCTTACACTGCACAAATCTGGCCTTTATGGAAGAGTGGCAAGAAGAAAGCCATTTCTCAAAGATATCCATAAAAAGTCTCGTCTAAAGTTTGCCACAAGCCACCTGGGAGACACCCCAAACATGTGGAAGAAGGTGCTCTGGTCAGATGAAACCAAAATCGAACTTTTTGGCCACAATGCAAAACGATATGTTTGGCGTAAAAGCAACACAGCTCATCACCCTCAACACACCATCCCCACTGTCAAACATGGTGGTGGCAGCATCATGGTTTGGGCCTGCTTTTCTTCAGCAGGGACAGGGAAGATGGTTAAAATTGAGGGGAAGATGGATGCAGCCAAATACAGGACCATTCTGGATGAAAACCTGTTGGAGTCTGCAAAAGACCTGAAACTGGGACGGAGATTTATCTTCCAACAAGACAATGATCCCAAACATACAGCAAAATCTACAAAGGAATGGTTCACAAATAAACGTATCCAGGTGTTTGAATGGCCAAGTCAAAGTCCAGACCTGAATCCAATCGAGAATCTGTGGAAAGAGCTGAAAACTGCTGTTCACAAACGCTCTCCATCCAACCTCACTGAGCTCGAGCTGTTTTGCAAGGAAGAATGGGCAAGAATTTCAGTCTCTCGATGTGCAAAACTGATAGAGACATACCCCAAGCGACTTGCAGCTGTAATCGCAGCAAAAGGTGGCTCTACAAAGTATTAATGCAAGGGGGCCGAATAATTTTGCACGCCCCACTTTTCATTTTTTTATTAGTTAAAAAAGTTTCAAAAATCCAATAGATTTCGTTCCACTTCACAATTGTGTCCCACTTGTTGGTGATTCTTCACATAAAATAAAAAATTTATATCTTTATGTTTGAAGCCTGAAATGTGGCAAAAGGTTGAAAAGTTCAAGGGGGCCGAATACTTTCGCAAGGCACTGTAACTCTTTCACAATTAATTGGGATTGGCAACGCTATCACAGATTGACTGTTGTTTTCATGGCACCTGTGTTGGAAAAGTGAAAATGGATTTGCAACATAGCGTAGGAAAAGTTACAAATGAGCGTAGGCTATTTGGCCTTTTGGTAGTTAGTAGCTAATTCATACAAAGATCTCATCCAGCTGTTTCTTGGAATAGCCAGGGTTCATTCTTTCAGATTCAGTGACATGGTAGCTTGTTCTACACTCCTACAACTCTTAAAGTAAAGACTTGCCTCCTGTTCTTGGTTTTCAAATGTACTTCTACATAGTTTCCACGTCCCTTGTGAAACGCATGCTTTTACTTGACTGCGGAATTCTGTGGGGCTGTAGAGGAAATTTCCATTTTGCCTGCAGAGAAGAATGTCGCTAATAGGTTTAAGCTGAAAAGTCCTGTCCCCTGTGTTGAGGCATGTAAACCACGAAAAGCGAAGAATTCCTTGTTGCGGGTGGTGGAGCTGGGTTTCATTGTCCCTGCTGACACATGTCACAATGACATTTACATCAGCAACTTTGCTGACGTGGGTGGTAGACGCTGGCTCCATGTCCAACACAGGGTTTCCAAGAATACAGAGTCAACAGCATTTTTCCTGTAGCAGAGACAGAGGCTTATTAGCATTCTTGAGATGCTAAGACAGCAATTGAGTAACTCTCTGGGGTCACAGAGAAGGAAGCTATAGAAGGCAGGCGGTAGCAAGAGAAAGCCATTTAGGTAAGCGACAGGATAACCTCAGGTTCGACTACAAATCCAATGGGTGTTAAGCATTTGATATGGATAACTCCATGTATTCCAAACTATAATAAGTGAAGGTCCGGAAGAGGCTTTGGCCTTTTAATGGCATTTTAAAATGACTCCAACTTGAAGGGAAATCAAATGAAACTTGTGTTTTACCACGGACCTACCCAGACAAACTCTGCTGCCGTAAACCACCAGATCCCTTGTGCTTATGGTGTTCCATTTTTGTCTTGGAGGTTTCAGCCAGAGCGATTTGACTGGGCCCTCTTTTGTTTGCAACCTTGCTTAGGTTTCTAATGGCAACCAAGTCGCGAAACAAATAGCAAATTATACCTCACCTTTTTCCAGATGTCTTGTGAAGCGTCTCGTCTTCATCGTGCTGCAACATACGCCTTTCTACTGTATGGAATATTTTTTTGAATCCGAAATGCTTAAACAAAGCTTCTGTTTTTAACAGGTATAAATGTCTTGTACTGAAGGAGTCTGGGTCTAAATGCGATGGGAGATAGGGTAGTTGCTACGCGTGTTAAACTTGTATAATAACTTGTATGGAAAAGTTTTATGAAGAAACCTCTGTCTAGACCATATTTTTGCGATTTCATAATATCTCCACAGTTTGTTTTTTTTCTCGCAGTGTTAAGAGGATTCGAGTGCCAGCAGGGAGAAATTCAGACATTGATCTTTTGGCACAAAGCAAAAAATTCCCCAGTGTGCTCTACTAGACTCCTACATTTTGGTTTGGTATTTTTTTACCAAGTAAATAGATGGGAAGTGTTTTCTAGAATCCTAATTGTGAAGTCATAGTTCCATAAAAGCACAGCCAATGTCGATTCATAAGTTTTTGAGAAACGGGGATATAAACGCTAATAGCAGTGCTCTGGCCATCCTCTGCAATGAAGAAGTGATCAAGGTAACAACATGAAGAGCCGTTCAGCTAGCTTATGTAAATGCTCCCTTCTGCTCAAGAAACAAGCTAGGCTAAGTTGAGAGTGATATGTGTTGCCCTCACCTATTGTGATGGCTATTGAACACCCACAATGCCTATAACAGGAAGCTGAGTACCTAAGTGTCAGTAAAACACATTTCGATATGCACTCGTAGGCCAAAATGTTAGGAATCCTCAATTAAAAGAATGAAATATTTAAGAGCATTAAGAGCATGGAATGGGATTTCATTACCGTCTTGTGGCCAGAACAATCCCCGTGAGCTCAGTCTCCTCGAAAACAGGTCGACAGTGAAACACGCAGCTCAGTCCCATAAGCAAGCTTCTATAACTTCAAAGATAAAATAAGATAAGATCACTTTATTAGCCACATACAATTTCTTGCATTAGGAATTTGTCTTTTCGCATACCCCAATTTGCTCTCCATGAGACACACAGGCATACAGATGGGGAAAGAGAAGCTTGGGGTCAGACCGCAGGGTCAGCCATTTATATGGCACCCCTGGAGCAGATGGGGTTAAGGGCCTTGCTCAGGGGCCCAATGGAGTAGGATTCCTCTGCCGGCCACGGGATTTGAACCGGCAAACCTTCTAGCCACAAGCGCAGATACTTAGCCACAGTGCCACTGCTCTGCCCCAATTTTTTTTTAAGATAAAGGAAGAAAGGTCTGTAAATATTCCTCAACCGTGCCGAACACCTGCTTCAGCACATTCCCATTGCCTCCAGACAGCTAGCACATCCTTCAGGGGGGATTCCTAATGTTTTGACCAGTCAGGCTAATCTTAAAAATCTTAAAAATTCAAGGGGTGTCATTTGTGTGCAAGAAGGACAAAGGTGGCCCACCACCAGTTTAGGAAGTGGTTAATAGTGCTGGGTTCGATTAGAATGACTGAACGGATGGCCTCTCCTTGTTCTCTATTAGGTGTGACTCACCGAAGATGACTCAGCAGATTCGGGAGCTCCCGCTGGCCCCATCCAGGAAGGCTGCTGGTCCCTCCTCACCCAGTGCCGCCCGCCGCCTCTACCGCAACCTGTCCGGAAAGTTCCGGGTAGGGCACCCCGGTCTGGACGACAACGTCATGTCGGGTCGCGGAGACAGGGACCGCGTCCGGAAGACCTGCATGGTGAGCGAGCCAACCGCACTGACCCCAGCCCCTTCTGGGTCGAGCACTGAAGATCCTGGAGTGACAAGAAAATTCCAAGAGAACAATCTCATAGGCAATCAATTGGATAGTGTAGGTCCTGGTTCTGTTGCAGTTTTAGTCTTGGTTTTTGCCTCTTTGTAAGACTTTGGCATCAGAGTTAGAAGTCTTGAAGTGAGAGGAGGCCATTCCGTTTTGCATATAAGTCTCAGTAAGTCTGCAGCTGACATTTAAGTGATCAAATATAAGCTTCTTAACACTGTCAACTTTTAAGTCTCAACTTTCCATGCATTATCTCTTCCCTTAGACATTTAATCAGATTCTTAATGGATTTGTCATCTCTCACTATTGCCACTGTAACATGGCTCATACAGTGAGCCTATTACAGAGATATAACTCCCTAGGACGCCCATTAGCACTGAATCTTTTTGGTGTTAGTGTAAATCATTGATGCAGGAGGTGCTGTTTGATGGTGGCCTTTGGGTGCTGTCTGAGAACATGCTCTACAAGCCACACCAGTATACTGAGAGGATAAGAATAAGAACATAGCAGTATGATCCATCTCAGCTTTTGCAAGCTGAAGGAACCTTGCGCACCGCGAACCTTGTCCTGATGAAAGAGAAAAAAAAATGAAAGTAAAAGTAAAATAATGAACATTTTTCTCATTGTTACATCCTCTGGACACATTTGCTCAAAATTGGTCGACAAGCACATACTAGAATGTGCAGATCATGCAACCTGAAACCGATGATGATGGACATGATTACTGACATGAACTCTTGTTTTCCATGAATGCGATTGGTAGTAGAGGAAGTCAGATGTTACTGTATAGTAATGAAGCCTCCAACTAATGTAACACATTTTTCAATGACAGATGACATTGATGTGGTAATTTTCGTTATCGTATAGTGCATTGCGAGCAGTTATCATCTAAGTGCTGCACTGTATAATTCAAAATCTCTAGGTCCTTGAGCACAGGGCAGAAATGTGTCTCTTCTCTGTCTCCTTCTCAGTTCCAGAGTAATGAAGCCCTGTTTGAAGCCGTGGAGCACCAGGAGATTGACCTGGTGCAGCTACTGTTGGCCCAGTACAGCCTGGAGGAGCTGGATCTCAACACACCCAACAGTGAGGGCCTCCTGCCGCTGGACATTGCCATCATGACCAACAACGTGCCAATGGCCAAGCTCCTGCTGCACGCCGGCGCCAAGGAGAGCCCGCACTGTGAGTCGCCACGGCAACCACATACCCACAACAGCACACCCTGTTCGATCAGGCCGCTTTAGCACAAAAAGCAAGTGTAGGCCCCAAGCCTAGTGGAATACACAATGCTCCCGTTCACTAATGTGTGAAAATGTTCCCCAATGCCAGCTGGGTCAACAACCAGACATATTTTCAAAAACATGGTAAAACGGGTCACTGTAAATGTCCTCATTATTGTTTTAACAAAGAGAAATGCAAACAGAAGTAGTGTATATTCAAACAGAGGATCATATCGTCAAATCTAACCGCAGTGTACAAGCAAAATAACTTTTTAGTCAGTTTTCCTTACCGTTTACTTACGAGGCTTTTCAAAACACGGCTTTTAGTGCAATAACTAGCTACATGTGCTGTTATTGATAATGACTGGTAATTCATTTCAATTACAGTCAGTCATGCTCCTGCTGGAAGCGAGAATGATTTTGTCAGCATTTTGCGCCCTTTTATTGCTGAGTGACAACTTGGAGGAAGTGACAGCCTTAAGCAGACGTTTATCTAGCGTGTTTGGAGAAATGGAACATGTCAAGGGAAATATGAAAAGTGGTCTGGGTAGCAATGCGGGTCATTCATAAAGGTTGTTACGAGCTATTTTCTCTATATAAAAACTTAGTTCTACAGGGAGGAAATGAGTTTAACGGTGTCAAGTTAAACATCACGTTGGCGTTAATCCATAAACTGCCTCACTGTTCTGAATGTTGCCAGTGCTTTATGCCAGTAAGGGCACATTCACAAAAGCAAATACCTAGGCATTTGTAGATTGTCTGTTAATAAACAGGCTGTTTTTTACAGATGCCCCCCCCCCCCCTCCAAAGAAATTAGGAGGGTAAATGAAACAAGATACACGTAGATGAGAAAGGGTGTTTGCTAAAGTTTCTTGTTGATTAATTCTGTGGTGAAACAAGACGTCTTTTTAACAGTCACTCCCTGCAAAGTAAACCAGTACAAACTGAGCCATTTTTATAAGTCTTCAAATCAAACCCCATCTGAAGAGAATTGAGATCAAAGAGGCCGGCTTCCCGTCTGGCCTTAAAAGAGGCCTCTGAATCAGCATTCTAGACTTCAATGAACGCTCGTTTTAAGATGAGGAGCACGGCAGACACTGAACCTCCCAATCATCATCTCTCCTGTTGGAGGAGATCGGGGGGTCACATTTGAACAAATTCGACCCCTGGTTTAAACATGGTTGATCCTTAAACAAAGGAAGGTTATTGTAAAGAATAGTATGTTTTGAATGCGTTTTGAAGCATTGCAATTGTATGAAGGGGTTATTCTCACTCACCTTGTTAGGTTTAGGACGATATGAACCACAGTGCTAATTGCTCATATAACAGATGCTGACGTTGAAAGCTTACAAAACCACATCTATGTTATTTCACTGCTCCTAACACATTGATTTGATCAATCCAAATCCAAATCCGTTTTGACAACAATGCTGGGTAGCTTGTTCCATAACCCCATGCTCTTAGTTTTAAATGCTCCTTGCCTTAATTTCCACTTACCTCCTCTGGTTTGTGTTTTTTTTTATTCGGAAAAAACCCTTTGACCCTTTGACTTTGTTAAAGTCGTTGGGAATACTTGAATAATGTCCTCTCCTTCATCTTTTAGCCCATCAGTGTAAGACCGAAATGTATCTGGTGGATGATGATAGTAATAAGCCAAATAGGAGCTATAAGTGCATTGTTTTACTTCCATTCCAACTCATCTCTTGAAGAGTTAAACCAGCTGGTTACTGGTTTACCTGTACCAATTTAACATTTCCCCTCAGCTGTTAATAGACAAAGTTGTAGTCTTACCTCAGCCTGGGACATGTATTCTCAAGTCCTTTATAAGAAAAACTGAGCATTTCCAAAAACCATCCTCCCTAACAGTAATCATTCTTTGACCCTGAGTTGCATGTTTAACCAGGTTGAATGACACAATTAAAAAAAATTATATATATGTTTAAATATTCAAAACATACCTTGATAATGTACAGTATCTGTATCGGCTGTACACTCCATCTTAAAAACAGTTTTGGAATGAAAATAAAAAAGCTTGGAGTTCCCCAGGTCCAGTTTTTCAAGGCAGCTCTACAGCACATTCATTTTGTCTCTTTAAATATATCATATTAATACTGTATCTCTCTTTAAACGTCATGTAAAACTGGACCAGTTAAGCCTTAAAGGAATTAATGTATCCCTGCTCCCGAGAGCGTGTGCTGGCCGTGATTTCAAGAGTTGTAAAATATTTGTACCGCTGGTTCTCAAGGGCCACACTTGACAAGACCTGCTTTGGAATGCCTGTACCACTTGGCTGTGAATTCTGTACATCCTCATTGTCCTCTCAGCTGTCAGGCACTAGGCTAGACACTGGAGAAGACTTCTGCTCAGGCGAAAATCACCCGCAGGACAGCATTAAACCACCAAACAGATGACAAGATCGAAGCATGGGAAATGCAGGGTTAAAGGAATAGTTACCAAAGTAAAGTTTTTTATTAGCTAGTTTGATTGTGTTCACGACTGTCTGGATGCCCCAAACATCTATGAATCGCACAGCCTGTATTTCTGCTAACAGTCTCAGTTTTCCTACTCCTGTAAGCAGTTTTCTGCTGCTCGCTCTTTTGAAATTCCCAGCATTTTCTGAATTCCACCGGACCAGCACATCTTTGTGTCTTGATTTTTCTTTCTTCAAAAGTCGTTTTTGAGTGTTGCACTTTGAAGGTCCAGGCTGGCAGGGTGACAGATATGAAACAGCACCAAAGAAACATTTGAGGAGTGGGGGAAGTTTTACAACCAGCAGCCTTAATGAAAAGCAGCTCGCTAGGGACAGTTGCACCATTTTTTAATTTTGTACAGTACGGTTTTACAGCGATTATTAAAGCCTGTAATTCTAACCCACTCTGTCGCCTAGTTTTGTTTTTTCAAAATGGACCAATCTTCTCTGCTGGCTGTTCCAGTCAGGCCCAATTTAGCACAACAGTTATACTTTGAGAATGTAAAAAAAATATGTCCTCACTCATTTACAATTCAAAGATATTAGCAGAGAACAAAATAAAGAGTATATTCAAGCATGTTTATTCAATTATTAGTATTTTTTTTTCAGAGGTAGTTTGAAAAAGTTGAATACTGTTTTACTGAATATGTAGAAAAAGACCTGTCCTTTTTGCCAGTGTGTTTGCTTTTATTACTAATTTTATGTAGCTGTTTGTTTTTGTCAGTGTTATGTAACAGAGGGAGATGTACTGATAACTGCTTTTATTCATGTTCCAAATTATAACCATTGTTATGTGAGGACATTAAAAACGTTCAATGAATGATTCAGTCAAAAAGAGATAAAAAATGACAGGATGCCTTCAGACAGCCTTACTTCTTTGGTTGTTAGTAACTTCCACTTACAAGAATTACTTCAATTGTTTCCTGAGGGAGTTCGATTAAACCTCAGAATCATGTTTAGCTACTTTGTTCCAAACACCCACAGCTCTACGAGTCATGAAGATGATCTATAGAAAATTTAGTCTATTTTAAAAGAGAACATTGTATCACCACTTATCAACACTTTCTCACACAGAAATATAGGTTAAACTGAAGCACATATTTTTGCTTAAGATATTTTATAGCTTACTGACTATGGGACAAGGCAAATTTTGATAAGACTTCAAACAGGCGATTGAGGTGACAATCCT
The DNA here is from genome assembly GCF_059453375.1 of Lepisosteus platostomus. Taxonomy (NCBI): domain Eukaryota; kingdom Metazoa; phylum Chordata; class Actinopteri; order Semionotiformes; family Lepisosteidae; genus Lepisosteus; species Lepisosteus platostomus. The sequence goes on from NC_142629.1 coordinate 14,117,341, forward strand.
TTTCACAAATTCGGTGAGCTACTATGCTTCATGAGAGAAAAATTTAAACAAAATGAAAAAATTAAAGCATTAGTTACAATAGAGTTGCGTCTGCACGTGCAAAACGTTTTGAACCTTTGTTTGACCAACCAGTGTAGTCTGAAAAGAAACCAAGCAAGAAAAAAAAAACAGGCAGATGAATTTATTTTAATTGCTTATAAAGAGGGGTTTTAGATCATTTAAGGCCTAAAATGTAAGGCCAATTTTTTTGTTGGACCAAATGCAGAATTTCGCTGCACAGTTTGTAGCCAAGCAAGCTAAATGTTAGTTCTCCAATTGGAGAGCAACCACAAAGTTGCTGATGCACAGCACATACCCATCCAGGCCAGACACAAAGAAGATGAGGTTTACTGCACAGTTGTGCTTTGTAAAGTAAGTAGTGGACCTTACCTGCTCACAATTTACAGTAAGGGAATCCTCAGTTGAATTGACAAAACTCCCTAATCCTAGTCCCTCTTTTGTTCCTGGTCTCTTTAAATACTCCTATAAGTTAATGGAAGAGACTAAAGTGGTCCAATTAAGCATTAATTAGACAGTTTTACCTCTTCTCCACAGGTCTTTAGAATCTGATGAATTAAAGAGGCTTTGACTGAGATAATGGCAGCAAACATTGTGTAGGATACTATGAAATGAACAAGTGGGAAAGCAAGGGAGAAAAGGACATCAATTCCACGAAAATAACTGGAAAGAAACACAATTTTTCAGCTCTTTTCCCATTTAGTCTGAGAATTGTTCATCCTCATATTGTTGAGGACCAGATGAAAGGGAGCAGAAGGGATGATTCCACCTGGCCATTGTGCTGACTGGGTTTCTAATGTGGCAGAACATGTGTATCTAAAGCATGAAGTTGTTGGTGTTCATTGTGTTCATTGTGTGGCGGTGTTGTGCAGTTGTGAGTCTGGAGGGACGGGCCGTGCACCTGACCACGCTGGTTCGGGAGGCAGAGCAGCGCGTTAACGACCTGACGGCCCAGGTGGTCAATGAGGGCCCAGGAGAGCGGGACGCCTCAGAGAGGGAGAGGCAGCTGAAGGCTTGGGAGTGGCGCCATCGGCTCTTCAAGCGCATGAAGACGGGGTTTGAGCACGCACGTGAGTCTCCTTCCCTGTCCATCTTCCTGATTCCTTCTCACTGGAGCTTATAAGTCTGGGAGGAAGGTTAAATCCCCAACCCATCCACTCCAGCTCTCTTACGTGTACATCTTCCATCCCTGGCATCCCTTTGTGTATCTCTCTCACATTCCTTCCACCCCATCTTCACCCTCACAGCAGCTCCCTAGCTCATTCCTGAAAACGAGGGGAGGTTCAGTCAGGTAAGCTCCACTGTAATATATGTGCTCCTCTTTGTTTGGTACCCAGTGTACCAAAGCTGTCAAATGATCACTTCACACAGGGAGGTGCAACTCAGGATTAAGCTAGAGGAAACCAATCTGAAGAAACACATGTGACAGCTATACGTCATAACTCAAAAACAAGTAGAAGATCAAGTTTCTCTTAAGATGCTTTTATATAGTCTACTTGAGTGAAGCAACCTTAATTTCAGGAAGGGTTTGGCTCTATAAAACATGCTACAGCAAAATGAGATTTATGGAGTTTACAACAGAAGTTTGCTGTTCTAAGGATGCTAGATCTTTATCTCACTCTGCTGTCCTACATGTATTTACAGAGAGAGAGATCACTTTATTAGCCATATTAAATTTCTTGCATTAGGAATTTGTTTTCGCATGTCTTTTTGCATGTCGGCTTCTGAACTTTCCTTTGCGTATTTCTCTGGCGACTTTCCCACCACCCCATCTAGATCCTTGCAGCAGCTCCCTGGCTCATTCTTTGTGAAATCGAGGGAGTGTCAGTCACCCTCATCCATACAGTCAGGCTGGCATTCCCTCATGTATGCAAGTATGTCAAACAACCTCCAATATATTCTCCCCCTTATAGCATTCATTAGGATGTAACCAAACAACTGAACTATCTTAGTCTATTTTTGCTACTGTTTGTATTTGCATGATGGTTATTTTTGAGCATTTTCTCCATTATTTCTGCATTTGTTCAGTAACACAAATTCGCACTGGCAACATGTCCATTATTTCTAGTCAGAAGTGAAATATAATTGGATGATAGATTGTGCCTGAGAAAATGATTTTGCAAAGCAGGCATGTCAACACTTTTACTCCATTTCAGCTTACACTGAGAAACAAGCTCAGTGAAGTACCTTGCTTGGAGGTACAATAGCAGTGTCCAACCAGGGATGTGAAGCCAACACCTTTCATAACCTTCAATTCTTCACATTTTTGTATTACTAGAATTCTTTTACTCTGATCGGAACATTCTCTTTTCAGGTTAACCCGATATTAACTCTTGCACCCAGTACCTGTTTTGCCACTATTTTCATTTATTGATGTGTAGCTCCTGAACAGTTTGATCTATGTTCATGCAGCTTGGTATTTGTGGAGTGACAGACTCTTAGGCTCACCCGCGGATCTAATACGTTTTGGAGCACTGAACCTTTGCATTCTGGATACATATTTGTCTCTTTGAACTGTGTGTATGGACTGGCAGTGCCAGAAAGCTGGGTTCCTAAGCTTTTGGACACGACCTCCCGAATCCAAAATGTCACTGTAGTGACAGAGTAACGGATTTGCTAATGCTGTCACAGGAAGAGGACTTAGAATTCAAGCAACTCTAACTGTGGCTCGACAGATTATATTCACACAATGGAGACTTCACTGGAAAATGCTGGATCTGTAGTTTCCAGCCAGCCCCAAATCACAGAGCTATCTTTTACAGTGCCTGTGATAGATTTATTGATGTGTTGGGCCGCAAAATGCGTTGAGCTGAGTTTAAAATTAGAGAGCTTTTGCAAGTTACAATACGGTGAACACTCCACACCCAGTGTAATGGTTCGATAATCCTTAGGTGCATCCACACCTGTGGCAGAAAATCAACCTTCTGTGTTTGCCCTTGGTTTGATGAGCCTGACTGGAGGGGGGGCAAAGCTGGTATAATTGTTAAGGGACACGGTCAAATAAAAAAGCCTGACATTAAAAAACAAGAATTTCTGAATTCACATTTCTCTTAGCTTTCTCCTGATTAGTTGTTGACTCCTAATACACATTCCCAGAAAAAAATGCCTTTAATGCAGCCTGCCTGTGTAGTCCAATGCCGAGCTCAGAGCTGCTCGTTTGAGACAGATCAAGTACTCTGATTAATTTTAAACAAGTGCAGTTGGTGCTCAGATCCTTCCAAAGTTCCCTCTTTAATACGAAGAGAGCTTGGTGGCATTCTGTTGAGGCAGTGCAGCTAATTATTTCCATGTTCAGGCAACAGAGAGCTGGAGTCATGGTTGTGAAGGAGCCGGGACTCTGTTTTAACCTCTTCACAGCTTTTTATCGTACCAGCGAATTGGGGGATCCTGGCACCTCCAGCAGACGTCAATGTGTTTTGGATTTTCACCAGGATCATCATCCTTTTTAATACCGTATGAGACTGGAACAATTTATTCATTAACCGTACTGCTTGTACACTCTCGGATTGCTTTTTGATTTTTATATTTTACATCCAAATTGATGAGTACTAGATCCAGGTCTTGCATGCAGTTTGCACTTGGCCTGCTGCCTGGCCGCTGTGGCTCTTACATGAAGAGCAGAGTACAGAGAACATTTCTAGAATAATATAATATAATAAATAGGAGGTTTAGGAATGCTGTTTTGTTTTTTTTATGGATAGTGGTAGCATTAGGAAAAATATTTTAAAAAACCAATCATGATTACATTTCTTCAGATCAAGTGTGAACACACTGATTTTAGGGGACTGATCTTCCACTGAATTTCCAAACTCCCTTCCCCTCCTTGTGTATTTTAACATCTTTCTCCTTGCCCCATCTCTTCTCTCTTCCCCAGGCCCCCCCGAAGCTCCCAGCAATGTCCGCCTGTCTGTCAGCAGCAGCTCCAGCCTGCGGGTGACTTTCCACGAGCCGCTGAGTGTCAACTCTGCTGTTGTAACGAAATACAAGGGTGAGTGTGGAAGACAGGGGGAGCCAGAGAGCCACTGCAGCACAAAGGAAATAGGAGAAAGTTTAGGGTTGAAGCGACAGCCATCTGAAAGAGAAGTCATTTCTCCTTATAGGGACAGACAGGGCTGATTTGGGGGAATTGGGAGGATTATTATGGATAAGAGCTTCAGAAGTACTCAGTTTGAATAGATGTTTGTCCCTGCCTTGAAAGGTTTATTATGGAGACTCAAATATCACTTCCCAGTGAGGCCAAACCATAAAGCCCTCCTTTACACCACAGTGGGTGTACAGCACATCACACTGATCAGCGATCGTTTGGGTATTCATGTGATCCAGTAGCACCAAAGTTTAGAAACAAAGCTCATTAAAAAATCCCTTTCTCGAGATTTTTTATGGTAAAGGTTGGATCTGAGTCCTTTTTTAGTAATATATTTAACTGGGGGGGTGAACTGAACTGAGATGACAAAGGTTCCAGCAGGAGGCGGTATAGATTCCTTTCATTACTGATAGAGGACGTATGAGGTTACAGTGACAGCAGGTTTTGCTAAAGGGCTGGCTGGCAGGTGGCCAGCTGATTTTGTGGAAGAAAACCTGAAGGTAAGAGCGTTACACTATACTGTAAGAACAAAAAGGCGCCATCCTTTCGGATGAGACGTAAAACCGAGGTCCCAAATCTCCCTGGTCATTAAAAATCCCAGGGCGTTTCTCAAAAAGAGTAGGAAAACTACCCCGGCGTCCTGGCCACATTCCCCCCTGGCCTTTACCAGTCATGGCCTCCTAATAATCCCCGTCTATGAACTGGCTCCATCCCTCTGTTCTCCTGCCCACTGATAGCTGGTGTGTGGGGAGCATACTGGCGCACTATGGCTGCCGTCGCATCATCCAGGTGGGGGCTGCACACTGGTGGTGGTGGAGGTGGGTTTGAGTGGAGTGCCAAGAAAAGCGCTATGTTCTGTACGTGTAAGGATTCTATTATATCCTTGACCCATAAAAGACTCTGTTTCTAATTTTAACTTTTCTAAAACTACCTACATTTTTATTATTCATATTCAGCAGTCCCCATTACCTGTCAAGTGCTTTGAGTGGAGAGGCCAGAAAAGTGCTATAGGATATTAGTAGTAGTAAACACTGGAAGGGGGTTGGAGAGCTGTGTGAAAAGTGCTGTCGCTTTTCACACAACTGTGGTTTGACACTGACCCTGTGCTTTGTCCTCTGCAGTGGAGTGGAGCTGCTGTCCCTCAATGTCTCCTCTGCTGGGAGAGGTAGTTCTGGAAGATGTCCGGTCCCTCCAGCACACCATCACAGGGCTGCCGTCAGTAAGTATGCTCTAGCAGTGTGGTTCTGGTGGTGTTGAAGGGTGGGGGGCCCAAATATTGACGTCTGTTTGGGTTTTTATCGTGTCACTTAAAACCAAAGCGTAAATCTCTCCCCTGAGAGGCAGTACCTTGGCAAGCAGACGTAAATGAGTCACATTTTTAATCGAAAGCGTCGTGACAACGGTCCCTATGCTTTCCAAATTGTACTTAATGATTTCTTCTGATTTCTGTGTTTTGATTTTTGGGGAAGTATTAAAGGAAATCAAATTGGGCTCTGTTAAATGTCTGCCTTGGTTTCTTGCCTTGATGTGCACTGGAAGATGAGCTGTCAGAGCAGCACTCTGTTCGCAGTTTCGCATGTGTTTACTTAAGAGATGCAGCTGAGAGTTTGCTGTCTGAGCTTGTTGGTGTGTGATGTGTGTAGGGTGAGAGTCGGGGGATGTTAGGTGGTAACCACTGTTATGCTGTACTTTGCGGGAATTTGGAAAAGGCAGGTGGGCAACACTGAAATATTGCCCCGTGTTAATTCGTTCAGCTGGGAGTTCTTCTAGAAACAAGTTACTCCCGAAGTGAACATGCCTTCCCAGGCTGTTTATTCTTTTGCACTCTAAAAGTTGAGGCCCGGTCCTGTACTCGTAGTCACAGGTCTAAATCACGGACTTGTGGTTCACTTGTGGACACTGTCTTCAAATCTAAACTTAAAACTGACCTTCTTACAAAAGGTCTACAGTCAATCTGTAAAAGCTTGTATTGTTCTGGTGTTTTATTTTCTTTCCTCATGTACTTTTATGTAATTTTTCTTTATTCATGATATAGCAGTGTCCTTGGGTTTGGAAAGGCACTTTATAAATAAAAGTATTACTATCTCAGTCCCAGCTCACCAATGGCAGTGCCACTACCAGTGCTTTTCAACATTTACATTTTTGCTCTACGCAACAATGTGTAATAAAACACACACATTCTGGAAGGGTTTTTTTTTTGCTAATTTGCTTATTTTAGCTTGGTTAACTCCCAGAACATGGTAGCACTCTCATATTTTAAATCTCATGGCCCCAAAGCTTCAAGATTTTTTTTTCCCCAGAAAATGTACGATATTGATGACTCTTTTTTTCAAAAGCTAAAATGAGGCATCTTTCCCCCTGTTCTTCAATTAAGTGATTTGAGGCAGATTTATACGTGTGATTGACCCTTGTGTGAGAGATCACACATCTGATTCATTGGCGGTTATCATTTTAAATGAAGAAACACCCACACCTCTAGTCAGACTGAAAAGACCATTATCAATATCAGCATAAAAACAGTTAACTTTAAAAAAGGGAGTGATTTTTTTTTTTGCAGTATTTTCTGCACTACAAAAAAATAAGTGTAGAAAAATGCCAAATCGAGGTATAGCATGATTCAAACTGGTGAGATTCAGTCTACCTGATGAAATTCTACCCAACGTTACTGACAGATCCAATCTGGAGCTCAGAAGTTTTTTTTTCTTACAGGATTTTATAGTATGTCAAATAATACTCCGAGCAGAAGCAGCAACAGACATTTAAAATTCCTTTAAAGGGCAAAAAATAAAATTTGAAAGATTGAATATCTTGGCTATTTCTGACTAACTGATTCTGTCAGTCTTGCCTACCGCTGGTACTGACTTAAACAAAACCAGATTAAAGGGATGTAATTAAGTTAAACTGTCATGTTTTTTGTTAAGAAAATGTAACACAAACAATGTTGTGGCTGCCATCAGGCGTGAAATGCAATTCAAAAAGAGCTTGTACAATTTATTTTAGATTCAGCATCAATATTCATGCACAGCTTTGATTGACTCGCACTGCCTCACCGATTGTTTCAGCTGGAGAGAAGGACGCAGTCAAAGGAAATTTGTGAGCCATTGTCCTGTAAAATGTTTTCAAAGACGAGCGGCTATTTTGTTCATCTTGGTGAATCCCCCCCTCCTCCCCAAACGGTAATTTGCACATTCCTTTCTGACAACCCGAGCATTTGAAATGAGCAAGTGAGCAAGTGTAAAATGAGCATCACCAAGAGGAAAACATCACCCAGCCCAAAACTGTGTTGGTACACACACAGCCGTATGTGGGAGTCTGTCCTTGTGCAGAACACCGGAGAAAGATGCTGATGGGAAATTTGATATTTGAATAAGGCATGCTGAAATACAGTTGATCTTTTTATTAGGGGAGGGCACTGTGGCTTTAATACTGGAGCCCTATGCAACACCCTTCACATTTACTGAGTGGAGATGGTGATTTGTTAAAAGAGCAAAACAAAAATATTGTCTCTCTTAGTTCTGAACAATTTTAAGTAGAGGCATGGAGATGCAGTCCATTCTCAATCTGCTGCCTAACTGATTTCTCTGTGAACGTCTTATCTGGTAACGGTTCTTATCCGCTGTTTTGGATGTCTAAACTTACGTACGAAATAATAACTTGTACAACTTTACAAGAGAGGAACGATAAACTTGTTTCAAAGAGTTTTTATTGCTAGAAATCTGAAAATATTTTCTACTGCAAAGTCAGATGGAGTTTTTTTTCTCCTGTTCCAATTATCGGTTGGCTGAGAATTCATGTTTATGCCACAAACTTCTTTTTTTGCAAAAAGGAAAAGTTATTAAAGCTTTTTAGCTGTAAGTAAACACACAAAGGATCTTAGAATGAGTAGTTTTTGTTGCATACTTTTTTCTCCCAGACGTTTTTTTGGGGTTTCGGTTTTTCTGTTGGTCCGCACATTCTTGTCCACCTGAAAATCGGATTCTTTCAGCGTAATGGCGGCAGAGATGTTGACGTTGGTGCAAAATTCTTCTGGAAAAATTGATCTTCCAATTTATCTTGAAGTAAAATGTAGAAAGGGGCATGCTGGTTCCTAATATGCTATAAAACCGAGTAGTATGTGATATATAATTCAGAGACATTGAGAAGCTCAGACGTCCTGTTCGAAAGGAGGTCTGGGTCTATGAAGAATTTATGAGGAGAGTTTCCTCTATTCATGAACAGCCATTCCCAGCTCAATTATTCTCATTCCTTTCCTCTTCTCAGCTGCCTCTCACCACTCTCCCTGCCACTCTGGCTCCAGCCCGATGCCTCCCCCCCTCCACACACACACACACACACACACACACACACACCCCTCTCCCAGCTCCCCGCACACAACCTGCTCTGTAAATTATTCCCCGAGAAATCCGTCCTCGGCACCCCTACCTGTGAAGATCAAACCCCGTACCAGCTCCGTGGCTAATTGGCGTCTGTAAGCAGCAATGACGCTTGAGTGGCCCCCTGCTACCTGGGCTCCCGATGTGACGAAGGTCAGGCCTCGGTCAGGGCTCGGGAGCGCTGATTTATCAGGCTGAGAAAGTGGGCCCGGCCCTGGTTACACGGACAGGCCTCTCATCCTCCTGGGTGTTCCTGCTGCCTCCAGTAGCTCGGCTTCCAGATAGTCTTTCTTGTGGTGGGGTTAAGTTATACTGTCGCCCAGGAGGCCGTAGGTGTCAGCAAAGGTCTTGTTGTGCTTCTTTTTTATTGAAAGCTCTTCCTTTCTCTTGATGCTCCCTCCCAATCACACGCCTAAGTAATGGTTTTGATGCTGAAGTGCGCATCAAAGGCTGTTGCCATTCACTTTATTTTTCTCTTGTTTTGTTCCTTTGGGTTATGTTTTCCCATTTCCCTAATTTTGTCCGTCTCCTGCAATATTTATCTCCTTGCCTGCTTGCCATTTTAGGATTTTCTCGAAGTCTCACTTTTTACCTGGCACTTTCATGCGGCCTTGTTTTTACCTTGCCAGTGGGAATTTGGGTACTGTGCTCAGGAATGCAGTCCATGCCCCTTTAGGGCAGAAGAAAGAGAGATTGGGCAACTAAGAATATTTAAACATGGAGGCACGTTCATTTTTCTTATGGAGCCAAGCCTTTGAAGAGAATTGTGGAAACACAGACTCTGACTTGAACAGATGGGATCATATTTAAAAATGGAACTAAAATTGTTACATCCATCCATCAGATTTTCAAGCCGAAGCACCTGACCCAGATTGTTGCGGCAGTTTGACAGACTGTCTACGCAACTAGATTAAACCCCAAATATCTGTTTAATGTCTGATTCTAGTTATATATATATAAAATGCTGTATTTGTGCTGCTGTTAGTTTTTTCTTGCTCTGCCTCTGTGCTGCTGCTGTGTATTTGTGTCATAACCCTAACCCTAACCTCTGCCTGCTTGTTGTTGCAGGGGGCTCAGTATTACGTACAGGTGTTGGCCTACAACATGAAAGGCTGGGGACCTGCACAGCGGTCCATCCCCTCCTGCGCAGAACCTTCCAGTAAGTCTGCTCCCTTTCACTGTCCTTCAGCTTTTCTGCGGCTCTTCGTTAGGCCTCTGTCCGACTCCTCGCAAACGTGTTCCTACCAGTGGCGCCCCGTTTTTGCTGAATTCCAAATGATTGCTTTGAAGCAGATGTTTGTTTCTTTTGAATATTCAAATCCCGGGTGCTCTGATTGCAGACGTATCCTGCCCTTCACCCATGAAGGGGTTTTGGTTTGAGAGTTTACATTTTGGGGGAAAAAAACACCAACTCGGCAAAATGGGACATCTTCGGAAGGGGGTGAATACTTCTGCAAGGCCCTGCGTGTCAGCTTGAATAAGAAGTGGAAAATGCATGGGGACGCTGTTTCAGAAAGAACGCACTCATGGCTAATAATATAAGATCACTTTATTGGCCCTATACAATTTCTTGCATTAGGGATTTGTCAGAGAGAAGCTTGGGGTCAGAGCGCAGGGTCAGCCATTTATACAGCTCCCCTGGAGCAGTTGGGGTTAAGGGCCTTGCTCAGGGGCCCAACGGAGTAGGACTCCTCTGCCAGCTGTGGGATTTGAACCGGCAACCTTCCAGCTACAGCCGCAGATCCTTAGCCACAGAGCCACAGCTCCGCCCTTTTTTTTATAAGAAAAAAACGAAAGGCTGATAGACAGCTGCCATTCCTTAATCACTTTCAGTGTGTTTTTCCACCTTCCTTCACCACGAACCCGATGACAGCTCCGTCTCACTCGAACAGCTGTCTTCCACATAGGAAGAGAAAAGATCATTTTTTGGAGTGTGAACCTTTGAAGGAATAGTCTTTCAAAAGAAGCCACGAATCACAAATGTCATGATTTAAATTGAGTACACTATTCTCTGAAGGTATTGACCCTCGCTTGCTCATAATAAGCTCATATGGATAGTAGCTGTCAAGTGTTACATAGTGTGGTTGCATCCCCCAGCTTGAATTGACTTAAGTATGCACACTAAAATCCCCATATTAATAAAGGGAATCTTGCGATATAACACTGTTAACATGATGGCACATGAACAGATTCTTGGGAAATAAGAACAGTTATTCACGACAGAACAAGAGTGACTTTGATGCGTTGCTGGGTTTGCCTTCACACTATCACTGCGGACACCAGGGAATCTCACTCTTCATCAACTGTCTCCGAAGAACAGACTAAATGATTAACACCTTTGGGTTGTCCCTGTTTAAAAGTTTAATGACATGACCTTTTCTTTTTTTATCTCCTTAACTTTTCACTTTTCCGTGATACACCGTAGCGAAAGCAGAGTAAACCACCCTTAAGCTGTGGTAAATATATGGTCATGTGGCATGGGAGAAAGGCAAAATGCACAGTGGTAAATCGGGGTATGACAGCGTAATGACACAGTAATAGGTGCGACACTACAGACGGCGTTTCCATGGCTCTGTTTTAAAAAGTCTGGGGTTGCTTCACGGCGGGGGGCAGGGGGTTTCAGTTAAACTCTGTGGCGTGGTGGGGCAGGACTGGAGCCACCATGTTTGTATTTAGCACCAGCGGGGTGGGGGGTGGGGGGAGGTCCCACGTGTTTAACGATCGCACAAACCGTCGCCTCAGAAAACGAGCAGGACCGCAGAGACCGAATGAGAGACATTTTTCCAAATGTGCCGAAGGGAGGCAAAAGAAAAGGCGGACACTGAACTTTTAACCCATCGCGTCTCGAGAGCTGATTCCTCTGAATACGGCAGCTGTGCCCTGTAGTGTAACAGTAACGGAGCCTCGCAGGAATGCGATCCAGACGTAAGGAACTGTAACTGTAACCTAGTATTTTGCCTAGCAAGTGGTCGTTGTGGTTAGCTAACTATGGGTGTTAAGTTATCCCATAGCAGCCAAAGTGCTCAGCCACTGTAATTACCCTCTCCTTTGCAGTAATTGCAATCATGCCATCCACACATGGCAAAGATGATTTTGGAGATCAAGTACTTCACAGTGTGTTTTTTTTAATAATACCTTCATCGTGTAATAATAGTGGATGTTAGACTAATAAATTCCTGCTTCTTGTATGCTGCCAGGTATCCACTGCTTAACTCACTTTTAATATTTGATGGAGCTGTTTTATGTTGTGATTTAGAATGTAAGACAACCAGCCTGGACCAGCAGGCTCGACTGTCCCCATCGGGTTAGATCTTTGGTAGTGGTAGTTTAAGCCCCTGGAGGCACAGTTCTCAAGTGGGTGAGAATCTTCCTTTTCAGCGCACCAAGCTTTTTTTAAGCCGACACCTTACCTTTTAATATTCCGCATGCGCGTGCGTCTGTGTTTTCCTCGTCTGCTGTCACTGGAAACATTTTCATGTTTGTGGACGTGTAGCAATGTAGACAGTGAAGCCCTTGTTACTTTCAGCAAACACTATAAAGAGCCCAGCTGTACTGTGAGGACAGGATCTTTTTCCGGGAACAGAGGGTACAGTATTTATAACCACCCTGACTGAATTGTGCAGACCACCGTCTCTCTTCTCCCCACCACATCCCATCCCACTGTTCTCCTGGGCCCTCTGATGATGTTACAGAGCCTCCCAGTCGTGTCTGACCTTGAGCATCCTTGCCCAGCACCTAAAGCAGTGAATGAGGTGCAGCACGCCACTGTTCATACATGAAGGGCTGACAGGTCATGTTGCACTCTGCTGATGTCCACCATTCCTGTAGCTCAGGATGCACAGATAGAAGATTCAGTCAGGCCAGAAGGTCTAGGACTTCATCAAGTTACTCTAGTTTTTGTTTTTCTGCAGAGAGATGCTTACTCATCTTCTCTTACTCTGCCTGCAGTGCAGGTGGGTTTTCCTCCCCTGTCGACGTGCGTCTCATCTTTTGACGAATATGATCTGAAAACTTTGCTCTGTCTGCGTCTGTATGTCTTTTTGTTTAGACACTCCTTCCCCATTCAGGAGCTCCCTCCACATCAACGCAAACAGCTTCCATCTATAGAGCCTTTGCACAGCACAAGCGAAGACAAAACGGTGACAAAAGAAAAAAAAATGAGCAGAAAGGTTCAGGCACGGGGGTGTTTAATTTAGCTGCCTTGACGTCAAAGCGTAACGTGTCAGATGAGCCATCACAGAATGCCGCACGAGCAAACCTCTCCGTATCTGTGGGGCTGCGGAAGTCCTACGGGAATTTGGGATGCTTCTTTGGTTTTTCGCGTGTGTGGACTTGTAAAACGTCCAGCCCCGTTTTAACGCTCTGAATTTTGGCCCCCCGTTGCTTCTCCAGGCTGGAGGGACGTTGATGGCTGTGAGCTGCGCCACAAGGGGCAGAAGGAGGCCCTAGACCAGCTGCTCAGCCAGATCAAAGAGGCCCACCAGCACTGCAGGTGTCACGGTAAGAGCTCCCTTTCCTCTGCCTGATACCTCATGCTTCCTGATCCACACCGTGGTGCTGAGGTACAGAAGTAGTATGTGCTCTGTCCGATGCCTGCTTATGATGGCCCCCAGTTTATTTAGGTTTTGCCTTGCGGTACTGAACACCTCAGCCAGGTGCATTTTAGCTTGTCCTGTAGTGAAACTGAAGAGACGATGTGTAGGTGGTGTTGAAAGGAGGCTGTCCAAGTGGCAAAGGGTTTCTAGGGGTACAACAGTGATCCACAAACTAAATCAGTCCAACCCCTTAGCCACCATTTTTCCCTGCACTGAAAGAAAAGGTGAATGGCTGTTTCCTCCTGCCAGCATTTAAACAAATCCACCACTCTACTACAATTGGTAATTATCTTTTTAGCCAAAGATGGATGGGTTTTTGATGGATTTTCTTGTTCCCTAGTCTGTGGGAAATCCTGTTTTAGTTTGACAACCCAATCACCACATACGAATCTTAGTACTGGTTTGCCCCACCCTTTCATATACAAGGCCTTCATTGACAATATCTGTTCTCTGTTTGCTCATGGGAACCATACTGTTACCCTTAATCACTTGCAATCATCTAGGAAATGTTGTTCAGCCCCTTTGATGGGCTTCTTGAACTACAGAATATAGCTGGAAAAAGGTAATTGAAATCTAAACAGGAAACATTGCAAAGACACATTCTATCCTGATACATCGTTTCCATAAGACTATATTGCCAGCAGCCATATCACCCTGCAACTCACAACTGGCAGCCCACTGAAGCTCAGCTCAGCCTGGCTGGTACCTGGATGGGAGACCTCCTGAGAAAAACTAAGGTTGCTGCTTGAAGAGGTGTTAGTGGGGCCAGTAGGGGGGCACTCACCCTGTGGTCTGTGTGGATCTTAATGCCCCAGTATAGTGATGGGGACACTATACTGTAAAAAAGCACCGTCCTTTGGATAAGATGTACTGTAACACTGAGTTCCCAATCCTAGGGTGTTTCTTGAAAAAAGTAGGGGTGATACCCCATCATTCTGGCCAGATTTCCCATTGGCCTTTACCAGTCATGGCCTCCTAATAATCCCCATCTATGAATTGGCTTCATCACTCTGTTCTCCTCCCCACTGAGAACTGGTGTGTGGGGAGCGTACTGGTGCACTATGGCTGCCGTCGCATCATCCAGGTGGGGCTGCACACTGGTGGTGGTGGAGGGGAGTCCCCATTACCTGTAAAGCACTTTGAGTGGAGTGTCCAGAAAAGCGCTATATAAGTGTAAGAATTCTGTTATATCCTTGACCTATAAAAGACTCTGTTTCTAATTTTAACTTTTGCAAAAATACCTACATTTTTAATATTCATAGTCAGCAGTAATGAGAAGGAAAGAGAACTATACATATCCTTAGATTTCTGTTAAGTTTTTTTAGCCAGACAGATCATTGCATTAGATTGCTCCATGCACGCAGCTGCACTTAATGTGATTACAGCCATATAAATATTCTCCAAAGTTAACCTACTGTCACTCTGAAATGAAAAACACTTTCTGCAGTACGAGTGCTGCTTATTGTCACGGTTCTTGTGTGCCTCTGTTAAACTGTAAGAGCTCGTAGCTTCTCTCCAGGTTTAAATTAATGTGCCTTGTGAGCCCCTTTTTCCAAAAGCTAACGTCAAAACTGCTCTGAAATCCGGTTAGTTTCGTAGGCATGTATGTTGACATTAAATCGACAAGCTTAAAAGTGTATGAAGTTTGTCTTTCACGGATTTTTGTCAGCACCTTGGGGTTTGGGTAGTAGCTTCCAAACAGGGCCAGAGTGTTCCGCGTTGACAGTGCTTTTGCAGGAGGGTTAGTTCAGGTGTCTGTTTTAGCGCCGTTTCAGATACGGTAGCCAGATCTCTGTGCTCGGGTCATGTTTGTTGTTCTTGCAGAATGGGGCCTTTACTTTAATTTCAGCAATATAAATCGCCACGGGCTAAGCAGGCTGCCCCTAAGGACTCCCTGCCTCCCACACTCCCCCCCACCCCCCCAGCCTTCTAAAAACATGATTAATTAAACTGTGAAAAGAGGCCTTCAGTACCCACAGTGTCCCCAACATCAGGCTTCAGCCGCCTGTCTGACTCTGTATTTTGGGTTGTTATTTTGTTGTATATCTTTCTGTGCCAGGAGGAAAATCGACTGTGGGTTCTGCTTGTTGGCTGATTTATTTATTCATGCGTTCACCGGGGAGCAAACTGCGATGACTTCGGTGGCCTCAGGCATGTACTAATGAATTTCTCCCTCCTCCCAAAATCCACAGAAAACAAACTCCTCGTCACAGAAGGCTCCCCCCCCCCCAACACTGTTTTCACGCAGTCCCTTGACTCTACCGCTGCTCCTTATTTCCTGGCATGCATGCTCTTAACACCTACCATCTGACCGTGTAAATACACAAAAGCTTGTCCCGCTGCATAAACAATAATAGCTGGCTGACTGTGCACAAGAAGACACTGTTTCAGTCAGGGGTATTTGAGTGAGGACAGGAGAGGCCAGAAGAATGAAAGCTGACTCCTGGGCAGCCCTTTTCAAAATTTGTGTCTAAGACCCAACACTTCTCAACGAGAAGTGCTTGGTGGCAACTTTATACTCCGAACACTTTAGAAAGTGATCCACTCCCAGCTGGGTTGTAATCCAACATTTGGCCAGCCACAACAGACTAGGCCCTTAGATCACTGTGTTTTATTTTTCTACAGTTCTCCAGAATAATTCAAGCCAGAAGTGTCAACAAAAGGCAGAGCTAAATAGCTCAGTAATGAACATGAAAGGGCACTTTCAGTCATGTATGAGCAGAGATTATGATGACTTGTCGCAGCTGTGGTTAAAGTTATAATGGCTGTCTGAGAGTGGCACGGCTGTGTTGGTGGGGTTGGTCTTTTCACATTAGGAGGTTCGAGTGAGGAGCTGCATTATAGAGTACAGCTGTGCAAGAACAAGAAGAGCTTCATTCCATACTGGAAAGTGGAAAGAAAAATCTGCTCACACCTGAAGAGGGTTCAACGGCCAAAATATTGTGTCTTTCTTTCCAGTTTTTCATCAATTATATGAAGATTAACATGCATTAAGACCTTGCAGTGATCTCATTTTAAATGCGTCTACCCCATTCTACATAAGAAGTGATAATCGGATGCTATTGTACTGCAGATGAGGACTGACAATGCATATTACTAGAAAAACCGATCAAGGATTTGACATGTGCAAATATTCTGACCTGGTTGTATCTCATATTATTCCGGGCAGTTCTACAATGTGGCTGGTGTGCGTTGGCATTTCACATTACAGCTTATAATCTCTCCTAGATCTCTTTGTGGCCTCCTATATAATATAATAGTATTTGTCACCGGTTACTGAAACAATTATCAAGGCAATTATTTTGAATACCCTGTCTTATGAAAAACTGCACAGGTCCACTATTTGAGCACCTCTGCTTATCCTCTTCGAGAATTCAAAAAGTGTGTTCTGTGATCATCTTGTTTAACTGCGGCGTAACATTTATTAGTGAAATGTAAACCTAGCAGTCCTCCAGTCTGCAATAAAGATCTCTAGAGATATTATGTGGTTGACTGATATTAGCCCTGTAAATTTAACTGCAGACAGACACAGTAGCCATATAAGCTTTCCTGGCTACTGAAGTTCACTTTCCAAAAAATGTATTTTAACACAAGTTCCCCCCCTCCAAAAAATCCACATTAAGAGAAAATGTTTTTTTTTCCAAAGGTCTCACGATTTATTACCTGTTGCTGTATGTCTCGTAAACCCGTGCCTTTTAAGGAACTGGGCTGTAAATTAATTGAAACTGACTAGGAGAGCTGCCTGTTTCTCCAGATTGTGTTTTCATAGTGAATTGGGTACTCCTACACATGCCAACACAGGCTTATGCATTTACCCATGGTCACGCCAGTCAGGTGGCACTGGGAAAGCTGTTTCCCATTAACGTAAAAACACTGGCCTATCTTTTGAAAATGAGTTGACTTTATTCCTCTTTGTTTCGTTTTTTTCCTCTGTCAGAGCAATGTAGGGTGCCCCCCCACACACGAAAGCACTCTGTCTCCAAGAGCCTGCGGCACCTTTTCCAGCCGACGAGCAAATTTGTGAAAAGCCTCAAAAGGTAACGGCCTCTCTTCGGTGCGATGCAAAAGTCTGCTGCTTTGCTCTTTATTTTAAAGATGCTGAGCCAGTGAATGTTAGGTCATCTGTCCATCATAGCTACCTGAACAGTACCGGCAAGTTTGTTGCTTTTCACCCCATTCCTCTCCCACACTGATAGATGAAAGTGGCTCAGAAGACCAGATCTCAAGCCATAAGTGAATACTTGAGTAGTTCAGTTAGATCCTAATGAATGCAATACAGGTACAAATACATTAAAGGTTGCAACTCTCCTAGCTGAAGGAACAGCTGCCTGACTGCAAGGATGAGGCTGATTGAACTCCCCTCAGTTTCACAAGGAATGAGCGAGGGAGCTGCTACAAGGGTGCAGGGGTGGTGAGAGGGGTCCAAGAGAGATGACAAAAAGGAGAAGATGACATATATATACACACATGTAGGAGAGCAGAAGTAGGTGAGATGGGGATCTAACTTTCTTCCCAAACTTCTGTTCTAAACTCCATAAATCTCGTTTCACTGTAGCATGTTTTATGGGGCAAACCCCCTCTCGAAATTAAGGTTGATTCATTCAAGTAGACATTTTATAGAAGCGGCTTAGCTCAAACTGGATCTTCTGCTTGTTCTGAGTTATGATCTGCGTAGCTGTTATACGTGTTTCTTGAAACTGTTTTCCTAACGATGTTAACAGTTTCAGAGGTATTACTTTATAACCTATTAGTGTATATCTGACATCTATTAAGTGTGCAGGCTATGAAAGAGAAAAAAGACAAACATTTCTGTCTAATACAGTCCTCAGTTTTATTCAATACACCACCCAGCTTTTACAGATCCAATGTGAGGTGACCCATGTGAGGGTCTGTTTTTTCACTTGAAGATTACGGTCTTTTCAAAATAGTCCATCATGAAAATGTGCAAACTGACTGTGTTGTTTTATCTTTTGAAGGGGTTTGTACCTAACATCCATATTGTACAGAGAAGACAACATTCTAGTCACGCCTGAGGACCAGATCCCAATTGTGGAGATTGACGATTCTTACTCCAGTTCTCTGATGCAAGACTTTCTCTGGTTCACCAAGGTCAGGCTTTCCCTCACAAAGTGAAGTCCTACACAGGCTCACATGTTCATAGTGGTAGAACCTACCCTGGTTCTGAAGGGTATAAAGCAGATTCATCTCCCTAAGATGTTAGTTGTTGTATACTGGCACCCCTTTATACAGATGGAAGAACAGAAGCAGTTGGGGATAAAATATTGCAAAGGTACAATATAAAATTGTAAATTGGAGACTTAACCCCATTAACTTTGGCTTTACTGTAGGTCCAGAGTTGCAACCACTCTTCCAGGCTGTCTCCTTATACCAAGCTTAAAAGAATTACCAGAACCTGCTCCCTGTTTTAAGGTGTACTGTTTGTGCTAGGGTGTCAGAAAGACTTTAAAAGAAGGGGGATATGGATACAAAAGAGGAAGAAAACGCACCCCACAAAATCCCTCGAGTTAATATAACCCCCATGTCACTGCCCTACTCCAACATTTGTCATCCAGTGATATAAAAGGTCAATTAAAATCAGCTGTCAGAGCCAGAGCACTTCCTAAAGAACTCACCATCTGTGTATTAAAAGGATGGATCTGTAAAAAGAGATAGTAAATGTGACATCCTGTTGGCACTGTCTCTTATACCTGGTTCCTAATTACTGTATAGTCTGAACATTTTTCAATGCACGGGTTTAAGTAACAACATTTCTGTGCAGAGGTGTCACTTGTTAGTATGTTAAACCAATATATTAGAATGCATATTTCAGATCATTGCTGATGATTTCTCCTAAAGCTTCTACCAACAGTGTTTATGAGCAAAAGGACCTGAACAGTTGAGTGGGATGCATTTGGACGTAGGCCTGTGTTCACATAGTGCTCTGTAGCACAAAAATCCTGATGGCGCATTTTTAAGACAAGAAACAGACTCCTTGTGTATACAAAAGGGAAAGATTTAAACAACCTAGGGGGAGCTTAAAGTCAACGTCCTGAAAGATATATTTTCCAGTTTGTACTTTATTTATGTTGTTTAACTTAAGAAGGGCTCGTGTGGGCTCAGCGTGGTTTTGAGTGTTGCATAACGCCCTCTATTTGTGAGTCTGGGAATGTGTGTCTGGGTCCTACCAGGCTTACAGTGCTGGTGTCGACGCTGCAGGTGTCCTGTCTCTGGGAAGAGATTCCTTGGATGCAGCAGTGCCTGAGCCCTTCCCAGTCCTCCTACTCCTGTGCTCTTCAGACGCGGCTAAAAATGTTACAGGCCGTTTCTCAGCTGCAGGTAACACCCGCTCCCCTGTTCCCTGCCACGCATATCGCCAACTCAGACACTACTGCATTCTGTACTTCATAACTCTTAGCTGAGAATTGATGCTCAATCAGCCTGTCAGTCACAAGAAGGAGCAATGCAGAGTGTCGCAAACGGACTACAGTATGTAGCAAAAGTGCATTTTATTTAGCAAGAACTGGGAGGTTTGCAGATCCGGCTAAGTCTGACATCTGTTTTGCTGTATGCCTCTTCACAGTCCTTGTGTTACATCCATATAGTATTTAGAAGTTGGCACATCACTCAGAATTTGCTGGGTGCCGGGTAGCATCATGTTTCATATCTTGGTTGGACAGTCAGAATGAATCAGTAAAGGTTTATTCCATGCTGAAAAGAAACGAGACAACATTGTGGCTGTGGAGCCTTCTTCAGGTGTGAAAGCAAAACATTGTGTCTCTTTTCTTTCAGAATGAGCTTTTACCTGTTCTTTTACAGCCTAAACATGAATGCCTCATTAACACAAATAGGCTTTTCAGAGTTATTATATAAGGAACATCTTGGGAATAGGAGCAATTTGATGTCCTTATCTGTTTGCTTTCATTGTTTTTTTTTTCTTTGGCAAGAATAAACCTGTAATCAGACTTGACATTTAACAACAGTGACTAAACATTGAAGCACCACAATGTAACCTGTGTTAAACGCTCAAAAGCACTGGCTAAACACAAAATCTTCCACCACAAGACGCAGCAATTCATGCTCCCTTGACATCTGTCTGGAACAGGGCATGCTGGGAACGCAGGATCTGGGGAGGGTGTACTTTGAGCCCATCAAGGACAAGCATGGCAACGCTCTGCTGGTGACTCTCCGTGACCTGAGCGCCAGCCCAGGCCTGGACAGCGTACGATGGGCCCAGCTCTGTAAACTTCAGCTGCAGCGCAAGTCGATTTCATCACCTGAGGAGCCCACTGCTTTGGACATGCTGCTGATCACTCTGCACGTAAGTGACGCAGGAAACAGCACGTCTCCCTTTGGTCAATTCTCCTCTCTGCTTTATGAATGCTTTTTGGCATAAGCTAAATCAAAACCTTGTCTGATCTGACGAGAATTTTTTTCCAGCCTCATGCATGATGCCAGCTTTCTGTTTGCCAGTGACTTCGGCTTCTGTGCAATGGAAAGTCACAATTGATTGGCTAATCCGTAAAGCTAGGGTTTGTCTTAACCTGGGCTGTAACTAGATAGTCAGGGTTTTATCCCTTTCAGACCTGTGTAGACTGCCCTTCTCTCTTTAGCCCCAGAGAAAGCTGTTAGTACGAAATGGAGGACATGGCTCAAATCAACTTACCTACCTGCCCATAGCAAATTCCACTAAGCCCATGACAGGTCAGCTTGCTGTTTGCTACAGGCATCTCGCCTCTGTCCATTGGAAAGCTGGCCATCAGCCAGGGACTTAGGAATTTATGTTTGGCAGGTAGGTCAAAAGTTTTGATTTAATCCACTGTCAAAAGTCACTTTTTAGCCCCATATCTTGATTTAGCCTTAGCCTGTGTTTCAAACGCAGAGTTGACAAATGAGGTTAATTGCTTATTCTAGATCCTTCTTTTAACTCATATGTCACTCTTGCAGTGTTGATTGGATGTTTTTTTTGTCTTTGTCCCTTTTGATTATTTATCCTCTTCAGTATAAACAAAGAGACAAAATAATTGCAAAACTGACACCCAGCAAATGTGACTAAGTGCGCAGGCAACAATGTGCAGTTTTTATAAAAAAAATAGACATGAAAAATTCCAGGAATCATTCAGAAAACACAACAATGGTAATAAGACAACATTAAAACAACACATTCTGTGTAAATAATAAGACAACAAGGCAATGCTTATAAGGGCAAAGTAAAGGAAAATAAAAAACTATGATAAAAAATTATATTATAACAGAAAATTGAAAATTATTATTGAGAAAAATATGTTTCGCACTCAACTGATTTACCAAATCAGTATGAGTACATATAGCCTAGGCTATATGTATAAAATATGATAGTAAGCTGACTATAATCTCCCAATGGAAATGACTTTGGTTGAACACTATGTTTCATGTAAAACCATGAATTACAAAAAAATGTCAGGGTTGAACATGCACCGTACACACTGTGGCACTGTGGCAGAAGTGATATGCTAAGATTTTCAGTTTCATGAATCAGAAAGCTTTCTCTGATTTGAGACAGTTATTGGCATTGCATTAAAATCTGATCTATGATCTTAATTTCCATAATAATACTCAATGGAATTGCTCAATTTATTGTTTTGTGTGTGTTTTGTTTTATGTGTCACCTATTGTTAGAATCATGTTTGTCATTCCAGCCTGTTGATTGCTGTTTTATGATTTTACCAAGCAGTAAAGTCATGTTGTGGACAAGCTGTAAAGGGTCTAAAAAACATCTGAACATTTGAGCACTAGGTTTTATCGTGAATTTTGTCATTTGTGTACAAACTCGACAAGTGTCGACCTATGAATAGTGACACTGGCACCTCTAGACAGTATATTTCCCCACACGTTTTCATTTTGTCTAAGGAACTACTGATAGTAAAGGCCAATGAGATCTTTTTATAGCCTCCATTTTCTTTTCATTTATAGCACTTGGCTGTTTCACTGTGCCTAATTGCTTTATTTTGTCATCTGATTTCAGGGATCGATGAAAATGAGTTCTTTTCTCTCCATTATAAATAGAATCTAAATGTTTAATACAGCATTTCTCATAACACAGTGACAGCTCATTGCTGAGATGCATTGATTTTTCGGTTTTCTTCACAGCGTATTCAAGGCAAACAACTTGGGCCCTATTTAAACCTTGTCCTCTGTTATTCAAAATACCTTTCAGCAGTAGTAAAGAAGTAAATATGGAAAGTGTTTCAGAGCATGACGGAGCAATTCCTCTGACGCTGCAGAAGCACACAGAATGTGCACATTTATGAAATTCATAAACCACTCATCTCATCTGAAAGACTTCCAATATATCATAGGGGCTATATTTACATTAACCGAAAGGGCACAGACCTGAATGGTGGTCTTCTATAGATGTTTTTCATAAAGATTTGCCAAAAGAGAGAAAGACATTTCCAATACATTTGCCTCTAGGCTCACTTTATTACGAAATTTATGCCATCTTGGAATGTTCCACCAGCATGAGAGTGTATTTTCTGCACATTGTAAACCACTATAACATCCATTATAAAAAGTTCATAAAATCTTTGTGAACATGACCCCTAACCACAATACTGTATTTTATCAGCAATTACCAAACATTACATGCTCAGTTAGCTGTGGCTTTGTCGTAAATGTAAAAAATACAAAAACAATCTTTTTATAACCTGTGGCGATCCATTTAGAACATTTTTTAACCTAGCCCTAGAGAAGAGAGACGCTGTGTTTGCTATTTGAGCTCTTATTTACATAAGGAATCCATTAATTACATTAATCACTCCAGCTTTTGGAACATTTTCTAAAGGAATTTCAAGGTACCCTGAAATCAACTCTTTATGAGCTGCTCTAGATAGATAAATTAATTTTCAGCTCAACTAAGGTTTTAGGTAATTAAGTGTGAGAAAACGGGCAGGTGCACAGATATTGAAACACCAGGGCAACAGAAAAGACTGTGATTTGTTTTTACACTATACCTTCAACCAAGCAAATTGCTTGCTCTAACATGACCTTTTTAGAGCAAAAGGTTTTGTTAATTCAAGATGTCAGGGAGAATTTTGGTTTCCCAATGAGGCTAAAGTATTTCAGCTGTGTTCCTGCATGTTGCATGATGGGTCCAAAGTAGAGTGGTCACCTCCCGGTGTTGTGTGTTCCAGGAGAAGCTAGCCTATCATCGGCGCAGCAGGCAGACCCTCTCCCCAGGCCTTTACCTGGGCTACCTGAAGCTCTGCAGCTCTGTGGATCAGATCAGAGTCCTGGTGCCACAGAAGCTGCCCAACATGCTTTGCCACGTCAAGATCCGGGACAACCCAAACGTCTCCAGGTGGGATTCCCATGTCTTTCCCCCTTATCCATTTGGTTCCATTAAAGGGCAAGGAATTGTGGGGTAAAGTACCTTCCTGTTGTGTCACACAACAGGTGCAGATTACCCTGAATCGATTCCATTCCATTTCTTCATTCTTACGAATGGTTAATCCAGCGGTTCGCTCGAATCCCAAGTAAGGCAGAGTGCAGGTGCAATTTGTATAATGTAGGATGAGCTTTATTGGGGTAACTCGTCTGTCTGAAGAAAATGACAGCCCGTTGGAAAGGACAGGGCTGTTGGACCAACACCCCCCCCCTTAAATAAAGGGGAAGACTGGGAGCTACTGCAAGGATGAAGATGGGGTAGAGGGAGTGGGTTGAAAACGATCCATGATATTTATACAAAGGCAGGCAGAAGAGGGTGAGATTAGGGTTTGACCTTCTCCCAGATGGTTGTTTTCAATGCCAAATGTTTTAGTTTTCTGCTGGAGCAAACGAGCAATACATCAGTTCATGTTAAACACCAACCCCAGGATCATACAACACTGCCAACTGTTTCTGTTTCATAGTCCATATTTGTTCCATTATTGATATTTGGTTTCTCATGCATTTTTGGTGTAGATTCTTCGGTTGGTCATTGTAGTCTTAAAGGGGAAGTTGTCTTGCCAGTTGGCTTTGTGGCTAAAATAGTGTTTGATTGGCTGGCAGGGAGGAGTGGGAGTGGCTGTTGAGCCTTGGCTCGTTGGAGGACACGGTGGCGACAGAGCAGAGAGTGCACAGCCCCCAGCAGCTCTTTCTGCAGGACCTGCGCAGTGCCGCCATGGAGCTCATGACGCACATCAACATCCCTGTCAACCAGGTGAGGGGCTGGCTGGTTCACATCAGGAGCCCTGCCATGTCTAGAGTCCCGTTGCATGTCGATTCCAGTTCGGGTTTTTCACAAGCTGCAAGCTCTCCTAACAAGAAGAGTAACAGCACCTTGCTGGCAATTTCAAGCTAGTAACCTTATTTTGAATGTGTGAAGTTAAGATACTGTATCATGATGACTTTGGATTTCTGTTTCTATAACCTATTAAGCTTCAGGTAGAACAAACATAGACATAATTTAATTCTTTTCTGCTGCTTTTTGACAGAACATATGCAAATGTTGCAGAATTCAGCATTGTCTTGTTTGAAGCCATAATCTTGATGGCTGTAATAGACTTATTTTTTATTAGTGTGACCTGACTGCTGTGTTATCTATAAAATAAAACCTTTCTTGGATTTCTCGATAATAACACATACAGAAAATATCGGTAACTGAGAAGGAGGAGATGTATTGATTACGTGGACATACAGTACATCTTTCAAGCAGTCGTTTTACAAAAACATAATTTGGCTGGCAATAATTCCTTCGGTGTTCCAGCTCATGCATCTTTAACATGAATAGTTTATTAATATGTGTAAGTACTGAAAATTAAAAATGAGACTGGAAGACTGTCTACCTGTTTCTTTCAGTTCCCTACAGATTGTGTTTATTTCATCAGGGAAGCTACTGCTAACTGTGAATTTATGTATATTTTTAGTTTAGAAATACAGGTTTGTGAAAGAACCCACCCCTGATACACATACATGAGCAGTATCCAACTCTAAATATCAAACCCTTGTTTGCCCATTCACATTTGAAATTGTAGGAACTTCTTGGCTCTTTTCTTGTTCTTGGAGATGGCCAACATCTTTGTCCCTATAGCCAGGAGTCCTCTCTATCAGCCAAATGGCTTAATACCAAAATCCAACAATCCAAACCAGCAGTCATTGGTTTCATAATCACCATTGAATTGAAAATGAGCCCAAATTTTGCGGGCCTTGACATGATTAATAACCCGTGGTGGAAGGAACAAGAATATTGTACCATTACAGACAATAAAAGCCTAAAGAAAACATGCTAACTTTAGTTTACGGGTTGCAAATGACACTTCACAACTATTTAACAAAGATAAAAAATTGAAGTATTCATTAATGAAACATTTACATATGAGAACATGACATTTTTAATAGGCATGCAATTAATCATTAGTGTTCTATTAACCTATTATAGATGGTCACTCATTCATTAGCATAATTTGCATCCCCTCAAACCAATCTCAAACCTTTTTCTGTGGACAATCCCCTTCGACTCATCTCCAGTATTCCGACTGAATTCAGCCCGTATTCCCTGAATGCCGAATTTCCTCTTTCTCAACAAGGCTCAGGAATTCCGTATCTACAGCCAGGAAGTGCTGGAATTTGGCGAGAAGGTGTCGATGCTGTTGCTGTTGCCCCCTTCCGATGATGTATGCACCGCTCCGGGGCAGAACAACCCCTACTCCCCTCGATCTGGCTTCCTCACCCTACCCCTGCAAATCTTCGAGCTGGGTGAGGCACAACGGCGCCCTCTAGGCCGAGGCTGACACCAGCAGTGTTAACAGTTTCAGATACGGTCTTCTCATTCGCGGTGGAAAACATTTGCTCATCCTGGTGCTGTAGAGATAGCGATTTAGCCCACTCTTTGGCTACTGATAAATACTGTAGATGACACTCACCTTTAATGGTAGGAAAACGGGTATTTGCAGTGTTTAGGTCACACGTCATTTCAAAAAGAACAACTTGGTACACAGATTGGAAGTACGCACAGGCCCCTGAAAGAATAAGAAGACTGGTTAAGATTCAGTGTATTTCTTCAAAATGAATTGGGACAGGTTCTTTGCTCTGCTGGCCTGTGGTATTTTTAGAGATTCTTATTACCTTTCAATCATGTAGTTCCTTTTTGATGATACATATGTCATGCAAGGGTCATAAGCAATATGAATAAGGTTTGAAATAATTGACATTTATACATTGGTGTTCATAAGTGTAGGTAGTAAAATGTGAGGTTTCAGGGCACAATCTTATTGCAGATTAATGGAGAAGGGGAGCAATCAGAGCTGGTCTGTAGGTCAGTAAGAAATGCTTCAAACCATTTCTTGTAGCAGATCTATATAATGAACATTGCAGTTTTCACATGCTTCAATGTGAGTTTACTTTGTTTTCTACACGGAGAAAAGCTAAATGACTAAATAAACGAAATGGACATTTTGGTTGCAATTCTTGCTTGGTCTGCTCCACTGAGTGGTTTCAGGGTGCCATGTTGTGATGGTGTGTGTGCCCTGTCTTTGCAGTGCATTTTGATGCCTACTGCCCGAGCTTTATTGGGCAGTACTGCCGTGTCTCGGCCCTGCTGGAGCTGGAGTCGCTGATGTCCCAACAGACCCTGCGCGAGGCTTTCTCCGAGTCTGAGCTGCTGGCTGCCAAACAGAAACACCAGCAGGTCCAGGAGCACATGCAGGTGAGACCCACGCCACTCCCACTTCAGAACAAAGCCCACAAACGTCTGTTTCAGGGGCTGTGGCAAAACTACAGCAATAGTTTAAGAAATAGTTGAGCTCCTTGCATTCAGTCTATATTACTTAGAAAACAAATCATTTGGATTTGGTCTACTTTAAAAAAAGTGTATTGTTTAAAAAAAACAAAAGACAAAATGTGTAGCAAGGAAAAATGTAGATCCTGTTTAAATCCAACTTTAATATTGATTTTAAATGCCTCCAAGCTCAGAGTTAGAAGTAACGGCATGATTCCACACCATACTCCCAGTGCCTCATTTTAAACAGCTTTGAAGGGTTCATTCATGGAACTGCCTTTTAGAAATGCTGCAAGTGGAGAAGATATTTTTCAGCTCCTGTTTTAAGACGTCTCCAATGAGTGAACAGATTTGAAATCCCTCAATGTATCTCTTGGTTTGATCAGCAAATGGAAGAAGTGTGGAGGGAGGCCCGGTGGATCATGGACTCTCTGCAGTATGCCAGGTACAAGCAGCCGTCTGGAGGCGTCTCCCTGGGCTGGATCATCGACTTCTCCCAGGACGTGGTTCCCGATAAGCCGAGCTCCACCTCCTCGCAGCCCGATTACCTGCCCTCCCCGATGCCCTCGCCCGAGACCAGCCGCAAGCACAACTCTGGTGAGAGAATCTCTCTCTCCCTGAAGCCACAGCACAGCCGCCCTCGGGAAGTCCTTTAGGGGGCAGGCTGTGGTGCGGACAGCTCTGAACCTGAAGGCTGCAGAAGAATATGAGGTTGCAAATGTGAGGAAAGCTGTCCGGCCCAGTTAGTTAGTTTGGCTAGATCTGAGATCCAAAGAATCAATTGGCAATTCCATAATGGAAGAAGATGATATGAAAAAAAAAACCCACAAAATTGTGAAATTTTGTGTCCAGCTCAATAATAAAACCCCTCGGTTTTTCACCGTTGGCTTGGCTTTATTGCGTAGTTGGAGTAGACTATGTTAACCCGTGGCATCCCAGTGATCAATCTGACCTCGATGTTACTTGTGCAGATTTCCATGGCCTCTCGGATGAAGAGGGCTCTTCGGAGGTCTTCCTCACCACGGACAGCGATTACGACTCCAGTCGAGCACAAAGCCCCCGGGAGCTGGACCTGCTACCCCCCTCGCCCTGCTCCTCCGCCATGGAGCCGGGTTTCTCACGCGAGGGTGCCGGGGGCTTGCGGGACTGCACGCCGGATGTCCTGCAAGCCTCCGAGCCCCCGCCCCCCGAACCCGGGGACAGGAGGCACCCGGCCGAGCTCTTCGACAGCGATTTCATCCTCCCCAGCCGGCAAATCGAGCTCCTCCGCATCACCGAGAAGCGCCAGGCCTTGTGTGTGCGCACCAGCAGCTTGGAGTTCCCCGCGTCCCTCGCCTCGCCCCAGCGCCGCTGGCACCGGCCCTCGTCCGTCGACCGCTGCTCCACCGAGAGGGGCCACCCACCTCTCCCTACCAGGGCCAGGTCGGAGGAGGGGACCACCCGCTTCTTGGAGCCCTCGCCCGGTGCCCGAAGGAAGAGCTCATACATGACAATACGGGTTTATCCTCAGTACCGAACTGGCCTACCCAAGGAAACCAGTGTTAAGGTATGAAAGCGCATTTAATCCCTACACTTTTCCTCCTCATCCTAATCTCCATCGGGGTCCTACAAATTAATTTGTGGGGCCTCCTGAGTGGGTCAGCTTGTAAAGGTGACCACTTGAGTGGAAGGTGGGCTCTATGGTTTGAGCATGATTCCGGTCACTAGATGACTGGGACTGAGATTACCCAAGAATGACTTGCACAGTGCACAACTGACTGAGCCCCACTAAGGGCACTGTGGGATTAATTGGCGAAGGTGCCTTCCACTCTCAGTGACCCAGCAACACTTGTGACCTCTTTTTGCAGGCATGCCATGCCATCGGTTAAGCATGCATCGCTCCTCTAGTCTGCACTGAATCTTATTCATAGATGCTGTGCTGCTTGTGATATGTTAAAAGATGAGTAGTTTGAAGTTGGGCATGTGAGAAGAGTCAGCCTGCACTCACCTGCACATTCTCCCCAGTGTGTGATCATTGTTTCATAGCTGAAACACTACAAACACACAACTGGCTATTCTATTTTAGGAGCATGTTCCAAAAACAACATATGATTCTATAACAAATTATATATTATACAAGAAAATTACAAATTAATTTGAGGTGCACAAAGTTTCTTTTCATGACAGGCTTTTATCTAATATGACAGATTCTCCATCAAAGTTACCCAGTGCAGTACTTACCTTAGGCTTCCAATAAATGTACCACTTAAATTAAAACATTTTATTCAGTCTCAAAATTGGTCCTGTTAAAACCTCAGTGATATAAGCTTTACAAGATATCCTATGCAAAATTACATTTTTCAAGACTTGAATTATGCGTTCCATGGCTACTTTGTTTTGGCTGTGATGCTGTGCACTCTGAAAGCAGTCGATGTCTTGTTTTCTAGGTTATGATTTTGTCATTAGAAGTTATGTGGTACAGATTTTTTATAGTCTTCTACTTCCTGGATCATATCTTCACTATACAGATGCTCTGCTATGTAACTTAAAGAATAATAGTGAAATGGTCTTTTACTGTATGTCAAACATAAAATATATTTTTTCTAAAAACAAATTATACTTTCAGCTTTTTAACATCACATGGTGTTATTTAACAGACATTTGGGAAGAGGTAAATCTTGAATTTCTGCTTTCCAGTGATAAATCCTTGCTGGCTGCCCACAACACCACATGCATATTTTGTAGCGCTGCTCCCTCCACCCCCAACTTCACCCTTTCAGCTTCCTCCCTGGCTCATTCCTTGTAAGTGGGGTGGTGACAGTTCTGACCTTCTGCTGTTATTTCCTCAGCCAAGTACGACAACGTTTTAAGCATGGTTTTCCTTTATTATCGGCGACTGGTTTCACCGCTACTAGAATTTGACCAACTGGTGAATGAATATTTGATCAGTTCTGTACTGGAACCTAGTTAAGAAACTGTTTGCATTCCAGTTAACTCCAGTGCAGCTCAGCCATGTGCCGTTTGTCCCTCCTGTCGTACCTCAGCTCCGCGTCACACAGAAGACGTCCGTGAGGGAGATGGTGCGGCTGGTGGTGCAGGAGATGAACGAGGTGTCCCGGAGGCTGCTGGGAAGCCCGGAGGAGTTCATTTACAGGGAGGAGCAGCTGGAGCACTTTGGCCTGGTCCTCGTGGTGGACGACAAGGAGAAGTGGCTCCAGGAGGAGCTCCGCCCGCTAGAGCTCCAGAACCCGTGGGTCCGCGGGAAGCTGTGCGTGCGCGTCAAGGAATACTCCCCGCTGGCACTGCAATTCAGCCGCGCCACCACCGTTTGAGAGAGAAGGGAACCCCTGTGTCCCCCTGCTTCCCATTGGTCTGGCTCGTCTTTGGAGGAACTCAACTTACTTTAGGCAGCCTCGATGCCGGCCAGAAGTAAACCTCATCTGAGGTTCTCGCACGTCTTTACCTGTTACGTTTCCCGTTCGCAGCAGTTCCGACGTCTTTTTGTTTTGGTTTGTTTTTTTGTGCGACAGACGCTGCTGAGACTCTTCCCCCGTAATGCAGCCGATCCTCACAAGATCACGGTCCTTCAAATGTAGACATTGAACAGGATTAGCTACTTTTTTTGGGGGGGGGGGAGGAAAAAATCCAAGACTGGCAAAAGGGATCTGTTCAAAAGGGTTCAAAGGTTTTTCTTTGGAGGGAGCAAAATAACAAGTGCTCTCAGTTTAGCGGAATCAGCCTGCAGGATAGCAACCACATAAAATGTGCTCGGGTATGAGAAACATTTATAGATGTTTCATATAGTGATGTTACGTGTACTTCTTATATTTAGTATTAAAAACATCCGATGCAGTCAAACGTACACTGTTCTGTGACTGCACCGCAACTGAAAACCCTAACCACTGTATTCTAGAGTCTCTCCAAAAGCACTTCTGGAGTGGTGGTGTTGTGTATAGGCTAGTGTCCATTCAGAGATGTAAACTATCAGATGTTAGCCTTCATGAAGGATTAAGGGTTCTTCCAGTTCAGTATCTATGCCCGTGAGGAGAGATACGAGAGGCCGTAAACTTATACTTGACATGAAATAAATGCAAAACATGGAGACTGGCTGAGAGCCATGGACTTACTGACTCGATGGGTTGCCTTTCTCAGGATTGTGGAAGAGGTAAGAGGAGCTGAAACTCTTGAAGAATGAACTGCACCGTTTACCAAAGAGACTCTGAAAACGCTGGTTAAACGTTTATTGTTTCTCAGACAGTTGCGACTGGAACTGGCAAAAACAGATAGTTATATTGCAAACAATTTGCAAGCAGGAAAAACTCAAGAGAAGCAATATTCTTCTTCCAGATCCTTTTTTGACATGTGTAGGAAGCCTTGAATCTTCCTGAACTTGCAAAGACGCCGAAGATGTATATCATGCTGTACTAGTCATCAGCCTAGATGTTTGTATTTGTGTTTGTTATACAGATTAGTGATATATCAGTTGCACAAAGTTAGGGGAGTTATTTTTTTGTTGTTGATGTTGATATTCTTTCATTTTGTAAGTTTAAGTACTTGCGTTAGTTATCTACTGAAGTAAAAAAGAGTGTCCTTTTCCTTCCCCATTCTTCAGACTCGGTGTCTGAATGCTTGTTTTAACCTACAATACTTAATCTGTCTGGGCAAAGAGGAAGCTCTGATTGTTTATTTTGACTTCTAAGAGCTCTGTGTTTGCTTCTGTGGGTCCAACAAAAACAAGTCTTGTGGTATACTGATGTTTATTTGTAAGAGACAAGTCTTAGTTCCACTGACACAGTTTCATTATTGTGTAAGAACTTAGATGTATCCTTCAGTTTCTACAGTCCGTTTCAGTTTTACTGTAGGGATGAGCTACACAATGTATACAAACCAGATGTGAAGGGGAATTCTGACAACAAACTACAAAGGGGATATAAGGTGCTTCGCAGTCTTACTTGAGCAAAGTTTCAGTTACAATTTTTGTTTAATGCTGTTGACATGAAGCTTCTGTGCTATTTAGGGTAACTGAAAGGGTCCAAGCTAGCTAAGACTGCAGTGAACTACATGTACAATATCCTGTTTTTCACCTCTAACGTTTTACGACATATGAAGATGCAGAAATCTCTGCTTCCCACAATTCAGCAATCTGAACAGCCCGGTTCATGAAGAAGACATGACATCATTTTTTAAAGTCTATTTTTATTGGATAATAAATGAATATTATTAAAATTATTAATGTGCATTTCATTATTTTTTTTACTGTTTTGCATATCTTGTAGAGTCTCTATATAGGTCTATGAAAATATTTTGTATTTTGTTTTACGCTTACTGTTTCCAAGCCACCTAAACAATGAAGTTTGGACTACCTGGATATTAACTTAGCCTAAGACTAGATCTAAGCAGTGAAAACTGGCCCAAATGCTTATTTTTATTTGTTAAAGGGATGAGATGTGTTCAGCAGTAATTTAATCCATAGAAACAAGTTAGTTTTGTACTGTATTTCTTGATAGCGACACATATCCTTCATTGCAAGGTCACTGTGAAAGTCATGTTTAAACACAGTGCACCCCAATTTTAGCACACCGTCAAAACGAATCACTGAAATAACTGTATCTGTCTGTCGATCCCTAAGAGACAAGTAGAGGCCTTTCTGGAAGGTGGGAAGATGAAATCAAGAATTGAGCTGGGTAAGGACGGTCCATTTCATTCTCTCGGTAAGGCCTTCGTCACACAGCAAACAGGCCATTTGCCCTGGATCAATGATGAAGATGACGAATTTGTATAAACCACCTTTCAAGGACTAATTACATATTTACATGATATGTTAAGAAGCCGTGGTAGCTCAGGAGGCAAGGGCGTCTAGCTCCTGACCGGAAGGTCCCGGGTTCAATCTCAGGTAAGTAATTCCTTCCAGATGGCTCCCAGGTCCACTCAGCCTGCTTTCCAAATGAGTACTGGGGGGTTAATCCTTCTGGGGGTAATAGGCTGGCCGGAGCAGGATGCTGACCACCTCACCTCCACCTCCAGTGTCGGATGGTTGAGAAAACATGGTGGCCCTTGCCCCCTGTTCCCCCATTGGCCTTTATAGCCTGAAAAGGGACCTACTTATCTTTTTACCAGGATGTGTTAAAGGGACGAGTACCTCGAAGATGGGTGTGCGGGGGGGGAGTCTGCTTACAATGCCTCATTCTCTCCCGTATCCAGTCCTTCGTCCACAGGGATTGGTAGCTGTGTGCCCCAAGATGTGACCAGCACACAAGCGGCGATTCCAAATTGAGTTGAAGGTCACAACAAGAATCGTGGATTCGTGGTAATTGTGATACCCAGAGTGTGACTGACAGGTCTCACTTTGATGAACAGAGGTGGAACAGTGCTTGCAAGTGTATTTGAACCCATGTCTGACCCTCCCCCCCCCCCACCCCCCCTTGTCAACTCAGGTTTGACCTTTTCAGTAGCTTCTGATTGGCATCTATGTTTTCTTTCTTCTCAATGAACTGAAGCATTGAGGGCATTGTCATTAATGCCACTGAAAGGAGCCCTTAAAGGCACTGTGAATACCTCCAGGATTAAAAATCCCAGGATGCTTCCCATGGAGGCTCAGCATGCGGCACCCTTCGCCTTTAAGAGCAGTACTTAACCATTTTGCAAAAGTAATTTAAGAATTGAGCCGGAATTCTGACACCTCCTAATTTTAACCTGAAGACTCCGGGAAGAGCCGTGCTAATTTTAGCCCGGCACATCTCGAAATACTTTTAAGAAAACATTCCGAAAAGTCTGGGAATAGTCGTGATTCGCACTCATTAAAGAAATTCGGTGGAGTTATTTCGTCGCTGGTGAGCTGCCTGGTTTATGTCTGCTGCTGGCTGCTTTGAGAGGGAAGTACATTTTAAAAAAAAGGAATGGGGACAGGATTTGTGGTGGCAGCGACCTGTGTGAAAAAGGAAAGCCGGGTGTCGGATTATACCTGAACTCAGGAAGTGCAGATAATCCGAGCCCATGATCTGATCATCTGATCTACCTGCTTTCAGGAAACATGCAGAACCTGAGCCCGAGATCAAAACGTTCCTATTAGGGCGGCTTTTCACAATATCCAGACCTGAGATCCGATCCTACCTGAATTTAGATTCTTAAGCCTGCGACGTGATCTTTCCTGCTCCTTCGCGGTTTAGAAACTCACAGAGCAAGACCTGTGCATGTCCTTCTGTCGCTGAATAGGTCAGCTGTTAGGTAAACCATAAATACTTCTAATCAGGTGCTTAACCCGGTACATATGAGCTGTACAAAATGCATCTACCCATTTTCTGTGGATAGTGCTTTTTATCATGTCAATCCTGTTTGCAAAGCCTTCCTCATCACTGGTATATTTAAAGTTTACAATGCAAAATTACAGTTTGACAATATCAATTCCCCCACCGATCAGGACTTTTGCTGTAGAACCAAAAGGAAAAAAAAAACAAGTTTGCTTTCACAACCTCACAGGAAAGGCGGATGTTCTCAGTGTTGAGAGAGGCTGGTGAAGCAACAGCTCAGATAAAAGATTGTCTTTATTCCAGTCTCACTGCTCATGAATTTAGTCCTGGTGTAATCTGAGAAACGGGACTGGCTACAGTACGGTGCAGAGCCAGCTCATGCTCTTCCATGCCAGCCAGCTATGCTGAACTTGAACCATTTGGCAGCACCTAAGGACAAAATCCGAGAATGCTAATGCCAATTTTAGAACACAATCCCAACATTAAAAGACACAATTACCATATCTGAGGCCGTGGAAACCAAGCAGGACGACACCCGCCACGGCCAACACAGACTGCTCGTCACCCTTTCCAGCAAAACCTTTTTGTATCCTTATTAATTACAGATGCCTTCCTCTTAAGTACACTCCTATAAATTGCCTGCCAATTGTCTATCCCTTCTCAGGCAGTGTTAAATAGACAGCACAAGGTGTGGCCCTT
The DNA here is from genome assembly GCF_059453375.1 of Lepisosteus platostomus. Lineage (NCBI taxonomy): Eukaryota > Metazoa > Chordata > Actinopteri > Semionotiformes > Lepisosteidae > Lepisosteus > Lepisosteus platostomus. Next base: position 14,152,107 of record NC_142629.1, read on the forward strand.
CCTGTGATTTTACCCAATATTCCAGGCTCTTTGCGGGAGCTGGATGCCAATGCCAATTCTTGGGCATGTCTGCTTTTATATGCAGTTCTGGCATTCCACAGCACATCTTGGGATTGGAGGGCACATCCTCACGCAAGGCCGTTAAAACGGGGAGCTTGACCGTGACTCTGTGTCTTTTCGTTCCCTCCATCTGAGGGGTAATCTAAGGTGAGCTCCGATCAAGGGATGTGAGGGTGGATGGTGCCCGTGTCAGACGTTGGTTTTGCTGGGTAATGAAATGACTTAAGTCCGTAGGCTGGGGTTAGATGGCTGTAATCCTTTCCTGAAATGATCCCACCCTGGAGACACATGGAATGAGGCTTTTAAAAAAAAAATCTTAGCCTTCTGATATAATTAAGCATGCTAGCAGAAGCCCTCCTTCAATCTCATGCTAGAAATCTGTGCGTCATGACCTACCTCTTATTATAAAAGATTTGATAGTACTTAAGTATCCTTGTTTTAATAGCATGATTTTACCTTTTACAATATAAGTCTCACACTGATCAGACCAACCTCAACTCCAGCGCGGAAAGGCTACCCCAGACATTCAGGATAATCCATTTCAGTATTGCAGTACCTTCGGATAAATCATTTCTACAAACGGGATAGAAGCCAACCGGTGTCATCCTCACAGAAACTGTTGCATCTGTTTCTGTATTTTGGATATATTGGATCGATTGAATCCAATGTACTGGGGCCAATTGTATCCCTCCCATTACAACGGCAAATCAATGTCAGTATGATATTGATAGGGAAGCGTGCAATGACTCCCATAAGAAAAGAACAAGACTTTTTATAAATCATGCCTGAGCATATTGCTGTGTCAGGTTTTTATAAAGACTTTTGAATTGCCCAAATTTTATCCTTGCTTAAATACCTTTGAGTAAATACGGCGCTGAAATATGAACTTGTCAATGTCCTGTCTCTAATGCTAAAGAAAATCTCCCTCAGAATCTCCCTGCCGAACATTTTTTGAGGCTTACTCGTTTTCTGCTTCTCGTTTATATATGGGATGATTTGTTTTTATGAATTTCTTAACATTCTTATCTCGACGTGCTAGCAGGAGGGGAAGATTTATATGACGGCAGACATAACTAATCCTTTGTGCAGGATCTGTCACCAGAAACCAATCTTCAGTTTAAACTGAGCTCTCCCTCATGCCCCAACACCCAAACCATGGGTGGTATTTTTCGGAAAGTTGTAAGACACTGCAGGAATCTCACTTAACCAGTTTTCAGGGAAATTGTTCCAAGGGGAGCTTTCCTCTCTTCCCTGCTCCACAGGCAAATGCTCTTCTGCAGGAAAGCAGCTGACAGTCTGTTCCCTAGTGTTTCTCCTATTTAACAGCCAGGCTACTGTAACATTTTTTAATATTAAAAAAAAAAGCCCGCCTTTATAGATCAACTGCGTTAGGTTTAGGAATCATGTCAGTTTCAATAGCTGCTTCACAGATCACCTGTTTTTCCTAGATTTGCCTCAACACTGAGTAAAAAAAAATGCGGTCAGCCTGTATACTACTACATCACGCCCTTCTCACTCGAAAGCCTGTAAACCTTTAAAGCACCTATAAAACACTTGGCAAGGCCTTTTTGAAGTTTTTATGAAGATCTGCCTTTATTGTTCCCCAAAGATGAGTCCAGCTCCACTGGCGCCTCTCAGCTTTCTATAAGTGCCAGTGAATTCAGAGGAGCAGGAGGGGAGGGGGGGGCTGGGATGTTTGTAGAGTTCCCAAACAGGGATGGGATGAGAAAGCATGTGGAACTGAATGTGCCTTTGTGTCTGCAATGTGTGTGTGGGGAGGCTCTTTTGGAGGACACGGCAGAGAGACTTCTTGGCCTTTTTTTTTTCTTTCTTTTTGCTCTGCTCGTGTTCCTAAGAGCATTTAATTTGATTAATATGATTTGCGAGGATGAATATTAATCGCCCCCCCCCCTCCTGCTGTTTCACCAAGCCCGAGAGGCGGAACTGTCGAAACAGGGCTCTGAGCAGAATTCCAGTTCTGCTTCTTGAGTGCATAAAGTCAGTGGCAGCGAACGGATAGCTGTTTGCCTTGACTGAGGCACAGCTGGCTCTGACCAGTGAAATGGACCTGTATATGTGTGTCTTGCGTGGTCTTTTAAAAGCAAGTGATGACATGGTTAATTAATATTACTAGAAACTCTTAACACTGCGCCATAACCATGGATTAATATAAAAATGTTATGTGTGTGTACGTATTAACATCTGTGTTTTAGTACACATGAGACATTCTAGACACATAAATTTAACCATTTGCAGTCATTGTGTCCCGATATGTATTCATATGGCTTTTTATCACATCCAGAGCCTGTATATCCAAAGTGAAGGCCCAGTGCAAGAGTTTACATGAATGTTGGATCAGTTTTTCCAGGCAATCTCTGTGCCAGGCTTGGACAGACTTAGGGCTGCAGAGCGTTGTTAATTAATTTCCTCCATGTTTCCAATGCATTTATCACTCCACCCCAGTTTGATACAGCATGGCTGATGCTTTCCATTGCCAGAGGTGTCTGAATAGTCATCTTTGAGCATATTTGAAGCCTCTGTTTTGTGAAATATCTAGGCACATACGTTTGAATGAGCATGGTTCACTTGGGGAGCTACATCAACACATATTGACTGCAAAGGAACGACACACCCCTGAAGAAGCCTGAACAGCTGGGACATTGTCTTTCGACTTTTCAGTATGGAGTTAACCTCCTGGTTTCTCCTACTCGCAGTGTCAGCCCAAGACTGGCCTGAGAGGCACTCTTGAAGCTTCTTGAACCTTCTCAGAGTCTCAAAGCTTCTCCGGTCATCTCCGAGACTCAATTCTAAATTTAAGAGTATTTTTCTCTGCGTCACCCATCGCATATCTCCTGCTTCATCGTATGTTGCAAAAGATGACTGCTCTCTGTGCAAAGTGTGAAGATATGTACTTTACATTTACTTGTTTAACATTCTGATCTTTTGTTATTTGGCACATCTCTGTTGATTTGCACAGTGTATACAGATATATACCGTAGAGGAGGGATTTTTTTCAGTATGCCCTTCTTTCGTTAGACATGGACAGTTCAGGAACACATCCCCTGCAAATAAACAGGACTAGATGTAGAGAAAAGTGTCTTAAACAATCTTTAGAAAACAGGACTGCTGTTGTGAACTGTGATTGCATCACAAAAAGCTCTATACTTCAATGGGTTCAATCTTCGGGTTCAGAAATCATGTGTACTTCAACCACTGCTTCACAGATCACCTGTTTTCCTAAATTCGGCTCAACACTAAAAAACAAATTGTGGTCAGTATAAATTAGACTGACCGCATTTACATTTTCTTTCCCGACCTTGGTATGTCAGAAAAATGCAGTACCTAGCCACATTAGAAAACAAATCTTCACATTTAAAGAGTTGCTTCCTTTCAAATGACCTGGGTGGGTTTATTTTCATAAATGAAACCAAAGTCAAGCTATTCAAATTGAACTCGCAACGACTCAGACGTGTACTATAGAAGCCCAAACCTTGCTATTTGTGTTTTAAACTTCACCTCAATAAAACTGAGATACAAAAATGATAGGAGACTTTAATTCAAAGTGTTGAAGATATAACCCATATTACCTGGAAACATGAGAAAAATGACTTTTTTTCCCATTTGAGCTAAGAGATATCTATGAGATATCGTTGGGATAATCTGATTCATTACAACGCTTTTGAGAAAACGCCTAAGAAGGCGACCAATAACAAGGGGGGGGGGTATTTTTTTTGTGACTCTAACATTTACAAGGCAAATTGTGATGTCATCTTGGCACTGTGTAAATACTGTGGGGATGAAAGAAAAACTAATTAAGCCATCTACAGTAGAATATATATTTTTTTCATTAGGCATCAGCACAATAAGCAGACAAGACTTGGAGGCACTCACTAGCTCCTTGAAATATATTATTAATTACAAGCTGTGAAAGGCAATGGGGGAACGATAAAATGTTTGAAGTCACTGTTTCTGGTCTCTTGAAGTTCGAAAAGATCCCAGCCAGACCCCCCTCGGCACCACTTACTCCCAACAGCCATCGTTTGCACAGAGGAACGCTTGGCGAATGGAGACGTTTTTTCAAAAGGAAACCCAGTGCCTCCGCGTCCAAAGCTCATGCCTAAGCTGTTATGGCAGCCGAAGGAAAATGGAGAGAGATTAAAAACACGCCCGAAGTAAAAAAAAAAAAAGTACTTTTCTTAGTGTCAGTGGAGGCACTAACCATTAATTTTATTTTGGTGTTGACTTGACATCTACTGCTTGTTAAAACATTTGTAAGAAACAAATTGCAGCAAGTTAGGGGTGGGTGAAATGCCAGGCTCATTTAGTTCTCCACTCCAACTTATGAGTATATATTTAAAGAAATGCCTTGGTTTCCCCCAAAAACAGACAGCCTCCTCTTTCCAGATGTACCGCTGAGCTTCATGGGAGCCGACACACGTATATAACAGTAGCCCCCTCATAATCAGTGGAAACAGACCCCAGATGTCCATGTGCAGACAACTGTATGCACACGTATTCATGTATCATAGGTGCACTTTCGTGTGGGATGTTTTGTTTAATGTTGCTTTCCCAACACAGAACAAGGAAGGCAGTGGGCCGCTATCACAAAGAGATGACCATGTGCATCAGCCATTTTGTGCCTGATGTTGTGCCGCATACATGTCATCCCTGGGCCAGAGCAGCTTGAAAATGACTGGTAAGCTTGGAGATTTATTGTAATGTTTTTTGCACCATTTTACTGTAGGACCCCAAACAAATGCTACCAAATGAAGGGTAGCAATACTCCCTGTAGAAGCAGAAACAGGAAAGCAGAAGGAACTAGAAAAAAAACAGGACAGGACTGGGCAAGCCACAAGCAGATGAACTTTCATGTACATGAGAGTAGAGCTTTAAACGCAGGCAGGTGTATAAAATGAGAAAAACTAAACATGACCAATCTTTTCATGGAAAATGATTAAGGCATTTCTGATTTCAAATGTCCAAGGTTTACGTCCACAGAAGAAAGCCCAGCTATATTTTTGGGCTTCAAAGAAATGCCTTCCACTGACAAGTAGCTGAGCTCCTGCGCTCTAGAAGAGAAACATTCACTCATACTTTATCTCTCTTTCCTGGCGTTAATCCCTCATCAGCAGGGTCCGGTTGTCGGCACACCAGTCTCCATTTGGTGGTTTGAACCAAATCTTTGAGCTGACGTTGCCATTAACTGCGACCGAGAAATACTCCAACCGGCGCGTCGCTCCACCTGCCGTCGGAGTGGGATGGGGGGGAGAGGAGAACAAAGTAATGTGGCCAATTCATGGAGGGGGATTATTAGGAGGCATGGGAAATTTGGCCAGGGGTTACACCCCTACTCTTTTCAAGAAACACCCTGGGATTTTTAATGACCACAGAGAGTCAGGACCTCGGTTTTACGTCTCATCCGAAGGATGGCGCTTATTTACAGTTTAGTGTCCCCGTCACTATACTGGGGCATTAGGACCCACCTGGACCGCAGGGTGAGCGCCCCCTGCTAGCCCCACTAACACCTCTTCCAGCAGCAAATTCACTCATACTTTATACTGCTGCATTATCAGTAAAGCCGGCTGGGAGTGAGAAGTTTAAAGCTGACACTGCTTGAGATTGTCAGCAGGATTTGTGACACTGAGAATAACTTTGGAAAACATTGATTTCAATACAGCAGGCTGCAAATCAACGCACAGCGCATTGCCAGTTCTTTTTTCAACATTGGCATTGCTAAAATGGGGTTTTGCTGAGGGAATGGTTAGCACTTTACGGAGGTTGTTTTCGAGAGACAGCCCTCTAGTGTCGCCATCCATGTTTAGCGAGCTCCAGCTCAGGTATAGGGGAGAGCTGTTTTATGTTTTTACTTAGGAATACGTTTGGGAAGTGAGCTGGAGTGCATCTATTATTTGAAACAGCCTCGTCAAAATATTTACCAAAATAAAAAAAGAATAGTCATTGATGCTGTTTGGCTCGTCTTGCTGAAAAAGGGCTCTTTGCATTCACCTGCAGTGAACTTACTGTTGATTTATCTTTATGATGGCCAAATAAAATAGGTTCAGATTCTGGTGATGTGGTGTCGGAATTGGAAGAGGGTCACAAAACAGTTTTGAGCTGCTGTTGCTGTTGGCGTCTTGGCAGAATAGGAGGGATTGACGCACATTTGACTCGAGTGGCCTGAGCTTTCTCTGTCGATAGCCTAGATAAAGAACAGGAACATCTTGATTTCTGGCCCACAGTTCTCTCATCCCTCTATTATTATTAGTGCCCTATTGAGACATGATTCAGGAACAAGATATGCTTGTTGCCTCTGAGCATTAGCCTCTGTAACAGAATCCTTGTTGACAATTCCTAAATGGAGCGTGGCCATTGTGCGTTGAAACCACCACCATCGCCACTGACTTCAAGAATAGCCCTGATCTCAGAAGCAGATTGCTCAGTACCTGCTCCTGAGCCACAGCTTTCAAGTGAGGCAGGTCAGTGTTGCACGTTCCTCTCTCACTGACTGAAAGACGTTTCCAGTCTGAGCACAGGTTGGTGAGCCAACAGATACAGGGCGCTTTGAAGTGGCAAGGTGTTTGAAATATTACCTGTCATAGGAAATCCACCAGGTTAATGATGATCGATGAGTTACAAGATATGCAGAAAGACTCTGCTAAATCGCATGAGTAGAGTGGAAGACTCTGGGTTGTATCCATAAACCTTTTACTGCCATGCTTGGTTAATTCTTGTTTTTAAGTTAGGAGAAAAAATGTTGGAAAGTGACAAGTATTATTTACGATCCTGATTTAAGAGCCAATAAAATTTTAATTTTAATGTGTTTTACTCTTACGCTGTAATACTAGCAATTTTGTCCTTCCCATTTGAAAAAAAACGGGTTATATGAAAGCAATGTACCTGTCTGAACACTCTCTGTCTCTCTTGTGTCTTCAGCTTCTTTTGGTCTCTGTCAACAGATTCAGTCTCAACGAAATGTCCCTCCCTTATACTGTATACTTAAACTTATACTTTTATGGATCTTTTAGGACAGTATTGGGGGAACTTAAAGTTAAGGCTAAATGTATGTACCTCACCCAGCCTGGGGGGGTTAGCTGACACCCCGCCAAAAAAAACCCAGCAGAAACAGGTTGTGCTGTTTAACAGTCGGGAATATTTTTCCAAAACGCGGGTTTTAATATATCGCTGGCGTCCTGCAGTGTGTCTGAGGGCCGCCTGTCACCTAAACCTCAGGAGCACTGGCCTTTGTCTTTGTGTAGCGTGGTGATGATTGGCCTCACCTACCTCGGCAACAGTGGCCGTGCCACAGAGTTGACTGTGATTCAGTTGGGACCCTGTTTTAAACCCAGGGTCCTCGATGAGAAAAAAAATGAGCAATATAAGCAGTAGCTTACTATAATTCTTCCTTTCACTCCCTGCTTTAACAAAGTTTAACTTGGCACATCAGAGTTACCACAGCCCCCCGCCCCCAGCCCCTCCAGCTGTGAGAGATTTGCCCCCTACAAGGCAGTTTGCAGTGGGATAAAAACTGTTGTTTTCTAATAAAAAAAAATCCCAAGAAGCAATTGATTATTCAAATTCCAAGTATTCTTCAGTCCTGGAGCACTATGGGTAAACAGATGTAAGACACTAACATGCGTGCCCAGATTCTTAAAACCATGTTGTAAAGTACATTAATTGGTGGAGGAACAACAAAAGAGCAAGGCCCAAAACTGAACTGATGTTTGAAGGCAACGCAACACTAAACAATCCTTATTGTCCTTCGAAATCTGCTTTCATGCTTTTTTCCTCCCCCCCCTGAAGTGTAAGACTGTAACAGAAAAGGGAAGCAACAGCTTTAGATAAATCCTTCCTTGTCAATAAGCCAAGAGGGATTGAAAGCTGGAAGAAAAGGGAAAGTTTCTTAATAAGTGATTATTATGCATCTTGCTTGTTGGGAATTAAGGAGATTGAGCAGGGACGAATGAAGAGGTTTGGCAGATAGGATCTCCGTTTTGTACTTTCCTTAATTGAATCCCCCCTTTTTTAAAGGCACAGGTTGTTTGTACTGTTTTCTTTTTTCTCCGCTGAACTCTCCTGAGGTCTGCTTAGATTTTTTCGCTACCCAAGGCCGCTATAGTAGTCCTGTTTCATAATGCCGCAAACTTGCAGGGCTGGGAAAGAGGACTCGCAAAAGAGCTGGCAGGACTCCCCTTAGTTTAGCAGGAGAAGGCCGTGCAATGCCAGGGGCGCACTTGGCATTTCTACCAGGGCGGACTCGCCAGACGAGTGAATGCAGCGCGTTTTGTGACAGATCCGGTTTGCTGGTAGCTCTCCTTGTGTAATCTCCAATCTCCTCGATCGGGGTGATGTCATGCCTTTTGAAAAGAGTTTTGCTTTTAAGTTGGTGGAGATTTTTCATCCGCTGGGGGCGGGGGGATGACTAACTGGCTGGTAGTCCATGAATAGGCCATCCCTGTGGGTGAGCCCCATTAGGCACGCTCCAGCCGGGGCATCAAAGCCAGGCTCTTTTTGTGTGTGTGTGTGTTGTTGTTGTTTTTAAATATGATCGCTCTGACGGATGGAGTGATGATCTGGGAGTCTCCGATACAAGTGGCAGGCTCCACTATTGTTCAGCGCCGGTGTGGTGCTGTGTCCGTCGCTATAGAAACCTGGGTCCTCTCCAAAGGCATGCTTTCATCTCGGCAACCTGCATGCTGGAAATAAGGGGTGAGATCGACCCCTCAGCAGACACAAACACACAAATACATACACACACACACACAGACGGATATACCTCAGCTATCAAAACTCTCGCACAGAATCGAACAAGGGAACCTGTTCCCAGCCATTCCAGCTCCTCTTATGACCTTCCAGCCAGTGTTCTGCTATTTAATGACACTTTCTTTTAGTAAACAAGGCTGGGACTTCACTGGGATGAGGGGGTCGCATATCAGGAGTACTACGCATAGAAAAAAGATGGAAACCATGGAGGCTTCTGGAATTAAGAGGTGGTTTTGAAACTGGCTGTAAGGAGAGGTGTGCTTGCACTGACAGCAGGCTCTACGTGATTGTGTGCTGAAACCGTTTGTCTTCTACCTCCAGTCTTCAAAATGAGGAAAGAAAAAGTCAGCGCACACTCTTGTACTGCTCTGTTTCCCTTCAGGTGCTTTCCTCAGTGCACGGCGCAGATTTGTACAAATGGACTCCTGCACTTCGTCCCTTTGTCCTTTTTCTGACACGATGAGGTGCCAACTGCTCCCCGACCGTCCCCGTAGTTTATTCACTGAAAATATTGGGCAGGATACAGTGAGATCTAACATCTTGGTCACAATGACTTCTATGCAAACGAGCAGTGCATAAGTTAGCACTGCGGAATCCCATGTCATGTAGAGATACGATGTTAAGTGTAAAAAATCGCAGATTCCTGACACATTCCAAACGGAGGGATGCCTTGGCCTACAGAACCTGTTTTATAGGCAGGTCTTAGTGTCCGTTGTGGACAATAGCAGTTTTTTGTGCTCCTGTAGAAATTAACCTGTTGCATTATGAATCTGTATTGGGGACTGAAGTGGTCTTCAGCAGAATCAACACAAAGCTATGGACAGGGTCAATAGATTTATAAAAATTCTCAAGCACACACAGAAACATTTTTAGAATAAAATACTGTAAAAATAAAATACTGCAATTTTGAAGAATTAGTTTATTACAAAAATCTACATGTCACACTTTTAGTAATATTTTCCCAAGACACACACTGTCAGCCTTAATAAATGTATTTGTCCAACACTCTCTATGGAAAGTACACTTTTGGACTTTTTTAATCGAAAGGAAAAAGCAACGTTAATTTAGGCTTTTGGGTGCTTGCAGATAAATAAAAGTTGTTTTTTGTTTCTTTTTAGGAATGGTTGAGATGTGCATGTGTAATGAACTATTTGTTTCCTCACCTTGCAAGTTAGCAAAAGAAGAAAATCAAGTCCAACTACAGTAGCTGCAAATATTTGGTGGGCAAAAGAACTAGTCCAATAAGCCAGGACAGATCTTTCTGTGTTTAGATAAGATGTTTCCATGATTGAGTCATGAAAAAAGTCAATACCACTGCCTGTGTCTCATGTGGCACATGTTAGCTGTGGAAAGGGAGTTGGAATGGATGATTATTTAAACTGGGTTCAATTGTTTCTACAGATCCTTATGGTTTGAAAAAGTCAAATAAACTTTGAAGGCGAGGCTGGTAGGAATTAGCACTTTATGCAGCAAAATCACAATTGCATTGTTTACAGTGGCTGCTGTATAGTGTCTGTTCCCATGGAAACAATTTCCCTAATTTGCTGATGAAATCCAGTAAATTCAAAGAGCTCTTCTGAAGGGAGAAGTACGACTTTTACAATGAAGTAAAAGGATTTGCTAAGCGATTGGCCCTACAGTAAGGTCTTCTTAATTTTTAACTGAGTCTTCTGAGATTTTTACCGGAATTCTCCAGGAAGAATCTTTGTTCAAATGGAGAAGAAGTTTGCCCCAGCATTCACCTCTGTAGCATGTAAAAGAACAGAACGATAAATGCTGTTCATGAATGTTGGTGTGTTTGCTGTGATGCAATTTAGGACTGTTTTTCTCTCAGTTTCATGAGTGTGTTGTCGCAATCTGTATCCCAATAAAAAGTCTTTAAATACTGGTTTCAAATTCAAACCGATATCTCCCATTAAGGGAAACCTTTGGAAACCAGGAGGACAGAGCGATATTGGCTTTATCCATAAGACACAGAAGACATTGGGAGTTATATAAAATCGAGAAATGGTGGGAATAGAGTTGCTCTATCATTCTCCTCATTGGATAGTGTTTTGGCATGTTTTAGATCGATTCAGTCATGTTGAGCAGAGGTTCCCAAAGCTGGTCCTGGGGCTCACCTTTTGTCTTCTTGTTTATAATAGACCAGCTATTTATCACAGTTAAGAACAGTACAGAAAGTGATTTCTGTTCCTATAAAGTTGAATAGTACTTTGTATCAGCTGTGCCAATTTCTGAGTTTCAGAACTTCACCTCATCAGCCATGTGATATGATATATACTAGAAACATATTCTCTCCTCCCGTCCGGTAAACGGTACCGAAGCATTCAGTCAAAGTCCAACAGATTACGGAACAGCTTCTACCTCCAGGCAATAAGACTGCTAAATAGCCAACCTGCAGCTCCTTCAGCAAATCACCTGTAATGACTACATGGACACACAGTTTTCATTGTATTCAGCATAACTGCACTACTTGGACATAATATATATTGCATACACCCTAGACACATCGCAGCTCTACTTATATTGAGCTCTCTCTGAGTTTATTTGATTCAATTTCTATTGCACTATTATCTATTAATATGTAACCTTATTTTTTAACTTTAATTTTGTGATTTTTATCCCCCCCGGTAAGCTCGTAGAAAAGACATTTCACTGCCAGCAACTACTGCTGCATGCTGTATTGTTGTGCATTTGATAAATCAACTTTGATTGATTGAAATGTATATGAAATGTAATAGGACCTCTGGAAAAGAAAGTGTAGGACTGTTTCATACATTGTCCTTCCCACCTGTGTCTGTTCATGACACATTTATCATCTATCAAGTAAAAGTGTGTTTTACCAGAAATCAGGGCACTCTTAGTGACCAAGCTGAGCAGCGACTACTTGATGTTCTGTCTGCTGATGTTGTAAGAAAAACAAAAAGAAGTTAGACTCTTTTTTTAAATCATGCAAAAACAGGTCAAACCTAAACATCAAAGACATATACAAACCCAATGATTTCCAGCTCAGTTAGAATGATGTAAGAGATTGGTTTCATTGACATGGAAATGTTGTGATCACTTTATCGTTTTTTTATTTACAACTGCATTTGCCAGTAAAACGTATGGTCAAATTAAATGGGTAGGAGATCTGAAGAATTTCTTCGGATGCCAAAAAAAAAGAAGAATCCACACTCTTCTTGGAGATTGTGACATCTTTAGATTGGCACTCCTCACGTGGTGTGGGCTGGAACCTAAGCAAGGACCTAACTGTTAATAGTATGAATCATTTTGCTTTTTTGTGCATCTTGTACAGTAGCAAAAACATGACCATGGGACAGGACTATTTCGAAACAGACTGGCTCATCTATGGAGATCAGTGTATTATTTGGAGATGGAAAGGACCCTTTCTTGAGGAAGAATATAGAAATGGCTATATTGGTTGAGAGTCCTGGAATCTTTGAGTCCCCAGGTTGCCTTTCTGGAGACATGACAGTGTTTGCGCAGTGTAATGAGAGATATAACTGGGCCTACAGCTTTCAGAAACAAAGACGACAAGACTCTCAGACAATTGCTGCTGGGCAAACAGGGTCTGGAGCCAGAGGAAGACAAGAGGGTCATTCCCAGACAAATACTAGTAGTGTAGTCCTCTTAGCACCTGGGTGAGACTGAGATGGGGCACGCTGCCTTGAACAAGGAGAGAGGGAAAGTCACCACGCTCGAGACAGAGTAAACCAACTCCTTTCCTTCAGCCAGCCATCACATAAGATAAAAATCTTTGGCCTATTGCTTTTCTGTTTCCATACTGGTTAAAGTGGAAGAGTGTGTTTCTTGCTCTCCCTCAAAATGGACAGTTCCCCTCGCGCAACGAAAAGAGTCAGACAATATACATGAAGATGTTTCCATTGCCTCTTAATTTGGATTAATTTGAGCACATTACAAAAAAGCTGTGCCGGTCCAAATAGAAAGTGAAGTGGAGCAGGTGTCTCCAAACCTGTTTCTGGAGCGCTGCAGTTCATAGGTCATCCTGATTCACTTGTTTGTTGAGATTAGGAGCTCTTGTATGTAGCTGAGCACATGATCTGCTCAATTAAAGGAACTCTGGTCATTGAGCACTGTCTCTTTCTAGCCTAGATAATTTCTAAACTATGTGATCAATAAAATTCCCTGTAGCTGATCACATTTTAATTGTCCCAACATTTTCAGAAACTGTTCATTTAATAGTTAGAACAGGCAGGAAAGGTCTAATGGTGATGGATCCATGTGTTGTGTTTCCTTGCATTTAAGAGGTGTGTTTAGGCTTGCTTCAGAGAGAGGAAAGATGAGATTAGAACTCTTCTGTGAGCAGTCATGGTATTCCTCACTATACAGTGCCTTTGTCATTTTTACACATTTTACAAACTGAGGGGATTTTGCAGGCGTTTGGTAAACCACGTCTTTATGCATTAAATTCTTTGGAAGTTCATTGAATGCCGCAAAGGTGCAAATATGTTGAGCTGCATCTGCCTATTTTAAGACATACAGGAATAATGGAAGCAGAGCTGGGTGGTGTTAAAAGGTCACATTTAACGTTGACTCACACAAAACACGTGTTTGGGAGGGAAGATTCACAGTTCACCTTTTCTGCAAATCAGGTGATTTTTTCAATATCAATATCTTTGTGGTGCTCTGCACTAATGTAAAATACAGGTTCTTCAAGGTTTCTGCTTCTTCTTCATTGCCTTAAACACATTAGCCCCACTGTTCCTTAATAATTTCTTTATATCTGATGCATGCTGTATGTCAAATATTGCCAGAATCTCAGTGTCAACTACCTGGCAAATGTACAGATCAAAATTAATTCAGAAAGGGGCTCCTGTGGTCTCATCTTTAACTCCAACGCCAGTTTTCGCTTGGTGTTCTTGCATCTGCACTAGAATGGAAACAAGGCCAGAGTGACAAACACACAGATACTGGCAATCCAAAAACCAACAGCATTCTCTAATTACCCATTACACCTGCCTTCCAATTTCAACAGGTGGATTGAGCTCCAATTAGCACTAGCTCCTACAGTACCTGGATTCTCGGGCCTTGGTCTGTCACGGTGCCAGGTTGTGTTCTGGTGACACCCCTGCCAGTCTGCCTTCTCTTACAGTTTATGTGCCGCACAGGAGACACTGTTATTGCTCCGTGGCTCCATGGCCATCCAACTTGTGATTAGCAAACCAGTGTGAGTCAACAGCTGGTACATTTCGAGGGCACTCACCTTTCCCCTCCAAGACAGGCACACTGTTCCCCCCACACCTCCCCGAGCCTGCTCACACCCCAGCGAGACATTTCCCAACCCCTTCCCATTAAACAAGGTTACTGCACTGCAGTGCCTCCTGCACCAAGAGCATGCTCTTGGTCCAGAAAGAGTCTGGGACAACAGTCTGCACAATATCACAACACTGTCAACACACTAACACCACAGGTCTACAGTCCACACACCATCACAACACTGTCAACATACCAACACAACAGGTCTACAGTCCACACACCATCACAACACTGTCAACATACCAACACAACAGGTCTACAGTCCACACACCATCACAACACTGTCAACATACCAACACAACAGGTCTACAGTCAATACACTACAACAGCACTGTCAACACACCAACACAACAGGTATACAGTCCGCATAATATCACAACACTATCAACACAAAAACACAACAGGTCTAAACTCCCCCATACTATCATACCACTACCAATACACCAACACAGCAGCTTACACACGTTCACACCACCATCAGTGTAAATACAAGATAGTTCTATGTGTAGGAGCCCATAATGTGAACACTCCATGCTGAAAATGTCCACCAATCTCAGGATCATCTAGAGCAATATCTGCAAATTTATAGCATTAGAATGGACAATTGTTTTTGAAGACTCATCTGTCTGGTTATGAGTCCTGTACCTGCACAGGAATTACTAAGACCAGTAGACATGACATGCCCACTTGTTGGATCCTTACATCTTTGGAATAGTCCACTACTTTTTATCATTCACTTCTTGTGCTAATTGTATTTTTGAAAAACTTCAAGCAGGTAGCTGTGCCAGCATGTGTAGGCTGCAAAGGAACAAGTAAAGGTTTACTCCATGCTGAAAAGAGAAGAAAAGAAACATAATGTTTAGGCTGTGGAGCCTTCTTCCGGTGTGAATTGTAATTGTTTAATTGTACTTTTGTCACAACAATGACTCCTCTACCAGCACAGCAAATGTTTGAGTTTTTTTAGAAAGTCAGTTCTGTACAACCTATGCATTTTTCTCAATCTTTTCTGGCTTTTTTATCTAAAAAAAACACACACAGCTTTGTTCGCCAGTTGTGTAGTCCAGCCATTCTGCAATCAAAGTAATTGAATGCCCATCTTTAAACACCTTCACTCACGCCCAAGTGACAATAGACTGCAAACCCTCACAAACCCCTCAGACCCTGATGTTGTGTGTACCTCTGTGCCAGTTACGTATCTTCAGCTCATTGGATCCAGCTTCTTGACATCTGCTTTAGAAATTTCCTGATCCAGATATGGACTGATATGAGTTTTTACTGTTGTTGAGAATGTTTTTTCTAGGTCTCCCTCATAAAGCAGTCAATCCTTTAGGCACACTTTCACGGTTCACACCAAAGGGGAATTCCTCTTTAAGGAGCAACCGGCTTAGCTCAACTGGGCTGCTTGTGGGTTTCAGGCCCTCGAAGGACAAAATGTAGACAATGCCCTACAGCTTCTTTCAGGAATTTTCCAAACTGGGTTGGATGGGACACATGGACCGACAACCTACAGTGCTAGCAATCGGACTGGTTTCGTGGGCCAGATGTCCTCCTCTTCTCTGTAAAATCTCTTAGGTTCATTAAGAACATTTGAAATGTACCGTTCTTTTAAGTGTGTCCGTGTAGTGCAGGTACAGTAATAAGTATACAGACCTAACAAGAGACTACGGAGAGCTAACTATTGAGAGGGTGGGAATGGGCAGGCTGCCAATGGTGTCATTGTCCTAGAGGGAGGAGCAGCAGCACTGCCACCCTGGTGGCAGGAGTCCAGCTTTGCTTTGTGTTTTGTTCTGTCCCGGAAGGTAGTCATCATTTTAATTCCCTTCGCGGCTCTAAAATGATTCCAAAGCCCAGCCACCGGGCTCTCTTCTAGTCTGCGACAGGCCAGGACCTGCAGCGAATGAAAAGGGGGCAGTTGCAAAGGTCCGGTGTTTTTAAAATCCGTTTTTTTTTTCTTCTTGTTGTTCGCCTGAATAAAGGGGGCAATCAAGATGGAATGCAATGAGGTCACACTGCATCCCCAATTAAAAGTAACTGGAATCATTAAGGAAAGAAAGAAAGTGATTCACAGAGAAAGGGTCTTTGCCCCTCCCCTCCCTCCTCTTAAGATCCCTTGTGCGCCTGTCAGTACAAGGTGCATTATAGCAGGCAGCCTGGCCTTGAGAGGGAAGAGAGGGCTGATTCTGTGACAGCGCTGCTTCCAACTGATGCCTGAAAGGAAGTGGGTTTTTTTCCTTCTTGCATACGGCTTGCTGGAAGGTTTCCAAGGGAGCTGCCAATTCAATGAAATGGATATCGAATTGTAAAGGGACCAATCCCAGATAATAAATCAAACACGTGCTGGATGGTTTTGCCGAGAGGCGAGATTCCCGAAGCATGAGAAATTCCAAGGGTCTGCAACCTTTCTTTGCTCTTCGGGTATTTACAGAAACCAAGTAGACCCCATATGTATGCGCTGGTTTCTGATTTTGGCAGTGGGTTTAAGAGGACAGGGTGAAAACATACTATTACACCTGGCATTACATACTATACATGTGTAGTGGAATCACTATGTCTTTGAAAGCCCTGCGGTTCAAGGTCCTACCTGTACCGTGAGAGGATCCTAAAATTTTAAAAAGCCTTTATGCATTTCACCATGTGTCTGCAGCAGTTGTGGGCAGCAGAAGTGAAAATATACAACATCCCAATCTCTGAATCACAGTCTACACTGAACTTAGCAGGGAAGTCATCCCCACAAATCCTCCATCCTCCATACTCCAAGTTTTGGCTATGGGACTGGGAGACTTCTGCATCAACAGGCTAGGTTCACGGCACATGTTTTGGTGAGGTTCATCCAAGTCTGTCTAAGATTTATCTTTGTTTGGTCTTGATTTCTCAAGACCAAACAAGAAAGAAGAGTAAGTTGTCCTGAAGGCTCACTTGCTCTTTGGATTTTCAGCTCTTAGGTCAGTCTGTGATCTCTGCTTTAGCCCAGTAGTTATCAGCTAAAGCAGAGATCTCTTCCTTCTCATTGGTTACTACGTTTAGGTGCCTGTCATCTCATGCAGTCGCAAACATCAGGATCTTCAAGAATTGTGTCAGGTCCTGTCATAAT
Organism: Lepisosteus platostomus; assembly: GCF_059453375.1. Classification (NCBI taxonomy): domain Eukaryota; kingdom Metazoa; phylum Chordata; class Actinopteri; order Semionotiformes; family Lepisosteidae; genus Lepisosteus; species Lepisosteus platostomus. Next base: position 14,169,298 of record NC_142629.1, read on the forward strand.
CTCACTTTTTGCAGGTCAAAGAGATTCAGTTCTGTTAGCATGCCTGCATGTGGCCGTCATCTGAAAGCGGTATTAAATCTGCTCCCTCTTCTTTTAATTCTGGCCAGAGCGGTGATGTCGTTCTTGGAATGTGGTATACACACATTCTATACAATATTCTGAAGGTCTGAGCCCTGGTCAGACTTTATGCAAAGGTTTGTTTTGCATTTAAATCCCATTATCTCTCAGCTCTCAAATCCATTCTTCAATGCATCCTTGACTTTCAAGCTGATGGTGTCATTAGCCTTATTGTTCTTATTTGCTGTGGATGTAGAGTGCATGCAACTTATTATTTCATTTTACCTAATGCAGTGCTTGAACACTGAAGTGCTAGATTTTTACCATTGTATTTGCATGACTGTTACCTACCTAATGTAAAATTCATATACAGCATGTGTTGTATCTCACCCTGACTAAGGACATCTGCTCACTAGATACATAATAATTAGTATTATTAATTTGTAACTGCTGTTACCATTATCACAGTACTTTTCCAGTGGGCAAAAGGGACACTGAGAAATGGAACTGAGCCAGCCTTGATGTTGAGCTCTAAGTTCCAAAGGGAATATTTACAGTTTGCCATTTTGTTGTTTCTGCAAGCTTCAGAAGTCCTTTCTTTTTGTGTACATAAAAAAAACACAATTATTTGTAAGTTTTCCAAATCCGTGGCCAGATTAAAGATGAAGACGCATGCAAAAGATGCAAGACACAAATGACAAACACTGTAAGAATTATGTGGCAGATGTCAGAATGTTGTTCCTGTCTTAAAAGCCTGACAAAACTTACAAACATATCAACACTTTGTTGACTTGAAGCACTAAGCTTGGTTGATCTAAAGTGATTAGATACTTGATCTTTTGATTTCGAAAGCCAGCCAATTTCTCTTCCTCTTCCTTCCTTTCTCACTTGTTTTTCATCATGACTACATAATATCAGATAAATCCCTAAAACGTATGTTAACTTTAGGTTTCTGAGCTACGCAGCATTATCAAATGATTGACTGATGTAACAAACATGGCTTTGTGTTTCAGAAGCTGACTTAATTTTGAAGTAATCAAGTCATTTGGAATTGCTTTTCAGAACATTTGAGCATTTGGTTTTCACTTGGAGGTTATGTGTTACCTTGTGACTTGATGTGTTTTTATTTCAAACTGTTAAGCCTTAAAGAGTGTTACTTTGGAAAGGGTGTGTGGACTTTCGATAGACACTGTATATGTTATATATCCTGTAGATATTGGAGAATATATATGTATTGTACAGGGGAACCTGTGTCGAACTGGAGATGCCATTAGCTGCTCTAGGGTATCTTAATAATAATAATAATTTTTCTGGACACTCCCCTCAAAGCACTTTACAGGTAATGGGGACTCCCCTCCGCCAATGTGCAGCATCCACCTAGATGATGCGACGGCAGCCATAGTGGTGCCTGTTTACAGTATAGTGTCCCCATCACTATACTGGGGCATTAGGACCCACATGGACTGCAGGGTGATCGCCCCCTGCTGGCCCCACTAACACCTCTTCTAGCAACAACCTAAGTTTTTCTTTAGGTTTCCCATCCAGGTACTGACCAGGCTCACACCTGCTTAACTTCAGTGGGTTGCCAGTTGTGAGTTGCAGAGTGATATGGCTGCTGAGGAAAGTTCATTTAGTATTCGGAGTGTGGAGAGGGAGCGGGTTAAGTCCCATTCCCTTTAAGGGTTAAGAAGGGCTCAAAGCGCAGCTTGCTTTCTAAAAATGTTTTGTTGCTGTTGTTAAAAAAAAAAATCATTTGTCACTTTGATGCTGTTTACTGGCTGTTTTTCAAAAACTTTTATAAAAAAGCAAATCTTTAAAAGTACCCGCTAACGGAACACAGATTTTTGTCTTGCTTCCCAAACCATCTGCTTTTAGTTTAGCGCTGGGGGAAAAGAAAAAAGGCTGGGGGAAATCGGCACACTGTCTGTCGAGCTTTTTTTAACTGCGGGACTATTTCCCACTCCCGTCTGTGTCCATTTGGATGCCCCTTCAGTGTGCAAGTAGCCATCTGTACGTGACCATCTGAGGAGAAGTGAGATGGTTTTGTGAACCTCGGCTACACAGATGGCGAATGTTTCAGACCTGTTCTCCTTTTCTCTCGTCCTTTAAAACGTTTGTTAATCTCCTTCTGCCCTCCTGTGAAAATGTGTTGGGCTGCCTCTCCAAATGAGTTTCGAATGCAGGGATGGAAAAAGCTGTGGAGCCTTCTTCAGGTTCGAGAAGGGAAAAAGCTCACACCTGAAGAAGGCACCACGGTCAAAACGTTGTGTTTTCTTTCTTCTCTTTTCAGCATGGAATAAACCTATTACTTGATCCTTTGCAGACTACACATGCTGACGCAGCTCCCCACCTGATCTAATGCGTGAGTCTGTCCAGTTGAAATGTTGAAGCAGAACATAACCAAATGATCCGTAAGGCCCTCAAGGGAATGGAGTTTGAAAAGTTCCTGTAGATCTTTAGAGCAAATAATATATGTCTTTTGCATCACGTTAACATATGTGTTTTGCATTTATGTTAATAACATTTTAAAAATTCACATCCTCCTAAATTAACTAAATAAAGGGCTGAGACCCTTGACTCCCCACTTTTTCTGGAGGATGTCTAGCAATAGATGGACTACCTACAGAATCTTACAATTCTATTCAATTCAATTGAATAGTATCTCCAAAATTCCACTGAACTCTGCAATAATTGCTTTAATATTAAAGCGGAATTAAGATCTGTCAATGATGTATATTAATTGACCTGTGTCCTTATGGAATGCGGATTTAAAAATAATCTGTAAACAGCAGTCACTAAATCTCCTCAGGGGCACGAGACCTTCAATAATCCAGGCATTGCTGAAATATTTATAACCTGATGGAAAGCAAATTAGTCAATGAAATTAAAAAAAACTTCAATGAAATATATCCCCCCAAGTTGGAACAGCCTTGATCTGTTATGAGAAATAAGCCATTTCTAACTTCAACTCAGGAATGAAAATCTATTAAAGCACTTACTGAATGAGGGACATCTAATATAGAATTTCCAAGAGTAGTGTAATCTTCCTAAAGGATCTTCTCCAATATATCGATATTTCAAAGTTTCCATGGAAAATAACCAGCTCTTTTTCCTCAAGCTGTCTGATTTTTTTTCTTTCAGTTCTCCAAATCCTGCTCTGTCAGCTTCCCCCTCCCCTTTCTTTCTTTTTTTTCTCGGTTTCTGGTGGATCGTCCAACCCTAAGGTGCCAACATCTAAGGTGCCCAGTCTTTGTTATTTCATCTCTCCCCTTTCCTCTGTCCTTCTGTTGCTGTCCCTGTAGGAGTGTATTCAGTTGCAAACGCTCACTCTTTCCCACAGGTTAGCCGAACGGCAACAGTCCAGACTGGGACCGGGCCTCCTCATCATAGCCCTATCCCAAACCCCTGTCACAGCCTAAGCTGTTATGTTGACTGGTATCCTCCCCCTTTATTCCTCCCATCCATGGGTGTCCAATTGGTGCGGTGTCTACCCTCGACTCTTTTCCTTCCCCCAAAAAGCTGATTTTTAGCTGAGATTTTTGCTTCACTTTTCATCCATTCAATATTACCAAACTTCAGCAGTAGTATACTCACGACTAGTTCCTATCCTACTTCTGCATCAACACACGTCAAGTTATTCTTTCTGGGTCACCACAGTGACTTCCTCTGCCCATTAAAAAGTTCCAATCTCAAGAAAGGTTAGATGGTTTTACTGCCACCTGTTTGTTCAGTATTTCATGAGCAATTCTGTAGGATATTGTCAGTGCACCTCCAGAGAGAATGACCTGGTGTTTGAAAATATGGTTTAATCATTAAAGAGCAAGCAGTAATCGTAGCTAGTGAAATTTATACTTTAATTAGTTCTATATCCTACATGATATGTGATTTTCTTTCACTTCACTCTCTGTCAGTATTACTGCATATCTGAATTCATCTTGACCAAACAAAACTCACACCTGCATCATAGGAGCTTCTTGTTCACTCCATGCTACAGTGCACAATCTTATGACAATATTTTTATGTGAAGGTTTTTAAAACACGCCAAGTTAAAGAAGGGGTGTGAAAACAAGTAAATCATTCCTTTGGTGGCTCTGACCTTTTCCAAAGTAATGATTTAAGATGCTCTGCTCCTGATTCCTTCAAGTGACAAGTGAAGTGACCTTTACATTTTAGTCACTGTTTAAGCATTCAAGCGACCTAGAAGCACAATCAATAGGTAATGCTCCATGTGGCAGCTATCTGGGTTCTCATTTGTTCCAGTAATGTGATTTCATATTCTGTCTTGTTTGTTGCTCCTTTGCAACTCTGTTCCTTAAATTTTCGCACTGTCCAGTAAAACTTCCAAAATGCTACAATTCCAATACAAAATTAGTCCGCAATACATTACACACTTGGAAATGTACATAAAGGCTGTATCATATTCTGTCGTGTTATTTGTATTACATCCTGTGAAAAGGTGATCACTCCAGCTTGAAAGATCCATGAGGTATTGTAATCGTCTAGTGCCTGCTTTGAGCCACATGTAAAAACTAATCCTCAAGCCCCCAGAAAATTCAATGCTTCTTTGAATGCTGGATTTTATTCAGGCTTTTAGATTGATTTTAATGAAGGGCATAATGGTTAGAGCTGGTACCTCAGTGAGCATTCAGGTTCTGGGTTCAATTCTGGAGGTGGTTTATGTTGCTCAGCCTGTGTCTTGGCTGAGGATGCACAATTGCCTTCTCCGAAAACCTTCTTGCTACTTAGTACGAATTGCAGGGCACAGCTAGACACTATTCAGACTAATGGGGCAGATGAGGGATACAGTCTTCCTATATATGTATACAACCAGAATTTCGGGTTCAGTGGCATTCTGGAACTTCAAAAGAGCACACAACTGTGGAGAAATAATAGAATTATTCACTGAATAATACGTTGATCAGTGCGTCAGGTATCTGCAAATCTGTTTTTGTTACTTTCTGAAGAATTTTCAGTTGTCCTTGATGTCTAGCAAAGTGTCACCGTGGTTCTGCCTTATTTTTGTGGTTTAAAGTAGTGATGTTTTATTTTATTTTGAGACCCTTGCTGAAATGGTGGAAAGTTTAAAATCCTAATCAGGTTTTTAAATGTAGGAGCACAGCTACTACAGATTGGAATTCTGTTGGCTGTTGTCAATGCACCTCCGGACAGAATGACCTGGTGTTTGAAACTATGATTTAATCATTAAAAAGCACACGTTATGGATTTAAGATAAGTACTACTTTCTCTCTCACGTGAATGAATAAAAAAAACATGCTTGGAAAATATACTTTCTTTATTGTAGTTTTTTGATTGTGTAGATATACGATATGTCATTAATCAACAGTGTTGTTAGCAATCACGAATATCCAATGTATAAAAAATAGTCATCTTTTAAATGTACGTCTTAGGAACAGTTAAAGTCTGTATAAGAAAGGGATTTTTTGTTGCATATATGGCTAGAAATCTGAATATTTTTTTTCAAGATGTTTCAGACAAAGATGTTTCAACTGTCCAGTACAGTAAACGTGTCATAAAGGTGTTGTTTTAATTTGTTTTTAACCATTTAAACCTTGAGTGCAACACAAACCTTGTGTTTATACACAAACACACATACTGTAATGTATTTGTGCACAAAACATGAAAAACTTAATTTTCTTTTTTTCCTGTCATGTCTTTGCTCATTGCAGTGTATCTGTTTGTCTTGCATATCTGTCAGCTTGTGTAATTTGTGAAGTAGCTGGCATTAATTTACAAATGCACAAACATGCAGAATAAGTTGATGTAAACCCGATGTATTCTGTTAGTGTGTAAATTTCCCAATTTCTAAATAAGTTTATTTTTGGCTGAGTGAGAGATGAGTTGAGAGTTTTCTAGAGCTGCTAAAGTGATCGTGTAGAGTCAGGTGGTATTGTGCTCATGGCTTCTCCTGACCCATCTTTTCCAATTTGTCTTTAAAGAGTCTGGGAACTGAAAAAAAGACAAAGCAATAGGAGCAGCCATCGTGTCTCCAAGAAGTGCTATTTCTGAAGGTCCACTCCTGTTTTTGTTTTCCAGATTACCTTCTAAAGGGAACCTGTCTTTCATTGACTCTTGTCTTTTTTTCCCCCACATAATTGGGTTCTGCGCCCTCATCATATGAATGGTGCAGCAAAGTGTCTGACGCAGGGAAGGTCAGTGAGGGAACAGGATCTCTTTCAGAGAATGTCAAATTCCTTTATGCTTCCGTCTGTCTTAAAATAACACAAAAAAAGAGAAGAAACCTTGCTTCCCGTTTTTTCTTTTTGTATTCGATGATGCAGCAACCCAACTCTTCTTTTCCTTTTTCCCTTTTTTAATCCCCCCCCCCACACACACACACACACACACACACACACACTCTCTCACACACACATTACAGTTCTATTGGTCCCACCAGCCATCCTGTCTGGCTCTTACCGGCGTTCATTCTGCAGGACTGTGAGCTCCCCATATCTTGGGAAGCAGTCCGTCTAAAGAGCAGTGTCTCTCTCACATCCCCAGGGAACAGAACCTATCTGTGCCCTGGGCTCCCCTTAATGATCCCTTGCCATGCGCCCTATTGAAGCTTAAGGTAGCGTGAAAGATTGCTGCAAAACCAGAGAGCTAAGTCCTCTTGTTGTACAAGGACAATTTTCGCCACCATCCCTCCCCTCCAGTGCTCAAACCTTCCCAGCTTTATTAAACGAAGCAGGCTTTATTGCATTATTTAATTAGCCATTCCACAGCAAACTGCCACCCCACCCCCCCTACATACACACACACAGTGCCACCTCCCCCTCTCCCTCAGCTCTGCACTCTGTCCTGTCAGCTCATTGTGAACTTTTTTGCAATTAGTGAAGGGTTGGTGTCTCTCAGCAGCCAGGCCAGAGCGACAGGTCAGAACTGGTTGCACTGGGATGAGACAAGGCACCAGGATGTGGATGGCTGTGTCACACCTGGCTGCTTGCTAGCGGGCGCATAGGAAGATGAAGCTCTGATCAGGACGGGCTGTCTTCCTGCCACAGCTAGCCCTTGTTCAGGTGACATTCATCTGGCCATCTTCATCATTCACAACAGAGCAAACACCTCTGGCAGGTGTAGTTTCATTTAGACAAGTGTCGAATATTATGTGCAGGTAGCAGAAACATAAGCTATGATTTCAAAATGGGAAACGCTGAGCTGGAAAAGGCTACTTGTGAAAATGGTGTTTAGGTTAACGCGTTGTTTCTTCTAGTCAAGATGCAGGGAAGTATTGAAAATGGCCAAGAGGTGGGATATGTAGTCAAACGGGTAGAATTTAAATCAAGGCATGTTGCACTGAAATTGTACGATGCACACACAGGACTGTTTTAGAAAATTCTGCGCAAAAACTTTGATTGTTACAAACCTTAGATTTCTGTTGCGCAACAAAACCAGAGATGGGCAGCCAGAAAAGAAAGGAATTCCTAGGTTTAAAGGAATGCTCTTTTCTGAAAGGCGAAGAGAAATTGGACCATTGTAGTCTCAAACAGAAAAGACTAAAGGGGACCTGATCCAAGTATTCAAAATCCTAAAATGAAGAGGCCACAGCTTATGGAACAACAATGGGGCCCCCAAATTAAATCAAATTGTTTGAGAATCTTGTCTGTCAGTGATTACAAACCCACTATCTATTAAATGCAGGGATTAGAAGCTTTGGCTTAATTTATAACATGCGTATAGCATTTTTTACCCCATCTTCTCATAAACTAGATAAAAGAATGTTTCTCTCGGAAATTATTTTCCAAAGTAATGCACTCTTTTTCAATGCAATCAAAATCACATTACGTAAAGATGCTGATCGCATTAAATTCGATGGCGCAGTCTAGTTAAAGGAATATTACATTGTTAACATGGGTGCTCGTTCTTGTAACATTTCAAGGGGAAATATCAGAAGTGCTGATCCACTGGAGGAAGTTCAGTAGCCTGATGTTGAATGGCAGTGTCAAGACCGTAAGCCCCTCGTCTTGAGGGCGCCCCAGCCCTTTCTTGTTTGCGTTAATTTTCCCACACCTGATCCGGTTCCAGCCCTTCCCTTTAAAAGCCAGACGCTCCCACCATTCCAGGCTTGGCTTTGGAAGATGGACGCCCAGAAGCCCGCCTACCAGCGGGCCCAGGAGAGGCTCAATGGCACAGGCTTTGCAACGGCGTCCTGACCATCTGGGTCCGGGGCTGGGAGCGTCTGGCCCCATTACCCTTTTTATCCCCCGACCCTTCACCGGATCCCCCTCCGGCTTTTAACTTCCATCATGTCTGTCAGGGATGGATTACTCTGGACTTTTGATCAACCATTGATATTCATATAGACTCCCTTTGGACTTGTTTGACTTGGCCACGCCCCCCCCCCCCCCCCCAAGCACCAGCGCACCGTCAACATGCACCAATGTTCTTAGCCTAGTCTTACCAAGCCTAGTCTTAGTCCTAGTCTTCTTTCCCCGTGTTTGTCTCACTCCCCTCCGGATTCTGTCGTCTGCACAGGGTCCTGAAAAACGTTTCGCGACAGTCAGAAGGCCTGTAATTGAACTTTAACACGTGTTGCACAGGGCATGTTATCCATGTTAATGTGAATTCAATGACAAGCTTGGTTCCTTCTCATGATGCTGATCAAGCAAATGCTTCCATTTAGTTAGCGCATGCAGCTAGGTAGCCAGATCGTTGAATATGGGCAGGCATTATACGTTCCTATTCTCTCTTACCAGGTAAATTGTTTTTTTAAGTTAATTCCACACAGTGCTGACTGATGACTGCAGAGGGTGTGAAGTGGTAAGGGTGTAGATCATGTTGCTGACAGAGCTGTGTCTAGGTTTGTGAACAAGAGGCCACTTCTTATCAAGCTCGTGAAGAGAATGGGTGTTGGATAGATGATTGACTGAATCTTAAACATAAGATAAAGTGTAGTCAACGTGCACAAAAATGACAACTGTCTGGATATAAAGCATGTTTTGGAATAAATATCTAGTGGGAAATCCATTGCGACATTGCTTCTAGCAATTATTGGTACAGCTCTGCACAATTACGAGCCGCAGTCTCCAGTATTTCAAGAGTTGCTGTTTACCTGCTTGGTCACATTATTTAAACTCTCACTAATTTTCCACTCTAGCATTCCACAGATTCTCAGTATTGGGTCTCCAGAGCTTACCTGTGTGCCTCTGAATTATGGTTGATGATGAGTAGAATAGTTGTCTTACAAAGTCTATACTGTGTGCAAAAGCTCACACTGTGTACTTTAAAAGTACTCAATGGCTCCTGAGGTTCAGATACTATATGACTACATACAGCAGAGAGATATTTTACCATGCCACAAGAACACTGGTGTAGTGGGAAGACATCATGCATGTATGCTTCTGAAACCTCTGTACAATGTGCCTTCTGCATCGTAATACTGCAAAACACAAATGTCTTTGTATTTTTTTAATCAGGGTAAACTGTTACGTTTCTAGGTAGAGGTCTGAACATGATTGTGCTACTCGTACATAAAAAGGTCTTCTGATCCTTGGTGGTTTAGTTCGCTGTTGCACAGAGGAAACATTCTTTAACTTTCAGGAGGCTGCTTCCTGCCCCGTTCATTTTCTGTCTCTCTCTCTCTCCGCGTCCAGTTGTCCAGAACTATGATGTCATCCTCTTTAACTGACCCTCCTGGGGGGTTCTTTGAAAAGACGATTATTTTTACCCCCTCTGGAGGAGCGGGGAGGGGAGGGGTTGTCTTAATTAGCTATTCTTGCTAGCTGGCTGGAGGGAGGGTGGTTCCCAGTGAGGGGCTGGCCCCTCTCTTTAGGCCCAAGACAAAGGGAGCTGGCAGGCGGCTGCCTTCACCCCAGTGGGAGGCTCCTGGGCCTTGTCACACCACATTTCCCACCTCTCCCTGTCTCACTCACTGCCGCCCCTTTCCCAACTCTGCTTTCTCCGGTCGCTTTCGGCAAGGTTTCCTAGCTCTGCGCATTACTAAATAATCATTAATAATAATAATTGATAGCAGAAAGCGTATAGTCACCTCAGACATTGGACTAAGCAGACAGTGTTTTCGTTGTCCAGTTCTTCTTGCCGTCTAATGACACAGCAGTATTTTGAAAAATGAAGGCTGGATCAATGAAAAATGGGTTGCCGATGGCACAGCAGGGTAGAAGGGTCAACACGTAAGAATTGATTGACATTTCTTGCCCCGGATACTCTGAGTATTCAAAGGTTTTAAAAAGCTGTGTTGAGTATTTTGGGTGCTCTCTTTCCAGCGTACAACTCAGAATTGCAATGTCTCAAATATATCCTGTATTCCAACATTGCCTGTGTAATATACTGAATATGTTACATGTTGAATCTCAAGTAAAAAGTGAAAACTCTTATGCCTCTTGATTAAGGGTAAAGGCTTCCTAACTACGTTGCAGCTCGAGATAATTCAGTGCCTGCCTTGCTACAGCGCCTCATGGTTTGCTGTGCGCAGTATTTGCACTTCAGTGTGGAGCTAAATAGAATACTAGCTTATGTTGATATTTGTTAGTTGAGCCTACTTAATATTACACTATACAACTCTGTCACAGTTATCCATGTGTTTATAAAATCCCATTTACAGATTACAATTATTAATTTCCTTCTGAGGTTACTTGCATCGAGCCTTTAAACATTTAAAAATCCATGCTGCTTTTTTTCTTATATTAAATTGCATTGTAATATAAATGAGATTTTCATCGATGCTTGCTGTGCAGGTGTTCAAGGTTGTTCTAAACACTTTAAATACTTTGGCCTAAGAAGATGTGGCTTCAAATGTCCTTGTAATCCCAACTAGGATGAATGTAGTAACCTCCTCATATCACTCAAGTGCTATATATACATTTCCTATTTGTAAAATTTTAATGTCCTATCTTTCTACTGAAGTCTTTACAGGGCAAGTTCAGAGGAGACCAATGTATTTTGTAAGTCTTTTGGAAAATGTCATCAACCAATTAAGAAGTTTCAAGCATAAACTACATTGAGCCATAAATAAAGGAAAGGGTAGGATACGGGACAAAGTTATATAAAGCACCTTCAATTAACAACAGATTTTATGGTATAAAGGTGGTAGTGTTTTTAAATATCAAGCTTAAAAATTACTTGGTAAAAAAACATGTTTAATAATTTTAATGTGGACACCATGGATTGCTGTCTTGATAAGAATCATCTGGATAGCAGGAGGGCGAAAACATTTATTTAAAGGTATGTGAGGTCTTTTTTAAGGACTGCGAAGTGTGTGTATAAAGTGACGAATGTGTTTGTTCTTGGAGTGAATCAAAATGAGCCGAAAAGCACTCTGTAAATAACATGAAAGGCCTTCCCCATCTGTGCTTCGTGGATTTTTATTATATTAATTTTAGGCAGCAGGAAGTTTCAAAGATTGTGGTGAGACGTGTGGTTTACTTGTTCTAGATGGTCAATGAACCTTGCCCCTCGTGGTTAGTTTAAATGGAAGTGTTGACAGAGTGTAGCTAAAAGGGCCTTTTTTTTCTTCTTCTCGTTCCAGCAGCTCGAAACAAATCGGCAAAGCGAGCCTTATTCGGAATAAATGCCAGGACGGTCCTCTGCGCATATCTGGATTTCCAGCTTCGCTTCCAACCAAGCTGAGACTAATGTTACAGTACAAATATCCACTAACCTGACCTTCCCCGAAATCATAAAACGGCATCTCTGCCTTTTTCTCAGCCCCAGGCGCGGTGCCACTGTTGAACTCTCGTTTCATGGCACCTGGTTCAGCAGTAAAGTGGGCGCCCCTCGTTCTGCTTTATAATAAACAGCTGTTGTTTTGATCGGGGGGGGGGGACTCTGGGAAGGGGAAGGGGAGAAAAATACTTTTTTTTTATGGCTTGAAACATGGCATATGAAAGTGGGAGAGACAAGCCCCGCAACCCCCGAAGAATCGTGTCTCCCTCTCCTCCTGTGAGAGCACGGCCATTGTTTTATTATCATGCTAATGACACGACTAATTACTGCTCCAGTTCTAACAATCGGAGCTGGTCGCAGGGCCGTTCTCCACCGCTGCCCTACTTTATTCAAACCACTGTCCCTCCCCCCCCCCCACCCACCTGCCCCCGTCTCCTCCTCGCTTCCCTCCCTTCTCTGCCTCCTTTACCATCAAACTTTTATCCAGGAACCTGGAACATTTACTTTCAGCCTCTGTTTTCCAACCTTCCAATGGAAATTCCGGGCGCTGTTCAAATTCCTTCATTTTTTTCAGCATCCTTTCCCTCTGTTTTTTTTTTTTTTGTGCTTCCCTTGCCATGTTATGCACAGAACCTTGTTCAGGGATTTCCATTCAACACCTTAATGTTGTTTTACTTCATCCCCGCCCGTCCTGACATTCCCTCTGTCAGTACAAGATGACACACGCACACACTGTGTACACAGCTCACTAGTCTGCCTTTATCCCAGTGCTGTTTACAATAATGTATATCCATGGCTTTGAATCTGTTGACAACTCTGAACTTAATCCATGTACAAATGTTTTGACATCTGGGTTCCTCACTTGGTCAGGATTAATTGCTTCTGCTCTAGTTAAGTAGTTAACTTCTCCCTGGCTCAATCAACAAATCTGTCTGAGAGAAACCTAGTCTACCAGCTATCATTCCAGGGACTGCTTCAGCGATGGTTTGAAAGCAATGTGGGGTAGATGCTTACAGACATGAAAAACAGCCCCTCGGTCTTAGATCTGATTAAATGCAGAATTCCCACAGGGGACGTCCTGGTTCTTCAGAAAAATCCATAATAAAATCTTTTTCATTGCTGTTGTATGAGAAACATTTGAATGGCGTCAATGTCTGTTAATTTGTAGGGCAGGGGACATATCTCTGCAAAGATGCCCCTGAAAAGGATTCTGCAGTCTGAACTGAGTGCAATGTTAAGATTAAGATGGGACTTCCGAGGATACATGCACTAAAATCTAAAGCTGTTCTGCTCGTATTATATAACGATGTACATTATGTTTAACGTCACATAGTAGTGTGAGTTAGCGATATATATGTAAAAAAAGAATAACAGAGTCATAGAATACAGAAAAGAAAGAATACGGGACGGTGTTCCATATGTGAATGAGTCCTAGGTTTTCTAACCTTGTTAAAATGTGGGAAAGCACAATAGCAAATCCTTCAGACTAACTAGACTTGACTAATGAACTTCCACTTAACTGTATGCTGTTGTTAAAGTCAATTGGCAATTTCCAGCACTGGAATGCTCTGAAAAGCCATTGGCCACAGAGTAAGTGGCTCTTAAAGAAGACAATGCTTGTGGACTACCTGATGCCACTTGGCTTATCAGAAAGTTAATGGCCAGCAGACCAATTACCACTCTCAAGACAGTTAAGGAGTGCTTCATCTGGTCTGTCAAAGTCAATGACTTTCCCAGGCACGCCCTTTGTAAGACTCTTTTCAAACCCAAACTTTAAGTGGTAAAAGTTCCTTCTGCCTGTTTATGGTTTCCCTTCTTTCTGAAGAAGAATTTTGTTTATATTTCACCCATTTTTTTTTCCTTTGGACTTTTTCTTATTCTCCAGTTTATTCTTCTTGAGCCTTGATCTTTCATTTATGTATCCAAGGAATAATTCCCTTAAAAAAAAGGAAAGGCTTTTTTCACATTTTCCAAAACAAAGCCAAAATGAATCTTCCCAAAAGCTCATTATACAATCCTTCCCTTGGAAAGAAGACTTTTTTCTCGGATACAGTCAGGATAGAATCCACTTTATTGACCACCCAAGGGATACATGCAGCAACCATACTGTACAAGCAGCCCCCCAAAACCAAGAGGATCAGGTGGAAAACCAAGAAGTTGCTTCATGAACTGTAGGGAGGCCAGAATGTAGAACACTAACATAGAGCTTGGCCAGAACACTAGAGTTAACACCTCTGTTCTTATTTACCAATGTTAACATTTCTCACTTTAACATCTCATCTTAAGGACAGCACCCCCTACGGTACCTTGTCAGCATATCCAGGCATTGGACTGGAAACTTTGAGGGAAAGCCACTTACTGGTCTACCCACACCCCTTAAGTCAGCAAACTGATTTCCCTCTGATGTCTCTCGGTCCATCACATGGCCTTGACCTGTATGAAACTCAATTTGTTTTGACAAGTGAATGACCTCGCTTCTTCCTGTGGCTCATGTGTCTCACACTTCACTATTGGAAGAATCTGGTTCCAAACCTTGAAGGAGCAGGAATCGATAGCATCTGGTGTGGACGTCTCCGGGTATCATCAAGGTACATCTGAATGAATGGAGTAAGAAAACAGAGGTGTGCTACTTTTTGGGTGGTTGTCAACAAGGCAAGATCTAATCTGAAAGCAAAAAAGTGTTTGCATGCTTATTCAAACCATAGGTTGAGATCTGTCCTATTTTCAAGTCTAGCCTGTGTGATTAGTTGTCTGGATTGTTCGGATCATTGTTTTTTGTACTATCTGCGCCTATACGTAGGACACTGATTTAATAACTCAAACAGTGGGACAGATCTGCCCATGGTGCTGCTTTCAGGTTTTATTTCTAGGTAAAACTCAGTTGAAGAGATTCCCATCGCTCAGTTATGGCAGCGAATCTTATGGAGGCAAAAGCAAAGGCTTTTCCGAAATGAAAATCGAACTGCATTCTTTACTTCAACACATTGAAAAGGCACTGCAGCCAATGAGACTGTGTGAAAACCGTTTGTAAGGCTGATGCATTCGGAAATACGTTTTGACACCTGAACCCAGGATTCTGACCCGTGAAGTCTTTCCTCCCCCATGTGCAATGTTAGAGATCTGCTGTCTTCTGTTCTCACATGAAGACTTTTCCCTGCAGCCTTCTACCATCACGTGCTGTCAACAGTCACACTCTGATCTCACCGTTTTCAGCATGTCCAGACTCTTTCGGCCCGACCAAAAACCAGAAGCTTGAACCCTGCAATGCCCCTTTGGACAGTTACATGACAGCACACCTCTGTGCCATCTGATCTTTCTCTAGACAAACATAACATCACTTTATTAGCCCTATACAATTTCTTGCATTAGGAATTCATCTTTTCGCATACCCCAACTTGCTCTCCATGAGACACACAGACAGGGAGAGACGCTTGGGGTCAGAGCGCAGGGTCAGCCATTGTACAGCACCCCTGGAGCAGCTGGGGTTAAGGGCCTTGCTCAGGGGCCCAACGAAGTAGGATTCCTCTACCAGCCACAGGATTTGAACCAGCAACTTTCCAGCCACAGGCACAGATCCTAAGCCACAGAGCCACCACTCCGCCCTGATTGCGATGTTTTTTCTTGCGATTATTTTTCCTCTCTCTCAGTTACAATGACAGATCTTACTGCTGGTGCTGTCAGCTGATCAGGAGTTACAACGGCAGCCCCCCTACTCCTGCCGTTACTCCTGCGTAATGCATGGCTCATCTTTTCTATACAGGTGAGATGACAACAATTTTGTTTTTCCAAATTGTCTTCTGAGTAGAGAATTACAGGAAAGAATTGCATGTTTTTTGGAGGATAGTTTCACGTTTTTCAGAGTGCAGTGTCACCTCCCATATTCGGGATCAAATCTGTCCACACCAAGCTGTTTGGTGAAGGTTTGCGTGTTGTTGTGGAATCCTAATCTACTGGATATGCAGAATAACCAAAGCCTCCTTCCACCTTTGGCCAGCCCCTCACAGAATAGAACCAGTGGCTGTGAGATTTGCCCCGAGGAA
This sequence comes from Lepisosteus platostomus, assembly GCF_059453375.1. Classification (NCBI taxonomy): domain Eukaryota; kingdom Metazoa; phylum Chordata; class Actinopteri; order Semionotiformes; family Lepisosteidae; genus Lepisosteus; species Lepisosteus platostomus. The sequence goes on from NC_142629.1 coordinate 14,185,035, forward strand.
AACAGGGATGAAGTTGGCAGCTACTGTAGGTGTGAAGGCTTAAGTAAATCCCTCCTTGCCTTTATTTTCTGATTTCTCTACTTGGGGGTAGCTTGAAAGATCAAAATAATTTCTGCAGCCACCCTACTTCCTCTTCCAGGTTCAGTTATTGTCGAGCAGAATTTGTGTGTGCTTAATAATATTAAATGTTACTCTAGGGGTTACTGCAGTCCCTGTCATTATCATAGCTCTGACTGACGCTCACCTAGATATTTCCCCATTTCCCTTTCATGATATTTTCCGTTGAGAAACACAAACATATATAAGTGGAATGATATAGAATTAAATTGATAGAAAACTAACCACTTTAATTTGAAATATTCTCTATCTACACCATCACGTTTACCATGATCTTCTTAGTTGTGATTGGTTTACAGCACCTGATGTACAGCAGCTGGCATATGTATCCCGGAAGGTGCACTTCTAAATTTCCAGATGTGCCTGTTATGGTTGACATCCCTCCCCTAGAGGGCGCTCCATTTTCCTCCTGTCAATAGTTCCCAGTGATTGTTTGTATGTGTTCCAGGTGTGCCTTGTTGTGTCTCCCCCTATTTATCCTTAGCTCCTCCAGGGATCAGGGCTCAGCATTAGGGTCCAGAAGTCACGAGGCCCGCTTGGCACCAGGATACCCTACGTCCGTCTCCTGAGGGCACAGGCCTCATCCCTGACACCTCCTGTGTTCTGAGTCCAGGGTTCTGGAGAAACTTGCCCCCCATCATCCAAGGACCTCAATGTTTTCCGTGTGTTCCCCCTTCCCAGGGATTTTAACCTTGTCGCGTCAGAGGATGGATCTCCCGTTGACGGACTCATTGCCCGTGCCCTGACCTGCCTTTGGACCTGTTCAGTTTTGGACGCCTCTTTGTCTCCCCGTTCACTGTCTCACAGACTATCCCTGTTACTTTACTGCACCATTAAACCCCCGTGTGTCTTCCCGTACTCCGCCTCCTGTCTCCTTCAGCTCTTATCACTTTGCATAGGGTCTAACATAACATCCGACACAGACTATAGAGCCTGTCTGTGACAGTGCCTCTGTTTGTTCTTATGGACCAGTAGTAACAAGAGTCAGTACTACTGAAGTACCATTTCTCCTGGAGCTACTACCCTCCCCCTGAACTACCTTTGCCTCTTCTTGATCGTGGTCCAGCTGAGCGCTTACTTGGTTGGAAGTGTTGAGCCCTCAGCTTAAGCAACAGCCCAATTTGAACAGTGCTCTGCACTCGGGTCTTTATTTCATGAGTAACCTCTGCCGTGAGTATTATTTCCAAGAAATGCAGCAAGCATTTCTTTCTCAACTTTTAATTTAAACTGTCGCTCACTAAGCTGCTTGTCATTGAGTCTTAATCGATGATGTGTAGAAAGGGATGTGGAGATGAGAATGACACTGCGTCCAATTCTCCCCTAATAATCATTATAAGTGATGTATAGACCCATTAGCCAAATTACACCAGGCCATTTAACCAATCCTTGATTGCGGGTCTCCAAAACAGGTCCTGGAGATCCCCAATCAAGTTAGTCTTATATGTCACCTGTTCTTATAGACTGGTATCACCCTCAGCATACTGGTGCTGATGAATCAAGTAATCTGTTCAATTACGAGAGCACTGGTTCTTGAGGTCTGAATAGCTCTAAGTTCTAGAAAGCAGTGATGCAATGGTGTCCTAAAAGTCCTTGCTGGATTTGGGCTCTGACGTCCAAGGTTGCAGATCAGTGCACAGACAGTGATGATCTTGCTGTAGCTGGAGAAACTTCTGGTCGGTGCTGCTGCAGGGAGCTCACATACAGTAACCTACTGCTTCCTTCCTTCTTACGTTTGTGGACCATAATAATAATAAATAATAATTGTGACTATTGTTGTTAACACACCCTAAACATTTCCGTTATTGTGACTAACAAACAGAAACATTGTTAATGCCAAAGTGACGCCTCAGATTGATAAGCTGTCCAATGAGTATTGTGCTTGCGTTTTATCGTGTCGGATAGTTGATTGCTCTGCAAATCAGGAAAGCACTATCGCCGTGCTCGTCTCTGCTTTATAGTCCGCATTAATTTCGGAATAATACTGTCCTCAGCTGACTCCACTGAACAATGCTTTTTTTCTGAAAAGACAAAACACGGTTATGATATGATTTGCTGCTTAAGAAAATGGTACAAATTTGAAGAATGGGTTTCTGACAACTTCAACACTGCAGTTGTGCTTGAAATTGCATGGCATCGGTGTAGCTCCTGCCGTTTTGCAAAAATGCGCAAACACGGTCGGGGCTGAAAATATTCACATTTCCGGGGACTTTTTCTGCAGGAACCAAGGAAGGCTCGAACTAAGTGCGGTCTTTTCAAAACTATAGAAGCAATTAAGTAAATCCACTGTAATGACATTTTATATTTAGGAGTGTTACTCTGGGCATATGAAATATTTGAAAGTCAGCTCAGAGAGTTGAAATAAGCAACACGTAAAGGCGATTTATGGCAATTTATGCTTTTAAAGCTGTTGTTCTGTGAGCTGGGCATTTTGGTACCATTGGTGACAGCTGAATTTGGGCGGGAAGCTCAACTCTATGGAGATCCTCATTATAACATTCAGACTTTACCTGTTCTCTAATGCCGGAATAATGCCCTCTGGTGGCCTTGGAGTAAAACCTTTTAGGCCCCTTAAAGTTCTCGGGCACAGCCGATGAACTTTTAAAATTGCAGAGGCAACATCAAATACAATCGAAAGCTGTTTTGGGTGATGACTGAGTGGAATAAATGAGGGAAAACCAGAAAGCAAGCCTTACAAGAGAACAAATGATTAATGCTGATTATTATATAATTATTTAAGGATAGAGTGTGATACCGTCCACCAATTGCAACCTGCAGACCATCACATCAGGTAAAATAACATACAAAAGAGTAGAGGCTTGTAATTTCTTTAAGCATGAATTTACGATAAATGCTGTTATTACGGTTTTTTTTTAAGAAAATACGAATCAGCTTTAACTGTGAGGATCTGTGCAAACGTCACAGTATGGTTAAAAGGGTAAATGTTAACTAAAAGAAATAGCACCAGTTTAGAAGAGGTAAATTGATCCGAAGTGAAAAACGTTTTGACTGGGGAAATGCATGTTATGTGAAAGAAGTGCGGATTGCAATTTTACCCGATTGTCTCAAGTATTAAATGTCATAGTCGGTATTTATTTAAAAAAAAGATCGCTGTCATAACAAAAATAGGAATTGATTTTGAAGGTGGAATTGTTCAGTTGCAAGTTTCTTCCAACCCTATTAATATTCGACTTTGCATTTTACCTTTTTAACTGCATCTTTGTACTGAAAGGATATCTGATTGTACTCTCCTTTTTACATAATGAAAAGTTATGGACTAGATATTCAAATCGCTACGTTATGTTCCCGCATTAATTCCATGTAATATATATTTGTTGTATTCCATTAGCTTATTAAACTGTTTTCCTAACACCTAACAAATCCAGTGCGGCGACTTCTGAAAATAAACGTTTCCCTACAAAATGCATGTTTTATTTTGTATGTATATCTGTATTCGCTGTTGACAGTGCAAATTGAAATAAATTTTACAGCTATATCAATTTTAAGTAGTTCAGCTATATCAATTTTATGTCGTTCAGCTATTCAAATTGGTAGCCTGTAATTTAAAAAAAAACGTATAGTCAATTGTTCTCTTTGCCTTATTATCAACTTTTTACACGAAGGCAGTTCATGCAGTCTGGATATCGTGTATTGGAAAATGTTTTCTTCATGAAAGGCTCATGTAGGATATACAGCTTGACGTTTAATATTAGCAGGCTGGCTGAACCGAATCGCGGTCTATCTCAACTGGATGTTAGAAATGAAGAAGTGGTTCAATTAAGAAGAAAATGGACTTCGCTTTGAGTCCATTATCTGTGGCGTGTGTCGACGTGCAGTCACCTGTGCGTCCGGTTTGACAACTATAAGTTTAATAAAGCTTGGCAACGAGAAATCTGTCAATGGGATTATTCAGTCTTCTGAGATTTCTATGATACAGTTGCATAAAGCTATAGGAATGCTATAGGCATTAAACTTTTCTAGCGGTACTAGCAGTTTTTGCTCGGGGGGTCTTTAGGACCCGGTGGAATCACTGGGAGAGGTTGTTCTTTTGACGGGGGAGGGGGGGTGGGGGGGGCTGTCAATCACAGTGAAAGTGACAGGAGTGGGCAGTACCCGCTGACACTTTGTACCATCGGAGGGGGATATTTAATTTGGGATTTAGCTCTGCTCGCAACAGAGACACACTCTCACACAGTGTGCACAGGCAAAGAAATCTGCAAAGCCAGTCTCGGATCCCCCTGTAACTGAAGCTACTGTACCAGCTATCAAGGGGATGAGAGTTCCCCGGGAACTGGCACCAATTCTCACCGACCCAGAGTCTCCTCTACTCGGTCTGCAGCCTGACCATGCACCGGTGGCACGGCTTTTAGTTTCTGTTAATTAGCAAAAGAACTAAAGAAGAGATCAATGTCACAGAGGAGGAGAAAGAGTGTCTGCTTGAAGAAAAGTGAAAAGTATTATACGCGTAAAATGGATTGCGTGCAGCTGAGTTTGTGAAACTAGTGGAAGACTCAACAGCGGTGGTCAGACCTTAGCAGTTACGAGTTTTCAACGTGTTTTCTCCGTGAAAGAGGCATTTCACTTCTCTGCCTCTTCGTGGAATGTACTCTTTGGAAGAAGAGGAGCAGCTTGCATTTTGGCGTGGACCGACTTGTACAGCGTGGATCAAGAATGGGATTCAGATCCACAGTTACAGTGTACTGACGATTTAATGGGAAAGTTTGCGGAGGATAAGAGGGGACATATTCGAATATAATTCCCTGGATCCTGCGAAGAAGAAGACTTCTGGAATATTTCAGTTTGATTGCAAAATCGTCACAAAACCAGAGGCTGCAAAACAGCTATATATATATTAATTTAAATTGCGGATTGTGGGTGTGCGTTTTGAAGTCCCCAAACTGAACTCCTTCAAATTCGTTGCTGAAAAGGAATAAGGTAGAAAAACGCGCAACATCCTCGGGACAGTGTGATATTGCGAACGGTGTATACTTTTTAAAAGACGTTTTGTGGTTTTCGTCCTTTTGTGCTCGATCTGTTTTTTTTTTCCCCGTCTTTCTGGGAAACACGGATCTATAGAAGAACGTTTCATTCCAAGCAACACTCTCACGCCAGCCGCTGTCATCTAGTCTAGACAATTTGTCGTGGCTTTGAGTCCAAGTGTAACCATGACGACCATCACAAACCCTATGTGAATTTTTGAGAAAAAGTAAAAAGAGAGAGGGAGCGAGAGGGGGTGAGGAGAAAGAAACTACCCCCCCCCACCCCCCCTTCAGTATTGTTTGAAGTCTAATTGCTCTGCAAAACTCCTCTGTCAGAAGGCTTGGAACGGAGTAGGAATAAAGTTGGAAGCGCGTTGTACGTCCAGTGGTCCCTAAATAAAAGACCACTGCTCCATGTCATTCAAACCCGACGGAGTCTATTAAAAGTATCATCTTGCCCGGACTTTAACTTCGCCTATTTATGAAACCCCCGGGCTCCTCGTTTCCAAGTGCACAGTATCTGTAAAAATAACTGTATAAATAAATAATACCGAAAGAGAAACATGGGATTTTCACAGGGGCTTCTCGTCGTGTTGATGTCCATCCACCTAGGAGCCTCGCAGCATTTCCTCCGGCTCCGACCCTCTCCCAGTGACACCCTCCCTGTCCCCGACCTCATCGAGCACCCGGACCCGGAGTACGACCCCCGCGAGCAGGACCTCGCCGAGAGGACTCTGAGGAAAAAACTGGGGAGTAACTTTGACCCCAACTTCATGTCCATCGGCGCTCCCGTGCTGATGAACCTGTCCGTGCAAGACGCGCAGCTCAGGGTCCCTGGACCCATGCCCAACGATATCAAAAAGCTGGACCTTTCCGAAACCCCCTACGGGAGGCGGGTGAAAATAGGCAAAAAGGCGCGCAGGAAATTCTTGCAGTGGCTGTGGACGTACACCCACTGCCCGGTGGTATACACCTGGAAGGACCTGGGTGTGAGGTTCTGGCCGCGCTATATCAAGGAAGGTAACTGTTTCAGCGAGCGGTCGTGCTCCTTCCCAGAAGGGATGTTTTGCAAGCCAGTCAAGTCAATCACCAAGACGTTCCTCAGGTGGTATTGCCAGGGATTTTTAAAACAGAAGTATTGTACGTGGATACCTGTACAGTACCCAGTCATCTCGGAATGCAAGTGTTCATGCTGAGTTTCCCTGAAACTGGGGAGCGGGAGAAGACTGGAAATATACGGTTTCTATTGCACTGTAAACTTTCAGAACAGAGATGGGCTATTGTGTTATTTTGAAGGGCACTATAGCGAAATCTATTTTTATATATAGCATTTTAATTAAAATATACCAACATTGTACATATTTAAAAAAATTTAAAAATGCAGCTATTTTTTTTAATGAACAGGACCATATTTTATTTGAGCCCATATTTGTTGGGGGAACCTAAGCACTTCAAACGGAAGAGCTTTTTTTATTTTTTATGACAAATTGAAGACGGAATTAATAAGCTTCTCCAAGAAGTTACTTTTTTTTTCAACAGAACAATAATGCTGACTGAACCTTCACTGCAAGATGCTGCCTAGATTTTTTTTGTATAATATTAATATTAATAATTAAAAGAAGTTGAGGATAAAAATATAATGGAGTGAACTCAGCTTTGGAATACATATAGTATTGTAGAAAAAAAGTTAAAACAAATCTGTACAATTTATTTATTATTTTAACGATTGTGAGTATAGAAAATAAAGAAAAAATAGAGTATACCAGTAATTATGGGAGATGTCTACTTGAATATTTCTAAAAAAGAAAACATATCAGTGTAAATATAATGGTTACACGTTTTTAGCAATAAAGTCTATCTTTTAAATGTTAATTCTGTGACGCTAGTTGATTGAACCTGCGTGCTGAGGGGTACTCAAGTGAGCTGGTAAGAGAAAGGGTTTCCTTCAAAAACACAAATGGTGGAAAGCAATATACACGTATATGGTACAGTATATGTTTGTACAACAGGCGCAATTATGTCTGAATGATCCGCCGGTCTATGCGCAGGAGAAGCACAAAAACACCTTTGACAGAGCTGTAATTAAATGTACTTCTTAAATGAAGCTCGGGAAGGATTAACGACAAACAAGCCAATTTCTTTCAGCTGCCCTAAATCACGATCCTTACCGACGTTAGCTATTTATATCTCACGCAAACACCTCTTTTTTTTTCGCTTTTCGTCTCTCTCATCCCTGCTCCACCTTGGTTAACTCCTCACTCTGAACGGGGGGTCCGTCCTACGACTGGGAGGCTGTCCTTTAACCAGGCTGGTTGAGCTACAACTGCCCCCACTTCAAATCCTCAAGAAACGTTCAGAAAGCATCTGAGCCTTGGATGCTCCTATTCCTCGTGAAATTGTGTAGAAACTTGGGGGCACGCCGTGTTAACCCGTCCCTGTCAGGCGTTACCTACATTTCTGGGACGCAACGGTGTAACCCGTAAAATATGACTCGGTGAATTTCAACGCGGTGTTAAATACTGGACTAGTCAGAGCTTTCTGAGCCAAGAAAGTCGCTGACCTTCCCGGGCGCTTTCACAGAGCGACTCCAATTCTGCGTTATAATGCAAAAGTTTCCCTGACAGCCGTACAGGATTGGAATAAACAATCAAAAATGGTTAACTGGTGTGCGACGTCATCAGGCTAAATTAATTTGGAAAGTGGATAAGGAGCCTGTAAGTTATTAGAGAAGCGACCTTCAGAAGTGTAATTAAAACTAAGTATGGGATCGGTCTGTTTTGAAATGGAAACGGCGTGTACGCTATTAGCTCCAATTCCAGCGGTAATTTTAATTGTGTCTTTTTAAAATGTTTATATTTGCAAGGTTCGATGGTATTACAGTCGGGAACACCGAGAGAAGCGTGCATTTTGGCGACATTTCTCCTAAACGCATGTTTTAGTGATTTTGTTTCACAAGTCTGTGATCGTGATTAGCTTAGTCACTTGCTGTGTGGTTTTTATGACAGAAAAGCTGGAGGGATTTTTTTTTTAAGGAAAAGGCATTTTGCCAGTAGAGGAGGGGGGCGCTTTGCTCGCAGTCTGTCTTGCCTGGTGATGTCTCAGGGTTTTTGGAAGCTTCGCTCTGACTCCCAGGCGCCGCTTAGCCGCCCCCTCTCGACTGTACAGAATGAAGTACTTGGGGAATAACAGTAACCCTTTCAAGTTCAGCCCGGCGTATAACTCCCGGCGCTGTGTGAAAGACAACACGCTGCTGGAGCGGTATTTAACCCAAGGACACATCGTCATGCGCCCGGGCCACTTCGCGTTTAATTCAATACCCCGGCTTTTCGGAGCGTCTTGATGCATTTCGAGGAACACGAAGTTTTTATTATTATTATTATTATTATTATTATTATTATTATTATTATTATTATTATTTCAAGAGACCTTTGACTCTTCGACTGCCGGAGGAAAGTTCGTCGACAACGTGCCCATCTGGGTTTGTCTTTCGCACCGGTGTGCTTCACAGTTATGCCCAAGCTGATCTTTTTGTTTAACCGTTGAAGTGCCAGGAAGAGAGTGATACGAACATCCATCGTTCATAACCAGTGGCTCGATTTAAAATGTTGCGTATTTTAGTCAGCTTCATTCTGTCATTTGCTCAATTGCTTTGGTACCCATGCGTACAAGGTCACAGAGTTCAGAAGAGATTATAGCCTGTCCCTAAATCTAAGTATAGTTATAGCAGGTTTGAGGGGTATTTACCTTGTACACGTTATTGACCACAGAGCATATATCAGTATTGTGCTTTTGTGTACATATACAAAAATATACAAATGTATATCTTCACTAATAACGTGTTGTGTTGCTGCCTGCTCCCAGTCTTAGTGTTGTAATGCACAGAGCGAAAAAAAAACAGCGTTTATGACTAGACTGCTCTCAAAAGATCATTTCTGCGTGTTAAGAAATGGGACTTAAATAAAGGGAATGACTGTTTTGAACGAACCACAGACGTGGGCATAATTTCTTTAAAGAATGTGTTTAACAAGTGCAGCGGTTCTTGTATGAGGGCAAATGGGTGTATTTTTTCTTCCGTTAATTATATCTATTAAAAATGGAACAACGCCTTGTTGTGAATGAGGTCCTTCAAACCTCTCTTGTAATTAGTGTGCTGTTAACCTAAGAGCTCCCCGTTGGTTCTGCGCTTGTGACTACTGCGGCTAATTTGCGCCACTGTTAGTTACTGTCAAGTTAAAAAATATATATTTTTTTCTGACTTGGTATTAGAGATGTTTCAACTAGGTTAATGAAATCGGCTGGTTGTTCCACGGAGGCAAAGTTTGACTTTTTTCCTGGTTATATAGTAGATACAGCGTGGCATGTCTGACGGTATAAGACCTAGAATGTGTTTTAATTTGCTTTAGGGTCCGTGTTTATACGATGAGCACAATGGAACCAACGCGAGGATAGATACAACGTACTGTATAGTGATCGTAATGCTCCAAAATCGCTCTCACTCGATGTAAAATACGACTTTAAAGAGGAGCATCATCCATAACCTAAATGAATCGCAAAGAACTGTATCCTCAGCTTTGCAGGGAATACCTCAACTTTAGTTATGTTCCCACTCCTGTGGCGCTGCAGATAAGAACTGCTCGCTTGTCGAGATCGTTACTTAGCATTTAACCAAGCTATTTAAAAGCTTTTACACCGTCAACATTGCTGACCAAGACAGTTCTCGGTTGTGCTTAATAAATGAAGGCATTTCCCCCCACAAAAAGATGACATTCACGGGATTGTGCAGAATCATAGGTACTGTAGCATAATGACAAAGAAACGGTTTTCAATGTCAAGTTTTTTTTAAGTACTAAACAAAGTTTCAGTAACTTTGCGCGTTCCTGGGGCTGGATATTTTGGTTTAAAAACTATAAAAGGCAAGGTATTGATGACGACGACATACTTGGGGCTTAACTCCCGCATAGCTGAAGAGATCTGGGATCGTGGAAGCATGAACCTGCCGGAGATTAAAAGGAAACATTCCTCTAGTTTGGCTATGAATGATGACCCTTGAAGTTGGCATTTAACCCTCTGGGTCCTGGCAAGAATTTTGCACGTCAAAAAATAGTCCTTTGAAGTCTTAAGCAAGTACGTCAAGCTTGAAAAACCCCGAGACAGTCGCACTTAACACAAAACTGAACCAGCTCTGCCAGCGGAATTTAAAACGTTTATATCCAGATCCGAATACCGGTGTATAGGCGTTACACTACATGCACACGTTAAATGACACCGTCTTCCATCTGTGATTGTGATCGCGTTTGTCTATGGGAATTACCCGTGAGCTCTCTATTTTGAAGCTTGCAACAACACTATGCACCATCACTCTAATTAAAGCACATCAATATTCTTCATTTTCGCAGGACTTTCTTTGACCATGATCTATCGGAATCGGTGACCCACCATGACTAGTTACGCTGTGCATCACCAACCTTCCTCTGCTCTTGGGAATGTCGCCCGCTATCCGTTTTGGACGTTATTAGCCTGTATAAACCCTGCCTAGTCTCCAGGAGCGAAATGTTGCTGGTTGAGGGAAGACGCACGTTTTCAAAAAGACGAAATTTGGGTTAAGGACTGAAGTTCTCCGGACCGTTTCCACCACCTGCAACAAGTTTTGCTGTTGGACAGAAAAGGTACCAGAAGCGGGATTAAAGCAAATTGTGTACATGTTTCCTTTTACTCTGCTTTGGGTGCTTCGAGAATCTTACATTTAACAAGCCTACATTTCAGAGTGTGTTATTATAGAACACTAGAGAGTATTTATAGTTGTTCAGTTGTTTTTTTCTGTACAGGTGAATAATCGAGCATAACGGCTCTTCGGGTCCTGACAGCAGCGCATACAGTTGGTGTGTCCTTGATTTTCTCAGGTGCTCTAGCAAAGAGAAATCGTTAATTAACGTCTCAGTATACGGCAGTTCACTAGTGTAGCATCATGGATTGTTTTATTGAAACATTCATTCGAGATGGGCATTAAAAAGTCCCAAAAATTCTGTTTTATGCAATGCAATGTATTCCCTTTAACAACAATAATGCGATTTTGTAAGGTCTGTTCAAGAGAGACTCCAAGAGCTGTGCAATAGCACACCCAGTACCCGGCCGGAGTAAAAAGAAAGTACAGCAAATTGAATTTGAGAAGCCAAGAGTCTACTAAGCTACACATCAAAAGCTGTAGTAAAAGGATACGTCTTCAAGCAAGTTTGGAAAACGCCTGGCCCTCGCGGAGAGATAATGAATGTGGGCAGCGAGTTTGGTACAACTGGTGCCGCACAGTGGAACGGTCCGTCACCCTTTCTGTGGTGTCTGGTCTTTGCCAGGGTAAAACAATGTGAAATAACAAATCTCAGTTTAATAGCAGGATTACACCCCTTGCATTAAACCCCTAAAATGCTAAACTCTTGATTCAGTGCCTTATTTAAAATACACTCTAATTTGAAGAGTGCAGCTTTCAGAGGGTGGGAGTTACGGGATAATACACAATACTTGTTTATAGCACTTGATCCACATGGCTCTAGAACATTTGAAACCTATTAAAATCTAAAAAACAAGTAAGGTTAATCAGTAGGCCAATCTTGATAAATTAATGGCAAGTATCAAGATTTCAGTGTTAGACAGGGAGAGCATATACTGTATACTGTACATTACCCTTATATTGGTAAAGGCAACTCTCCTCTGCAAAACATTCTCTGCTATTTTCTACATGTTCCATTTACGGTTTTAGGGTTGCCATGTTCTTCAGCTTTGAAAGACTCACAGCTGAGTAATTTAAATATGTCATTTAGAGACAGATCAGAATAGCGGATGGTTAATCACCCCACAGACAAGAGCCAGGACCAGCCGGTCAGAAATCTTAAAGTTTAAAACAGCCACCTAGATTTGTCCAAACACAGGCTGATCAAGTAAGGGGAGCAGATTGTAACATTGTGTCATCTCATGAGGTCAGTCAAGAGTTAATAGGTGTGGCACAGATACACATCCCCTAACACCCTCCCCCTTATAAAAATGTACTTTGTCCACTGGGGCAAAAACGGAGTAAAGCGCAGTGAAACACAATGGGCTTATGGTAACATAATGGTAAAACAGAGAAGTGTGGTGAACCACAGTAAAAACACGGTACACGCATGGCAAAACCACACAGAATGACTAAATGAAGGTATTAGTGTCAGTTCTTAAGAGCCACCATGCTTTCAAAATTCTCGCACATGCTTGTAAAACCAAAGGAAAATATTAGCAGCATAAACAACCGCCAATACCACACAAGACGAAACCTAAGAATGCAGACGCTAAGAAGTACGGATCTGAAGAGCGCAGCAGTAACAGAAGAAGTGCCCGAGCGCCTGAGATTTGGCGCACCGACGTCAAAATCCGGTTGCAATCGCAGCTGCCGACAGCGTTTTCGCCCGCTCGGTTTCCGACCTGATGGGGGAGGTCGCACGGGAAATGGCACCGGGGGCTGAGCGCCGAAAATCCGAACAGTCTCAGCGTGAACATCTCTCATCACTTCAGTGTGGCAGTGCCTCCGACTGAACTTCCTTCATGTCTAAAGCACTTGCATCATTTTAATACCAATCACTGACATTTCAAAGGAACACATTAACTGCATACTTTGAAGCAACTGCATAAGTACGAAGACATTCACGCAGATGCCTTCTATGTGAGACATCACCCTCTGGAGACCATATGGTGTCAATGGATGTCTTGTCAACAGATGTCACAGATATATCTTTTCACGATATGTATACACTGTCATTTGTAGCCTTCGACTAACGTATTATGTTTATTTTCAACAGTCATATTCATCTTGCTCCTTTTATGCATTTCTGCTTGGGGGTAACCTTCACAATGGTTTCCTTTAACATCACGTGTAAACAAAGACCCCTTTATTGCTTTAGAAAGGTGCTTGTGTATGAATGGCACTCTGTGCCAAGCTGATCAAAATTAATTGTTACTTCTTGTAAACTCCTGAGTGGTTGAAGATGCTACTTGGTGAATAAGTTAACGGACGCAGAACTCTTGAGCACCTATATGCATTCTTATTGCTCTTTTTCTCTTCTTGAAATTCTTGACAAATGTGTATTGATATAATCATTCTAAATTCACGCAATGTTTAAAAGGAAACAACTCTAAAAGGCTTGAAAGGCACGGATATGATAAGGAGAAGCATATTCGTTAGGTCAGTGTTTTAGGATGGATACCCTTCAAGTTTATTTAGAGCACCAGAAGGCACTTGTGCTTAGATTTAATATTCAGGCCGCCCAACGCCACAAGTAGCTGAGAAGGTTACCCTGCCGCAAAAAGGGCCAGACGTTTTTCGTTAAGGTGAGAGCTCGGTGCTTTTCTCTTATATCAACTACGTTCAGCACCCACTGTTTGTCACCAATAGGGGTCGCTAAAAATCCCTTTGATCTCCCAGATAGATGAGAATGTCGCCGCAAATGAAATTTATCATGCAAACAGTTGTTGTTTCTTTGCAGTACTTCCAAGGTTTGGTTCTTGTTTAAGTAACTCTCAGCGCAGGGGGGCACTGCGGGTAAGGCTCTGGGCTCACGGCTGACAGGTTGTGGGTTTGAGCCCCCACTGCTGACACTGCGATCGTAGCTGGAGTGAGGTGCTTTACCCCGTTTTCTCCAGTCCACCTGCATGAATAAGAACCTGCTTTTGCTCGGGGTTGGCTCTGCAAAAGAAGCCTGGGAAGTGCTAGCTCTGAAACAGTGGACCACTGGGCTCATACAGAGCAATCAACCTTCCTTTCAGCGAAATTGGTTGATTGAGAGGGGCTTATAGCATAATGCGTTAGGCACTGGAGCTGTAACTGGAAAGTTGTGGGTTAATATCCTGGATTACCAGTAAGTTCTTCCCAGAAACTAGAAAGCCACATTTGGTTCGGTGACCTGGTGCACTCCCGCTGCAAGTTCTACAGCAAAAGGGTTTTTTTTTTTCTGCTACGATTCTCAGTTTCAGTACTACTGCGAACCAAAAAAGGACAGTGGCCCTGGACATGTCTCTTATGACTTCACAGCCTAGGGTTTCTGCTTAACCACCGGTGAATGTGAAATCAAAACATTAAGTTGTTTTTAAAAAAAACGTTTCAGGCAGAAGGATTTTGGGCTTTTTAAAAGCAAGAGTGAGGTTGGAGCCTGCTGCTGACCTGCAGAACGAAAGGGGTTTCAAAATATTCATCTGTCAGCTTGTGGTACTTACTAGCCTAGTTCCTATAATGGTGTCAATTTGGCAAGTCTTTAACTTGCAGTAAACAAACCTTTTCGGTTTCGTAGCACTTAGCTGTAATCTGCTTTTAGGAGCCATTTCAAACCCAAGCCACATGCTGATGGGATCTCTTCTGAATGGCAAGTAAGAAGTCTCGAGCTCTTTAATACCTATAAAAAGCTTGGTCTTATTGGCACATGCTGTTCTGCAAATTGACTGACATGTAGTTTGCAGGCACTGTGCTTTAATCCTTTAGAAACCATGGCTAACCAGCAATGGGACATCATGGGTACAAATCTAGGACATGTAGGCTTTGTCTCCTTCCATGCCGAGAGCTCCATTGTCAAGCCACAATGTCAAAGCTACCTTAAAAGGACGAATTTCTCTGCATCTGAGTCTCCAGGAGAAAGTCAGCATGTGTAATGTACTCCTTAAGATCAGGAATCTGCTCTAATTTCAGTTACACCCGGGGGGGAACAATAATTAAGTCCAAAGACAGCTCTGGCCATCTTTGTTCTCCCCCTGCAGGTACAGGGGTTCTTTTCAGGAACAACTGGGGCTTCCAAAGTGTATGACAAAAGAAAAACGAATTTCCGAAGGAAATGAAAACCAAATTCCTGGGAAAAACCAGAGACAACAGATGGGGCTTCAGTTTAGAGCTGAACAATGAGACAGGTATTTTCATTTCACATATCAAAATATTCACAAGCATATCTCTGTTTCTGCCTCCCATTACATGTACAACAGCCTGGAAATCCAGGAGCAGGACTGTGCGTAATGAAACCTGAATTAAATAAGAGGTAAAAACAATAAAAAGGAGAATCAATGAGACCAAAAGATTTATGATGACAGGGTATCAGATTGGCAGTGGAACCTGTGTGATTTATTTGTCTTCAGCATCAATTTCAAATGTCGTCCGTCTCATTATTTAAGAGCAATCTGTGGCGACCATTTCTGGAGAGTGCGATGTGGAGCAGTTGTGGTCTTTGACTGGTTTCCAGGTGGTCTGTGGATGGTTTTCAAATAAGGGTCACTTATTCTCTGCATTGCTCTTTTTCCACTAGCACTGTAGTTACATTTTTACCCACTCGACAGCTTGGACATTTGAGTTAAAGCAAGTTTCAGAATGATTTTTAATTTGCTAAACCCGTTTATAAATGAGCGTGCAAAAGCAGCAGCTTGGGATGACGTTTTTAAAATATTGGCGTGCAACTTTTTTCAAGCTTTTTTACAGACTGCTGGAGAGGAAAGAAGCAAGAATAATGTGCAAAGGGAGGCGCATTTTGGGAGAATCATTTTATTTCGCTCAGAATTTTCTGAAAATTTTACAACACGTGGGACGCTGTCACACAATGTCTCAAATGTTTTTCTAGGCATGCACTAGGAAGACAATCATAATTTAAAAGCACAAATCTGATTTACGAACATGAAATCAGCTTACCTTTGCCAGGTTGAAAGTCAACTATCAGATTTCAATATCCATCAAACATGGAAGAGGTAGATGCTTTTCTGATTAATTATCAGATGTACTGTAATGTCACTTGTATTTACATCTGTGTTCAAACAGATCTCCTCACAAACACCTTGTGAAGTCCTGCAAAATATACAGAGAAGAGAAACTAGATTTTTTCATTCAGTGTTTCAAACACACCCAGGACAATTACAAACAAATTCACAAACAGTATGTAAAACAGAGTACAGGCCCTATCGAAACTAGTGTGAGAGTTCACCTTTGTGTTGAAATGACATTACAAGATGGAACTGCAAATGGTTTCAGGTGGAGCCAGTGACATCTTTGTGTAGCTCCTGTTAGATATGAATAAGGTTTTAGACATAGCTGGAATATAGATCATAAATATACCACAACTCAGGCATCTATCAGTGTTCGCATGGTTACATGTGTTTTTTTTTGTAAAGTACCCATTTTGCGTTCCACCCTTGAAATAATTGACACCCTTTTGCTTCTCACCGAAATTTCGCAGCGGGGGTTGATAGGAAATGCAGAGCTTCCTTGTTTCAGGACCGACCCACGGAGGACAGATTGGCATGCTGTGACACACAGCCAAACCTTCTAATCTCGCTCCCTTCTGAAGATAATGAAAACCTCCTGATTCATCAGAAATTTGCACAGCTCTGCATGTTATCTCAGCTGTTGAGATCTGTGCTAGATGCTCGACTCATCATGTGATGATTCTTCCAAAACATCCTATGTACTAGCTGGTACAGAGATGCATCCTGAACTCTCTCTTCTCATCGTCTTTAGAATTATTTTCCCTGCCTTGTGTGCATATGCTCAGCCTTAAGTCATTTCCATTACATATTGGCTCTTTCAGACCTCCCCTAGTTGTAGATCTTTAAGGGTGATCTATTTCCTAAGTAAGGCCAGGTTTTCCAAAGGTTTAATGGTCATGGATAGAGCATCGCGCAAACATTTTAAAGACAAATAAAAGGGGCTTTGAGCAGCGCAGGCTTGGTTTCTTTCCGAAAAAAAAGAGGGAAGCAGCAGCACATTGTTTTATTTCTTTGTAGCACAAAGTGCTGGGCTGAGCATTTCAGCGCAGGTGAAAATAATTGGCCCTATTGTGTCCGGTGTGACTTTGGATGCTTGAACCTGACGTTCTGACGCCTCGCAGTCTGTTGTATTCAACTGAGGTGGTCTATTCAGAGCGCAAGACAAGGGGACAGAGAGGGGAGTGCTGGGGGGGGGGGGGGGGGTTGGGTCGAAGTGCCGGTGGCGGGTTACCAAAAACAGATCCCCACACAATAGCCGAGGAAATTCCTGGAATAACCTCGGAACACCTTAGAGGAAGCTTTCGGATTTATTAGTGTCAACAGCCACAAAAAGAGCCAGGCAGAAGTGGCCTCCCTTTGTCCCGAGTGTTGTGGCGGAATTAATCAAGGCGCCTCTACAGAGCTGCAGTCATCAACACTCCCAGGGAATTAGCACCAATTAGGGGATGGCCACCCGGATTAAGAAAGAGGGAGAAATCGGTGGTGGAGGTGTGTAAGGGAGGGGGTGGAGGGGTGGGTGTCACTATGAGTCTAAATGGCCGAGTGGGAAAGACATCACTTAAGAGATGTCAGGTTGTGCTTTTTATGGATTAGGCCTCGAGCTGGTCTGTAGACGATTCACAGGCACCCTGAAAAGTCTTGGGAGAAACACGTTTTTTGCACAAATCTACAACTCCAGGACCTCACCGACCTGCTTCAAGGCTGCCACGTCACACAGATCACTGATGATTGTTACTGGCACTGTTTGTGTAATGATGTGATATTTTGCGTAACCTTATGTATCCTTATGACATTAGTTTTTAATTCGAGTGGCATGAGCCATATGCATCGAGTTCTCACGGCAGTTCAGGTGGGGAGCTGCGTCAGCATGCGTAGGCTGCAAAGGAACACGTAATAGGTTTATTCCATGCTGAATAGAGAAGAGAGAACACACTTTTCGGCTGTGAAGCCGGCACACACCTGAAGAAGGCCTCGTTGTGTTTTCTTTCTTCTCTTTTCAGCATGGAATAAACCTCTTACTTGTTCCTTTGCAGGCTTCTCACGGCAGGCTTGAAGAAGATACTCCTGGAAGTATACAGGGATCAGGCATGGCTTTTTTTTTAAAGCAGAGACTGCATCCAAATCCAGGTGACACATAAGAATAATAATAAGAATCATACAACTTTATTTTGGAACGTCTGCTGATAAAACAAAACAGAATCCTGTTCACACTGCTGTGAGATGGATCTTGCAGGCACATTTGAACACTTGCACATGACAAACCACTGCACATATGATGAAAGGAATGCTGATTAAGACTCACAGTTGACAGGCACATTAAAGGAATAGTGTTTGTCTTATTCATATGCCCAACATGACCGTCTCAGCTGCAAAACATCCCATTTGTGTGTGTTGCATTGCATTATTTATTGGTTTTGGCACTGAAGTTGTGCAGGTTTTATCAGATGTTCCCAAAGTTTGTGTAATTGTCCTTTTTAATTGGAATCTAGAAATTAGAAGGGGATTCCAGTAGTGGGTAGGAACTTTTACTCATTTGATTGAGACAATCGATATACTTTGCACTGTGGAGTCTGGTAGATAGAGTCAATAGAAATGATGAAGTATCTAATTGAACTATTCATAGTGATATTATTAGCATAACTTGATATTGTGGAAAAATAAATACATTTAATAATGCTTTATTTTTTTCTCCAATTTTGTTCCAAACGCAGTAAAGTTCAGCAATAAAAAAATAGCCCCTTCAGCAGAACAATGTAGTGGTTTATTGTTTGAGTTCTTTTTCAAGGACGTGGTGCTTCGGAAGGGCTCAGCTCAGCCGACGTTTGCCTGGGTTTTTCGACACAGCTGCTCTGACTTGCCGGGCCAATCTTTCTCCTCCCCGCCCACCAGAGAGATCACTCTTGGACGTCAGCCTCGCACCGTGCTTCGGTCTAGTCAGTGCCAAGGTCTGACCACACAAGGCACCTCAGCAGGTGACTTGCTTGTTCATCTCGAAAACATACCTTGCTCATCCTATCGACCTGATCAACTGCCAAGTATTGCTGGGGTTCACTGCAAACGCAGCCATTACCCAGATTATATGAGAATGTTCTGTGCCGTGTGGCTCTGCTTGTTTAAATCGGTGATCAAAGCACACATGAATTTAAAGGGTCATTAAACCTTAAGATGCCACTGGGATCAACCCTCCTCCACCCCTTGTCTGATTCTGACAGTGACTGTTTTTTAGCACTTGCTTAGTAAGGGGGAAAACATGCTGGAAGAGCTGTTTTACAATACGGTGTCTGTTCTAAGAGGATTGTTCTGGGTTTTCTGAAATAGGCCTGGCCAGTGATCTGAGGATTCTAACAAAGCCCATGTCTGCTTGGAGCCTCCACCTCACCAGATTGTCTCCTTCTGTTTGCGTGACCTCCCATCTGTCTGCAGAGTAAAATGTACCTGATGGCACGAGGAGCCAAACCCCCTAGATCGTGGGACCTCCTTTCTAGGGTCCCCTGTGTTCTGTTTCTGCAACCACCCCAGGGATCGACCCTTTAGATTGACATGTACCATACAGTACACTGTGCCATATGAACACTGCGAATTATCAAAGCTGTCATCTCTGTTTGTGGGCCAGCGAAGGAATGATACTCTTGCTTTTTTATCAAATATTTTCGGAACCTTTTTACACTTGATGATTTGCTGCCCTTGTGCAATGGCTTCTTCTTATTTGACAGGGTTTTTTTTTTGGAGCGGTGGCACTGTGGCTAAGGATCTGCGCCTGTGGCTGGAAGGTTTCCAGTTCAAATCCCGCAGCCGGCAGAGGAATCCTACTCCGTTGGGGCCCCTGAGCAAGGCCCTTAACCCCAGCTGCTCCAGGGGCGCCGTATAAATGGCTGACCCTGCGCTCTGACCCCGAGCTTCTCTCCCCGTCTGTGTGCCTGTGTGTCTCATGGAGAGCAAGCTGGGGTATGTGAAAAGACAAATTCTGAATGTGAGAAATTGTATATGGCTAATCTTATTAGCTTCTTGGACAGGGTTGGACGGAGCCATCCAGAACTTCTTCAGAAGTCTCCGGAACAGCGGACCTGCCGGGCACTGGCAGTAGAGCAGTGGGTTTTGGGCTGCTCGTCCAATCCCTGCTCACTCTCCTTCAAGCACAGTGGAGCTCACAGCATGTCAAATGGTGGGAAACTCTGACAGGTGGGCGTGGCAGTTTGAGTGCAGTAACAATGGATGATCGCTTTGCAATTCAGCAATGAGTGGTTCTAAAATAAAATCATTGGTGATTCTATGAAACTCACTGTAAATAATCACTGGGAGCTTTCATAAGATGGAAGTGTTGTGCTTACTGGGTATAATAATAACAAAATAGTAACTAAATTACTATTTTAAATTAAGTAATTAATTAGCTATAATAAAACAGGTCTTCCCAATCAGATCTAATCTGCCATTTTAATAGCTTGCGCTTGAATGTTAAATGATCAGGTATGTAATTTAAGTGAGAAAAAAGGATGCAGGAGACGGAATATGTAACAGAGTAAAATCAAAGGACAACAGAGAGACTATCCTTGTTTGATTTCAGGCCAGCTCGGTGTTGGTAAGCTGGTTTTGATTTTAATTAAGACCTGCAAAAGCCTGGCTGTCTCAGGAGGGACATACAATATTGTTTCTCATGTGCTTTTAATCAACACTGGCAGAATGAAAAAGAGTGAAGTCTCGAATATATTATACATATATAAACTTGGAAAGGCAATTTATTTTTATCACATACTAAACACCGGTGTGATGTTATAAGACGGGCTGTTAGATTGCATTGTAATTGAAGGTTCTTTTCTCTGCTATTTAATTGTCAGGACAAAATACCAACCAGTCCGGTGAATTTAAACCAGGTTGACATGTTTGTGGGAGGGTAATCAACTTGCAATAATAAAAGGCCTCAGTTTTCTTTCTCTGCAGGCAAACTTGGATAAAGGTCCTTGTGTAACAACCTTTTCTAATTGAGAAGAGAATTGTAGGTTTTGCCTGTAAATTGAACTTTAAATGCATGCTTTATTGATCTCTTCAAAGTTTTAGTAATTAGATCATCAGGTTCCAAATTAAGGGTAACCATTTGACCCAACTACTGTAGATCACTTAATACTAAGGGTCTCAACTAGCTGTTTCTTCAAGACCATTGGACAACAACACAGCTAGTTAGCGCATCCCACAACGTCCACAAGGCCTTGTATACAGAAGTGCCTCCTGTTTCCAGTCTTATTCACCTCTACATACATTTTCCATTAGTTTACTCTTGTGTCTTCTGGATCATGTTTCACTGGCGATTTTAAAGTTCCTTGGGTTGGTGAAGTCAGAGCCTTTCGAGATTTTCATATTTTCCTTTGGGACTAAAGAGATTCAGTTCCTTTACCATATCTGTGGAGGACATTCCACGAAGGCAACAGAGTCAACCTCAAGGACTGTTTTGTTTGGCCCGGTTCCGGAGTAGCAGTGCTCTATTTGGAATGCAGAGAACCAAATTGCACACAGTTTCCTAAAAGAGATGTCTGTGCAGTGTTCACCCATTGAATTGAATTCTACATTCTTCTCAATCAATCCTGGAATATAGTTATAGTTTCCTAAAAAACTAAAAATGAAACTAGGGAGCAGGCTGTCTGACAATATCCATTATAAAACAAGAAACAGCAATGTGCTTATTTGAAATGATTGGTGTGGTTCTGAGTCAGATTTGCGATCCTGTTCCATTATTAGTGATCATCTTAATATTTTGCAGTTGGCTTACATTTTTTAAAATGGGCATCTGAATCTGCCAAATAATGATCTTATGATCAATAATGATTCAGTGTTTATCTTTCTACGTTTTCTGGAGTGTTTACGAATTTTTCTTTACGGGTGACTGTTTCATACTCAAATCTTCTGTTTCTGTTCTATACCCAGCGATCTTGCGAGAAAAAAACGACTAATTTGCGACAAATCTAGGATTGTGGAGCGATGGTGCCCTCTGCTGAGTATTACATGGACTTGCAGTCTTGCGCAACAGCAAAATGCTACATGTATTGAAAGAAGTTACTGTCTGTCGTTTGCACTGCAAGATATTAAAAACATGAAAAAACTCAGTGTTATTGGCTCTAGCACTCTTGCGTTTTTTACGCTTCTGAGTATTTAATCATTGTGCAATATTAACATTTACTGGTATTTTAAGAAAGACGTATTCTATTGTCGTTCTGCATGTACTAGTTTGTGGGGAAAGCATAGTGTTTAGAAGGGGTACGTCCCAACATTCACACTTTAGAAAATGCTGATGAAGTTTTGTTTTAAAAAAACGTTATATATACCCAGCTGGGGAGTCCAGCTCCTGTCCTTAATGAGTGCTGTTCCGAGGCTTTTACTGGTCTTTCTAACCCCCCCAGCTTTTTACGAACAAGAAAGTGCTTCATCCCTTCCGGTCATTTAGTTCAGTTCAGTTAGGTAATTAAGCTCAGGTGGTCGAAAAACGGCAAATGTCGTGTTTTTCATATTCTGGTTCTGCTACCACCTCCATGTAGTCAGGTTTTCCTTGGTGTTTCGAAGCAAACTGGGACGTGTTGCTCAACTCCAGCTTCCCATATTGGAAAACCCACTGTCCCCGACCGACGTACTGTACGAAATGAAGGCAAACAGCAAAGCAGGTGAGACAAAACTCGGCTTTTGATAAGTGCGCGTTGGTCGGCCAAAAACTGAAGCCAAGGCCGATTGCCGTATTTAAACACCGGCTGGGTGACTCGATTTAAGAATAAGCAAGCTCTTTGGAAATGTTACAGCCTGGCCACATGTGAGCAGAACTCCGACATCAACGGGAAAAATATATCATTAATAATTCTTCCACTGTAATTTTCAAAAAGACTTGTTTTGATCCCCCCAAACACACCAGTTTCTTAAAACGAATTAACATTAAAGGTAAACAGGCCGGCGCTCAGGGCTGTTTAGATATTTGACTGATATAAACAGTAGATACGCAGAAAAACAACGGAGTTTATTGATGGATGTCTTTTGTAGTTATTTAAAGCAGCTGTGGCTTGGAGCGTTTGCAGAAACGTCTGGTTTCATGGCAGCGGTGGCCGGTTAACACTTTATTCGGGTCGGTTCTTTTCTTTCTTAAAATCTGTATTGTGTATACACGCAATATTACATCTATCACGTAGGTGGCTGCGTCAGCATGCGTGGGCTGCAAAGGAACAAGTAAAGGTTTAGTCCGTGCTGAAAAGAGAAGAAAAGAAACACAACGTTTCGTCTGTGGAGCCTTCTTTGGGTGTCAATTACATATATTATATATACTGTTTATATTCTGCAGACTGGATAACTACAAATCATGATCTTTCAGTTCTCAACCTCGAAGAAGTTAAATTGTTCACACATACAGCAAATATTGCTGTGAGCACAGAGTGGGAGTTTATTAACTAAAAACAGAAATTCTCCAAGCACAGAACAAAAGTGAAACCTACTGTAGAGCAAAGAAAGGATTTCTGACACTTGTTGTTGATTTGTAGAGAGTACCGAACCCAACATCAAAACACAGTTAGAACTTAAAAGCTTTATACAGACTTTTCCCCCATATTGACATGAATATGTAAAGGTCAGATATGTTGAAACGTTGAAGGTTATGTTTATTCCATGGATATAGTGGATATAGCTTGTGTCATTTCATTAAGATTAATGAGAGCAAGTCAGAAATTGTAATTCTAAGTACAAGGTGTAAAAAAAACAAGAGCAGTGTCTGGCACCTGATCAGAGAGGTAGCGTCATTCTTTAATCACTTCTCTTGCTGGTGTTCTGCAGTTCAATTAAGTTGTCTGTGTGTCAGACTGGTTTGCGAGAATCACATTTCAGTGAGGAGCTCAGCCTGTCATTCAGAATGCTAAGTGCTACAAGGGGAGAATAAACTATTGTTTTAACAAATTATGGTTTGAAAAAGCCCTTCTCATCTTCTGTGAATCGATACCATTATGTTTTTCCATATTTAATTACCGGTCAGCTCAATTTGCTCCAGAACATTCTTCGGCAGCAGGTGTAATACTGACCAGCTACCAGGCCAGTTGATTCAGCCAGTCAGCCAATTCAGAGCATCTTGGATCAACCTGTGAAACAGGTTGCATGGGCTAGATGGCCTCCTCTCATTTAAGACCATTCTTATGTAAAAGTACTGGAATGTGAGCCCTTGTGAATAATATCAAATGAATTAGACAGACCCGAGCACCGAGTTTCAAACTGTTTATTATACTAGAAACACACATGGTGGACAAACGTCAAGTGGAGATTTGCCAGCTGCAATTGGATTATTTATGGTGATCCTGTGAAAGCTCCTAAATACGTCTAAGTAGTATATCACAGTTGGTAACATTCTGTCAAGAGGAGAGGCATTACATGAGTCAGGACTTTTTTTTTGTCATTTTAATTCTGAAATATACCCCTGCTTTCTTCCATCCATCCATTATGTAA
This sequence comes from Lepisosteus platostomus, assembly GCF_059453375.1. NCBI lineage: Eukaryota > Metazoa > Chordata > Actinopteri > Semionotiformes > Lepisosteidae > Lepisosteus > Lepisosteus platostomus. Next base: position 14,209,328 of record NC_142629.1, read on the forward strand.
CAGTTTCCTCCGGTTCAGGGTCATGGGTGAGCTGGAGCCTATCTCAGAAAGCAACGGCGCAAGGCAGGATACACTCTGGATGGGGCACCAGTCCATCACAGGGCCCACTCGGATACTGACGCAAATACAGTGATCTCTGCTATTACGTGAGTTTCCAAAGGGCGAATTGGCTCAGATGCGATTGGTAAATAGGGGAAAGATGTCTGTAAAACGCGAGACCAACGTTGGCTTATCACACAATTTCATCCCCGATGTGTTTACGTTTTGCGTCGCGGAGTAACATAGCTGAAGGCGGCAGTCCGCGGAGGAATACACATGGTGCTCAGTTGTCCCACGTGCCTGGTTTTGGAAGTGCTCCTCAATTTTTGTGCTATTGTCACTAAATCTCCTGCATTGCCGTACATACAGTATGACAGGACAAGGTGACAAGAATGTCTAAGAAGCGTACTGGTGATAACATTTCAGGTGGTGAACGTTTTTTTCAAGGTAACGTCCTAAATTGACTCTAGTATTTCTTTATTAATTATGAATTTAACGTATTTAAACTGTGCTAACATTTTTATTAGGATAATTATTAGATTTGGTAAAGCCTATTTTCCCCATAAGCTCTGTTATTTTTATTGTGAGATTTTGCATAAGACGAGGTTTTACAGGAACGCATCTATCGCGTTAAAGCAGAGACACCTGTACACACAGACTCAGACCAGGGTCAATTTTCCCTGAAGCCAATTAACCCACCAGCATGTCTTTGGACTGTGGGAGGAAACTGGAGCAGCTGGAGGAAACCTACATGAATGTGAGAGAACATGCAAACTTCACACAGAAAGCACCCCAGGTCTGGAATTGAACCTTGGGCAGCAGAACTAACCACTGTGCCACCATGATGCCCACAGCTGCTTATGTTTGCATTATTACTTTTTGTTCCACGTAGAGTATTATGTCAAGTTCTGCAGAGAGATGTGGTCCATTGTGCAGTCTTGACACATTCACTGCCCCCCTCCTCACCCTCTTTGAATTGAAGACTTAAAGGTATGTCCTTAAAGTGGTGGGCTGTCTAAATTCATAGTTAAAAGATGTTGCCTCAGAAGTACAATCAGGAGACAAAATGAAAGCAACAGAAAGCTGAAACTTCAGATGGCCCGGTGACATCACTTACAGTAAAGAAGATGTCTGTCCCACGAGCCTGGCTGGTGGATTGCCTGTGAAATGAGAAATAGGCATTTGACTTGCTGGTCAGTTAGCCAAGCACCAGCGGACATAGCAATCCAGCTAATTAATTCATAACCAATTAATTACATTCCAGAAAACAAAGAGGTCACATTTATTTACACCTACGTTTTGGGTTAAACAAAACAAATCTACAATTACATTTTGCTCTTTGGTCCGAGCTCTTTGTAGACTGTAGGTAGGTGATCACTGACCTCCACATGTTGGGTAACAGAATTCACAGAAAGTGGAACCTGAGAACGTGAAAGTTAGATTAACTGGTATAGTGGCCACACTGTTAGGGATAAGACTCAGTCCTGTCACTACAGGCTGTGAAACAAGTGGTGTGCGAGGCAACTGTAAAATCCAAAGGCAAGCTTGACATTTCTCATACACACTGTCATCTTCAGGATACAAAGCTCTGGAAACTACTCCTCTCAAGTTTGCTTGCATGATTGTGACATTCATGTGTGTGTGTTGCAAGGAACACCCTCCGCTGTAGGAGGACCCCTAGAAGAGGAACTCAAACATTTGAGTGGCAATTGAAACAGTGTGGTCAGATTAAATGAAAATTAAGCTTTTTAGACATGCTCGTCAGTGTTAAGTGTGGCATGAAAAGGATGAATCTCATGTTGAGAAAGCAGTCTTCCCTGCTGTGAAATAATGTAGGGTGTCTGTTATGTTTTAGGGAGGTTATGTATCTATAGGTCCTGAAGCCCTTGTTAAGAGAGAGGAAATCATGAAATCTAACCAGAATTACCAGGATATTTTGGCCAGGCACCTGGTTCACCCTGCAACTCACAACTGAAGCTCAGCAGGTGTGAGCCCTGTGGATGAAACGTAAAACCTAGGTCCTGACTCTCTGTGGTCAGTAAAAAATCCCAGGGCGTTTCTCGAAAAGAGTAGGGGTGTTACCCTGGTGTCCTGCCCAAATTTCCCATTGGCCTTTACTAATCATGGTCTCCTAATTATCCCATCTCTGAACTGGCTTCATCACTCCTCCCCACTGATAGCTGGTGTGTGGGGAGTGTACTGGAGCACTATGGCTGCCGTCATCCAGGTGGGGCTGCACACTGGTGGTGGTGGAGGGGATCCCCATTACCTGTAAAGAGCTTTGAGTGGAGTGTCATTGTGCAATTGCTTACATTAAATACGTGTAAGCATTATTATTATTATTATTATTATTATTATTATTATTATTATTATTATTATTATTATTATTTTATTATTATTACAAAATTGACAGGTGGGGAACTGCACATGAAGTTAATGTTCTGTACTGGCCATCTCAATCTCTGCACCTTAATCCAACGGGACATCTGTGATTCTAACTCAGTACGGCTGTTCACTAACGGATACCAAAGGGACTGAAGATGCGTGGATGAATGTCCGTATATTTGGGCCAGAACCTTGCATCACACCACAGGAAGTGTCTAGTCAATGTCATCCTTCCTAGAGGAGTATTTACAAAATACTAACAGGGGTGTGCATACATATTTTCACGATATATGTTGTGTTTCCTGGACTTTGTTGTTTATGATAAATATGAATTTGCTCTGTGCAGTGCAACTATGTTTACTGTGTAATATTTATAGATTTTTTTTTAAAGCATCCTGGTCTGAACTGTAAAGTTTCCTAAAGAATGATTTTTGTATTTAAGATCACAGCCTAGCATAGGATCAGTTGGAAATCTCAGAACAAGAAAGTCACTCCTTTCCTGGGGTTCCCTGTGTCTTCTGGCTTGCATTCCAACTGGAGGATTTTGTCTGTTGAATTAGAGTCTTACTTGGCCTCATTGTTTTTTTGTGTTGGCTTAAGATGCAGTGTATACAGAACCTTTTGGAGCAAGGAGAGAAAAAATCAAGTTTATCAGTTTAATCAAGCAGTTCGATCAGCTGCAGTGCTGAGAGTGTGGTGGTTTGCTTGAATGAGAGACAAGCGTGAAACTCTGGAAAATGGTGTTGTACTGGGATACTCCTTTTTGTGGCTTCTGTGCGCCCACTGAAGTTCTCGGTTGCTGTTTGGCCTAGCAGTGGCAAAACTGTGATGCCCTTGTCCTCTTTCAATCATTTTGTTTTTCACAAAGTGTACCCAGAGGCACCAACCTCCATGAAGATCCAATAGATATTTAATGCCCAATGTATTTAATGGATACATTGGGCAGGTGCCTATGGTGAGAATCTTGGCAGGCTGGTGGGCACAGTCCCTTTGAGGTGCCACCTACCTGGACAACAAAGCAAAGAAAACAAAAGCATCCCTTCTGTGCTGTTTGAATCTCTTTGATCTCAACTGATCCTTCAAGCTTCCGTTATGTTTATTTAGAATATGGACTCATCTGGTCTCTGAGCTGCTTCTGAATAATGAAATGCAAAGTCAGAGAATGTGAACTGTAAACGGGGAAATATTTTAGCGTGTGAGTGCTTTGCAGCAAGCAGTTTATCGTCTTTCCCTGCCCCAAAAACGCTGCTCGAGGCGAGACAATAGGAAAAGACAGTTTGGAGCTGCATCCCCACACATGACCACAAGAGGACGCCCTCATCTCACACAAAGGCCACTAATGGAATTCCCCTTTGGAAAGCGAGGCATATCCTCCAGTGTGGTGAGCCAAAAATGAAGCGAGGCGCAAGCCGGCGGCTGGCGTTTTCTTTAAAGACATCCTCCGCAGGGAACCCGAGAGAGCAGAAGCGCTTTGAGAATTTCCCCTGAGCGGGTTTTTAAACTAACTCAATAAACCCGCAGCAGCACGACAAAGGACAGCAGATCTCCCAGCTTGAAGTTTCTGTGACAGTAAGTGAGTGTGTGTAGCTGGTTTCTTCCTCTGTTTCCTTTTTTTTCCCAGCCTAATCTGCCTCCAGTTGTAATTAGAGTGATAATCTACCTTGATGTGCCTGCCTAGTTTAGCACTAATTGCCCGAGGGAACAAGTATTCTAATATTGATCTTGAAGGGCAACCATAAAATTGCATATGAGCATCTATGCATGTCCATCTGTATGTGCATATTAATGTGAGTGTGTATGTTTATAGGATCGGTAACATTTTTGATTGGATTTATAAAGAGATCTGTAGATGCAACCATTTAAGATGCACTGCATTCATTCCATGGAAGCTATTAAGTGATTTTTCAGATTGAAGTGAAATCACGTTGCCTTGTTTATGACCACAGTATTTAGTTACCGCATTAGTTCAATTATTTAACTCGTGTTTGACGATGTAACTTCACCCACACAAGGACTGTCTATAGTGATCGACGGCCTTCAGTGTTGAGAAGGCAGGAAAATGTATATGGTAACACACCAATTGCTGGACGGTTTACCCCATGACCAGGCAGTTCTGTCTGAAATAAGATGGGCGAAACTGAATGAAGCAGAATCAGCATATTAGCATTGAAGACATCAAGAGAGCATTCCTTTATTCACCTGTTTCTGCCAAACGCAAATTTTGTAATGTTAAAAATTGTTCTTTTGCGAATCCAGTGCAGCCAAAAGACTGAAATACTTCCGTGCAGAGTCAATAAACAGTAATGCTGTGTGTGTACCACCATTCCCATGTTAATAAAGACAATGCAAATACTGCAAAAACAATTAAATTCAAAAACGAGCACAAACTTATAGAACTGACTCGGTAAATCTTTTTTAAAAACCTTTTTTTTTTGTCCCCTTGGTTTGTGGATTTCTTGGTATAGGGGTGGATGTTTCATATTGTGCTAGGTAACATGGGGGAACAAAACAGACATTTCTGTATCTCCCACTTTCTTCTCTCCACTCAACATATTCCCAGTTGGATCACATTGATCGTATCCTCAAGCCAGTCAGCTCTAGGAAGTTGTAACAAGCATTAGTATCATCCAATTTTATAACAAATGCAGTGCGTTGCAATTTTATAACAAACTAAGAAGCACGAGACTACACATACTGTATATTGGAATGCACTATTCAGTAAAACCTTACATGTGATACATTTCCCATCTTTTCAGCTGTGGAAATGGAGAATTGAAATTGCTATCTATGTTCAAAACTAGATCTTGTTCAAATGCTCAAAAATATATCTTAGCAGTTGAAGTAATACAGTCTTTTGCCTAGGCACTGCACCAATTGAAATGGATTTAATCTTTCTTATTTCCTCAGCCCCTTTTAGAAGTGTTGGACGTCCTCCATCCTCCTTTCGGCTTTTTCCCTTTCCATCTGAAAGGCATCACCCAGAAAATGGAACAATTCAAAAATTGGGAGAAAACTAGCATGAAATATCTGGGCGCTCGCCTTTCGGCTCCAGTTTTCATCACACGCCTGCAAGTCTGCACTGTAGTCTGCAGCAGAAGATTTTGTTATAACCCAAGCTTCTAGTAAACACTGCTGAGAGAGATCCAGCGTTCGCAGTTGATGTTTGTGTTAGCGTTAGCCTGTAAAAATTAACAGGCCTTTTTTATCACCTTTGACTGAATTAAAGGCCCATCTAACCCCTTGCAACTGTAGCCGTAACTCTACAGGAGCACCAAAAGCCAGTTTCATAGTGAAACATATGTACTGTATTGCTGCACAAACCCCTTTCTTGTTTGCCCCCGATCTGATTAGGTTTCATGGGACAGGCAGTCATAGGAGTTGCAAAACAAGCAAAGGGAATTTATAGGTGCCACTGACAAACGGAAGGACGAGGTTTTTACCCGTCTCTGATGGATGGAGACAATTTGCGGAGGCTCATCGCTGGCTGTGTGTCTCCTGCGATTTATCTTCTGCGGACGAAAAGGTATCCAATTGCCGAAAACAGATTGGATTTTAACGGTCGTGTTCAGGGTTTCCTCCTCCCCCCCGTGCGGTGGGCCAGCTGGTTAGGTTCCACTCGTGGGTTTTGTAGAAGTGACCCCTGGCTGTCAGAGTCAGACACCAGCTTGGGAAACCGCTTTTGGTGCCTGAACACGTTTATCACCTATAGGCACTCCGAGTGAGGCTGCTGAAGTAAATGGACTGCAGTCTGGGGCTGTTTCAGCTCCAAGAAGAGTGTTGGACAGGTGGTTGGGTGGGGGCAGTTCAGTAGGTTTCCAGGCGCACTTAAGCTATTTAGATGCGCCAAGAAGTAGCCGCATATTAAGGAGAACAGAATTCATTTTATCGAAGAAATCATGAAAGAAAGCAGGCAGAGGCAGATGGATCCACTGAGAGGCTGTGATTGACCGAGGGGAGATAATATCGCGCTACAGTGCAGCTGGCAGCTTGAGAGTTTAAGGGACTAGATGAGTCTTAAATCAAGTTGGAGCTAGTGAGAAAAAACAGCATTCCCTGTGTTATATACAAGTGGCTGAGAGTGATGGAGGACAGAGGAATTCTGTTCTCTCAGAGAGAGTGGGGAAGGGGGAGAATACAGTAATTGTATAATTGCAGAGAATTTGTGTGGATGACAGAAAAAAAAAAGAACTGTTACATTATGTGTGAAGGAGATTTAAAGCGAAAGAAATCCTAAGGATCCTAATGCTTGAGGTGAAGTTGGTAAGAGGCTCAGATTGTGGCTGGGTGGCACAGTGGTGAAGTGACACTGCCTCATGGCTCCGGGGTTCAAATCTGTTGTTTGGACAGCTGTCTGTGTGGAGTTTGCATGTCCAGCTTTGATTTGATTGGCCCCTCTAAAATCTCCTGATGGGTGGTGGGATTCAAGGGAGTTTCATACTTGTGTGTGTTGGAGGGGAGGTTCTTGGTGCAAACACTACTGGGACTGCAGAGAAAATGAACAAACAAAAGGAGGCTTTTTTGTCCAGTGTGGCCTTTCTGATGTTCTTACAGGGCTTGAGAGCAGAGTCACAGTGCCAGAGGAACACCTTACCTACGTCATAGCAAGGTTGCAGCCTGAGGCAAAAGGGAGACGGAATCGGGCATCTACGAGCCTTCAGGATTAGATTATTATTAAATCTCTCGTGATCAGGATTTTGTTGGGTTTTTTTTTTGGGGGGGGGCTGCATATATGTACAGTATTTCACCCATTGTAAAGTTGCTCTTTTTGACCGTAGACCGCATAGTAAATTAGTTCGGCCTGTCAGGTGTCTACTGTGTTTATGGCTGCGCGCATTCCATTAGTTGATTTAACACTTAGCGCTGTGGGAGGCTCAGTAAAACAGGGCCTGTTAACCCTCGAGGGCCTGAAGCGCACAACTGATGCCCCACCTGCGCTTCACGATTTGCACCCAAGCTCAAGCGGCAGACGGAATGATTAATCCGCTCATCAGAGGCTGGCGGCTACAGCCTCTTATTATGAACGAACGGCACTGTACACAATGTTTGATGTTCTGCCTCTTGAAAGATTAACATTTCTAGGAAGAAAAGAACAGAACCCGTTCGCTTTCATCCTGTACCTTGTTTGTTTGAGACAATTGGTATTTCTGGAAAGGTGCTCTTCCATATTTCTGTCCTCTGGCTCTAACTGTGTTGTTTGCTTGCTTGCTTTGTGTCTGGAGGTCTGCTTTTGAGTGACTTGTTGCCGTTTTCCTTTCCAAGTCGGCAGGCTCATCCAGTAAAAATTGTAAAAGGACCGTGTTGGTAGCGCCGGTAAAGAAAACACTGTTTGTCAGCGTCTGTGGAAAGCTGCGGTGTCAGTTTCTAGCCGCCCCATTGCTGTAGCAGTAGCAAATATGTTTTGTCAGCAAACATTTTGACTGGAAAGTCTAGAAATACCTACCGACAAAATTATCCCGACTATACTGTTATCCGGAGGGAATGATTTGGCTAGTAAATACAGCAAGAATGTTGATCTCCTTAGGACTAAGACTGGGATCAGGAGATACCAGGCACATTAACAGGAAAAACCCCACAGAATTTTAATCCATTGGCAGTGATGTGGCATGCTGGAATGGCATTTAGCGTTTCTTACTCACAGTTCTTGGACTCCGGGTTTGATTCTGGCTCGTGGCACCTTCTGGGTGGAGTTTGCATGTTATTCCCAGAGTTTTGAGTTTTCTCCAGGGTGCTTTGGCTTCCCTCCACAGTCCAAAGAGGCACAGTCCTGGTTAACGGGTATCTCCCAATTGCTTTTCCTGTACGTCCAGGGCCATCCTGCCTTGCGTACATTATCTGTTGGGTTAGTCTCCAATTCAAGTCAACCCTGCATGGACCACAGTTATTTAGTTAATGGTGATTTTTTTTTAAGGTGCTACCCATTACTGTGCAATCAATAAAATCCTGCTTTCATACGCAGTTATAGAAAGATATCTACTAAAGCATGCATACAGTCTACATAGTTCTCAGTTGTCAGGTATATACGAGTCCTTTAATTTATTAATCTTCTCAACATAATATTAAGTACCTTAATGTCAGGATCTCCATATGCATTCAGATAAATTAATATTTAGCTATTAGGTCCATTTTTAAAATAACCATCTAGCAATTTTCTAACCGCTTGATCCAATACAAGCTCGCAGGGGAGCTGGAGCCTATCCCAGCAAGCAACAGGCACAAGGCGGGGTACAGGACACCAGTCCATTACAGGGCCCACACAGACACGTACGCACACACCCCAGAAGCCAATTGACCTACAGTACCAGTATGCCTTAAATTGTCATAAATAATCTGTGTCTCGATACGCATGTCAAAGAAGGTGAGAATGCCCAAACACAAATCCAGAAGGTTACACTTACCTTCCTACTTTGGACAAGAACAAGCGTCTGGATTGTGACTAATAGGAGGAAGTGCATCAGGGAATTTGATTTTGAAAGGGTTTCTAAAGGGTTGTTTACAACCACACAGTGCGATACTCACCCATGACGCACAGATCTATCCATCCATTTTCCCTGTTTTATCCAAAACAGGGTTGAGGGGGAACAGGAGCCTGTCACAGCTGACACACCAGGACCAATGTTCCTTCCAGTATGTTTTTGGACTAGAGGTTGAAACCAGAGCTCTTCGAGGAAACTCACATGAACACGGACATAACATACAAACTCCACACAAATAGCGTCCCACAATTTGAACCCTTTGAAATGACCAATGATCTGCAGTTTACTTGGGTACAAAGCCGACTAGCTGTTGAAAGATACGGGGATCAGCAGTTTGGGGGAGATAGGAGAGAAAGTGTTAAAACGTTCTTAGGTGCCAAGTAAGGACGACTGCCTTTGCTTTCATTTCAGTCAGCACCCTCTGATAACGCCTCTCCCTTTTCATCACTCTCTGTCGCCAGTGCAGTGGGTCCCGTGGCTTATGAATTTTCCTCAGACTTCCCGGGAGTTGTCTATTAAAACTCTTCAGGCTCCAGCGGCCGCGCGATATTTACATATGAGGCCCGTCTGAAACGCGAAATGCCATGAAATTAGACGGAAAGCGAGGCAGAGAGAACACCGAGAGCAGGGACATTTCGCAGGGAAATGGAAGGTGCCGCCCAATCATCTTCACGATCTCATTTTCTGTCTTAAAAGGTTACCGTCACCTCCGTTCTAATGCTCACCTATTAGGCATCTGTTAGGCACGGATATGTGACCGGTTTATCTTAAAAAAACATTGATAGGCACTGCACAGCACAGCTATGTGAGTGAAGAGGCTTTTGCTGGATTTGCTATGATGTACCCAAATTTTAAAGGAAATAAAGGCATTACAATGTGTTTTTAGGGAAAGGGCTGTTGGGGTACTGTCACTGACACAACTGGTATGTCTGTATGGAAAGAATTCTTATGACCAAAATTAATCAAAAGGAGTTGTATTTTTCTGTAGCTCATGAATAGGTTGGTGTCCCTCACATTCTGGCCCGTCCTGTAGACAGTGGTTTCATGCCGATGTACAGGACAATGAGAGACAGAAAGTGGAGGAGAGGATGCTGGGATTGCACATGCAGGGCGTGATTGGGGAAATGGGCCCTCTGAACAGGGAGATGGCTGCATGCGAGAACAACATTTTCAGGATGGAAAACAGATGAGAAATCAAGGGAAGTGTGTGGAGCAGTGGTTAGGATTCTGGATTTATCAGATGGGAGCGTTCACAATCCTAAATGCAAAAACTGCTGTTGTATCCCCTGAACAAGGTCCTTCATCCAACTTTTTGCAGTAGAATTCCCAGCTGTATGAATGGGTCCGAGTGTAAATTGCTTTGGATTAAAGCAAGAGCCAAGTAAATCTCATTTGGTGTGAGGACAGATGGATGGTATATGCGTATGGAGACTACTATTTTTTTTTATCTGAATCGCTGTGAACAGCACGCAAATTGTTAAGACAAAAAGTCTTACATAAATTCCAGGAAGGTGCAAACAGTTTACTTTGAATGAATACATAAAATGCTTTCTTAAATACACCGGAACATATGGTGATGTTTGTAGAAGGTGTCAAGCTGTCAGGCCTGAAAGTTTAAAGTGTGCACCAATTAAAGCAGTGTGAAAAATGCACAGGAAATGTATTCTCGACGAAGACTGCTGGAGCGATGGTTCTTACTTTTTTATAACGTGTGTGCTGGTCAGTCCATCCGCATTCAGTATTCTGCGTTCGTGGGATCAACTGACTGCAACCCATCTCAGCTTGCATTTATGACTCCCTTTAGGAATCCTAAGATATCTGTGACTTTTAAATACGTTTCAGATTGTCTTATATTTACAGGATCATTTATTTTAATCAACTTTTTCACTTCTTCATGGCCGAAATCTTCTTTAACGGAAATAACGCACAAATGTGGTCACTATGATCCCGTGCTGTATATATAGATTTTCGATGCACGAAATGGTCATTTTGCCAGTATCGGCAAGCTTTTGACACAGGGCATCTGCTAAGCAAATAAATAATGAGACGGTGTGACTTCAAATCTTAGGCGTTTTTTTTCTCCAAAGGGACTTTTGTTCACCCGAGTTGCTCCGGTAAAACACCCGGTTGTAGAAATGGGTGCAAACGTCAATGGCTTGAGATAAAAGCGTCAGACAAATAAAACAGAAGTAATACTGAAAAAGAATAATGTGGCTTTCACGTCAGTGCGGTGGAAGCTGTTTAAGTATTTACTTCTCCTCCTCTTACACAGGATTTCGGAGAAGCTGCGGTGTTAAATGTGCTCTTTACGACTGCCATATGGTTCCCAGCGAAAACACCTTCCGCTGGGCTTTCTTTTAACCGCATTCAGATTGATACTGAATCGCAATTAAAAACGGGATTGAGGGTTCTCATTTAGCTGAAATGACGGGACTGGTAATCTAAGAAATGACCTTTTTTTGGAAAAAAACAAAACAAAACAAATTGATATATTCCTGAAAGAGACAGTGCAACACTTACATCAACTCATAACGGCTTGGTATCCGTGTCCCGCACCTCTTAGTGTATATTCCCGAGCGTGGCCGTGGCCTCTCCGCGCCTGCAGAGTGAGTTTATGACAGCGGGGACGTGGGCCAGCAGCGGGTGATGTTTCTTATGTTAATAGCGCTAATACGCGTTTAATCATCTCTCGCGGTGTACTGCGCGCACTTCAGAGAAGGGCGAACTTGGAAATCACTTGTCTCAACTCCCCCCCCTCCTCTCCTTCCCCACCAGCCCTCCTATCCCTCTCTCTCCGACTCGGTCTGTGTGGTTACGAGTTCGAGCCAAGGGACTCTTGCTAGCGCTGTTTTCAAAGTCTGGAATTGATTTTCATGGGGAGTATCCTTTCGCTTGCCTTTCAACCTATGGATTTATCGGAGCATTCTTGCTCCGCTTAAACGTAGCAGCCGAGCGACGGTTCTCACCTTTCTTCCCGTCTTTTCCCCCCAGTCGCTCAAGACCGCGATCTCTGCCTCCGCCGGTGCTTCTCAAACAGCGGGCGCTTGCGGACCGGTTTCTGACGGAGCGAACTGGCAGAAGTGCGCTCTTAGTCGGATACAAATCTAAAGCGAGGATTCGCCTTTTTAGATGCAGATGTAATTTCCCCCCCCATTTTTATTGAACTGATTAGGATTTCAATCGGCGAAACTGAGCTTTCATTGTTTTTTTTTATATTTCTCCTAAGGGAATTTTGTTTCACGGATTTGACAGCGAATTGGGTAAGTGGCACTTAATGTAATTTACCTGTAATGTCAAACTGTGGCAATGTAAATGGGGGGGAAAAAACGCACAGGGACATGTCGGCAGTCATCACGGGCTAATTGTAACAAGTGGACAAGAAGGCTGTTGGTACACGTTTTAGTGTAAGCTGTTAAATTACTAGGAAACGGCTTTTTAGATAAATCCGTGCCAGATCTACATAACGGCTCGCATAGAATTGAACTGCGCTACATTACGTCAAAGTGTTAATTTTGGAAAGAGTAAAGAGGTTAGAGAGATTGGGTGCGTGACCTGTTTTTTTTTATCGCCGCTTATACATTCACAAAACCATTAACATCTACACGTGTTTTGCAGTCCGTCACTGAAACCCGTGTTAACAGTTTATAGGCGTTTTCCACGTACAAATCCCAGCACCTGGTTTTAGTTTAAATTCATAGTGCTTTCCTGTGTTAGCATTTCTCAAACTATTTAGTTCCTGATCACTACTACACATGAATGCAGAATCTTATATATGTATACACTGTAGCAAAATTATTATTATTATTCTTGTTGTTGTTATTAAATGGGAACACTTAGAAGCAGTACTTGCCGATCTGGGAAGGAGAACAGGTGTTTAGACGCTCCAGGGTTGTTGTTTTTTTTTAAGCGGAAGGTTTGCGTTAAGTGCCCCATTTTCTCCTAAGCCCGTGTGGACTCGACAGAGCTAACTAAGCAACATTAGAAATCAGAGCGTGTGGAAGTTGTCAGGGGCTGCAGAGACTTTCAAACGTGTGCTCATTTTTTTTTTAAATTTCGACCCGGGCCAGTTCGCAATGCCAAACAAAGCAATATATCCCCACAGTTCGGCTCAGAATTCAGCGGGGAAGCAGACGCTTAGCCAATGATCGGGAATATCAAATATTTTGGGACATTAGCACAGTCTTTACATTAAACAGGCTCCGGGGGTTTCTTAATCCCCAATGTTTTGCATACAGCTCGTTTCTGTGAATTTTGCATAGCGCTTTCACAAGGCAACTGTTGTTCTTATGGTATAGGCTGTACTAACTAGGCGCGGCAACATAAAAAATGAGAGCTGAGAGTTTGTGCTAGTTTTTAGCATTGGGCCGCTGTGACATACCCCGTTTTTTGGCTTCGTGGGTCTGCGTTAACCCTAATTCAGAGGGGCGCACCCCACATCACTGTAGGTTAACGCGCGTCGTGCGGGATAAAAGGCACTAAGATACCACAGAGTGACATAGTCCGCTTTTCTTTTATAAATGGAAATCAGTTTCCCGGAGTAAAACTGTCCAGATTTTGATTAATTTCGCCACTTGGAAAAATTTATCTAGCAGGCAGAAATTTCTCGCCTTTAGGGTGTATTTAACATTCTGGAAACGATATGTGAAATAAAATCCATATACCAGCGTGTTGTGGGAATAACTGGAGTCATTGCAGTGACTTTCACGTTCGAGAGAATTCGCTTATTTTTCGTGAAACTGTCACGTATGAATTATTCTACAGATTACCAGGTTTCCAGAAAATATCGGTGCTGACAGCTGGGGTTTGTCTGGTCTGTTGTTTAACAGAATCTTTTCATAGACTTTAGAAATATCAGAATACAACTAAAATTGTGTTTCTTAACTGATTTTAAAGTGCAAATAACACGCATTCATCAGGCAGAAGTGAACTAGTCGTAATAAAAAAAACAAAAATGGCAAAAAACGTTTTTTTCCGGAGGCTATTTTAACATCTCGCAATAGTTTCAATATATTTCGTATTTCGGCATCCTATCTGTGTGGTTCCCAACGTAATTGGAGTTGAAGGGCTTTTCCAATTCAGTTAATTTAATTTCAGAAACGCGTATCTAAAGCAGCAAGGTACGTTAGGGTTGCCAACATCTGTGCGTTCAGTTTCCATTTATCATCTGCTGTTTGAACCAAGGGTCTGCTTGTGATGATTACCATTAATGGGCGACTTCTAATAGTAATAGTACGCAATTAGTTTTGAATGTCTGCGATCGTAAACCATAAATCATAGCAGTTATAAGGTAACGGGCAGCGGACCGAGCAATGCCCACTATTTCAAATTCGCCAAAAGTATATCTGGCGGTCAGATATACCATTCACACATAGATATGTGTTCACACACGTACTGTAAGTAACATTTGGAGACGTCTTTTCCTGTCACTTTAAACCCTAGGGTAGCTTCGAACTAGAGTCAGCATGAACTCGGGGTTGGTTTGATTAAATGGATGTGTGGTGCACAGGGGTGGGTTAATTCTCTTAATGTACAGGATCTGTGGTCTCCAGGGAGCAGCAGGCTCATCTCAGCCATGAAACACACACATTTTTTGGCCTTTTGGCGGTGTCAGACCAAGAGGGTAAAATCAACAAGTCTCCAGTGGATTTTTCTCCCTCGGGTGAGCAGGTTGGCGGGGGGAGGAAGGAATGCTCTTCGTTTTTTGTTTCCAGGCCTCTCTCTCGTTTCTTTTTTTTTCCTGCGTTGACCGGGCCGTGTGAGGAATAAGATTTAAAAACAAATTACGTGACGCTGCCACTCGAGACATGTTGCAAATGGAAGAGTAATTTGCATTGAAGGTCTGTCCCAGACCCTGCTTCTTTGCCTGTGATTGTAACCACGGGCTTCCCCTTTGCTTTCATCATTTCAGCAGTCTCTCAGAACTGGGAGGTCTTATTTAGTTCCTGTCAGATTGTTTAGTTCAAAACAGGCTTGTCCTCAGATGAGGTGATGTTTTGTGTTCCACGCCTGAGTATGTGTCTCCACTTCTTTGCTTTCTTTCACTTGTGTATTTTTGTTTTTAGGAAAACAGTCATGTACACTGCGTGTCTCTGGAACATGGGCATGTCTGTTGTTTTGTTTCACAGTCGCCTTCTGTGTTTTCTCCCCCCGTAGGTTGGGGTTTAAGAAAATAAAAAAGGGCTAAGATAATCGTCTTGCCTTCTCTAGAGGTCGGATGTTCAGTCATATAGGCCACTTGATCACACTTCTGACGCTCCCAAGTAATGAACAGTGGCAATGAGAGGTGGGAAAAAAAACTTTCAAGCGCAAGTAACTCCTCTCTGTAAAAAAAAAAAACAACAGAAAAACATTTTCCACATTTTTTTCCACGGATTTCTCTCCAGTCAATTTCCACAGACATTCTCTGGTCATGGTATGTTGGCAAGTGAATTACCCAGTAAGCGGTGATTCTGTTTAACTGGCAAATTGTTAAAACTGGCTGTGGAGTCTAAGTATCAAAGGCAAGATTAGTCATTTATTGATGCGTAGACTGTGCGCCTTATTTTTGGGAGCAGTCTGGCCTTGCTGAGTTGCTTTGATTATTTTTGTTTGCTGGATCGTCTAGATAAAATTCAACTTTTTTTTTTTCCTCAGAAGGAGTTACTGAGCAGTGTATTGTAAAAAAACATCAAACATTTCACAATTACCGCTCAGCGTCGTCGTTAGTATTCAGTGTTAGTTAAAAGAGCTCCAAATATTACTGCTTGAAATAGAAGATTGAACACACTCAGGTTCGCAAGGCACAAGGCTGACTTTGCGCTGAGGGGAAAGTTTCTGACTTGTACCTGAGAAATTGTCCTCTTTAAGTTATGGATATTTTTATTTTCACACATTAGGTGGAATGTGCAGCATGATAAGTAAATGTGTAAGGCTTTATGATCCAGTGCTAAGTAGCCCTTTAAGAAGAGGTCCCCCTTGTAGCATCCAGCATATAAATATTATTGTGACTTGCATGTTAGTTTGGGGGCTTCATATTTAATCCAGTTCGCTTAGGAGTCTTTCTTCCATGGTTGCACATGGTTCGAATTCTGTGAAGAACAGTGAGAGGAAGAGCAGTTAGCATGACGAGGTGCTTGAAGAAAAACCTGCTCTGATGGGAGACTGGGCTGGTAATAATGGTCATTAATCAGAGTACGTGGCTCATGTCTCTCCTGGCCGGCGCATGATCGTTCGTCATCGCGAAGTCTCGCAAATCGTTTCCCGTGGAATCCAGAAAGAGATTCCTATTCCTCGTCAACTGCTCTCAAACAGGCTGCCAAGTCCACATGTGTTGTCTCTGCAGATTTCCTCCAGATGCTGGAGATTTCAAGATGTGAGAGGTCTCCTATGTGTGTCCTGGTCACGCATTCTTCAATTCAGGGGTGCGGACAGTGGATTTGTCTGTGCTCATTTCCCAAACTTCCCAACATGTCAAAACAATGGCATTTCAAAAGCATGTGGGGTTGGGCCGTAGCTCGGCCACCTCTGGCTTCAGTTCGTCAGTGTGCTGTTTAGCTCGGGGCCTAATTTCAGTGGTGATAAGAAGTGCTGGCTCATTTTCATTGCTGTGGAGGTGAAGACATATTACTGGCGGAGAGCAGACACTTGGATTTTCATTTCAACTCCTGCTACTTAACGGTCCTGTTTCACAGCTAGTCCTGAGAATAGGTGTGGTACTTTCTGTCTTCCACAATGCCTTAGTGCAGTAATGGATCTTATAATGTCCTTGTTGAAAGCATTCCTGATATATCCCCAGATTTTCCAAGTGATACTTGGTTGTTTTGACCTTTTTGGTTACACAATGTTAACCTACATGATCTTTTCAGGAACATACTTGTGTTTTTGAAGCTGTGGATGATCATACAGTATCCTGATGACCAAAGGTAAATGTCAATGCCTCTGATGTTGACCAAGATCAAGCAATGTAGTGTCGTACGATTGCTGTCTCGGTGCGCAAGCAAAAAAGTGGAGTGACCAGACATTTGATGGGGAAATGCCTTAAAAGGTGGCAGGTGTGAGCTGTAACCAAGTGTTCGCTGACACAGCCCTCAGGGTACGGGTCCAGACCATCTGAAGAGTGAGGCTTTGAACCTGCTGTTTAATAGAAACAGACTGCGAGGGGATTGAAGAGTTTCGAATGTGCAGCTTGCAAATGCTGGCCTGACTCATCGGCAGAGTGCACACTAACTGCTTAGCTTGGCAAGCTCAGATCCCTGACCCACAAGAAAAGATGAAGATGGAGTGTGAGAAAGAAGAGCAGGGAGGAGAGGCAAAGTGGGGAGGGGAGGTTAACGAGTCCAGCTCCTTTGAAAGTCCTGGCACTCCCGATAATGTGTGTGAGTGTGTGTGTGTCAGTATTTGAACACTTAATAAAATTATTTGCGGTTTCTTCTGCAACCCTCCCCTTCCCCAGAGTTCAAAGCAGCTTGCTTGCCTGACTGTCAGGAAGGAGTTGGTGCAGTGGAAAATGCAGCTTTCCTGTTGGAGCATTTCGCAAGCCACAAGCTGCCTACCGCAGGCTGGCCCAGCAGGCTTTGAAGGCTGACCTGAGTTACATGTGCCTTCCACTGCTTCAGACTTGACACACCTGGGTCACATGCCTTGATCTTTAGCACGTCTTTTGAGCGAATGGCTTTTGTTCTAAATGCCTGGTCCGGAAAAGAGACTGTTAGGTGTAATTTGCTGGAGTGGAAAGAGTCATTTCGGTCCGATGGGTTTCGGGGAGTGAAATACTTCTTTAAAAATAGGAATTCAGTGGACGTCCCAGGTCCAGGATCGTGGCGTCACTAGTCGTCACTGAGAAGTGTCGTCTTCACAGCTTGGGAGCACATGTTGCTAAACGTGTCTCTGATGAACAACAGGAAAGCAATAAATGGAAGGCCAGTAATTGATTTTAACGGAAGTGGAGCAAACGTCCATGTTTTTGCAATCTCATCTGCGTTAGTCATAGTCTATATTAGAATTTTGTTCTCAGTAATTCCCTGTAAACTTTTACAGTACTATTGAGTCTAAGCCCAGTCCTTTATCTCACTTTTTTTGCTTCCTCTTTGCTTCTGTTTCTGCGTGCCTGAATTCAGAATAAAATCCTCGAATGAATGGCTCAGGCATAGATCTAGGCTGAGGAGTTAAAAATGACCTTTTCTTTGTTGGTCCCCTACAGTTTCTTTTGGTGCCTTTTTTTTCTTTTTCAGTTGGCAAAATGGATACAATGTGCCCAAATTCTTAAAGACCGCTAGAGAATGTTTGATCAACCATCAGGTTCAGGGAGTTAGAAGAGATGAGTCAACAATCAGGTTTCTGAATTTGTTGTCATAAGGATGCTTCTTAGTTGAAGCTCCTTTTTTAACAATGGTCAGTGTTTCTATCCTTAGTGATAATTGAGGGAATAATGCAAGATTTGTTATATGTTCAACCTCATATGAGAAATATAGTACTTGCAATCATGGCAGAAGTGTGACTAATATATCCCTGAATCTCTTTCCGTCAAACATGCTGCCCTGGAGGTCCTATATTGTGAGGTTGAGTCTCAGAGTTAAGACATCACTAGCTGAACACTTGTGACCTTACCCAGCTGTACCCCAAAGTGCTGGCTCACAACTGGAGGAGCATCACTAGAGGTGGGTGGTAGGCTCAAGTCAGCCAAGGTATCGTTAGCTTTCTGGAAATAGGAACACACTAGACACCTGTAGATGTGCAGCGTTGCTGAAGAGAAGCTCATCACTCCTGCAATTCATATTTTAACTCTTTAAGACTATAAGGAGCCTGCACCATCTCAAAAAGGTAAATAGCTCTGACACATGGGGCATTTTGGAGGTGAGCATGCACCCATCCAGTGGGTAGTCACATAATAGAACACAGGGTCCAGCTTCTGAAATTTCTAGGCATGTTCTAAAGTTCTGGGTCATTTCCAACACAATGGGTCGATCACTATGGACCTATACTTGTAGTACTGTCCATGGTGCTGAATTTGATCTTGGCCTCAAATTTGGTTATGTCAGCACTGTGAAGCACAACTTTATTACACGTCCCGAGTAGACAAATATTTCAGTTACAATATAAAAGAGCAAAGGGTACAATAATTCCATAGGTTTCGTACTTCTGACTCCACCTGGGAAGTTCCTCCGAGTTCCTGTGGGCAGTTACTGTAAATCTGGAAAAGCCCAACACAAAACATAATCTTTCATCTGTATCATTTCAGTTTAATTCCTTCCCAAAATAGGCGTGAATTAGTCCCTTCCTCTTGAGGATGAAAGTGAATAAAATCTGTCATGATGTGTTTAAGCGTGATGTGTTTCTTCAAAGTAAACATCACACTTAATATATAGATACAAATTCTATACGATATAATTATATTGTATATATGTACAAATAATGTACAGAAAGACACATTTAAATACTTATATCCCCTTTAATTTGTTCTTTTAGTCCTTGTTGATTTTGCTGCACATTTTGTTTAATAGCACGTTTGTAAGTAATTGACTAATGTATCAATGTGTCTGTCTTAGGAATCGCTACTGAGAGGAATTTGTATTCTTAGCATTACTTCTGCTCTGTCGCGCAGTCTGATTAAGTGCCAGTACTGATAGCTAAGTGAAATGACATTAACAGCCCCATCAATATCTCTCAGTAGTGACGGGGTGTGATGTACTATATTTCCTGAAACATTTTGGCATTTAGGAGTCATTCAAAACTGCACTAAAAGACTTTATATTTTTGCAAATTCTGCAAAATTGAAAACCGGCTCAAAACGTCCTTTAATATGAAACTCGGTTTCATAGATACTTGATCTGTCATTTTGCTCACTACATGTCTGGGGAATATCTTTATGAATGCATCTGGCCAGGTTTCAAATATCTGCCCCAGATACCTGTGCTCCTGTGCTTCAGTGAAGGAGGCTGTTTTCTCCAGGGTCACATATTGAGTGAGCAAATCCTGTCGAAGAGAAGGCAAAAACCCTTCTGGTGTGTGACACCAGACAAATTAACATGAGCCATGGAGATGTGATTCAAATGTGAGTTCAACCTTAACTCAAGTGGAAGGTTTGGTGGAGGGTGGCCGCCCGAAATTGCATTTTAGATCTTACCCAATGGCTGTTGGCGAAATTGATCACCGTGCTGAGAGCGGTCTGTAAAATGCAGTGATTGCGAAGGAAATAGACTCCTTCAAGAAACTGTGGAAACTACAGTCAACTGATCCAAAACCGAAAGGGCGCCTGAGCTAAGGAATGCGGGTTTCTGACAATAACACATTTTTGCCAACAATCCTTTATGGATCTGGCTTATCCTTCCCCAGAGTATATCAGTCCCCTCCAGCCTCCTACCACACACTGTGTTACTGTTGGACACCTGCATGTCTCACTTTCAGGCTTTGCTGCCATCAGGTGTTTCTGTAGGTGTTGCAATGCCGATGTTGTAATACTTTACTGCATATTGTTTTGCTCAAGAAAACCTGTTTGATCGCTTGTTTCACATGTGCTGTGTTTTGGTGCAAGTCAAAACCATAAATGCAAGGGAGACGCATTGCATTGGCTTTAAATTACACACAATCCGGGACGGAGTCAGCCCTCTTCTTTTCACGGTGCTTCACAGTTTCAGATTTAAGTTCCACTTTATTTATTTTCACTTGGTGTAGAGGGACCTGTTCTCACAACGGCATCACAATCTGTCATATGGCTCTGATTAGATTGGGTAACATGCACCGCCTGTTTGGTTGAAAGGATTAAACGATAAACATTTCCACAATCCCCTCCTTTCCTCCCCCCCCCCTCCCCCCCCCAAGCCCAATCTACAGCAGTTGGCAGCATTTTAATTCTTCAAGTACAAGACTGCTTCTATGATAATATTTTAGTTTCATAGTAATCGGTTAACCATTGTTTTTTATTCCACACTCCAAGGCAAGCCACCATCTTCTGTCATCTGATCGTAGAGATGGAATTCCTTGGATACATTCATTTCTCTTTTTTTGGTGAAGCAGGCCCTCATCTTGGGTCTCCACTGTGCCTTAAAGATTAGTACTGAATATGTTTGAAACTAAGAGGCCTGTACTGAGCATGCCTGATGGAGACCTGAGCCTACTGAGCATGCTCGAGAGGGAGTGGCCTGTACTGAGCATGCCTGATGGAGACCTGAGTACAATGATTTTGACCAACGTAAAAATAAACAATAGAAAAGGAAAAATCCAACAATTAAGGGCGTATACATACAGATGTTGCAACACGACAATACAGAGACAGCATCAATTAAATGAAGCAGAACAGCAAATCGGTTAGAACCTTATCAACAATACAATTGCTAATCCACTTCTACTGTAACTGTCCTGAAACAACTGGGCACATTTGAAAATGGAAGATTAAAATCATATACATTAAATTTATCATAACCAATACGGATTCAGAACAAAAATATAATTAAATCTTTTGTTATTTCATTTCTTAATGAGCAGAGAAACTTTAATTCTTCAGAGACATAAAAGCTTTAATTTTTCAGCAAAGAACTTTGGTTATCTCAATTGTCCCACCCTCAGTGTTTCTTGATGCGTTTTGTATTATATCATATTTTTAAAATTATTGAATTGACTTTATTTAAAAATTAAGTGTTATACTGGATTTCATTGTTACACTGCTGTGAAAACAACAGAACGAACTGTTTGTTTTGGAGAGAATGCTGGGAAGAAACCATTACAAGCCATTGAGAGAGAAATGACCAGAGCTCGAACAGAGTTCTCAAATCTGCAATAGCACAATATGTAAAAGCAGTCTCTTTATTAACAGTTCTTTCTGTTAATTGTAGCATATTATTAGCAACGGTAGCAAGAAAGTGGTTGTTACTTAATCTGATTGATTATTAGTACTTTTCTGCTGGATGAATGTAATAAAAATCCCCATCTATGAACCGGCTTCATCACTGTTCTCCTCCCCACTGAGATATGATGGGTGGTGAGCTTACTGGTGCGCTTTGGGGACTACACACTGGTGGTGGTGGAGGGGAGTCCCCATTACCTCTAAAGGGCTTTGAGTAGAGTGTCCAGAAAAGTGCTGTATAAATGTATGGAATTATTATTATTTTTTATTATTATTATTATTAGCCTGCTGAAAGGGCAGGAAGTGAGCTGTGCAGTCAGGTTACCATCAATCATGACAAGAGGAGTTCTGTCACAACTGCAGTAGTCACTCCTGCCCAAACCACCTCACTGACCTGCCCATTTATCGGTCTGTTGTACTCAACTATTATTGTCGATAATCATACTTTATAAATATACAATAATACTCTAGCATTTTTCACTTAAGTGGGACATTTTGGTTTATTTCTGTTTTTCTTTCTCAATTTTCACCTGGTTTAGCTTTCAGCAGGATAAATCGCCTCATCACCTTTGCCTACTCAGCCGTTGAAGTGATTTAGAGCTTAGGCAACAGTCAAAACTGATCAAAATGACGTCAGAAAGAGTTAATCAATATTCAAAGTTTCAGTATATCCGTATCCTTTATTTTTCTAAAACCATGAATGCATAAACAGTGAGAAAATTGGTTTTGATACTCCTACCCAGAACAGCCACAGAAAGGGATACTTATGTATATGTCTGTACAACCGAAATTAACATTACTTGTTTTCTTCTTTAAAGTTATGTAGAAATTCATGTTACAGAGGCTGCAGAGGTCTTGATTAGCTTGAGTAGGGAGGTGCTCACCAGTTCTCACTTTGTATCAGATAGTTGTTATTTTAATGACGGCTGGAATTCGGAGTCACATTTTTTGGATGGGCGTTCTCTCTCACAGCAGGAAGAGTGGAGCGGAGAAAGTATTTTAATAAGTCCCCGAGTCCATTATGCTGCTCCAGTGATATAGCTGAGTGGTTTTTCTGTTGGCTCTGCTTGGGTGGAACCCAAAGGGATGAGAGGTGCTGGGAGCCTCCACAGAGTGTTTCAGCAGGAGAAGATGTGTTACAGATATTCCTAAAGGCTTATGTGCTAAGTCAATTCCCAGTTTGTCATTCAGAAAAAGAAAAATGAGGCATGTGGCATTAATTAATAAAGACAACATTGCAGATGACTGTAGGAGTTCTTAAATTGGTGATCTGAAAAATACTAAGATCCTTAAAAACCCCATCTTCCATCTGTCTATTATCAGAAAGCTGCACATTTCTGGTATGAGCTGTGCTGGCAAAATCCAAGTTCTTGCAGTTTTTTTTTAGGAAACAAATGTGAAAGTTTGTCGTGTGTTTGTCACCCGAGAGCACCACTCCACATTTCCCTTTGCACATGTGTAGAAAATATTTATCATTCACTCGGTCGGAAATTTCAATGAATACTGGATTTGTGGTGTAACGCCTTAAATCAGCAATGATATTTGTAAGCATGTTATAATATTTAAACTGTTACCAGAGGCACATACATGCAATGATAACGACTGTACATTCATTGGATGTTATTAACCAAACCATAAACCCCCCAAAAAACTAAACCAGACCCTTAGGGTTAGGGAGTATGTCATGGGTTTTTTTAGAACTTTTTGTAACATCATTCATAATGTTTTAACCAATCTTTTGTTATAGGCACTTCAGCTAAAGTGTCACTGGATTTTCTGAATATTTTTCTCTTTATCTTCTGTGATCTACCTGCAGCAGACAAAACCCAAATTAAGAACAAATTAGTCTCAAGTATCATGATTTGGCAGTTTAATCTATTCAACATGGACGATAAATAGCCCTGTTGGTTCCTTTATTAAAATATAATTCGCGTTCGAGGTTCAGTTACCCAGACTCGCTGGTCAATACTGTGTTTTAGCATCTTGGCTGCAAGATATTTTAGCTGCGATCTGAGCTTTTCTTGCTTTGACATTGAAAGACTGACCCATTTGCAAAACATAGCTGTTCAAGATGCCATATTATTGGCACCTGTTGGCTTGTCTGGGATGATCTGACAAACACGAACCGGTCAGGAAGGGATTTGTGCTGAAAAGGTCAATGCCGTAGTTTTCCGTTTTAAACAGAAGATCCACGCCCTTTTTCATATCGCAATGTTTGACATGGTCTTGAAATGTTCTTTCCTCGTGGGTCCTCTCCTCGCATGTAGCTGTGAATCGACAGGAGGGTGGAGAGTAAGGGCTCATTGGAGATGGCTACAGCAGGGTTTGAACTCGTGACCTTTCTCCCACTACCTGTGAATCCCCATTGCATGTGTGTGTGTGTGGGGGGGGCTTCGTTTATCCAGCTGTAGGGGTTTGTGAGGTGGGGGGGAGGAGGGAGGACAGATGGGACCCCCCACCCCCGAGAATTTTTTTTTCTTCTTTTTTCCACATTCACACCACCACAGGAGATTAAAAAAAAAACAAGTATGTGAGAGCCGGCTGAGTTTTGCCATTCGATTTGCACAAATAGCCCTTTCTAGTCTTTAACTCTGAGTTGATACAGGTGCAGAGAAGGGAAACGGAGGAGATGTAGGTCAGGACATCTCGCACAGAGATGGGACTGGAGTGTGTGCCGCCGAAGAAAATGCTATCTACTCGAATATAGTTCGATCTAATCCGATCGTCTCCTAAGGTCGATGGAAATCGAAAGGTTTAAAAATGATAGTGCCTTTATTAGGGCAAGCAACCGACTGTCATTTCTGTCTGAGAATCATTTTTAGCATTCTGAAAACTGTCCTGCATTTTAAATTAATTTGTATCGCACTGGCATTCATATACTGACTTAAAAAAAAACATAGGATTTGTAACCTTAGAGCGCAGCATATCTCAAGGATCAAGGTTTGTATTTGCTTTAGAATTTTTTACAGAAAAGTTCAAATAAATGTAAGTTTATCAACATGATGAATATTATTCTAGCAAAGATTTGTCATCTCTGCTAACAGTTCTTGTGCCTGGCAAAAATAATGTCTGCATGTGATAACAGAGGTGCAACGGTTTAACTATTCAGTTAATTTCATCACAGTTGTGAGCTGTAAGTAGAGACAGAAACACTGGCATTACTTCTCCAAAGAACACACTGGCCCCACACTGAGAGATTAAGTCAGGGTGAAGAGTTCTTCTGCCATCAGTCTCCCTTCTCCCAAGCTAATAATGCTCTCAGCACCACTTGTTTTCATAATCTCTGAACTGTGGAAAAATAATAGAGAAGGGGCAAAACTAGGGTTGATGTCCTAGTGACAGGCAAGCTGGGAAAATGCAGCCAGAATCTGTCAGTCATGAGTCTAGAGGGAGTTTAATAGCACTGAATTGAACTGAAAACAGCCAGGGTTGAGGTTACAGCATCCCCGCGCATGAGATTCTGCTGGTGGAGGGGTCACCACAAAGCATTCCTACTCCAGGGGTCCAGTCCCACAGGCCGGCAGTATTTCTGTCCTGGTTAAAGTTACTCCACATGACCGGTTCACCCCAACTAGCGAGCTTCTGCTGGCAAGATGAGCTTTCGTTTCGAATTCTTAGTGGACAGCAGGCTCGTTTTTAAACACGCCGGTGGCACGTCTTTGAAGGCTGCGCTGGCAGCGTTTCTCCGTACCGTGCCTGCTGTGTCTCTGGCTGTCGCTGCCGGAGTGATAGAGCTCCCCGCTCGATCCGTGTGAGACCCGAGCCCTGGCGAGAGTCTAGCGCTGTCAGAAGCGAGAGTAGTATTTCCACAGGAGAAAAGAAATGGCTGGTGTACACAAAGCAAGGCAGTTTCTCTCTTTCGGCTGAGTCTTCCCCAGCAGACATTAAGAGTAAAGGCTCGGGTAAGCACCGGGAACTTGGTGACAGGCCATTTTGATGAAGGGCAGAGGTGCTTGTCCACACAGTGCAACAGCAGCCGAAAGCACAGCCTCACGCAGACTGACAAGACTGACCATTGCCCACCCCTTCCATACCCATTACTTCTGAGTTTCTCCAGGGGAACCCACAAGCAGTGCCACATGGGTTAGCAGCCTATGGCATAATGTCACAGATGGCCATAAAGATCTCAGCTCCTGCTGCTGCGGTCTGGCGTTGAGGCTTTCAGAACCACTCTGGCAGGCCCTTCTCAGTTGGTCTCTAAAGCAAAAAAAAAATCCGGCCTTCAGATGCACGCTGGGACTACATTCTAAAGGAGAGCGCAGTGTTCTGAAGCCAATCTGTTATTGTGTTTCCCCTCTCTCTTCCTCCGTTTGCAGTTCAACGTTTTATCAAGGGTGGGTATTCAAGTGTTTGCATTAGGCTTGTCTCTCCTGCCTCTCATTCTGGCAACAGGAAAATAGCCAAATGAATGAAACAGCTTGGAACTTGGTTAAAAGCAGTAAGTGAACCCATTATGGCAACCCCAAGGACCCCAAAAGCCCAAACTATACATTTTATTTTCCGGTGCTGTGTGAAAGGACCCTTAAAATGAATTCGGGGTCAGCCCGAGATCTTTGAGACGTGAGGAAGACTGGTATATAACATTTCCAGGATTACGTTTGTCATATGCCAAGGGGATTCATCCAGGCTGTGTGGTTTCTAAGAAAACATTTCTCCTAATAGCAGGTGTCTTTTCTCTCTGGCTGTTCACGGGCTGGCGGAGAAGACCGATTGCAAGTTTCTCATTGAATCTGAAAAAGAAAACAGTGGTGTCTGGCCTCTTCGTTTCTGTTTACATGTCTTGGGCTGCCGGTCTAGCTGGAGGGAAGCAGACCCTCTGAGAGGTAGAAATAAATAGTGCTGAGAAAGGAGGGCTATAGCACACCATATATGGCAGTACAATGGCAGTAGATGTTTCCCTGTTCTGTTTCACCTTATTTTGTCTCCTCAGTCCCCTTCTCTCTCACAACAGCCACACATTAACACAGTGCTGATGGAAGCTTTGGGAATGCTAATTAGCTGCTAATTATGTCAGCAGGGACCCTAGCCAGCCTGTATCTCTTGCTCCTCTGTTCTGGCCAGGCTTTAATGAAATACTCTCGAAATGCCTCGCTAGCACGCCTGCTTTATTATTCCGGGACACCCCGAGCTACTTGATCAACGCCGTGCTCCGTCGCCAAGGCCCCCCAAACTCAAGAGGAGAAAGAGGGAGGGTGTCAGGGGGTGGTGTTATCCGGACGAATGGACGCTTTCTTCCTCGCTTGACAGTTGCTGTGTGAGGACCAATAAAAAATGAGCTCTGCTTCTGCTTTTGAAGTCACAGGCCTTCGTCTGATGGCCTTGGATGGAAGGAGACGCAAACAGGCTTTTTGTTCCGATCGGGTTGCAGAAAGGATGCCACAAAGCCTCTCTTTCTGGAGCCAAATGAAACGATCCCAAGAGTGGGTGTACCTTTTCAAGGCACAGCTCTTACGGAGACTGGGCTCTTCTGAGCTGCTGTCCAGGAAGGTGATCAAAAGAAATTCCTGATTTGTGATTTCTGCATCTTGCCTGCAGGACATAAAGGTTATGAAGCATCGCCAGATTCTAATTAGGTTCTTCGCCAGTGTGTACATAGTGCTAGGTGGTTTTTAAACATGTTATTTTATTTCTCGATATGCTTAACCTGATGAGGCCTAACACTGGAGAGCGCAACCCAATAGGAAATGCATAAAAACCGAAGGGCAAAACATTTGCAAAAAAACTGAACCGACCTGTTTTGACAAATGAACAAAAACGTTTCACAATGAAGTTGGCTTTTTTTATTTCATTTTTTTCTAGAAGTATTTTAAAACTACGAATCGGAGAATTTACCTGAATGTAACGCTTGCTGTGCCAATAACCTTAAAGACCTAATGTTTGGTCTGTACAGGATAAATGCAGTTCTATAATCATGTGACACATTTGTAAACTTCATTTTTGAACAAAGCAAATCCAGAGTTGTCTGTCCCCACTTAGGCAGCAGATGCATAAGCTGGAGATACTACTTTGAGGCAGGTGGTTGTTTTCAGATCACCAAGTCTGGGCTTTGCAAAAGGTCAAAATGCTGATTTTAAATGTATAAAAATTACACTACTCTGTAATGAATTCAAACAGCATCCTTTTATTTTAACACACAAGCTAACAAACTCCTCCCTGATCCACTAAGAGATGGGCTTAAACAAATGTGACCCACAGATGAAAGTGTGTTTTAAACACTGTCCTCTCTGCAAGTATTAGAGCAGTGCTTTGGTGGCAAGAAGCACGATAGACTGTTGTGCATTGCCATCGGCCTTCTCTTGTAAAGTCTTGAGATTGCTGCGCTGTAGAAGGACGCCTCCTTAAAGGCCATCATTGAAATTCACAACACGGGCCCCAGCAGCCACTCACATCTCTTTCTATCAGCGGCACTTCTGGCTGTTAAACTTCCGACAGTAAGTGGAGGAAACACCCGATTAGGCAAGAACAGGGAGAGCTATCAACGCCCAAGAGCCCGCAGCTCCAACCTGAAACGATGACTTTGCAGGGGCCGAGCCTGGGTTGTGCTCTTCCACCTTTGGCTTGATTGAGGGCAGTAGCAGCCGCGGCTGAGAACATTTTCCAATGAGGTCACAATTATTAAGCTCCTCATAAGCCGAGTCCCGAACAAGGGACAGAAACCTCTCCGGTTTTTGAAACCCTGTTTTGTTTTGATCCGCGCAGACGTGTCGGGCTGCGGAACAAAGGGGGCTGAATGACGGCTCGTTTTTGTTCTTTTTAATCGTGACGCTTCCATCTTGTCCTAAGCAACTTAGGTCGTAAACGTACCTATCAACTCGGCCGATGAGACGCACGACGTTACCGTATTAGCTCCTGGTCATTTCTTCACGAGGCGGGAATCACATCTTTGTCTTCCCTTTCCCATCTCCAACAGGCTCGTTCACAAGAATTACCCTGAAGGAGAACTGCAAGCCCTACCCCCCTGACCCCCACAGTCCGGGATGAGCGGAGTCTGGAGGTGGTTGCTGAGCGCCTGCCTGCTCGGGACCACGACCCACGGCAGCAACCCCTTTGCGGGACAGCAGACCCCGCCAGACCCCTGCTACGACGACAACGGGGCAGCCCGCCGCTGCATCCCCGAGTTTATCAATGCAGCGTTCGGCAAGGAGGTCCAGGTGTCCAGCACCTGCGGCCGTCCCCCGTCCCGTTCCTGCAGCGTGCTGGAGCGCGAGGATCGCCCGTCCGTCCGCACCTGCCAGATCTGCGACGCCTCGGACCCCCGCCGGGCCCACCCGGCCTCCTTCCTCACCGACCTGAACTCGGCGCACAACGTCACCTGCTGGCAGTCGGAAAACCTGCACTCCTCGCCCCACAACGTCACCCTCACCCTCTCCCTGGGGAAGAAGTTCGAGATCACCTACGTCAGCCTGCAGTTCTGCTCCCCGCGGCCCGAGTCCCTCGCCATCTACAAGAGCATGGACTACGGCAAGAGCTGGACCCCCTACCAGTTCTACTCCTCCCAGTGCCGCCGCATGTACAACCGGCCCAACAAGGCCGTGATCACCAAGCAGAACGAACAGGAGGCCCTCTGCACGGACGGGCACACCGACCTCTACCCGCTCTCGGGGGGGCTCATTGCCTTCAGCACCCTGGACGGCCGCCCCTCGGGCAAGGACTTCGACAACAGCCCCGTGCTTCAGGACTGGGTGACGGTGACGGACATCCGCGTGGTCTTCAGCCGGCCCCAGCTGCCCCGCGAGCTGGGCGGCGACCGGGGGGAGGACTCGGCGGCGTACTACTACGCGGTGGGGGACTTCCAGGTGGGCGGGAGGTGCAAGTGCAACGGGCACGCCTCGCGGTGCCTCAAGGACAAGGAGGGGAAGCTGGTGTGCGACTGCAAGCACAACACCGAGGGGCCCGAATGCGACCGCTGCAAGCCCTTCCACTACGACCGGCCCTGGCAGAGGGCCAGCGCCCGCGAGGCCAACGAGTGTCTCCGTGAGTACGGCTTTTTGGGGGGCTTTGGTTCATAAGGTTTGGGTGTCCTCCGGCTGCCCAAAGTCCCAAGAAAATTGGCCCTGGTGTGAGCAAGTGTTTGTGTCCGTGTCTGTCTGCCCTGTGATGGACTGGTGTCCCTTCCAGGGTGTATCCACCTTATGCCCATTGCATGCTGGGATAGGCTTTGGCTGCCCCGCCACCCTGTATTGGATAAAGCCCTTAGAAAATGCTTAGAAGAGGGATGGATGACTGCTCTTCAGTTTCATTAAACCCCAGAGGTGGCGAATAGATCTAAACCTGCCACTCTCTTTATCTCCACAAAACCCTAAAGCTGCACTTGGTGTCCTTGACGGGATACCCCTTTGAAGATATGTATGACGCATCTGGTTCCGTCTCGCAAGGGGTTAGGCAAACTCGGTCTGCTGCAGCAACAGAAAAGCGGGTTGAAAAGCCGAGCAAATCTCTCAACTCGAGACCTCCTGCCATCACAGCTAATGCTAAAGAAAAGCAAAAGTCAGGATCTGATGTTGTGAAACTTAAGCGAGCTTGTTCATTGTTTTGACTTCCCCAGATTTCATTGATTACTTTAACCAGTCAAGGAGAAATCCGTTTCCCCACCTTATGCCAAATGGAATGGGAGTTTTCAAAGGGCCATTTAGTTTGTGAGAAGAAAGAAGCAGTTTGAGTTGAATCCCTTCAGGGCACCTGGAGGTAAAATGCAGTGTTTTCCATCTCATTCACCTGTTGATGAGCACTGATGCTCTCATTTACAAAGCTGACTATAAACGTGGGAATCAAGCAGGATACCCTCAGTTCATCTCAGCATTTCAGTGTTATCAGGAGCCGGTACCTTTATTTGCTCATTTATTTTTTGCAGTTAGGTTATAAAGGCAGATCAGTCGTAGAACACTCCAAGATCTCAAACTACTAGCGCAGTGGTGGGCAGCCTTGGAGAGCCACAGTCCAGCAGGTCTTTGCAGCACAATTTGTAACCCATGAATTTAGCTTGATTTAGGAAAATTAATTGGTCACTAATTTTCCAGGAACAGCCGACTGTGGTCATTAAGAGTCACAGGCTGGTGGTGTTCTCATTTCAAATGATCTCTAAGCTGTTTAACAGAACACATCGGCAGTCTATGTGGTCGAAACGATCTCTTTCCAAGGCTTTAGAAATGGATGCTGTAAGGGTGTCCTATAAAAACCACTGGATTGGAGCTGTTCAGGACCAGGACTGCCCACCCCTGTGCTAGTGGATCATATCCAGTCTTTAACTTGACAAAACACAAAGTTGGTTATCTACCCTAAAGTACAGCTTCACTGGCATTAATGCCCAGTGCTGTTCTGCTTAAGTGTTTAAGCAGGAGCTAGGTCTCTGGCAGCTCCTTGCACCCCAAACTCTTCGGAAAGAGCAGGACTGGATTCCAGGGGGAAACGACATGCCCGATTTTCGCTTTCATTTTTTATTGAACTGTGAAAATAACAGTAATGGACACTGACAGGAAAAAAGGGGGAGGCTGGTGGCTGGGGGTCATTGTGGGGGGTTGCATCTTATGGTACGTGTGAACGCAAACAGTCAGTGCCCATGTCTGTCAGTTCTTTCTTGAGCATTTTTCTTTGTTTTACAGCCACCTTCAGACCTCACCCTTGGCTTGAGTTGACTGAAGGAATTATTCTCCGCCTCTGACAGGCACTTAAATGAGTCTCAGAATTAATAATGAGGGATTTAAGCCGGGTTCAGCTCGGGCATGACGCGCGGAACGCGGTATAATTGTGAGCCTTATCCCTCCCTGCTAACGTAGCGAACTCTGAGGCTGTTTCTTATTCCTCTGTTGACAGTGGGGTAAAAACCCTGCGCTCCTATTCCCAGAATGTCTTTATCACAACTGGAAAAATAGCCGTCGCTTATATGGAGAGGCTATTGGGAAAAACAAACGCCTTCCCATGTCTGAAATGTGAGGTGAAAATTGACACTGATGTACTCACACCCATATCCAGATATTAGCACAAACCAGCGGAGAATTTGGGAATGTACTATTCATAATAATTTAAAAATGCAGTTTTTCTGTCACGCGACAGTTCTCCCGTCTTTTGCTCAATTCGCGAGTTTTAAACAGAGCTCAATTTTCTTATTATGAGCAACCCAAGAATCCTGGCTTCCCTCTCTGGATTTTCATAATTATTTAGTCATCCAAATGCTCTTTTTTTTTGTTATTTTGGTAGGCGCTGGATGTTACAAAGCAAAGTGTTACAGGGCTCGGAAAAAATTGTGACAAGACGGGAGAAAGACCAGAAGAAAAATAAAATAAAGTAATTCAGGCGAATATTCTAATCGCTGAATTCCTTGACAAGAAACAAAAAAGAGGGTCTAAATTTTCCATTCACCGGTGCTTTTGGGATGAAGCTTGGCCCAACACAGGTTGGCAGAGTGCGAGTTTTGAAGTGAGCAATGCCAAATCATTTAGCGAGAAGGATTAGAGGGTGGAAAGGTCAGGGAGGAGTCTGGGGAAGGCTTGAATATTTATTTAAATTGGCCCCTGAATGCCTTTGTTGAAAAGAGAGGTCTCGGCGAAAAAAAAAAAAAAAACCCTTGGAAGAAAAGAAAAGAAAAACACAAGGATCTTTTTGTACGGGGATGAAAAAGGGAGGAAGGGGATTACAGAGCGACAGTTTCTCCCCGACGTCCGTGCTTAACTCCTTCTGTTCTGCTGGCTCTCAGCTGGGATCGCTGGGAGTGCCTGTCGGCAGTGCTCTACAGAGGGAGGCAAATGCACTTGTCCACAGTTTAATGACTCCTGTTTTTCTCAGGCTGCATTACCATAATGGGACATACTTGGGCCTTCTGTGAGCAGTTACTGGAATTGCTGCGAACTCCCTTTCCTTCGGCTGCAGTTGACTTTTCTGTCGTTGATGTAAGCGGCAAAGTGAGCCGATACCATGCAAGACAAATGAGTGACGTTAAGGGGTTTCGGGGCTGGCAGATCATTTATGCTAACGGGTAGGCATTTTGAAATATTACTAGATTCTGGGCTCCCTGCACAAATAAACATCCCAGATGAGCAAGCCTAAACAGTGAATGACACAAGTTTTAGTCACTGGCACTGCGCGTCCACTTAGTCATCCAAGAATGTCATTTTGGCTGCGCTTGGTTTTAACCTCAAGACAAGGAGTAATATTCCAGACAGCCTCTGAGTCCTTGCCAGAAGAAATTATAGCAGTTCTGTAACCCTTATTAATGTTAAAGGCTTGCATTTCTGTAACGGCATGTAAAGTGTACCAAGAAAGAAAATAGTCATTTTGCCTGTGTCATTACACATAGCTGTTTTACAGACCCCTCAATCTCGGTATAGGACATTAATTTGTCATTAGTCTGACAGAACCTTCATTGCCCATTAATTAAATAGTGTCAGTTTAATTGGTCTGGAATAACTATTGGTAGAAGATAATTGGTTACAGATTGTGCAGATTCTTTAAGGGAAGTGTAGTTATAAGGTGTTAATATGAATAAATACAGAATCGGGTCAAAGGTTTGGAATAAAAAGACTATACACAGAGAGGTTGGGTGGTGGGAGAACAATAGTTTCTATTCTGTTTTGCTGTAGTCGACTAGAATTACTGTCTTTGCATTCCTGAAGTGCTAACACCTTTCTCTTTTTTAATAGACTGTAATAGTCATTGACAAGGCTAAGTGATAGTGTTGTGTGTATTCCTTTCACTCACTACCTGGAGTAGAGTGTAATGGTAGCAGTTTACCCAGGGAAAGAATATATGTATATACTGTTTAGACCTTCTATGATAACCAAACTGGCATCACACTCACCTTTCCCATTAGTACAGCTGTCCTTGTGCCATACTGGCTGTGGTCACACTTAGACTCAGTGTCCGTAGCTTGCTGTGAAAGAGGAGCGTGAATTCAGGGATGTGTAGACATTGGTGGATCTACAGTAAGCACCACACAGTGAAAAAGAAAACTATACAATACTGTTCTTTTCCCCTAGCCTGTCCATACATGGAAATGACAGATTTCCTCCACTTCATCTCACTACAATAAATCAAAAATGTATAATACCAAACTCCAATAGAATAAAGATTCAGAACCTGTTTGATTTCAACCCCCACTTCACTACTGTTGGGTAACTAGAAGTTTGACTGTGTGTTGCAGGTTTTAAATTTGGTGTGATTGGGTAATTCCCTTTTTCCTACTGTCTCAGCAAACCATCTTCCAGAAACTGCTGTCCTAAATTATATTGCTTGGAAAACAGCAGGACGTTCTCAGAATCTGTATATTTTATTGGGGAAAAATCAGTTGGAGCTAAAAACACTGAGATCACTTTCTGAAGACACCCCATCCAGACATAAGTGAAATTTCTCTAGACAAAGATAGGATAGATTTTATAAGATCCACTTATAAAATACAGAAAACTATTAGTTCACACCAGTACTGTCACGATTTTATTTGACCTACCATGGCCAGTTTGTAACAATGTTTTTATTTATGTCTAGTATAATAAATTAATAAAAATACATTTTAGAGCGGTCAAAGCTGAATAATGCTTAAGCCTGCTTATTATTTTACTGACAAAGTATATTCCTGCTGTTATTGAAGCAGGATCTGTAATGATAGCTGCTTGTCTGCAAATTAGTTTAATACATTTAGCATTCCATGAATATGGTTGTAATTTCCGTACGTCTTCAATAATTTGTAGTTGGAATCCATTTGGTAGTTTTCTAATAGTTTCTTTCACTGACATGGAATCCCGAATGAGGCTATTTAAAAAAAAACGAATTAAAAAAACACTTCCTAATTCGTTTCCTTTGATATTTTTCCTATTCTGTTTTCCATTGCTGCGGAAAATGGCTTTTTAAAAAGTTCCCTTAATTTGCTGGTGTGGATTTGGTTACTTCTTGTTTTCCTTCGAGATCGGGAGCAGATTGCTGTGACGGTCAGAGTTTGGTTTATGAACTGAGTCGCAGCTGTGGTTTTTGGATGCGGAAGCCGATTAAAAACCCGGCTTCTTTACCTTTTTGAAGCGCAGTGTTTTTCTTGTGTCCGGCAACTGGCATACCGCTAGAGCCAAATCATGTTTTTATTGAAAGTGCCAGATTCGTTAACAGTAGGGAAAAATGACGGCGTCATTGGAGCGGTCCTGTCACATTTTAACTGTGGTTCTGTATCTCTGTTTCCATTTACCAGTCTGAAAACCAGTCCCCTTTCAGCAGAGGGGCTGTTGAGGAAATATCCTGTGTGCTCCCAGCAGGGATCTATATTTCATTTAGCTTTTTTTAAATTATTTCGCGCAGGATCTGCGATGAAGTGCATCTTCTGTAGCCAACACAAATTACGTCACGCCCATGCTGAAATAAAATTGCAGTTACCTGGTTACAGTGGATGAAAGTCAACAAAGGGTTTGATTCCGAAATGTCATTGACCTCCTTTTCACTCTCGCCAAAAAGGGGCAAGCAGCAGAGTTCTGTTCTCCAAAAGAAAAGAATCACAATTTACTTGAAACCCTTGAAGGAAATTGCTCACAGTTTACCCCAGCTTTCACCCTCTGTTATTGGAATTTCATTGCACCGACTGTACCCGGCTCTGAGCATTTGTATTTGTTCTGCGAACTGAAGTACCTGTTACAATAAAAGGAATCGCATTTGTAAAGGATGCAACGCCACCAACGGGCAGGTTGCTAAGTGAGCATTTGGAGCTTGTTAGTGTCACATAACCCGTTGAGTTCCACCAGTCAAGTCGCGTGTGCCCCAAGAGAAATGAGGTATTTCTCTCCAAACAGCAATTTCTGAGATGGAGCAGTTACAGTTGCCCTCCAAACCAAAAAACGAGCCGGCAAAGGATTACAAAGAACACGCCGTATGGTTTGAAAATAGTAAGTAAAGCTGTAGCTTGCAAATCAGGAGATACATAGAAAATTTAAGGCATTAAACAGGGCATTCATTCCGATTTTTTTTCCCCCGGAAATTTAGAGAGGAAGGCACAGAGGGGGTTGTGGTCATCGGAGAATTTTGAGCCTAATCTTGGGGAATGCGGACTCTGATATCACAATATTATTTCAACTGGCCCCTGGGCGCTCGACGCTTTAGGAGCGGGATGGGGGCAGCGATGTGGGGGTCGTGACCTTTGCCGAGTGATGACAGGGCTAAGCTGACATGGAGATGCCTGAGAGTGTGGGGCTTGGAAACAGGTGGGCTCCTTCGGCAGGACCTGCAACACAGCCCTGTTTGTTCCTGCTTCCCAGGGATTCGCTGTCCTCTTCTTGTCTGGTTCAGCTCCGTCGTAACGTTGTGAAGGGGGAGCATGGAAATTTTCTGGGAATGGCGATCTTTTATTCCTGCGGTTTGGATTTGGCTGTGGTCCTTGACCGGTTCCCACTGACATTGGCTGAGCCATATCGGGCTGTTTGGCAGTAGCCCCTATTCATATTCTTGCAGTTGAACTTGAAGGTCTTGCTTTGCAAGATTTTAAGTTGTAGGGTCAAAAACAGTGGCCTGATATTGCTGTGTCTGGCATGGAGTGTGTATGCTTGGTGGTGTTTCTTGTAGATGAGTGTTTGGGTTTAGCAGCCTTATAGCTGAACAGTGCTATTATATTGGGGTATATACAGGAGCTCGGACCAGGATTGGAGATTTGAGAAGTGAGGCACAGTCCTATCAACCTGCCCCAAACCTCTCCCTGTCACCTTCAGCGCTGGCCTTCCATTAGGTCATCTGGCTGGTGGACAGGGTTGTTTTCCCATTGTGGGGTATGGTGACCTTCTGGTCAATGTGGGACCTTGAATATCAGCTCTGCCCAGTGTCCTGATCTCACCTCCTGCAATAGATATGTTAAAGGGCATTCTCAGGCAAAAAAAAAAAAGTTCCTTCTCTGCATCATGAGCCGGACTGGTCAGGTGGTTCGCTTTGTGATTTTGCCTCTTCGAGCACGATGGAGACATGACCCTTCCCAGCCATTCAGCTGAACAGCCTTCCTGGACAAATGTCATAAATAAACATTTTTTGGAAAAAATTGGAACCTTTGTGCTTTAGCCTGAGGAGTTTATGGAGTGCTTTAATAGTTCTTTATGGAAAAGAAATAGCAGCTTTCCTATTAGTGTTGACTTTTTACGCTAATCAATTGATAGGCAGTTCAATACATTAATTAATGCAAACACATGTGAACCAGAAGTAATGGACTGGAATGGGTGTAAGATCTGTCTTAGACCTGCCTAAGTCTTTTGAGAACAGTTGTAACTGTTTATGCAGCAACATTTGGCACAGGCAGAGTGTCTTGAGATCACAGTCTTAGCATTTGGCAGCAGTGACTTGGAGCTGAATCGGAGACACAATCCAGTAAATACAGTGGCTCCTGTATGCATCTCGAGACGTAAATTTACAAATCTACTGGAGCAACGACAGAAAGGGGGACTGAATCTCTATCAGAGGTATTTTCTTCTCATTAAAGCCTAAAGTGATATCATTATGAGACATTTGCATGTCATCTAGAATACTTTGGACATACAGTGGTTCGGAATAGGCTTGTATGTGTTCTTTATGCACATATCTGTTGGAGCCACTGTACCTTTTGATACCAAGTGATGGTGAACATGGTTTTATATGTAGTGTGTTTTTTTTCTGTCAGTTTGTTAGTGTAATTTTCCACAGTTGTTGTGAAGGTAACAGTGACAGGATCCTAATCAAATGGATGGCTTCAATATTACAGTCAGCATATTTGAGCACACAGCCTTTGAGAGAAGTGGACTACAGATAATTTATTTCATTTTTGTAAGTCTAACAGTGGGTTGTAGCAAACCCTCTGTGAATCTGACCTGAAATGTTGGGTTTCACAGTGAATTTTAAAACCAGACATGGTTTTCAATGAGGCGAAACAGCCAGTTATGTTTCAGAGTCAGAAATTTGGAAAATAAAAGTAACATATTGTTGACGTTTAAAGGTTTGAACTTTTACAAACCCCAGACTGCTGGCTGAATTTACGTGAGCACCCTTGGGGATGTTTTTCTCAAAGTTTGGAAAGTTAGTGGGAAAACCAGTTTTTTTAAGTGCAAAACCTAAAGCATCACATTGTTAATAAATGCTAGGCTTGTTTAGAAGATGAGTCAACATTAAATTAGTTGCAATTGTTCCTTTGCACATACTCATGCTGATAAACTGGGTTTGTCTAGTCTGTGCTGAGTCTTGTGTTTAAGAAAGAGGGAAGAAACCTAAATGGTCCATTTCGATAGGTGCAAGTCATGCTGCCTGACTTGGTCAGAGCTTCACACATACATCGAGCAAGCCCAGCTCATGCCTTGAGGAGTCATGGCCCAGGCCTGGACTAAATACAAATTCTGGCCCACCCACCCAGAAGTCCAAACTCAAGCGTGGGGTTTTGATATTGTTAAAGCACTAGGCTGTAGGTAGGTCTCACATTGCAGTACAAAATTGGTTTTCCACTGCATTCTGCATAAAATACTACCTGACTGAAAGAACAAGTTATATCTGTGCAATATTTATTCATCATAATTTCTGAGTTAAGAAACTCATCATGAATGTGTAGCATTTCAATTCTTGGAGCCCCCATACATTTACTGAGGTAAATAAATTATTTTTCACCAATAAAACGTTTTTTGTTTTCTCATAAATAGGCCTTTTTCATTGAGAAATTAGCATACAGTATACTTAGTTAAGTCCAGCCATGAAGGCGTTAGTTTTGAGTGTGTATTCTAACTGCTTGGTAAGGTGGAAGATAAACTCGCCCGAAAAAACTTTTCTTTTTTTTCCTGCCC
This sequence comes from Lepisosteus platostomus, assembly GCF_059453375.1. NCBI lineage: Eukaryota > Metazoa > Chordata > Actinopteri > Semionotiformes > Lepisosteidae > Lepisosteus > Lepisosteus platostomus. The sequence continues at coordinate 14,247,784 of NC_142629.1, forward strand.
CGAAAAAAAGACCTGTTGGCTAATCTTAGAAAACATAAAAAGCCCAACCACTGAGGAGCCTGACAATTTAGGGTGTTTTGTATAGGACTTCAGAAGAGTTAAATTCAAGCTACAAATATATCTGAAGAAAAGTGCTACGAGGTCTCTGCCAAAGGGAAGGAAGGCCCATCTGTGGAGGGGTTAAAGTGGAGCCTCTGTTTTGGAAACAATTAGCAGGAATTAAAAGCGAGATGACAGATGGGCGGCTTGTGAGAGCAACAGGCTCCAGACAGGGCCTGTTCGGCTCTGCAGAGGTAGACCACAGTCTTTGGGTCCATGGGGAGTTTAGTTTCATTGAGGAGAAATCTGGCATGTTGCTTGAAAAACGCCGCTCTGGGCCGCGCAGGAAGAGTTTCAAAGCGCAGGCCAGTGCCATGTTCTCTTGGCACCAGGTTCCGTGAAATTACCCCGGACACAAAATCTAAATTTTAAATGCAAGTTCATGCTTTTTTTTTAATACATCTTTTGTTTCCCTGAAGGCCCTCAGCCTTGTGGAAGGACTCCTGGTAAGTGGTTTATGTCAGTTTGGTTCACAAGGAGCGTATTGGTTTTCTCAGTCATTTTTGCCTAAATGTCACTGCACCTGCAAGCAGAATTGTCAGTCCGGTAGTTAATAGGGATTCAAGCCCTGACTCACCCACTGACTTGCTGTGTATTACACCGAATCTTCATTTGCTAAGTCCTTGAGTTTGATGTAAAGTCTTTGTGGCTAGAAGTTACTCCACAGTGGTTTTTCATGGGTACCATGCCCCCTTGGTCTGTGTAAATCTCATTCCTAATCTTCTAATAAAAGCACATTCCTTGAACATGGTTAAGTACTGTAGTACCGATGGGGAGGTTGATGTTCATTATAGTAGTCATTGACCCAAGAAGCACTTTGCAGTTTTTCCAAAGATGGTAGTGAGCTGGCTTCTTAACTTACCATGGACGTCTGTCCCATACATCTCCAGATCATAATGTCATCTGTTCTTTTTCCTGAGCCTAATTGATCTTGCACTGCAATTGTGTCCCTAGTCCCATTACCACCTTGTGCTTTCACTTGACTTAATCTGACCTCCTTCCAAAGGAGTAGGAGAGGTGTATACAAATTATATTGGTTAAAGCCAGCATCCTGCCACCTCCCACTACTCATTTCAGATCCTAGAGCTGGGAAGAGCAAAGGGAGGTTGCGAAGGGTTTTTCTTCCTCTGCTGATACTGTTTCCTCTGACACTTCCCTGACTACTGATCCACATCTCTCTCACTGACTTACCCATACCCAGAGCTCTGGACCACTTCTGCTGTTTTGAGGGTACAGATCCCTCACTTTGTGTTGACTGGAACTAGGCCTGGAATGATCACACAGCTGTGAGAAACCCTGTGAACTGTGGTTCAGTGCAGTTCTCTCTTTACAATCGCCTTACGCTCAAGAATGTCCACGTTTTGAGCCACAAGCCTAACTGGATGAAGCAGAGATGGATGTATCCAGAGCTGCTTAGCAGAGTGTCTTCAAAGGGATGGTTTTCCAAGGGATGGAGAGACTTTTGGGCAAAATTAGATGAAACCAAACACTTTGACTTCGGTATTCTGGTTGCACTTATGTCTTCATGGTTTATAATTGGAGCCTGTGGCATTTCTCCCCCCAAAAGGCTTCTTTTCTGTCAAGCCAGTAGATACATGGCTCAGTGTTAGAGCAGTCGTAATTTATTCCCTCTCCTCAATTAAACACATCTGAAGGTTTTACCGTTCAACCCACTGAGGCTGTGTAATTACTGAGTTAGCCTCTAGATGGCACTGTGAGGTATCCATGCTGCAGGATGGCTTTCCAAGACATGTTCTCCGTTGTATACAGTATAGATGTATGTATGTTTTTAACATTGTCATCATTTTGCCTTCCTCCCATTGTAAAGGGCTCTACAGAAATCCAGCCCTCCGGGCCCATCTGAGTCTGAAGCTTCAATTACTTCCATGAAATGACTTAAAAAATGAGAACTGTCACACATAAGTGAGTAGGAGGAACAAAAGGAAAAATCATTCGATGCTTTGAATTAATTCCACTGCTTTGGAATGCTATGCTAAAGCAGCTGGGAGTTGAGACGTGCCTGGGGGGCTTTTACATCGAGACACAGTAGACAGGAGTGATGCAGAGAAAGACAGTGGGGTTGGTGCCAGAGGTTAGGAGCTTCCGTACCGTAAGTGACCTGAGTGCCTGAGCTCTGTATAATGAAGTCTGTTGATTTGGTTCTTTATTTATCCAGCACGAACTCTGAAGTAAACAAATTTGGGCTGGGCTGTGGCCAGGTTGCAGGCTCAACCAAGCTGCATGTAGCTCTTGGGCATGGAGATCCTTGGATAGCCCACGTAAGAGGGGCACACAATCAGTGCACTGAAATAGCTGTGAGTTTCAGCCTGGGGGTCTCCTTTGTAAAAAAGGTACTCTGTTATTTGAAGGTGCAGACTATGGTCTTCTGAATACCTTAAGCAAATGCCTAGTTCCAGCTGTTTATTATGTCTTCAGTCATGGCTGGCCTTGAAGATCTTTACTAGGAAACCAGCAGACATTAAATGACACACATTTCTGAGCTTGTTTGGGTCTATGGTGTCTAGTTTACATACATTTTCATGGGCACTGCATGGGTATGCTGTATGTAGCTAAGAAGAATAAATGCATTGTTTATAGTACAGAGAAAACATATGCAACTTCCATTGCATAGAACTCAGTGCCATTTCATGATTTTACAGTCTCTGGGATTTATGAATCGCATCGTTGAAGCAGAAAAACAATACAAATAATATAATTTTCATTTTATTAGCTTGTGTGCGGACTAACAATTGCTCAAAACAATAGGAAGAAAGCAAACTGTCTTAGGAACTCAGATTCCAGTATTACTCCAGATTTTCCTTTGTCAGCACAACATTTTTAAGTCATTTCCTTTTTCTGTATCCTTTGACACCCTGTACCATTTGTTGCTTTTTTATTGAATCTTTTCTGACTGGAAATGCTGCTATTTGGATGTTAAATGGACAGATAATTGACTGCTTTTCTATTCATTCTTTCATTTAGTCTCTGTGCCATGTAGTTTGTCTCATTGTTCTCTTTTTAGGAGAAGATGTGACACTTCTGAACTGTAGTTCAACAACAGCGGTTGGAAAGTCGGACATGAAAATTTTCCACTCGTTAGGAGTTGTGAATGTTTGGAGGCGAGTAGTAACCCACTTACAGGACAGATCCACAGGGAAGTTTCAACCCAGTTCTGGGGTTTCTCATTTCCTTTTGCATTAGAAAAGCCATAAAAGGCATTCTCACAAAGTCACTGCGATTTGATATTAAAAGATATTGGATAACTACCGTGGCTGTAGTGTATTTCTAGTATTTGTAATATTGGAATACAGTTAGTTCATGCTGATATGGAGTCCTTTGGAGGTATTTGGCAGGTTTGTGGCTATAAAGTCAATGTAGTTTCGTATTGAAATGCAAAATCTGTGTGGCCAGAGTGGCTTGGTGGTACAGTTTTGAGCATTGCTGCTTTTCAGTGCTGGGTTTAATTTCTGGGTTGCTGTCTGTGTGGAGTTTGTATGTTCTCCCCGTGTTCATGTAGGTTTCCTCTGGGTGCTCTGGTTTCCTCCCACAGTCCAAAAACTTACTGGAAGGTTAATTGGCTTCTGGGAATATTGGTCCTGGTGTGTCCGAGTTTGTGTCTGAGAGTGTCCCGATATCCTGTCCTGGGTGTTTCCTGCCTTGCACACCTTGCTTGCTGTGACAGGCTCCTGTACCCCCACAACCCTGTTTTGGATAAAGCCATTGGAAAATGGATGGGTAGATCTGTGTGCCGTGACTGAGTATCGCACGGTGTGGTTGTAAACAACCCTTTAGCAAGCCTTTCAAAATCAAATTCCCTGATGCAATTCCTCCTTCTAGTCACAGTCCCGACACTTGTCCCTGTCCAAAGTAGGTAGGTAACTGTAACGTTCTGGATTTGTGTTAGCGTATTCTCACCTTCTTTGACATGCGTATTGAGACGCAGATTATTTACGACAATTTAATCCAGCAAGGCTTTTTGTCCATAGCCTAGGTCAGATGGTCATGTCCACTATCTGATGAAAATTCACTTCAGTAAAGGAAGTAAAAGCATTCCTCAAACGACCAGAAGAGAAATCCACTTGAATAAAGTGGATCTGTTTGTGGTGTCTAGTAGCCACTCCACTGCCTGACTTCCAAGCCCATGGTTAAAGTGATCTCTCTCCATGGTGCTGAATCGCACTCCCACTGCTGTTTGTTCACTACATCTGAAACTCGTTCTTTCCCCTTGAACATGTTGATGTCAAATGTGAACTGGCCCCATACCTCTGTGCTCGGAAGAAAGTATTTCAAAATGCATTGGAGCGTGGCTCTTTTTAAATATCAGTTTCTGGACTTTGGTGGTTATTAAAAAAAAGGCGTGGAGGACTGTTTATGTGTGTAATAAAATACGATGCCTTAAATCTCTATGGAGAAGCAGCCCATTGGTGGTCTGTGCAGTGACCCATGCATCCACAAATATGCAGTTATGTCTTACACATGGAATCCACAAGGAGAACAGCATTTGGCTTTACCTTATAGGATAATCACTATGCTGATTTACAGCAGTAACTAAGTGGGAGTGTGTGCTCCTGTCATGCTTGGTCTATTAACTTGGAGATCATCCACTGTTTTGGCCTCTACAGATGAAAAGAGAGGGTTTATAGTCAGTGCAATAGAACTTGAACTTGTTTCTTTATCACTGATCCTTTACTATGGATCTCAGCACTATGACAAGCTTTGTTTTGGGAACTTGATTCAGTGAGAAAAGGAAAACAAGGTGAAAGAAACTGGAATTTTCCCAAATTGTTTATTTACCCTTTAGATTTGATAGCTGCTGGTTAAACTCTTCATATCTACCAACACATACGATTGCTACGCTCAGCACAACAAGGGGATTTTTCAGACCAGAACTGGCATTTGATTTGATCTATTAGGTTACCCGTGTTGCATCCTGTAATTCCTTACACTTGTATAGCACTTTTCTGGACACTCCACTCAAAGCGCTTTACAGGTAATGGGGATCCCCTCCACCACCACCAATGTGCAGCCCCACCAGGATGATGCAACGGCAGCCATAGTCCACCAGTACTCTCGCCATACATCAGCTCTCAGTGGGGAGGAGAGCAGAGTAATGAAGCCAATTCATAGATGGGGATTATTAGGAGGCCATGATTGGTAAGAGCCAATGGGAAATTTGGCCAGGACGCCGGGGTTACACCCCTTCTCTTTTCGAGAAACGCCCTGGGATTTTTAATGACCACAGAGAGTCAGGACCTCGGTTTTACGTCTCATCCGAAGGACGGGTTGACGGGCTGACTTCAGTGCCACCCAAGGTGCTGACACACGCTTCCAGAAGTCTGCGCACGTGCAAGGAGAGAGGGAAAGGGGGTGGCTGGGAAGAGGAGTATTGAGAAATCAGGCGGCGAGCGAGAAGAGGAGACTAGATAGAGAATGAGACAGATTGCATTTCAGTAGATCCTTGCCCCCCAGCCACTTGTCTTTCAAAACAGTTTCATTTGAATTAAAGTTATCAATCTAGCTTGGTGGCTGAAGCGCTGGTAGTGTACAAAAAGAAACAGCCTCTGGATGCCTACACAATCTTCAGCTGTTGAACCAAATCCCACCTCTGCTCCTAGCGGATGTCTGTGCGTTCCCGTTTCTGACTTCGGTGAGGATCTCTCCCGCTCATCCACGGGGTTCCTAATGTTCCTTGTTGTTGTTGAATAACTCCAAACCCTCAGGATTCATTTCTCGCACTTGGTGCTCCACTTCAGCCTGGTTCATTCCAGCATATTAAACATGTCTAATTCTTGGCGTTTCCCAGAGTGCCACCATCCTTCTCTTTCACCGCCCTCTTGGCAGATCCAGGACGGAATTCGGCGCAGGGCTCTCTGAATGATCACGTCACATTGATCGGCTTTGCCGTCACTGCTCGCTGTTCCTGGTCTGAGGGTGGCCTGCTGTTCCCTCCCTTGTCCTCGCATTCCGGCTCTCTGCTCTCGTGGCGTGTCTGTGGCGAGTGTCGGAGGAGGTGAGGCCGCCCACTGAGGGGCCAAGGCCTCATCACCCTACATGCCGTCTGGCTCCCTGGCAGCCGCTGTCGCCTGGACGATCACTTTCGTGCTAAATTTAACGTGGTTTTAAAAAAAAAAGTATCACGTGCGGCACCAACTTAGAGACTCTCCTCTGACAAAAGCTCCAACCAGTTCTTCAACACTCTACATGGCTGACGAAGGATTCTAGTTCGTTAACACAAAGCCAGCCAACCATGCGTTGTTCGAGCACCTTATATTTATTGCGCCTTGTGAATTTCCAAAGTATTATCCCTTGACCTGTGTGGGCGATGGTCATTTCTGCTTAGGTCAGAAAAGGTTACAGATAAATAATTATACCAGAGTTTAAGAAATGGTTTTCAGTCTATGATCGTCAACATTTCTCTTTTTGATGAGGAACGACCCGCTCGCGTCACAATCCTCCTCTGAGAGAGGATGAAGGTTTTCCTGTCAGTGGGAACTGCGTTGGGCTGAAACGGCAGCATGGACCAGCCTAGCCGCCTCACGCTGACACGAGGCAGGTCCGGTGGGGCTCCAGCCTAATCTCGTTAAAAGCTGCTCTCTTCCCGAGGCACTCCGAGAGGGAGTGCGGCGAGCAGGGCGGAATAATGGGGATGAGTTTAATAGGATTGGGATTGGGGAGTGCTGTTTCAGGGAGGGATGGGGCGGCGGTGGGGGGGGTGGGAGGGCGAGCGACTGGAAGACGCAGGGGTGTGATTTTGATCCCCTGTCCATGTGCGAGAGCTGGACGGGCTCGTGTCAGGGGGGGCTTTGATGAGAATCCGGCCCGGTGCAGGCTGGCCTGGGAGGGCAGAGGGTGGGAGAAAGGGTGGGAGGGACTCACAGCAGAAGCTGTGAAAAGCCCCTGCAGTCCCCACTAGCGCTCAGTCGCCCAGGACTCATTGCTGGTCTGGGGCTGGAAAAGTGGCAGTGTGATCTTTTCTCTGACTCTGGAGAGTCCAAACCGCCCAAACAGAAGAACACCTCTGTTCACCTGGCGGTTGAAAAACAATTAACCAGCTTGCTTTTCTGATGGTGGTTAGAAACATTGGACATTTTAAGTGAAATTACTAATTTTCCCGAATTTTAAAATTGGTTTAGAATTTTACTACTGTCAGAGTATCTTTTTTTTTAAAAAAAACCGAGCCTTCAAACGTCTTCTGCATTTTAAAGCTGGGCTCTTTTCATTTAATTGTTTGATTTTTTTTTTCAGTCGGTCTTTCTCACTGTCTCTTTCCCTTTCTTTCATTTCAAGTTTATACATGACTGAAAACAGTCCAGACACATTCTGCTACATTAGCTTGTTACTTTCCGTCCCTCATAAAGAAATATCAGTAACCTATGTACAGGTATAGAATTTACACAGATGTATTAGATTTCTGAGGTAGGGGGGCATATGTTCTTTGACGAGTATTAAGCTGAATTTTGTTGGGTTTTTTTTTTCATTTTCAAAATGAAAAGGCAGAAGGAGATATCCCTGACAGTTTGCGCACACAGTTTGTGTTTTGGGCATTTCGGCTGAACCAAAACAGGTCTTGTAGCTTTGCAAGGAGGGAAATCTCTGCCCAGGCAACAGGGAGCCTCCCATTAGCCAGTATCTTGTCTTTTGTGGCTTTGCGTGGTGTTGGATGGTATGATTCAGGATTACACAGCTGTGGAGTACTGGCACCTTGATGACTCATAAACCTTTGATGTGTAAACTGTATTTTATTAAACCCTACTATGCTGCTTTGTCTCTTAAAAGCTATTGAACACCCACGTAGACATAGTTTCTTGCCTCCTATATCCTAAATTAGTTGACTGTAACATACTGTATTAATTACAGCCCTGTAGGCTGGAATATGGTTCAATAGTTAGAAAATGTATTATCCATCCATTTTCTGAGCTGCTTTATCCAGTACGTGATCACAGTGGACATCAGAAACCAACCTGGCGAATGATGGGTGTGAGGCAGGATACACCCTGGACAGGATGCCAGGCCTTTGCAGGGTACACACAGACACACACACTTATACCAGGGCCCAGAAGCCGATTAACCTAACAGTACATCTTTGGACTGTGGGAGCAAATCAGAGCACCCAGAGGCAACCCATAGGGAGAACATACTAACTCCACACAGGTAGTGTTGAACCCAGGGCCCCAGTGCTCCAAGGCAGCAATGCTAATCACTGTACCACTGTGCCACCTCAGAAGTATTATTGATTAACAAGCCATGTTTATCAATTGAATACGGAATATTACTGAATAGCCTTGTTTCCCCAATATCAGATGATGTATCCAAGCCCTGACCCAAGGAAAAGGGAGAAAAGGACTTTTTGAAGACACAACATCACTTGCTGTTGCCTTTGCCCATCCAGGAGGCCAGTGTGTTCAAAGGCGTGAGCAACGTGCGAGAGCCAAGGAAGAAACAAAACGCGTTGAAATAAAGCAAATATTTTCATTCTGGTTTGATATGGTAATGACTATTCCATCAGGACTCGAAAAAAAAGTTCAGCCTGGGACCAATTAGTCCTGCTGTGTTAAATACCAGGGGGAGGGTCTCGAGCAGCTTCGATTTCAAAAGCAAGACATTCTTCTGTATTCCTTTCCAGCCCTTCATATCAGCCACGCAGCTCTGTGTTAGACTGATTAAGCCAGACAAATGGTGTCCAGCAGCAGAGATGTGCTGGAAGTGACTGGAAGATGCGGCAGCCAGTATCTGTTGTTGAGCTACGTGCTACTAAACGAGTGTAGTCCAGACTCCTGTCGGGTGTAGTGAACCCGACTGCACAACAAACAGCAAAGGAGCAGAAAAGAAATGGTTGTCATCTTCAGTTACCGCATGGCTTCACAATCTGAGCAGGGCTTGTCTGAGAGAGGAGGCGGACAGGTTGCTGAAATGTAACTCTGTGGTCTAATTTCTGTACAGACCGTTGGGGGGGGGAAGACGCAAAAAAGCAAGCTCGTTATTGGCTGACGTTATCCGTTTGAGGAGCTCATCAGATCACTTTACAGGCCGGCTCGGGTTGTACGCCTCTGTGCAATTAAGCATCGGAATAAAATCAAACTGATCTTGTTTCCTGGAAGAGGGTAGCCATTCCTGGGGGTTGCGGATTACTGCAAATCAAGGACTTTGTAAGTTGTCCTCATAGATTTTGGTCAAGGTTTGGTCTAGCCTTTCACTTGTGAAGCTTTTTTGTTTTCTTTTCCTTCATTGTTTAACCAATTTTCATCTGAATCGCCCTGCACACTTGGCAAATTCCTATGCAGACTTCCCAGCACGTTCAGGACTGAGCTATAAAAGCCCTGGTTGACTTTAATCGTGAGCTTCTAGAATCCCAGAGCCCCCCCCTCTTCAATCCCCCGGTGTTTTCTCAAACAGATAACAATTAAGGGGTGTTTCTAAAAATCTCAGATTCCACTTTGATGTGTTAATGAATTTCAAAATCGGCATGCTGGAGCCCAGTTATCCCTGCTGAGCCTAATTAGGGAGAATTGTCTGGAGCACAAGGGGCTTCAAAACAAACTCGTAAACATTCCATGTGTTATAAAAATCCTGCAGCGCTACGGAGGTGATTTTAACAGCCTTTTCCAGGCTTTCAAGATGTGGTTCAGGCTCTGCTCGGGTCATGAACAGCAATCATTTGCAGTTCTCGGGGGGTTTTTTTCCCCATGAACCTCTGCCCGTGTTTCACAGGAAATGAAAATGCAGTCTTTTGCTTTACGTTTGTAAGCAAGGCAGAGTAGCTCCTTCTCTAGACCCTGTCTTGTGGATCTTCAAGTGGTCTACCCAACCACTTCTTGAAGAATGCCAGAGCTCTCAGTTTTCAGTGCTTGAATTGTGTCTGCTGGCCTGTAGACCTTAATCTGCTGCCATTTAGCGACCTCAGATGGTTCACACCCACAGAGGATTTCTAAAGCTTCCTGTAGCTCTCTGTGATCTCTGAAAGAAGATCGTATGAGGCTTCCTGCCAATTAGAATAAAGGCATGTAAGGGTGAATAGAGTAATATTTACGAGTTCTATTAAACCTTAAACATGTATCTCTAAATAAAGGATACAGTGGTCCTGGATCAAACGTCTCTTTGTTTCCCTGCTCCTCATCATTGTAGTTTAAATCCTCAATCTGGTGTGAAAATCGGAATGTTGCAGTTGGTATCTTTCATCTTAGGTTCATTTATGCAGATATCCTAAATTATAGTCACTGGTCTTCCCTTCATCCCAGTGCCATTTACGTTGAGTCTGAACTTATTTGAATATTCAGGCTAAGTTGGATATGAAAAGTTCTAATAAGTGATTAAGGGCGTCTGCGATCGAAGAATAGCTGTTCTATTGTAATAGTAGCCGTTGGTTGCCTTTGCTGTCAGTTCTGGGAAATAAAATCAGGTTTGCTTGCAAAAAAGCCTGCAAATTGGGTCAAGTCTTAGCTGTAGACACTGCTGTTGTACCTTGAGTGAGGTACTATACTCCAGTTTTTCCAGTCCACCCAGCTGTATAAATGGGGGGCCTGCAGATTTGGAGGAGTCATCTTTGCCATGGACTAGGTGTGTCCCATCCAGTCACATGCTCCCTAGTCTGCTTAATCCTACAAAAATTGGGATGAGCTATGTCCTTTCACTATTAGGAATGGCCTGTTTCATCTTGGTTTCCTAGAGGACACTGATATGAACTCTTAAAGTTATAAAACACTGGATTCCCCCAATCAGACTAGTTCACCTTTTTTAATGCAGCCCTTGTGGAGGTCAGGGTGGATGTGAACGTGCCTAGATGTGAGAGGAAATTGTCTGAAACTATCTCACTTGTGTTCTGAATAGTATTGTACAGAAGTGTGAAGGTGCTTCTCTGAGACAGTCACACTCAGAAAGCTGGGAGTGGTAGTATTCAGCTGCAGTACAGGAGTGGAATGACTTCATTTTTAATTGATTTTTGTAGTACTTCATTTTTCATGGACATTCCAGTGGGATCTCCACATGGTAGAGCTAAACCTCTCTGCCTGTAGGTTTAGAAATGTATCTCTGTGGCTGGTAAAGACAGGCCAAAGAGATGAACTTTTAGTAGACTTAAAGGTGATGTCTGGAAATGACAGCTGCAACTTTAAATTAAACTCAAATGTTTTTTTAAAGGGTTTATTATAAAGTACTATTCGGTTTGACTATTTGGCTCTTTTAAAGCAGACTTTTAAAACGTTTACCACTGTAAATATCTTGACCTCAAGGTCTGTTCTTCAGGAAACGTGTTTTCTTCTAAAGCGGCCCTCAGCTTATTGTTAAATCGGTGACTTCTTTTTTGCTGCTGGTGCAGCTGCTTTGACCTTACATTCCTGTGTCATTCGCCTGCTTTATGAGGGAAAGCGCAGTATTAATCATCACAATTTCCACAGAAAACAAAATGTTACAGCTCACAGCCAACACGAGCCTACATAATACAAAATAGCTCATCTCTGAGGGGATTAGAACAAATAGTTTTCATTAAGCTGAGAATTCCGTACAAATTGGCTCCATAATAACAATCAGATGGAATTCTGAAATAGTCTGGGAATGTGTTTCTTGGGCTTTGACCTCCTAGTGCTCCAATCTCACTCCACCCCGCCCTTATCCGTGGGTAGACATAGGTGACATCTGTAGAAAATTCTGGGACAGTGTCTACGAGAGCACACAGACCTATTTCTCTAGACCCCCAACCCTGGCCGCAGACTGTGAGTAATTTTTCTTTCGCCACGCTTTCCCAAAAAAACAGACGGGGGGTGGGGGTGGGGGGGTTCAGAAAACAGGGCCGGCTCAGAAAACGTAAATTATGTTTACATTTGGAATGACAGTGCCGGGAATTTTTTTCTCTGGATAGCTCCGTTGGGTTTCCTATCGAAATCCCACCTGGTTACACTGACAATTAGACAGCCAATTGCCAGTTTCCTGTCATCAAGGAGAAAGATACAGCTGTGGAAAGGCCACACAACTGCCCTTAGACTGGGAGACATCTTGGCTGGATTCTCCAATGGCTGGCCTGCTGTGTAGAGTGCTGTCGGAATATTTGCTGCATCGGAAGATGCTCTGTAAAGTACGCCTGCTTGACTAAGAAAATTAATCTGATTCACGCTCCTGAAACCAAAATGGATTTTGCCGTTACTATTGTGTTGCTATTTATATGCGGCAAACATTGCTACAGCGAATTCGTTTATAAGCCCATTTCCAAGTCTTTTGATGTTTGAGTCTGATTCTCATTTACCTGGAAACATTTTGAAGTTCTACCCTCCATCCAAGCATTCCAGTCGGATGAGGTTAGGTTGTTGTTATTTTATTTTTTTTATTTTCAGCATTCCTTATTGTCTACCTGCAAAACAATCGAGGGCCTTGGCAGCTGGGCTGGACTGAATATGGATGAAGTAATTGTAACAGCTGTGGTCTCTGGTGTTTTCTACGAAGACATCACTTGGTGGTGGATCACACTGCATCTTAGGATAACGTTTTTTTTTGGGGTGGGGGGGGTAAACTGATGGGAATTTTCTAGTTTTGGCGAGAATAAAAATATTTGCAAAGAAATATTAAAGTCAAAGCTACTAAGGTTATGGAAAGACTGATAGCTGACATGGAGCAGTTCATGAACTGCCCTATGCAATTCAGTTATTTGGATAATGAGTATCTGATGTAAACCTATGGATTGTTGTATGTAACATGCTGTGCTACTGAAGAACATTATATCCTTGTCCCAAACTGCTTGAGCATTATAGACGGTCTTTTACCTTCTGTGTACAGTAACCGTGTAACTTGAATCTTTTTTTGTGCCTTTTGTATTGGCGTGTAGTGTTGTGGACCAGGTCACCTGCGTGAACAGGTGGGAATGTCCAGTACTGGAGACTGGGATTCCTGCAGACTTTGATATTCTCCTGAATTTCTCCCCCCCAGATTCGTCGGCAAATGATTAATTAATTCCATCAATCATGTAATTGATTACAGAACCTGCGAGCGCAGACAAGTTCCTTAAGGGTTCTTGAGAACTCATTCACAACAATCTTGTTAGTTTTGTTTCAGTTGAGTTTCCTTTTTTCACCACAGTTTTTATTCTACTAAGTGATCTTTAGCCATTTAGGCTTTAAAACAGGACTCCCCCATTCACTTCCTTGTGCAAAAATGTGAGATTGTCATTATTTAACAGAACCGCCAGCTTGACTAATGTAACTGCTCTGCAACTGTAAAAGACCTATGTCAAATTGACCTATGAATATTCCTGAATAATTCAAAGACTGGGAGAAAAAGTTTTTAGGAGCAGAAAAAGATAAGGTTCTAATCGGTCACCACATGTTATCACCACAATTATCAGTTCTTTTAAGCGATCATAAACAGAAACATTTTTATGATCGTGCAGATTAGATAGGATATCAAAAACAGTGTTCTTTGTCTCTTTCCTATTCCAGTAACTAGCCTTGACGGGTCTGCAAAAGACCCAAATATTTCTCTCCTGGATGCAGAATCATGCCTGGCTTACTGTTCATATCAACAGTGCTGTACGGGCAAATGTTTATGTATTTCAGCACTTGTTAATATAATTACAAGACTATTGGTGTTTGGCTATTGTTCATCCACTCCTGCGTTAAGACTCACAGATGAAGGAACGAATAATCACACACGTCAACTGCACACCATTAATGGCTTAAACATCCAAGAAAAACACAGTAATGCACAAGGGCGTTCGAAATGTACTGTTAGCTTATAATTAAACATCTCCAACTCTCAGACTCGCCTGCAGCAGTTCCATTTGCACAATGTAAATACAGAGGATTTACAGGAGTGACATCTTCTCTGGATTACACTGATGGGCCTGTGTGCGTACAGTCACTGTGCTCCAATCACCAGGAGAAACTGAAACTCTGTTTCTATTTCAAGAGGGGAAAAAAAAGAGCACATTTCAGGCGCTAGCAGGATATGTGACATCTTGATCTTTAAAACTTTTTAACTTATAGCATGAAGCACATGTAATGGTACAAGCCACTAGTCCAACAAACCCTGTTGCACTTTTGTAGCCTCAATTCTGGCATTCAGAATTGTATGGGTTTTTTTCTGTATGTGGCACAGGTTCAGACAAACATACAGTAAAGCTAATAGGAATGCCTACTGGGTTCAGAAATCATGTGGCATGAATTTGAATAGATGAGTTTCCTGTCTGAAATGAGAACACGATAAAGATTCAAACGAGAGGGGGCGTGTGGCCCCTCGGCCAGTTTTTCCTTGAAGCCCAGAGTTCAGGCCTCACCCTTACCAGGCAACCTGTTCCAGACACCCACAACTCTTGCTGTAAAGAAGCGTCTCCTGAAATCTGTCCTAAATGAGTTCCTAAATGAAAGCGCAACAGCAGAAGACTCTGTGTACCTGATCTGTATTTTCCGTCTCTACGTTCTTTAAATTTACTCAAAACATACTGTAGGTTCGGGTTATAGAACATTCTGCACTTAGTATTTGACTACAACTCGGAAAACCTGACCTGGCTCAATCCGCAGTGGGAGTCTTAGAATTATTTTCCTCCCTGGAGTTAACAGTTAAAGCAGTACCTTTGAAGTGAACGTGGCAGGCCTAGGCTGACCCCACACCCTCTGTCTCCTCCCTCCAGCCTGTAACTGTAACCTGCACGCCCGCCGCTGTCGCTTCAACATGGAGCTCTACAAGCTGTCCGGGAGGAAGAGCGGAGGAGTGTGCATGAACTGCCGGCACAACACCGCCGGCCGGCACTGCCACTACTGCAAGGAGGGCTTCTATCGCGACCTGGCGCGGCCCATCACCCACAGGAAAGCCTGCAAGGGTAAGAGACGCGCCGCTCGGTGTCAGAGCAAACCATTGTCCATGCCGGCCATGCGGTCGCCAAAAGCATGGTACTTCACACTGTCTTTCTTCTAGCCCCTCTGTGTTATAACCCCTCTAAAGAAGGCCACACGCTGTTAACGGCCAGTTGCTGGAGTTGCCAGTTGCTGTAGCCATGTGGTTGGTGCGAAAATGTGAAATGGATCAAACCGCTGGGCAATCGGAAGCCCTGTTGGTTTCTTTGTTCCGGTGATGAGCACCACGTTTCCCACCTTGAGCGTCCTTCGGAGATGAAGCTTCACTTCACAGCGCGGGGGGCAGACGCGGGCGCGGACTCACACACACTCTCACCAGTTTTCCCCAGACGTCAACGACCCTCCCAGTTTGTCTTTGGACTGGCGGGAGGAAACTGGAGAACCCAGCGGACGCCCATGCAGACTCAGGGAGAGAATACAAACTCGACACGGATAGCCCCCGCAGAATTGAATCCAGGGCCTAGGACTGCAAGGCAGCTATGCTACCCACCGAGCTACTGTGCTACACAGATTTAACTTTTAAATACAAAACCATCTACTGTATATATAACTCTGTACCACAAACCGTCTGCCTTTGACCTTCAAAGGACTCCAGGTCCAGCTGCAACACTGAAATTCGACTGATGAGACAATATACTAACAAATACTAGAAAAACTCAAAACCATCATTTCAAAAAGGCTCAGACGCTCCAGCTAGCTGGTGATCCCAAATCCATTAATAGCAGATCCCAGTGATTTGGTGATAATGCCTTTGGCTGGCTTTTCTCATGTAAACACCCAACGACATCCAAACTCGGCGGAGACAGCGTCCCTGGAACTGAGCCCCTGTGCCGTGAGCCATCCATATTTACTAATGTGTCACCTTGCTGCCTGCAATCTGTTCTAGTACTCCACAGATCTTATCTAAGTTACTGTCAAATCTATAAATTAATGTTTTAATTAACCCATTGAAGCCTCTGAGTCCCCGGAGTAGGTTAATTCCAAGCCGCACAAGTGTCTGACTAACTTGGCAGTGGATAAGTGAAAAATTTTGTTTCATCTTTAACCTGTACAGGATTTTTTTTTTCCCTGTCATGTTCCCAGTTCCTTTCCGCCCTAGATCACACCGTTTGGTGCTGTTGTGCCTCGTCTCTGCCGGTGTGAAAGAGATGGTGATGATTGCTATCGATTCCTTGTGCGCCTCTTTGATCCGTTTGTTGGGGAAAGAAAGGAGCAACTGCCTCTGAGCTCCAGAAGAAAGGCAGGGAGGGGGGTGCTGAGCGATTTCAAATTGGCGGCCAGCTTTGCCAACCTCGAGAAGAAAAAAATAAAAAGCTGCCTTGAAAACAAAGCTCTTAACAGTCGGTTTTCAGGACTTGGAACACTTTCATTATCACCCCTGGACGAGGAAAGCCAACAGCTGAGCATCACCACGATTTCTCCTGTTACAGTCTTATATACTGATGGAAAAAAGAAACGCAACATTTTCTGGAATGAGAAAACTATAGTTCTAGCTTATGTACTGTCACAAAACGTCAATTTGTTTTGAGCCCTCTGACCAGCAATACAGCTTGTGCAGTGAGGCACTGCAGCTTGCCAATCACACGACAGCTCGTTAGGTGCACTTTAACCCAACAAGGTCCAGGTGGAACAATGCCTGATCAGGTCACCTTTAAAAAGACCTTAAGTCAAAGCTTATGTTATTGCAAGAAAAAGGCCACACTTAGTCAGTTTTCTGGGCATTCCATAATGCCTCGAATGTCACCAGAAGGAAGGGAGAGGGCCACTGGTATGCTGCAGGCAGACATGTCATGTGCCAGCGTTGCCAGACACTATGGAATAAGCCGCTCCACTGTGTCCCGACTGCAGAGAAGGTTTACGCAGACTGGCAGGACAGATGACCGTCCAAGATCCGGTCGCCCTCGAGTGACCACACCAGAGCAGGACCGACACATCAGATTGGTCCATCTGAGAGATCGTTTCAGATCTGCCAGCCGTACTGCTGCTGAAACTACCGGCAGGCACAATGCCCGCATCAGTGACAGGACAATGAGGCTCAATGCTGCTGGCCTTAGCACAAGGCGACCTGTCAGAGGCCCTCGGCTCACACCTCCTAGACGTCACACCCGACTGGCTTGGGCCAGACAGGGGCTGAGATGGACTCGTCAGCAGTGACATCAGGTCCTCTTCACGGATGAATCACTCTTCAGCCTGTTCCACCCAGACGGGAGGGCCAGAGAGTGGAGGAGAAGGTGCTGCGTTTGTTTTTTCCATCAGTATATACAGTATAAGTGAAAAGCACATTTCTCCTAATGTATCTAATGAGAAGGGTTAATTTAATTTACTTCTTTGTACAAGTCACTGACTCACTGGTTGTCCCCAGGCATGTTACCTAGTCTCCCTATGTGTTTCTGTGATGGAAGCTGAACTCTTGATGTGAGTCTGTATAGCCTGTATATGATTCCAGGGATAAAAGTATCTGCTGAACGACAGCTAAAATACCATTGATCATCATAAGAAAGCCACTTATTCCTGAGGAGGGTCATGGCAACATGGAGCTGATCTTGGAACCTTAAAGAGCAGGGCAGGATCCCACCATGGACACCAGTCCAAGCATGACTTCGGGAGGTGGGGGGGAAACTAAAGACGTGGGGGGACCATGCAAACTCCACACAGAAGAATCCATACACCAGAATCGAGCCTGAGATCCAAAATCTATGAGGCAGCAATGCTAATAGCCATATCACTTGTGCTGGCTCTGTTCAGATAGAATAAGGTGTGCTTTAAAATCTAAAGCCCGTCTTTCTCAGAAAGCCAGTAGACTAACCAGGACATATCAAGATAGAAGCTGTTTTCTACATTTCATCTTCTTGGACAGTATCCGATTGCTTTATCAGACGAAAAACTACAGACCCGAGTTAACCAATACATGACAATAACTAAAACCTCTTCTCTGTCTGTTCAAAAATGGGGACACAGGAAGTGAAAATCCAAGCACCTCCGTCCCACCCAATCAAAAGCCTTTGATTTCGAGTGACTTGATTGGCTGATTCAGGTTCCTTGGCATAAGCCGTCGACCAAATCCGTGACATTTTTTTTTTGACGTCCCGTACGCTCGGAAACCGTTGGGTCAATGTCACGTCTGAAATCGAGTAGAGCCAATAAAAGCCAGGTGCTTCCTGAAGCGCTGAGGTCGGAAACCTGCTTTTCTTCCCGCTCCCTTTGAATCAGACCTCCGGAGGAGGAATGGTGATGTTAGAGCAGCCGTCCTTTGGAGCGCACGAAGGCATTTTTAGACAGGCGGGACGTTGATAGATGGGTTAAGTGGTTGACCCCTGTCTGGTTTCAATTTGGTGCTCGCATCTGCCGCAGGTACTTCAAAGCTATGACAACACCCCGGCGCTCCAAGAACACTCGAGTTGCTTAGCCAGCAAGCTGGCCAGTTGAAATAGCGCCGCATTGTTGATACAGCACTGTAATACTTCACGAGGGGGGGTATCTTAGCAACGCGGCCATAACCGGGTATCCACGACGAAGCATAGGAAAGCCCAATGAAAACATCAGCACTGCCCGAAAGATTTGTAAAGTCACAGGGTCCAGATGGAATTACACCAAGCTGCAGCCATGTAGGTCACAGCACTTAAATGAGCGAAAAGGCATTTTCTCATTTTTGTTAGTAAAAATAGTCCATTTAAAACGTATTAGACAAGTAGTTGTGAAGTCATCACTGCCGAGACATTACAATGGAAAGCCCTTTATAATTACAAAGTTATCACAATAAATGGGTTATAGTGTCTACACCTTGGCTCCAGGACTTCCTTTTTGTATATTTTGTTGTGTTAGGCATCATTATTACGTACTTACACCGTTTCAGATCAGTTCTTTGTTTGAGTAGAAGGTTCGTTCATCCAATGATCACAAGAAAGGGAAGAAGTCAGAAAGGTTCAGATGAAAACAGAGATGATATGCCTGGCTCTCGGATAACCGCCAAAGTAACGCGTGCTGTCGAAGGTTTAAATGTTCTAACATTTCATTCAATCTGATGGAAGGTGCTAACTGAACCACTCGCGCCTCAGATGTGTTTTATCTGCAGAAACAAGAGGGGATTGAAAAGCAAGCAAGGAAAGGGGAACAGAACTGTTCTTCTAGTATCTCACAATGTCCAGGAGGTACTGTAGCAAGGCTTTACAGGAGCTGAGAAAGCAGTTCAGTGTGCACCCAGATCCATGTAGCTTTGTTCCTTTTCCCCCAGTGCTTTTCTTGATCATAATGAACTGAGCTCAGTATTCTCTGCTTGCACATATTGGCTTCATAACCAGCTCTACGGAGTGTGGTGACTTTGAAAGGCTAGTCTAATAAACACAGGTCTGAAACAACTGGGCACCTGAAGTCACTCAAATATCATTGTATGTTTCGGGACTTAGGATTTTCTTTTAAAACAAAACACATGTCAACTGTTTTAAAACACCGCGCAGCTCTGAGTGTAAACAGAGAGATGAAATATCAAGCCAGAGGGATTTTTATCCAGTGAGAGAGACAAACAACCCGATGAGAACCAGGAATGAAATTTTACTTTATTTTTCAGAAATAAACCTCGCCTTTCTCCTGTAAATTGCCACCTCCGCCCCCTCAAAACTAGTGTTTTTTTTAAACTGGCTGTTCTTTTTACGGGACTTCACGGTTAATATGATTTCTGGGATTATAAAGGTGAATCCCTTGAGTGTTTGTTTACTTTATTGGTCAAAAAGTCTCGACAAAGCCTGAGCTATTTTTGGGCTCTAGGCTCCTTGACTTTACATCTGGGCCCAGTCACGGGCCTGTTAACATTTTTACTTTTTAACAACCCCAAGCACGCCTCAGGGGTCCTCATCAACTATCTGGACTTTTAGGTGGTACAAAGGCCTTTTCTTTTGGACAAAAGTTTTAAAAAATAGTTTTCTGGCTTAATAAGGCAGTGCTTGTGCATGTGCCTAACCTGAGACCTGTTACAAACGCACTTGTCCTGCATTTGAACTAAAAGCAAATTTTGAAATGCATGTCATTGCTTGATTTTTTTTTTTAATGTATTGTGGTCTACCTGCACAGGATTAAGTTAGGTCAAAACATCTAAATTGCAGTATCTTGACAGTGTGAGTATGCTTGGCGTTCCTTAGACTCAGTACTTTGGATGGTTTCCTGGTGATTGGAAGGGTGCTTTCTTTGTAAAACCTTTTTCATTTGCCTGCGTATTGAACCACACCTGTTCTAAAGCAGGGATAACCATGACCTGCTCCTCCAGGGCAACAGTGTTCTTAATTATCTCATTACACTAGTTAATGACTGAATTAGCCACAATTTCCATCCTTCACCACTGCTGTCCTGTGTGGAATACCATACAAAACAGCCTACAGGACCTCAGCCAGCAAGAGAGCAAGAACGCTTATACCCACACAAGATGCTTCTTGTAAATCTAGACTCTACAAACATCCTTGTGGCAACACACATGCATGTATTTAACCAGTGTGCATCTGGAGCTTAAATCCATCAAGCTGAGATATTTTAACGTGTGCTTCCCACCCCCCACCCCCCCACCTCCCGTATCATCACCAACCAACAACAATAATTATCTAACTATTATTTTTGTTCCTGACTGTAATGGCAACTGGATTTGAAAGATGGCTCTCTGGAGCGACGCCTACCCCATCTGCAGCGAAGCAGGCTTGAAAAGCCATTAACATTCAAAGCCACTTTTAAGTGCTTTTTAACGGAGTGGAGCCCGCCCCATAAAACTTCAAACAGTCACGGTGTCGGAGAGGTGGTATAAAACACGATAGGGCTGCTGTCCTGCTATTCTTTGAGCAGGACAAATAAAACATTGTGATAGGAGTGCGCTGTGGGCATTTAAAACAGCTACAGCGTGTTTCCTGTTGGATAGGAGCCCTGAGTGACGCTCAGCACTGCAGAGCTCTAGTGGTCTGTAAAACTGTCTTTGCTTAGGGGCCATGCAAATAGTTCCATAATCAAAAACTGTTGGTTCTTGACCGCTGCATACAAGAACTAATCAACTAATCACTACTGATTAAGATGCCCAAATTGCCCAGTTTGATTGTATAATCATTCGGTGTACCGTGTGTCTTGAATGTAGCTGTACTGCAAGTGCTATGTCACCAGAAAGGATCCAGGCTTTTATTGTATGAGCCTAGTAGAAAGGTACACAGAAATATCATGGAAGAAGGAAACGCCACTTTTGTGCCGGCTCCAGTTGATTAAAATCAGTAACACTCAATAGCCTCACCAGGAGCACTTACGGAACATAACTAAAATGATTATCTTGATTGAGCTGTGTTAATTTCGTGATCTGTGTGGCTAACTATATCTTATCTTAACCCACATAAGATAATGATACATAATACTTTGACAGACTGTATATTCAGCTGATCATACATAGAGTATACCATCTCCCTCCTCATGGATGCAGTACAAATTGGGTAGAAATCCACGCTAAACATAATGGTTCTCTTTTACACAATGGTTTCTCTTCTGATAGCATGAGCTCCTCAATCCCCTCTTCACATTGCTTATTGGTTCAATGAAGGGCACAGAAAGCTTGTAATATTAATAACACCTAAAACTGCTATTTACAGCAATGCAGAGCTGTTGTGGGAGTGTGGAACAAGCTACACAGCCATGTTGTTGAAGCCAATACCCTGTTCTCTTTGAAGAAACACCTGGGTGAGAGCCTTGAATCAATTAACTCCTGAAAGGGCCAAATGGCCTTGTTGCGTTTGTGTAATTTCTTATGATCTTCTTATAAGTCGCTGTTGCACAGATAGCTGAGAGAGCCCAGACTAAGTAGCACCTATCCTACCAGCCAGTTATACGGCAAGCATCAGTGTTACCCTTTGGATTTGTTGAAATGAGCCCATATTGACTGAAGCTCGGTCTTATCAGATGCTCCTTTTGGCAAATTGACCAGGACTAACCAGGCTTCTGGCAGGATGAAAGTGGGGAAGACCGAAGACATGTTCTCAGATCTGAGTTGAAGGGGTAGGTGGGAGATGAGAAAAGTTTGTCTCTGAGGGTTTCTTGCCTCAATTCTAGGAACTGAGAAAAAGCTACTCTTTTCGTGCCGAGAGATTGTGAGCGTGGAAAAACAGACATGCTTTGTCAGTAGCTCTTGCATGTTCCTGTGTGCATAGCTTTTTGGGGTTTTTTTTAACCTCCCATATTATAAATCATGCTGGCCTTCACCACTCTGTAAAAAATTGAAAAACGCATGTTGGGAAGCCCAGCCAAGCATAGTAGGGCTCCAGGTTTTTGTGAGGTAATTTGGTGAGAAAAACCCCTGTGACTCTGTGTCTCAGAGTAACTGTTTATGTCTCAGAAGCATTTCCTCACATGAACTGAATAAAATTAATAATTTCCTTACACTTATATAGCGCTTTTCTGGGCACTCCACTCAAAGCGCTTTACAGGTAATGGAGACTCCCTTCCACCACCACCAATGTGCAGCCCCACCTGGATGATGCGACGGCAGCCATAGTGCCCCACACCAGTTATCAGTGGGGAGGAGAGCAGAGTAATGAAGCCAATTCATAGATGGGGATTATTAGGAGGCCATGATTAGTAAAGGCCAATGGGAAATTTGAACAGGGCGCCGGGGTTACACCCCTACTCTTTTCGAGAACCACCCTGGGATTTTTAATGACCACAGAGAGTGAGGACCTCAGAATTATGTCTCATCCGAAGGACGGTGCCTGTTTACAGTATAGTGTCTCTGTCACTATACTGAGGCATTAGGACCCACACGGACTGTGGGGTGAGCGCCCCCTACTGGCCCCATTAATACCACTCCCAGCAGCAACCTTAGTTTTTCCCAGGTCTCCCATCCAGCTGAGCTTCAGTGGGTTGCCAGCTGTTAGTTGCAGGGTGATATAGCTGTTGGCTAAAAACTGAAGAAAGGACTGTGCAAGAGTCGCCACCGTAATCTCTCAAGAACATAAGAATGTAAAGGTTTTAATTTTGCCCATCTAGCCAGTTTGGTAGATAGTAGCTAATTAATCCAGGGATCTTATCCAGCTGTATCTTGAAAGGCACCAGGGTATCTGCTTCATAGGTAGAAACTACGAAGAAACTAGGTGAAACTAGGTAGCTTTTTCCAGACCCAATGATGCTTTTCACTCTCCGCCTTCTTTGACTTCTTGCATTGACCTGTAAATATATGAAGCTGTCCCATTTGGTTCCTGTCCCTCAGAGAAGATGGAATCTTTTCAGTGACTGCCGTGATGGGTTATTTAGGAGAACCAAGGGCTCATGTTTCTGGTACGGAAGTGAACGTGATGGAAACTGGCTGTCACTATTGGGGTATTGGTACAATGGTATCAATCCAGTAAAGTAAGTCATTATACCGTTTACATAAACTTCTGGGGGCGGCACGGTGGCTTGCCAGTTAGCTTTTGGCTCCTGAATTCAATTCTCCACACAGATTTTCTCCAAGTGCTCTGGTTTCCTCCCACTGTCGAAATACATGCCATCCAGGTTAACTGGCGTCTTTGTCTTGCCCCTGTGTGTGTGTCCTACGATGGACTGGCATCCCATCCAGGGTGTAGCAGCCCTGTCTTGCTCTCTGTCCAGCCAGGCTAAGTTCTGGCTCACTATGATCGTCTATGGATACTTTTATCCACACACACTCTCACAGGGGCTCATCGGCGCTGTTTCCCAGAAGCCAATTAACCTACCAGTCTTTGGGAGGAAACCAGTGCTGCTCTTTTTTAATCCACCCATCCATCTATTTTGAGTGTCCCTCAGAGATGAAGCTTTGCTACAGCTGTCTTTTCGAAGATACA
This sequence comes from Lepisosteus platostomus, assembly GCF_059453375.1. Taxonomy (NCBI): domain Eukaryota; kingdom Metazoa; phylum Chordata; class Actinopteri; order Semionotiformes; family Lepisosteidae; genus Lepisosteus; species Lepisosteus platostomus. The sequence goes on from NC_142629.1 coordinate 14,271,518, forward strand.
TTTTTTGCTACCTTTCCAGATGCAATATTTTCCATCCATCCATCAATCCATTTTCAAACTGTTTCGTCCGATTGAGGGTCACAGAGAAGCAGGAGCCTATCCCAGCAAGCAACGGGCTCAAGGCAGCATACACCCTGTACAGGACACCAGGGGTCGTTTCATAGGAGTGAAAATGATTTCTTGTAGTGCTGTGAAAAAAGTGACTTGGAATAAAAAAAAACACCTTTTCTGGTACTTTATCAGGATGGATCTTTCTTTTAACAAGCAGGAACCCTGCTTCTATCTTTTATGATGAAATTGTGGGTGACTGAAAATATCTGTGGCAGTAATTGCCAGGGTTTTAAACTTGTTTTGTTAAATCCCCATGTTTCCTTACCAATAGTTTCAGGGAAAAATGTTTCATTGGCAGCACCTCAGTGTGGGAAGTGAGGTCTTATATTGTAGGTGCTCTATGGCTTCTATGAGCGCATTTATTATGTTGTCTTGGACGTTTTGGTTTGTTAGGCATGTGAAATTAAGGTACTGCCACCGAAAAGCCTGGAAAATGTCAGAATAGGCACATTTTTAAAGGTCTAATTTGTCATTGAAAAAGTTAGTTGAAATGATGACGTAGAATGGTTGGTACACCATTATCCAGTCCACTGGGGATTACTAACAGAATTTTCTGTGCCAAGAAATTTCAGACAGGGGCGGTACAGTGATATGGCTAGTTCAGTTCTGCACCTGCAATCTGCATGGAGTTTGTGTGTACTCCCCATGTAGAGAAATGGGCTTCTGGAAAAACTGGCCCTGGTGTGAGTGTGTGTGTGACAGTGTTTGTGTCCGTGTGTGTACCCCATGATGGACTGGCGTCCCGTCCAGAGTGTAGCCTGCCTTGGGCCAATTGCTTACTGGGATAGGGTCCATCTCGCCCGCAGCCCTGAACTGGATGAAGGTAAGAAAATAGATACAGGAGGTGGAAGAAACTCCCACAGAAATACCAGAATTTTTCCTTTTTAAGTTAGATTTAAAATAAATGGATCTGCCAACATGACTAATTTATGAAGTAAATGATTGAAGATTATATGGAAGCCGAGCTCAACACGTGACTGGTCAAGTATTCTGATCAATTTTGCGTGAGGGGACACAGAGCAAGCTGGATTGTTACTCTTCTCCAGCCTCTAACTCTACCAATAGGAAAGTGGACTGCTGAATGCACCAGGTTTCAGAAATAAAATAGAACTTCAAAGGAAATGATCTGAATTCCAGCGCCTTATTCCTAACTGCTAGTTTAATGCCGGTGATTGAGTGTTGTGCCTTTCATGTGGAGGAAATCTTTAATTGCAGTCAAATGCCAATCCTGTATGGTAAAACAATTATACAGCATTTTCACCTGCTTTTGTATATTAAAAAGCATTTATAAATCCAATTAATAATATAGTCTTATTTCATGCATAATGATGTAAGGGCAATTCTTTAAGATGGGTATTCTAACATACTGTGTGCGTTTACAGAGAAGGAGAGAGACATATACACACATATCTGATATTATTAAAACAGGCTTATACCATTGTGAAGTACATATTTTTTGTTCGGGTGGAGCCCAGTATTTGCACAGAAACAATAGAACAGGACCTCTCTCTAAAAAAACTAAAACACGAGCCTGGACAGGTTCCGTAGGTAAGGAAGAAGGATTTATGATAAATATCAAATGACAGGAAGTTTTTAATGCTGTAATTCCATTTTAGGATTTGATGGCAGCACATAAAATACTCCGACTCTGTGTTTATGTCTGTGTCAGATCCTCTGAGTGAAAGGACAATATTATATTACTCTGTCAGCCAGATCATTCTTGGAATTCTGCTAAATCAGTTTAAATACAACTGCTTCTTTAACTAGCCTTGATTTTATTTTAGTTTTCAGTGCTGTGGAGTCTGTACCGCTGAATGAGATAATAGTGTACATGTAATATTCAATTATATTGACTTGTGTCACTGAACAGGGTCGTGGTACTTTTATGGAATTTTATTTCAGCAGAGAAGAACGGAGAATACTCTAAACAGAGATGGATTGTTACCTACATGCCTCAATTCCTATGACAAAACAGTGTTACCCAAATGATCTTCAGTCTTTTTTCCCCCCAATCATGGCACAGTGGCAGTAGCATCAAAAGAAGTTGATCAGTGCTCTGAAAGTGAAAATGTGGGGAGGGGGTTGATTTTGAGGCTAGGCACATTTATTATGTCAAGAATTTGCTGATATTAATAAATTGAAGAAACAAAACAGAAGCTGCAACATTTCCATTCAGTATTCCTGTGATCCGTGTTGTCTGCAGTGTTTCAGAGTTTAAACAGTTCTGAATACCCTTATATACAAAGCAGACACTGTACTGTTGTTGTGTTTCATTACAGTAGGATGGCTTTGTGTCCAGTGAGATTTAGTGAAATAGTACATGCAATAATTTTGCCTTCCACCCTTCTGACAAAGGTGTAAAATTTCCACCCTTTTCTCAGAAGCGCCACTGTTTGTCTCGATTGATCCTTAAACCCAACAGACATCTTCTGGTGAGAGAGCTCATCTGCTGTGTCAGTGGAGTACTGATTTATGGAGAACAGTGTTGATGACTGCCATTGGTCAGTCAGGATACCTTAGCAGTCCCTGACCTTGAAATGTCTTCAGCATTAACAAAGTCCATGAAGGCTGAATTTGGCAAAAAGACATTGAAATTGAGGTGGAAACAGAGAGAACTCCCAATGCTAAGTCTGTACCTCAATATCAAAACCCACAAATATCAAAACCCACAAAGCTGGCTTGCTGTTGAAACTGTGAGTCAATAAGCAGCTTTCGTTTTTTGGATAGAAATACATGTTTGATTTGTGAATTTGGGCCATATATTTTTAAACCTTTGTTAGAGGAAACTCATGTGAATGGAGCAGTTCTTAATGAAATCTTGTTGAGGGGAACGAAAAGTCTGGTGGTAATCTTGTCTTTAATCAAGAAATGTAAAAGAGTTACATCATCTCAACACAGACTTCTGTTTTGGATTTTTTTCTGGACTGGTTGGAGACGGTTTGGCCTTGAGCAGACTTTGAAACCAGACCGTACTTTTCTGCAGCATCACTGAACACAATTAATCTCGGGAAAATGTGTGAGTTTATTTAAGCCAGACCGATGGAATTGTTTGGTTTCCTGGCTTCTCGTTCTGCCAGTGAAGAGCTGATTAGGGGAATTATGTGTCTAACGGGGGTGGTGGGAGAGTCCGTGCGAGAACGAGTTAAAAGAAAATCAAGAGCAACTTCCAAAACAAAAAGGTTACATTTCACAAACAGTGCCTGCAGTACCTGCTAATTTCCTTCAGTTTAGTAAACAGTTCTTAAAACTGGCCTGTCTGAAAGTGTGAGCTGTGAAAAAGTGAGTTTCAAGCCCTTCTTCGCCTGGTGTTGAACAACAAAGCAGCGACTTCAGATGGAGAGTTTAGGGGCCAAATCAGCTGCAATTTGTTACCGTATCTGCAGGCGTGAAGGGAAAAGAGGAGGAATGCCGAGCATTCTCAGATAGGCTCCCTCAGCACCTGGCCGTGGGAATTAGCCAGCCACAGCAGGGAAAGCCTTATGAGGCTGGGTGCAAGATGGAGCAGTCACGGCCATCTTGACAGGATGAACTTTGACCCCACACTGTGCCCAATGACGGGCGCCTGAGGGGCCGGCGATCCCCACGGGGAAGGGGAACAGACGGACAAGTAGACCTCAAAGCTTCTCGTTGGGCTGCAGGAACGCAGGGGAGATTTAGTGGAACCAGCATCAAACAACAGAGGTTACAGAAAGTGAAAGAGCACAGGTGCACGCTCGCAAACTTCCGCCTCATTCCGCGGTTCGGTGCCTTTAACAGGTGTTTAAGGCCATTGGAAATCGAGCCAAGGAACCCTTTGAATTGGCAGACGCGTATTCCACAACATGTTCCTTAGCGCACAGTTCTAGGGTTTGCCCGACAGTATAATTTTGCCTGTTTTCACTAGGAACGTTAATTATACCTCTGCTGCTGCAATCCGCTCGCTTTGTTTGTTTTTCGCGATATTTTGAATGCAACGGAATCATTATTTGCTAAATTAATTTCCAAGGAGAAAAACTATGCTGCTTCCCTCAGCCAGATGTTGTTTATCGAAAGGAACCGCTCAGATCCAGATCTGATCATAAAAACAACAACTTACAAATAGGGCCAGTTTTGATCCTATCTCTTAGCAATCTCATACTGTTGTTCCATTTGTGTAATTTGTTGTATAAATCCTGCTACAGGCTGAATGTATTTTAAGAAATGTCTACGACTAGATTTTACATTTTAATTGCACAAGCGTGCCTCCTAGATAAATCAGTTGGCAGTGGTCTGTTTCAGTTCAGTTTTGCACCTCATGCTGTGTGAAACTGTGCTGAAAATGTGTCATTAGGTAACAGCGGTTGGAGATCCAAACTCCTAACCCATCATTTGTGACATGTATTATGTGACCCCTGCCCCTTGTGGCTTTTCTATTTTGCAAGCGGAGAAATGACCACAACATGCACATAAACCAAATAAAACAATTCCTCATCCGATGCAATTTCTAAAACATTTCCCACTGTTAAAGGAAACATTTTACAGTTGTGAGAGATTAAGACTCTTGAAAAGGAAATACTTGTGTGCCAGTCTGAAGAGTGGACTGGGTAAAGTTTTATGACGTTTAGTTATGAAGAAAAAAGCTAATTAGCTGGAAAACACCACATTAAAAAGATAAAATACAGTGCCTCTACGTAAAAGACCTAAATTACTTGTTAACACTGTCCCAGAGACAACATAAGAACAATTGCAAATGAGAGGAAGTCATCTAGCCCATTTGGTAGTTTAAGTAATTAACAATATATGTAAATAATTAATTGATCCGAGGATCTCATCCAGTCGTTTCTTGAAAGAAGCCAAGCTGTTTCCTTCAGTGGCTGAGGCTAAGCGGCTTGTGGCAGACTCAGTTTTCAATGCACCAGAGCCTTGAAAATAACAATATAGTGATCTGAAAGTGGTTGTACTAGGAAGTAGGGAATGAAGTGTTTCAGCACGTGGATGAGTGCAAGCACGCAGGGGACATGTATTCTCCTTTAGAGGTTATAAAGAGATGATTGAGCTGATAAAGGACAGTGCCAGCATTTTAATATATCGCAATGCTCATTATTACTGGCTGAGTGTTTTATATTTTCACAATGGGGTGTGTTGGTATTGGCTACAAGCAGGCTATTAGACTAATTGGAAGAAATGAAAATGTGTGTACGTCCCAGGCATTGCTTATTAATTCAGACAAGCACAGCACCCTTGGAGAGCGAAAGGTGTTACTTGTACCTACACTGGCAATAATGAAGTCCAGAGGCCATGACTTATTGAGAAAGGATTGCAAAGAAAAAAAAACCTGTTTGCTGAGGGTAAATTAAGACCCTGTAGTAAACGTACAGGAACACAAGGACAAAAATGTGAAGAATCTCCCAGTTCTTTTGCTTTTAATTAACCCCTTTTACTTTTGTTCAAGTTTGGAATGTTTAGTCTCGTTTTTGTACCCATATTGTGAGCAGGAGTCTCCAAGAATAGAGGCTGTCTTCTGTTGTTATGTATTGGGCCAGAGCTCCCTTTGTCCTTATAATCATATAGAAGATGAGGATGAATAATTACAGCCAGGAGGATGGTGCTCAACTCAGGTGATCTCCGTCTTTCCTTTGCTGATTATTATTCAACACATTTTGCTTTCCATTCCTGTCATTTTCCTCTTCTGTAACATTATAATTACATGACCGAGCAGCTGCAGCTAGTGTTCCTATGAAAAGAACACTAAAACAAGACTATTTTGGGAATTGCAGGATGAAAACTCCTATGTAAAGTAATATTTTCTGGATGGTCTGATCATCTGGTTGTCTTATTTTGAGTAAAACTGCTTTGACAGAGATGTTAAACAAAAGTAGTATCAAGTATGTTTTATTGAGTACAATGTAACGGGAGTCTGCAGCTGATAAAAGTTACATATTTGCATGGTGTCTTAATCGTATGCTTGTAATCTGAGGACATTGCATGCTTGTATTTCTCTGCTACAAAAGAGAAAGGGTGATGTTTAATGTTAACTGTAGGACCTCTTGGACATGTCTTGAGGGATTGCAGGTGCAGCATTTAAAATGTGAGTAATTTCAAACATGATAAAACGCAAGGGGCAGCACATTGACACAGTGGTTTGTATTGCTGTACTGTGACACCCGGGCCCTGAGTTCAATTCCTGGGCTGCTGTCTGTGTGGAGTTTGCATGTTCTCCCCATATTCACTTGGGGTTAACTCCGGGTGCTCTGGTTTCCTCCCACAGTCCTGAGACATGCTGGTGGGTTAATTGGTGAGCGTGTGTCTAAGCTTGTGTCTGTGTGCGCTACGATGGACTGGTGCCCACCCAGGGTGTGTCCTGCCGTGTACTCATTGCTTGCTTAGTTGGGTCCCAGCTCCCCCTCGACCCTGACTTGGATAAATCAATTAGAAGATGGATAGGTAGACACTGTTTTAGATGACATGGTTAACATATCATCACCACTTAGATAACATGTTTTACATGCAAGGAAAGTGGTTATCCCTCCGCAGGGAATTGAGTACTTGGTAGTTTTTTTCTTCCAGGGCAGATTAAAGGGATCTTAGTTTTCCATGCTTCACAAACACATTTAAAAGGGATATAGTAAAGCAATCCACCTCCTGCGCAGATGCTCCTCTCCACCAGGGCCGGATTTTGGTGTTCGTAGGCCCTGGGCACTTGCAAAAAGAGGGGTAAACGCCAATTGAATGACGTTGATTGACATGAGGCACTTTAAACTCTTCTCATGCTAAACCACATGACTGATGGAGGGAGTCGAGCGACCATCACTTCGATCCTTCTAGTTTCTAGAAGAGCCGCTAGATAGTGTGTGATTATTGATTTGGAGCACCTAGAGTCGATCGCAAGCCTGTTTGGTTTCAGCTCGTTTTTTATTAGTCACTAGTGTTTCCCTCCTTCGTAGGCCCTAAAAATACCGTAGGCCTTGGGCGCTGTGCCTACAGTGCCTCATGGGAAAATCCGGCACTGCCCTTTCACTGGTCTGCTTGTCAAGGCAGAAGGACCTGATGCCTTTCCTCTGTTCCTGTCTCTCCCTTGCAGCCTGTGACTGCCACCCAGTGGGCGCCGCCGGCAAGACCTGCAACCAGACGACGGGGCAGTGCCCGTGCAAGGATGGGGTGACGGGCATCACCTGCAACCGCTGTGCCAAGGGCTACCAGCAAAGCCGCTCCCCGGTAGCTCCTTGCATCAGTAAGTCTCAATCCTCTCTTTACTGGAGAACAGGAGGAGGTCTTCACCGTGAGGCGCACCTGTTGTTACTCTGCCGTTCAGAGCTCGGTCTTCTGTAACCAGCACACATGAAAATGGGGATTGGACTCAAGTGTTCCAAATCCCAAAAGGCGTTGTCCCAGCCAACCCAAAGGACTAGAAATTCACCAGTGAAATGAGGACAAAAGGCAGTTCAATTGCTGGGGCATTTAGAACAGAAAACCAGAGACGGGTCAGTACGCAAAGAGTGGTTGGGGTCTGGAACGCACTGCCAGGCTGTGTTATTGATCCTGACTCTATGGGATCCTTCTGGAGATTCCTTGAAGTGATTATTGGGCCAATAGGTTCTTCAGATATCAAACACGGAGAAAGAGACAGACTTTATGGCCTCCTCTCATTTGTGACATGTCAATATGCAATTATTAAAGCAAAATATTTTTGCACACTTGTATCACTCCTTTCTGTTTTGGTTTGTCCAGACTGTCTGATTTCTACATTGCAAGAAAGTCCTCCATCTTCATATCGGCCCTCATTTCATCTGTGTGTATTTTTTCTTGAGAAAGATTCAGGTGACTGCTTTGATTTCCATCAAACGTTGGAACTAATCCAGAGCTAGCAGGACAAGTGACAGCTGCAGTAGTGTCCCAGCTCACAGACGTAATTTGGATGTTTGCCGCTGTGCTTGTGCAGCCAGTCAGGTGGAGTGAAGTGGGGATCAGCAGGAAATATACTGGAGTGTGTGAGCAAGATGCTGAGCTGGAGGTACTGGAGGTACTTGAGGTTGGGCCTGTGGGCAGTAAAGTAATCTGGTTTTACAGGCTTCCAGCACATCAGAGCCTGAAAGTGCTTTTTCGTGGTCCTCTAAGACACCTGCTAATCCTGAGGACGTTTGTCATGTACGTTCCAGTAGCACCGCTGTCACTAGGACATGTGGCATAGTCAGTGATAGCGGCAACATTAAACCAAAAGATAAAACTAGATGAATAGATTAGTGCATCTTGTTTTGTCCTTTGTTTGCGTGCCTCGCCAGACAAAGGCTTTCAGTGTCGTTTACAAGCGATCCATTGCTGGTACAGTAGATCAACCCGAGCAGTACCAGGGATTGAAAAGACGTCTCGCCCGCGGGAGGAACCAGAAGGGAGCTTTGCGATGAAGCCCCCCCTTTGCTCATGGGTGCGGGCGGGAAGGGGTACAGGCATTCCCCCCTCCTCCATCCTCTCCAGGGGAGAGGCCTCACCTGTCTCGCCAAATTACGACTTAAGCTGAAAATCGTGCGTAAAAACTATTAAGAGGATAAAGGGGGTGATCTGAAATTAGAAATGACAGCAGGAAAATAGGCGATATAAATGTCTCCTTTAGCTTGCAGGAGGAGAAGAAAACTGGAATTGGCTTGCCCTGATAGATGTAAGTCAGTCTTTTCAGGGGTGTCACTTTCATGTTGTCTGCCTGTTCCCTCAGGGCGCAGTAGCTCTCCGCTATCGTGTGCGGAAGTTTTACAGCCCTTTACTACTGCACAGCGGCAGCGTTCCTGACGGAAAGACACTGCAGTCCCTGCTCTTTCCCAGCTGGGATGTTTCGTCCAGCTCTTCTTGGACTGGAGAGTGCGGGTTCTTAGGGGGACTCTGGAAGTATGTGCTTATCCGTGAGGCTGCAGGACAGGAGGCAGAACTTTGCCCAAAGAGTTGTGGGAGTGTGGAGCGCACAGCTGGGTTTGGAGGGGCTGAGAGGAGGCAGTGCACAACCCCTGGCAGAGAAACTGAGAGAGGCTTACTTGCGGGACTGTGCCACTCAGCGCTGCTTCGCTGAACTGGGAGCAGTTGGCAGAAGTGAACTGCCGCGACATCGGCCACTCATTGTGTGGTTTATATAATAATGAACTTAATTTTTCTATAGCGCCTTTAAAAGTGGCTTCTCACAGCACTTTAGAGAACAACAAAAAAAAAAATACACATTGAGAGGAGATGGTAGAAGGGCGTATGGAAAACAGCAGCAAAAGCAAAGGGGCATGGAGAACCAGTTCAATAAAAGGCCTTTTTAAAAAAAAAGAAGGTTTGGAGTCTGTATTTGAAAGAGCTCAGGGAAGGTGCCTCTCTGATATCTTGAAGGATCGAGTTCCAGAGCTCTGGGGTGCGGTAGGAGAAAGCCCTGTCACAGAGCAGACAGGAGACCAGAATTAGAAGAGTGAAGACTACTAGGTGGGGAGTAGGACAATAGTAGCCCAGAGAGGTACAATGGTGCCGCGCTATGCAGAGCCTTATAGGTGAGCATGAGAATTTTGAAGTCGACACAAAACCTGACAGGAAGCCAGTGCAGGGACTCCAGGATAGGAGTGATGTGATCATTAGCACTAGACCTGGTCAGGATTCTGGCTGCCGAATTGTGTGGTTTCCACCAGCCTGCCCAGCTTATTCTCAAGGGAGTGAACATCTTGCAGAAAGAATGAATGTACTGGCAAATAAACCACAGAGGTGTTTTTGTTGAGGGCTTTGTCACCAGGTGCCTGCTAGGAGCTCTCATTTCCAGCAAATGAGGTGCAGAGAGGGGCCAGAAAAAAACCCAGTGTAAGGTAGAAAAGAGCACAGCATTTAGCTTTTGGAGTTGTTTTAACCATCTGGCCTGCTGTGCAAACAAGACTGAAGGCACACCTCGTAACACAGGAAGATTGCTGGCATGTTTTGAAAGTCCCATGTTTAATTTGGGGAGGTAGATACACAGCAATTTCCAAGAACTGCACACTCTCTTGAATCAAATACAATACAGATGCGGGGAATTTGGAGAACTCCATGTTCAATAACAACTGCTTTTGGAAGAACCAAGCAGGGCGTGTTTCAGATGACTGTGGACTGTCTGCAGATCACAGTAGGTCACAGTGGAGCTCTGGAAAATCATATTTGTGTGACATTTGTACCTGTGCTATATGTTTTTGCTGTGTTTCAGAAGATGCCAGTGGAATGTTTTGGAAAACTGAGGCTGTAACTCCTGTTAAGGGAGTTATGTTAAAGTTATTCATAATGGCAGCATTATAATCTCGGGTGTAAAAATTCTTACTTCCTGCCTAATGTTACAGCTGTATCACTTTTTGTTCAGATTTTCACACATTTCAGCAGGATCCCTGGTGCAATACAGACCTGATATCTCCAAAGAGGTGATAGGTGATGCATTTCTGCAATTTAACAACGATTGCTTTTTACAAATTTGTTCTCTGCTGTTAAAAATGGGCTAAAACCCCCAATATCCCTTTGGTCATTGTCTTGACTATTCATTCCTGTATGTTACTGTACTTTCTTTTGGTTTCTTGATAATTCCCTTCTTCTAAATTTTTTTTTTTGTATGACTCCCACTCTCGAGAGCTGTTTCTCACCTGACCCTTTTTTGGTTTTCCTGCATTCATATTTACATTGTTTTCACCTCCCCAAACAATCCTGGCATGTTGTCAGTTTCCCTCTGAGCCAAATTTGGATCGACTAATGTTAGCTGAAAAATTACACTTAATCCCATAATTAATAGGAGGAATGTGTGGACTTCTAGGTCTGGTCTGCCTGCAATGTGTTACACGGTGTGTCAGCCGTGTGTGCGTGGAGTGCGCCACTTGTTCTGTGTTGTAGGGTGGAGTTCACAAGGGTGGTGGTGGTATCTGTGGAAATCCCCTTTTTCGTGTGTTGGTCTGCCCCATACCAGGACAGTGAGTTTACCAAGTGAAGACATCTTAACCCCTCCAGTTCCTTTGTGTGGAAGAATTGGAGAGAATCATTGTCGAGAATAGTATGTGGAGCATTGGTTCTGGTTCTGGACCACTAACTGTAAGGTTGTGGGTTCAAATCCCAGGTGAGACATTGCTATTGCTATTGTACCCTTGAACAAGGTAATTTACCTAAATCGTTGCAGTAAGATATCCAGCTGTGCAAATATAATTTGCTTTGGCTAAAAGTGTGAACTAAATTAGTAATTAGTTTTCTGTGTAAAGAGTACAATATTAGATAGTCTTTGGGAAAAATGAAGGTAAGACACCCATTGCAGCTTTTATGAGCTGCAGGCTCTTGTAAATTGAACTAATGAAATAGAAAAGCAAACATTTTCCATATTATTTTAACTCCCTGTGTCTGTCAGTGCAGATTTACTCAGAATACGGTAACGAGCATGAAATATTCAGCAACCAGCACTGGCAAACGCACAACAGCCTGCAGCCCAGGGTAAAGCATAACATCGTCGAGACTGCAGGGCCATGGGAGTCATATTTCCAAGGCTGATTTTGTAAATAATTTTGAGAGATGATTGAGTATAACAATATATATTACCTTAATGGTGGACGGCCTGCAGCTCACAGGCCACATGCAGTCCATGGAGACATAAATTACGGTTACCAGGCCCCTCTCAATACAAACCCAGTTTTACTAAGGCTCGAGGTATATTACCCAGAAGACATAAATTAAAGACTCTTGCACTTTTGCTTTTTGTTGTTACGGTAGGTTTGTTGTGGTCCTTGAGGTTGAGTGAGGGTCAAAGTGGTGACCGACCTGTCTTTTCATGTTAAGACCAAAACACGCAAGAAAGGTTACAAATTAGAGCAGGATATTGGGCCCATATAGCCTGTCTGTAGCTCGTTGATCCCAAGACCTCATCTGGAAAGAAACCAGGATATCAGCTTCAATAACATGGCTGGGGAGCTTTTCTCAATACTTTTCTCCACCCTCTGGGTAAAGCAGCATCTCAGTTTCAAATGCACTTCCAAGTAGTTTCCACTTGCGTACTCTGGTTCCACTGTTCACACTGAAGAAGACTGCTCAGTGCCTTTGAAGTCTTTACTTGTATTTGGTCCCCTCATAATCTTCTCCATCTCAAGAAAGGTTGAGTTCTTTCAGCCCGTTGGTGAAGGACCTTCCCTCAAGCCCTGGCATGTATCTGGTTTCTCCTCGCTGGGCTGATTTGCAGACTGTTTCATCACGTGGGCAGGACAGTTGTACACAATACTCGGAAGAGAGGCCCGTTTGAATTCTACGCTTGTCCAGCATTGCAGCAAAAAGAAACAAAACATTGACCGAGCATTTCGTGCAGCGTCCTCAGAAAATCTGCAGGATTCTGCGTTTTGGCCTTAAGCTTGCATCTCAAAATTCCAACGGCACGTGCATGTTGGTGGTGGTGGTGGTGGAGGAGGAGGAGGGTGTTTAGTGTTCTGTGTTGTCACTGAAGTTTCAAAAGCCTCGGCCGTGTCCTGTCGTGACTTTGTGTGCTGATGATTCTCTCCTGCTCTTCATTCACAGAGATCCCGGTAGTGAACCCCACTGCAGTGATCAGCAGCACAGAGGAACCCGCAGGTCAGTGCTTTCAGACTCCTGGCTGATGTCTCCATTACAGGCAGATCACTGAATGTCCTCCTTCTTACAAAACCCTTGAACTTTCATTGCATTACCAAGCTTCTTGTGACGCGATTAGCCATCATGTTTCTCCCTCTGCCTAGCGGTGGCTTAATTTTTCATGCATGTGGTACAGTACCTTCCCACGATGAGCACAATGTCCAAGTCCTTCATGACGCCCGTTAACATTGGGGCATAGTTAAGAAAAAGTGCAAGGGTAAAATACTTCAGGGAATGCGATTTCTTTGAATTCATTGAAAGCAGACACAGTTTACATTAGGGCTTGAAAAACCCTGAATCCAAAGAGCTGCAGGAAGCTTACAGGGCGAATGGCAGTTCTGCTAGCGCCATTGTTTTATTGTAGAAACAAATTGTGCACAGAAAATGTTCACCAATGTGTAACATGTTGGCACAAGTTTTCACAGAGCCATTCTTAAAGCCATTGCTTTATTGCTTCAATCCATTTCTGTATCACTGAGCTAGCTGATCTGTCACCAGGACAATTGCTCTTTCTGTGCCCCATTGATCTATTACTGAGTTATTAATGAAGCAGGTCTAGGGCCATTACAATGTGTGTTGATATTTTTCTTTCTGACAGCTTCATCCCCATTATGTGAAACTGGTCAATACTTACTGAGACCGCATACCTGTCAGTGCAAAACTGTTGCAGTGCAGAATGTTGATTTACAATGGGGATCCTTCATATGAAAGTCTGTGTTGAAGATTCACTGCTATGCCTTCACACTGCAGCTGTAATAAAGGGTCTGTGCTGAAAGAGCTGTATTAGGAAGGATAAATAAAGGTGAAGGAGAGGTCACCTCCTTTCTGTACATAAAAATTGAGTTATTATCAACATGGCTCAGCAGTTTCTTCACTATTTTGGAAGAAGACTATGGCATTATCCAGTTGCATTTGTGATCAAACACTTATTTGTTAATTTATTTATAAATTATTGCAATCGATATGATGCAATCAGGAACTGCCTCTTCTTCCTCACCTCACATGCGGAGTTAGTGATATGGCATTGCTCCTGTTTGGTCACAGAAGAAAGACAGAGCCAGTAATGTTTACTCCATTGAAGAATATTACAGTAACTGCAATGTAAAAAACACAGCAGCTATATCGCTCTGCAGCTCACAACTGGCAGCTCACTGGAGCTCAGCAGGTATGAGCCTGGTCAGAACCTGTAGGGGAGAGCTGCTGGAAAAGGTGTTAGTGGGACCAGTAGGGGGTGCTCCCCCTGTGGTCTGCGTGGGTCCTAATACCCCAGTATAGTGATGGGGACACTATACTGTAAAAAGTTACCTTCCTTTGTATGACACATAAAACCAAGGTCTTGACTCTCCATGATCATTAAAAATCCCGGGACGTTTCTTAAAGAGTAGGGGTATTATTGGGTATTATCCCGTTGTCCTGGTGAAATTTGTCCCTGGCCTTTACCAATCATGGCCTCCTAATAATCCCCATCTGTGAACTGGCTTCATCCCTCTGTTCTCCTCCCCACTGAGAGCTGGTGTGTGGTGAGTGTACTGGCGCACTGTGGTTTCTGTTGCATCATCCAGGGGAGTTCCCATTACCTGTACAGCGCTTTGAGTGGAGTGTACAGAAAAGCGCTATAGAAGAGAAATGAATTATTATTATCTGTACTTTTTTGGGATCCCTATGGTTCTCACCATCTCTCTTTCAAAATATAAGCCTAAAAGGAGAAGACATTAGCATCATCTGTACCGTCTTCATAGTTTGCTTCCTTAAATTCACAATTCACAATCATTTTATTTCTTCTTAAATTATTTTCTGTCATGACAGCACATTGCTGCCTATGAACAGCTACAGGAGAGAACAGTAATTTCATTGGAGTTCCACAATGCTCTGAGAGCCCCCTCAGTAACTCTTGCACACTGCAGCCTGTGCAGCAATAATACAGTCCCTCAGCCTTGTTCATCTTGCTCAGTCATGCAGCGTATTATCCAGAATGGTAGTTGCTTGCAAGTGTAACATGTTCAAATAAAACCCTAAGGCTCACATTAAATCTAAATGTCAGTCCACCTTCCAAACTGCAAATTATAAATGCCAGAATTTATTGCAGCTTATTGCTTGCTAATGTTGTCTTGCTTCTATCCAGTGGAAATCTGTCCTCAATTACTGGTTTTGCAATTTGGTTGGGTGGGGTCACTGCTTTAATTAGTCGGGGCTTTTTTAACAAGTTATAACAGAAGAGAGAGTCTTAACAGAAGCCTCACAAGAGGGCCTGAAAGGAGCAAAAAAATAAATAACAAAGTTGCAGACAGTAGGAAAGATAAAAGGCTAAAACTCATCATCAAACAACAGAGAAAAATGTCGCTTTCCCACTAAAATGCTTAAGAATAAGTAGTGATTGCAGCAGAACAGAGGATCGGGTCTGCTTACAGTAACTTGTTCACCGTGTTACAGATAAAATTACCTGGAATCAGTTCAGAGAACAGCGGGTATATACATTTATGGGCTCAAGGGAATGTACAGGCTGATGGAACTTAACCTT
The DNA here is from genome assembly GCF_059453375.1 of Lepisosteus platostomus. Taxonomy (NCBI): domain Eukaryota; kingdom Metazoa; phylum Chordata; class Actinopteri; order Semionotiformes; family Lepisosteidae; genus Lepisosteus; species Lepisosteus platostomus. The sequence continues at coordinate 14,286,705 of NC_142629.1, forward strand.
TTTAGTCTTTAACTAAATTGGGACTTTATACAAGTATTCAGGCTCATCAAAGGCACTGACGAAGTCAAACCAGTGGCTTCAGAATAAACAGTGAGACATGAAACGGAGGACGCAAGTGGAAACTCTGTGGAAGAGCAATTCAGACAGAGCAGGAGCCACTTCATTATCAAAAGTGTCTCAGGTGTCTGGAACCAGCTACCCACGAACGCTGTTGAAGAGGATAACCCCGGCTTCTTTCAAAGAATGGCTGGATGAGATTCTTGGATCATTTAGCCACTAACTAAATGAGCTAGATGGGTCAAATATGCTCCTATGTTGCTCGAGACACAGCAGGTCTAGAAACTTAGGCGGTTCATTGGAGTTTTTGTGATTGCTTGCAGACTGGGTTTGAGGGCAGGAAGGTGGATTGCAGAGGTTTGAACAGCAGCCAAGAAACCCCTGGTCTCCTTGTAGGGGATATAATTAGGGCACTGCGAGTCTGACTTCCTTGGGAATCGTCTGGCTCATACAGTTACCTGCCACAGTCTTTATTTTAAACACAGGAGCTCACGGAGCTCTCCAGACTTTCAGTGGTAAATGCTACTTACTCACTCAAAATGTATTACTTTTTTTTTTGCTTACAGGTACAACACATTCTGTTTTACTCACTATACTTATTACTTATTGGTCTGGATAACTTAAACTGACAAGGTCATCGTAAGGGAAAAGTCAGATTGAAATCATTTTAGCTCCTAGCAGTAAGGACTTAGTGAAGGAGCAGGGCTGAGGTGACGTGTATGTGTGTTGGGGTACCATTTGCCCCAGTCGCTGATTTAAGAAAAAAAAACAGTAACCAGAGCTCTTGAAGCAATTGTGGCTGTTTACACTTCTGATCAATGGACAGTTCATTGGGCTTTCCAGGTAATTGCCTGTTTGGTAAATGATGGCAAGCAGCCAGCAGGCACACCACTGGACAGCCACTGAGGTTGGGTCCTGGCTCACAGGCTCCCTCTTCTGAGATTTTACAGATTTAGACCACAGAACATTTCCGTTACAGAATGCAGGCCAAAATAAAGGTTGAAATGGACCCTATGCGGGAGTCAGTGGCGATGTACAAACAGGATCAGGGAAAGCGAGGCGTACTTAACCAATTCGTAGAACGAGGAATCGTAGTCTTGGACGAGGCCGGGGGTTCGGAAGATAAGCAGCAATCAGGTGGTGTCTAGGAGAAGAACTACAGTAGGAGCTCCACTGGTAAACCCAATACTGAGCACCGTGGTGATGGTAAAGAGCCCTCAAGTATTGTGGGAACTCAGAGGTGTGGTGACGACCGAGACGTGTGATTGGATGATTTTTTTATTGTGTCGGCGTTTGCGGGAATTGGACGGGGCTGGTCTCTGATTATGTGTGGCCATGACAATTTCGACATGACCTTCAGTCACACAGTGCCTCAAAATGGGGCAGATCTGTGTAGCTGGTTTTAAGATTGTAATTGTACTTTTTGAACACATGACAAGGCAACCCCTCCCGTCAATGTTTGCAGTCCATTATCAGGCAGTTTGGAGAGAGACGACAGCAGCGAATGAGTACAAGAGCAGTCCTGGGACTTGTGATCATAATTTTAATAAAGCCTTCCCCTGCCACAGCACTAGTGAACTATCCATTGATAATTTGTACTCTTACTTCACTAAGCAGAATAGAAAGCAGGATCGAGACCATTGAAACTCCTGTTTCAGCATCAGCTGTCAGTGTCAAACCCGTATTTGCTCATCAGCTGCCCTAGGAGATGGGTGTTGTCAGGCCTGTCACGTGTTGCTGAGCTGCTGTTTGAAACATTCACAGTGGAGCTGAAGAGCCATTAAGAGGGATAGATGCAACTGTGACATACGCAGTACTACAGATGAATGGCCAGCTTGGATCATTGATCTGCAGAAAGTAGATGATCCCACAGGCGCTTGGACAGTTTTGTAAGCTATAGTTGGACCCCTACCAGAAACCATTTACTCAATCCCAACCCCCCACCCCCACCAACACACACCTCATTAACCCATCTGTGAACTGAGAAGGGGCACATGTAGAAAGAAACATTAATTGACCTGGATCTCCAGCCTCGTTCATTTCCTCCGAAAAAGCTTTGCCCCTCCTTCCAGTCCCTCAGTGTAAGTCTTGAGGCCGTACAGACAGCCTTTCCATCATTGCTCTTAATTTTACCCGTTACATCACACTCATTTTTTTGGTTTCTAGACATTAACCACTTGCCTTTTCCAGTCACTCTGCACTAACGGTTTTTGTAAACCCAATTTTACTAATGCTAGAGAGATTTTCACAGCACTTTACCCGTAAGACATACTTAAATAAATGAAGGACGCTTGTGGTTTTGCAATGTTTTCTTGTTGCTGGAGGTTTGTTGTGGCCCTTGAGGTTGCATGAGGGCTGCAGATGTGATCCTTCTGTCTGTTTAGGTTGCCCAGCACTGCAGTAAAAGGAATGAAGCGGTGACCAGACTTTCTGAGCTTTGTGTGTAGGTTTGCATCTCCCCATTTCCATGACGGCAAGTGTGTGAGCCCCAGCAGTGAGCCCCACGACAGTCACAGCAGATTTCAAGACTCCTAACCACTTGGTTTTCCTGTCGCTCGTCGCTAAACGTCTTGCCCATAACCTCCCACCCGTCTCGCCCTCCTGGCCATCCCCCCTGCCATCACAGAATCCCAGAACACCACGTTGCCTCGTCAACCCTCAACCCACAAGGCCCTGGAGTTCCAGATGCCACCTCTGTAAACACTAGGCCACGCTGCAGGAGTATCACAGAGGCTGTGCAGGAACACGCAGTCCGGGCAAGCGATTCTGCGTTCGGTGTAGAATTCGCCACCCCCCACCCTCACCAGCCTTCATCGTCTCTGTGCCTGGCTGACAATCAAGGTCTTCCCTTTCTATTTTTCTAGCAGGTCCTCAGGGTGCTACTCCGGGTCTTGTGCCGAAGTGGCGTTCAAGCTGCCCTCACAGATTTATTGAAAGCTGCACGGAGGCTGTTGCAAAGCAGCTGGTCCAGTCACTCTCTGGTTACCACTAATAAAACTACAGCTCTCTGATATGCAGCCAAGTCCCCCTGACATTTTTATAGATTTTCTTCCCCCTTTTTTTTTTGCTTTCAGAAATCAACACTTAAATGAGTAATACCGTTAGACTGCACGCGACGAGAAAATGTATATAGATTTTTTTGTACCTGTGGAAAAAAAATAAAAAAAGGAGGAAACCTTACTCCTGCTGGCTGCTGCTTTTATGCCATTGTATTGGAAAGTGAAAATACCTCTTTCCCTACCCAGTTTTGTACAATTTCATTCGAAGCAGGAATCTGTTGCTCATTCTTGCAGTTTTCATCGTGAAATTAATTAGCATTTCCCATTTGAGATTTGAATAAGGCCTAAAAGTTTTTTTTTTAATGAATCATGGTGTAATGTGTTGATTCTTTCAGTAACTCCAGTGATGTGTTGCTTTGCTGGCAGCACTCCCACATTCCAAACACATTTGTTCTTAAACATCTTTAATACTAATATTAAATTCGAATTGAATAATTTATTGGCTTTTATGCAGTTGTCCGGACAGATGCTGTGAGAAATCGATGTTCTTGCGTCTGGGGGAGATCAAAATGAACTCAGGCCTGCTCCGTCAGGAACGTGCACTTACAGAATTTCCATTTAAGATCATTATTTATCTAATCTGGCTTTCTTACAGAATCACCACATCTCCTGTACACTGGGTCTACCAGTGCGTAGAAGTTGAGCTTAATCAGCAGAGCTTGATTCCTCTCTCCCCAGTGAATAACAGGCTTGTCCTATCTGTTGTCAGGAATTGAGGCCCCAGGTCCTTTCTGTGCGGCAGATTCATCAGAGCTCTGGAGCGCAGAGCAGCTGTACTTTCTGGGCCCAATGGAGGAAGAAAAGCAGAACTCCTTCCATGTAATATTCCATAAGCCCTTTTCCCCATGCGATGCAGCGCACAGCATTAAAATGTGATTTGTTGAAGGCTATTTTTCACCCTTGCGCCACAGCCAAACCTAACATTTCCTCCGCCCCCCCCTCACCTCAGCAGAGACCTACACAACTGGCAAAAGAAAGCAGGTGCTTATCCGGGCAGACAGCGCATGTGGGGGCTGAGTGACCCTCCCTACCCCCAATTGCCCCCCCCCCCACACACACACACACACACACACACACACACACACACACACACCACAACCTCTGCTTAGCTTTTCTTTACCAGGACGGCAGCCATGTCATAATATAAAATATTGCTGAGTCCTCAGGAAATACATTAAAAATAACATGCTTTCTTGGGTTCCTCGGCCATATTTGGTCTTTAGGAAGACCATTGAAGAGCTACTGAAAAACATAGACTGTGGTTGCTTTAAACCTCTTTCCAGAGACTGGTGTGAGGTCCGCACGACTGCTAGCACCAACTAGAGGAGTGTTGCTTCTCTCAACGCTACTAGACTTCAGGAGTCGCTGTGTTCTGGAAAGCTGAGAATGACCTGGCCAACCCATCTCAGCCTCATGCTTCGCGAATTTCAGTCGGCTAGCGACAGCACCCGGATTTGAACCCGGGACTCCCACATCCCAGAGCTCAACCTGCACTCAAGCAAGTGCCTTTACTGGTGCATTTATTCAGTAGCTCAGCATGTGGTTTTTTAGATGAAGGTAAACCACACCCCTGAAATTGCAGGTCGAAGGGCATGTTTTTTAATGACGTCCAGGGTAAACGCAAGAGCTGTTTTCCTTGTTGGGGAACATGAACTGATGTAGAGTTAGCATGGGGGGTAAATACGGGAAGTTTATTACCATGGCTCAAAAGCTTGACATGAATTCATTTAAATCATGTATCATTCAGCTAAGCTTGCATTCATTTAAGTTCATTCTTCTTCTTTTCTGACTTTAAAAGCGAATGGCTGTGTAATTCTATTTGATAAATAAAGAGACCGAACCCCGGCTGGCTGGTAGTGATGTGTAGAGCCGATGTTAAGGAGTGCATATGATAGCAGGGAAAGCAAAACGTTATCCAATGGCTGTTACTGAAGAGTTGCCCAGAACCCAGAGCTAGTGTTCCTTTCAGAACGCCAGCCCTGGCAATGGGCACCAGTTCTGGCAGGCTCAGAGAACTCCTACATACACTGTTTGAAGTACACGGAGCAAGAAAAGACTGGTGTCTTAGCTCGGTGTTTTATTTAGAAGGAGTGCCAAACAATGTTGTTTCAATTTGGAGTGCTTTGTTTTGTTTTTTTTATTCTCGATTTATATAAGTGCAGGTATGGATAGATCTTATCCCTGGAGGTCATATTCCAAATGACTCAGTTTGTTAAAAGGATTGGCTCCTTTCCTCTCTGTGATGATGTTTTTGATGTCTTTGTTAAATGCTTCGTCACCCCCGGTAAGCCCGCGCCCCGGAGAGATGACCTGTTGAGTTGAAATGCTTCAGGGAGGGAGAAGGCTGAACAACACAACAATATTAAAATTAAAACCCCAAAGGTTTTTGCAGGGATGTCACGAGTGAGAGCTCAAACAAACATTTGGAAAAAAAACACACACAAGCTCCATGACTGTTGTTATCATACTACACTAATACCTCTTTGTCTGGGGGATTTCATTTCTGAACACATAAATCTTTCGTGACTGTTGCAGATTAAAACATCGAATGAATGTGCCAATGCAAAGACACAGTTCTCACAATTTCAGGTGTTGATTCTGATGTGAGGAAAAAAATATCACATTGAGTCAATTGTTTGCTGAGCGTCTAATGAAACTTTTGTTTGATTTAATGAGTACTTGAGCGTTTTGACATACTCAGACAACTCTCTTGTGAAAGCTCTGCATCCCTGGAGCAAGGAACATTATTGTGCTTGCAATGAGAGTATTTGGATTGCAGTGCCTTGGCTCACAACAGTACACCATCGAGTATTCAGTGCAACCACCTTTTGATGTCCTTGTTGGATTGTAGGTGTAGAAGATGGACTCTGGCGATGTTTGCGTCAGTCTGGTTGTCGATGGCAACATCTTCCCCACGGTCCTATTTACTGTATATGTGCGCTAAATACCATCACCATTTTTCACCAGAATAGACCAGACCTTCATTACGAAGCCTGACTGTTATTTATCCTAATTTAAAAGAAAATCAGAAACCGGTGAAGGACTGTCAGTGGGAACGTTTTACCCAATTTGCAACCACAGCGTGATAGGCCAGACTGAGAGAAACGTGGATCCATATCTCCTGTAATTAGGGTGGAGAGTTCCATAGCGAAGTCAAAAAGCTGACAGAATCTGACGGGTTTATCTTGTTGTTGTTAAACTTAGGAGTCTCACCACTGATTTGATCGTCTGCTAATGAAGCTGTCAAAGTTGTTCCTTCCTGTCTTCCAGTCTGCGAGTAGTAACTGGTTGTAGTAACTGTTCCGGATCTCAGACACTAGTGGGTCTACGAGAGGTACCAGCGTTTCGTGTAGCACAGTTCTGTGGGCCAACGTTGTGTTTTGTTGTGTGTTTTACAGTGAATGTATGAAGCAATTTTAACTATAGGGCTAAAAAATGTAACTTTTCATGTTGTGGAAACCTGGTTCCTGCCAGATGAGGTCCCATACCCCTGGCAAAGTTTTCAAGGAAATCGATTGACTTAAACACTTTCTTGGTCTGCTTGTCCACAGATTGCGAATCATACTGCAAACCAGTGAAAGGAAACCTGAAGATCAATATGAAAAAATACTGCAAGAAGGACTATGGTGAGAGAACGACAACCTTGAGAACGTGTGTTTTGTACTAGGTTCCAAAAGCAGCAACTTTATGCACAAATAGTCCCATTGGGTAGACCTTGCAAATTCATGATAACAGTCATTGGTGCAACTGCCTTTGTCCTCCAGATCATTTTACCGTCTGGCTTCTGGCACCCTGATGAAGTGGAATTTGTTTACCATGAACAGAAAAGTCATTTTATGAAGTTTTTTTTTTCTTTTAGATATTCCCATTCGATATAAAGAAGATATATTTGGGCAGGGAGTAGCTAAATACTGAGAGCAAAGTACATTGCAAAAAAGAAGAGGGAAACCAATATCTATAGATAGTAATTTAACCAGCTACTTTAGGAACTTCCTCGAAACCAGATGCCAGCCTAAGACTGGGCACTGCTCTGGGTGTCTAGGTCGGGCCAAGTCATTTTAATCCAGCTTCCTCTCCCTTGTTCTCCATCTTTACCGCTCACAGCGGTCCAGGTAAATGTCCTGGACATGGAGACGGTGGGTGACTGGGCCAAGTTCTCCGTCAACATAGTTTCGGTCTACAAGAGTCGGGGGGAGCCCCTCAAGAGAGGCGACCACTTCCTGTGGATCCACATGAAGGACCTGGCCTGCAAGTGCCCCAAGATCCAGATGAGCAAGAGGTACCTGGTGATGGGCAGCAGCGAGGGCGGAGCCGAGCGGGCAGGGCTGCTGGCCGACAAGAACAGCCTGGTCATCCAGTGGAGGGACGTTTGGACACGGAGGCTCCGCAAATTCCAGCGCAAGGAAAAGAAGGGCAAGTGCAACAAGGCATGATGGGACAGCGCGTCCTCCCTGGTTCCCTTTCGTGCCAAAACAGGAAGACAATGGTGATTCGGGGAGCTCACCTACATGAGACTGCATGTGTCTTGCCGTTAAGGACCACTTTGTATATTGTAATTTTTCCTTTTTTTTTTTGAGCGCGATTTTCTTTTTTTTTTAACGATTGGTCTGCCTTGAAAAGGGACCGTTAAAAAGGGTACGTTGCGAAAACCAGAGCTGTTCCCATCCTTCCTGACAACGACAGCAGAAAACGTCCACTTTTCTGTACAGACTTTTCTCTCTCCTGATTCGTAAAGTATATATGTATATATATTGCTTGTGGTTTGGTTGTCCGTGGTCAAGAAAACGAAAGAAAAGCATTGCAGTGAGTAGTTCGCCAAGGGAGGCTGTAAAATCAGTCTTGGTAAGACTGCTTGGACCCATTGTTCACGTTTCTCCTCCTTCTGTTGGGGAGAGCTGGTAATGCCACCATCTACGTTGATACCCGTTTGTGAATGCGGATGTCGGGATAGAATGAGAGGGTTGGAGAGGAAATGGTTTTGACTTGTTTTTACACGGAATCACACTGCGCTGTTGCATCAGAAATTAGTCCTGTTGCACAAGTAGTCCTATTCTGTAGACTAATGGACAGTTGGAGAAGGAGGCTTAGAGAAGGATCTTGGACTGAGCGTCCTTGCTAAGAGCAACGGCACGGTCTCTCACTTTTCAGACAAGCGCACCAGGGAAATATCATGAATGTAACACTTAATGATCCCAGTGGCCTGGAGTGCTTGTGCAGGGCCCTTCCCATGAGCCCGGGTGGTTCCCTTATTTGATCGAACCACCTTGTTAAAATGGATTCCAACCTGTTGCTGATCCAAGGATCTGAACACTAACAACATGAGTCGGCCTTGCTGGTCCCACAGCTTCCTCTTCGCTATGAACTCAGTGTTTTATTTCTCTGTCATCGCCGACAGCACACTGGTTCCTTCAGCACTGGAAACCCTGCACATCTGTATAACTCCATCCCTTCCTTTAGATTTCCTTTTGTTGGTTGCTTTTCATCCTTACTTTCACCTGGCCCAGAAAACTGCGGCATCTGGTTCTGGGTTGTGCGACACTTTTCAGAGGTGTTTTGTTAGTGTCTGTACGTTTAAGGGTGTAAAGCCCCACTTTCAAACCACCCATTCATTCATCCCTGATCGGAAAGCTGAGTATTCTCAGCAAGGGTCAGAACAGCTTGGAGCCCTTCCAGGTAGCACTCCTCACACCAATATGCTTCCTGCAGCCTAACCAAGGAAAACAAGTTATAATATTCTCGTTAGGAAAGTTCTCTCTTGCAGGACTTCATGCAGTTTTGGCTCAATCCCACTTGTCCAAACCCACTTTTGGTTATAACCGTAACAGGCATCTGACGGAACATAAGTTGCGATAGGCTGGTTGATCCCTAACTCTGTTCGAACAAACTCTAAACAGAAGTTTCGAAACTCCAGGAAATGAGCTGCCGATCTGTCATCTGTGTATAAGCCCTTGTAAATTAAGCCATTTTGGAGAAATGCTTACAAATGATTTTCTTAAATGTGAGACTGAGGACAAGAATCTGCAGAATGTAAATCTGGCCTTGTTTGTGGCAGAGTTTAAGAGTGGCTTTGCTGCATGCTTACAGGTTATGCTGGTTGCATGTTTTACCTTGCTGTCCTATTGGGCATTTTTATTGGAATGTAACGTTTTCTTCTAAAACTGGGAAACAGCTCATAGAGAGTTAGAAGCTCAGCTTTGTCAGTTCTTTAAAACACAGACAGAAACAGTACAGAGCAATAAAGGATCTAATCCAAGTCCTCTCCCCTGTAGGGACTTGAAGCTGTTGGCATGTGCTCATATTTTACCTGAAAGAAGAAAAAAAACTGTTTTTGCAGAGAAGCTGAGTTTGAAAATTCAATTCTGAAATAAAATTCAAGATGGTGCCAAACTGGACACCTCGAAAGTCATTGACTGTTTTATTTTCAGAGGTAATTAAAACCTCAGTTTTAAAAAAAAAAGAATGTACAAAAACTGCAAGTACAGTTGTTCTGCAATACTCTGTTATTGTCATGTCTATACAATTCAGTTTGTGCTATTAGTTTACTATTTTGGCACTGGTACTCTGTTTAGTTTGTACATTTTCCAGGCCCTCCACAAACACATTTTTACAAAAATGTCAGACCTCTGTTCCCATTCCTGACAGAAGCGCGCTGAAGATGTTTTTAAGTGTATAGAAATGAGCGGGCCCTAGTCATCTAACCCTGTGTCTTGTTTTTATTTCCTTAAGAATGTATAAAGAAAACAACCGCGAGATAATGCAATATTAAATCAGATTATAACATTAAGCTAAGCACGGTTAAGCAGTTGGACAGCCATCAGATACATTCCTATGTGCAAGTCATTTTTATACCGTTAAGAATGTTGGTGAGAAGGCCGATATCTTGTCTAACTTGTAAAAGTTGTTCTTCTTCCTGCTGCCAGGCAGTGTGGTTCAGACATTGGTCAGAACTGTAGGTCGTCTAGCCAAGTATATATTTTTTCTGAATCTGATGTTTGAAAGGGGTGTTCATTCGTTTTTCCAGCATCTCGAAAGATACAACTTCGTACCCTTTCTCCAGTCATTCTGTATGTTTAAATATTTATGGTGGTCTACTGAATAAAAGTATAAGGCAGTGTATATATATATAATATCCAGCTTATCCATAGAATTATTTACCAGTGTATAAATCTTTGGAACTGGCATGAAATCTGACCCTCTCTATCTTTACCAGTTTGCAGTCAAGCCAAAACAATTTCGAAAACAAAATCTCCCCGGCTTGTTCATAGTATAGAGCAGAAATTTGGCAGCAGCACATGAACCACAGCCACTTGAAAAATATTAGTCATTTTATTTTTTATTGAAAATGGCATTATGTGAGGGGATACATTTTCCTCATGCAGTGCAGAATCAAATGCTAGGATATTTTTGTATAGGCCATATTGCCAAAAGTTCCTGTCCTATTGCAATGAGTGCTCTGCACAGATATTTAATACAAACTCTTTCTATCCTGGGCTGTATCATTACCTGACTATGAGTGGGACTGTTCAACTGACCAAACAACCTTTGGCCTCAGCTGAGCTGCTGCAGGGTGTTGCGATGACATCAGTGTGCAAAGACTTGCTCCTCCATTCAGACCTAACTCACCTGTAGGGCACTGTGGAGCTCACAATGTGTCAGTGTGTCAGACAGTAACCAGTTGTGTCTTGTGCCTAGAATGTTAGGCCAATATCATTGTCAAAGAAAATGCTTTGCATGCTGATCTGTTCAAGGGGATATACAGAAGCTGTTTACTTTGTTATAGTCACCAAGTTGACTTACATTCAGCAAGACAGAAGGGCCACTCACTCTTTGTCATGTTTTTGGACTTGGAGACAAAAATTCTACCCTTGCAATCTTGAACTGTATGCCTGTACAAGAGTTAAAATGGCTGGATTTTTTTTAGGACCTTGTTATGAGAACATATACCAGTTTCAAATGAGAAGAAGCCATTCAGCCCATGTAGCCCATTTGGTAGTTAGTAGCTAATTGACCCAAGGATCTCACCCAACCTTTTCTTGAAAGATGCCAACATATCAGCTTCACCAACACTATTTCTAGTTTCAAGTTTCCCACACCCCCAACACTCGCCTGTTGCACAACCCCTCTGAGCCCAGAATAATGTGGTCACCTTTGGGTTTGATGGCTTATAAGAATAAGGGCCGTGAATAAGGGCCGTTTTATAGCTTCATCTTTTCCTTCAACTTTATATCCAAAAACACATTTATGAATGCACTAGAAATTGTATTATTGAGAACACTGAGCCGTGTGCTATACCAACCTAAGAGTATAAGGTGGAATAGTTTCTTTGCACTGTGCTTTGGGCTTGAATAGTTCTGTGTTTATTGACACACTTTTCTTTAAACCATAATTGCTGATGTTTAAGCAATCTCCATGTCCGTTTACCAAGTAAAGAATATTCAAAACTGGTGGTTTTAGAAGTACAGTAGTTTTGTTTTTGCCCAAATCACTAAAATTATAACACTGCATTTTTTTAAATGCACATCACATACAAGGGGATATGTGGTTGGGTTCAAATAATCAAAGCTTAAAGCTTGATGGAAGAACTTACTACTTATGTACTTAGTGCAAGACAGTGTCTTCAGGAAGCTTTCTCTGCTTTGGCTATGACTGGGGTTTAGCTCTATGTACACTTTGTGTTTTAATCTGCTTTTTTAGCCAATTATCATGGATATCAACAGTGTGAAAAAAAGTGTCTCTCACATTAAAAATGCAATACCCTTTAGAGTTAAATAGTATGTAATCTCTCTTTGTATTGTAATCGTCATTAGCATCTATTTCTAGATGCTAATGAAGTGATCCTTTATCTACAGTCAGATTTTAGTGACAGCTGTGATGCCAGGTACTCAGAGCTGCATGCCTGCGTGATTCACAGGGATCTTCCATTGATTGAGACAAGCGAGAGATCGGGCATATTAACTAATTCGATCAATGTCCAGGCAGTAATTGGAATTAAATCTAGGGGTCCCTGGAGCTTGTATAGGCTGTGGGTTGGTGTGCTGGTCCGAGTTTTTCTTTTTTGAGGAGGGGCAAAGATGAAAAAGATGGAGCAGTCCTGATGGAGAACAGTGCCAGATAGGTCAGCGATAATGATATGTTGTACTGTAGTGGTCTAATGGTACAGAGTGTGGCTCTGGGTTCCCAGGGTAAAACTAAGCAGGCCAGAATGATGGGGTTGCTGTCCGGGGGCCTCTGATGAAGGAGACAGGACTGAGAATGTAGTATCATTAGTAATCACTAGGGGTATGACTGCACAGGAAGACAGGAAGTCTTTTGCATTCTATATTAAGAATACTCTATACTAATAACATTCTATATTAAAAAACATATAGAATATTAAAAATGCAGCAACAGTGCTTGTAAATTAAGTTAGATTTACGGTGCTAGAATTCAGTAAGATGCATAGAAAACCAAAAATTACAACTTTTCCACCACAGTTTAATGGGCTCCTGTTTGTAATGAACGGAGGCGAGACACCTGTTGTTTGGACTAAGGAAAAACCAAAACAGCTTGACAGTTTAATTTAAGGCTTAACAAGTTTTCTTAAACGCTTTTTTTTTTCCTGCTAGTTTTTGTAACACTTGCAGGTGTGTGTCTCTCGTTATAAAAACAGGAGTGAAATCATTACGAGAGACAGATGACTAGACGGAGTGGGGAGGGGGGGGGGGGGGTTCTCGTGGCCTCTTTGTGAAAGGGGTTTAAGAAGAGAGGAAGCTCTTTCCAGGACAGCTTCTTCACCTCTGATAATTTTACGTTTGTTGTTGTTTTTTTTAACTCACACAAAATCTGTGCCGCCTTCTCCTGGCACCAAATAAACAGTGGAAGCAAGTCGGGGAAAAAATGTTTCAAAAGTGAGAAAAAAAAAGTTGCTCTTTTCCAAAGGTTTCCAAATATTTACCATCCTACAGTGAAAACAGTACAGTTAACTAATGAATGGGTGAGAAATATAGTGCTACAGTGAAATATTATATGAACAGTGGGAAAATAAAGCTATATCTTGATAAAATCACAAGGAAATTACAAATGTACAATTTAAGTGCACTGCAGTGAGGCAACCTACCTTATTTATCTATAATTTAACACATTTTACGGTTCTATCCAGGTAGAACCGTGAGAAAAGTGTTCCCTTTGGAGCACGCAAAAAGAAATTTTCCTACCTCTTCTATTCCATTAAGCCTGGTTGTGTGAGAGAAGCCTCTGGGGCCATACAAAAGCAGGGGCTTGTGGACAGGTGAGTAAGGAGGTGAGGTGATGGAAGAAGAAAGAGACGATGTGAAGGTTATTAGGAACTTCATCGCCGTTTCACGGAGTAGTTAGAGGCTTATTCTGTTGTTGATTTCTACGGTTGAAGGTGAACCTTCCGTTTGCAACCTGTGACTCCTGTTGAGCCACAAAAGGTCCATATTTAACATGAATTCATATATTTTCTTTAGAAATTCATAATTGGAACTAGGAAGAATGGTGTTATTTGTAACATCAGCTTCTTGGCATTAGAGTGCTCTAACAGTCCGGTGCAGTGAGCTCTCTTTCACACAAAACACCGCTACGGTGTTTCCGAATCTAACCAGACAGAAATATTTGGACTTTCCTATTTTCTTGCCTGTCTCTTTGGGTTTATAGTGCAGGGTTAACCAAGAGAAGCCAGGGAACCCTGCAAAGAAAGTATGAACAATTCTTTTGTCAAAAAAGGATGAGGATTCTCTTAAATTGTGACACATTATCACTTTGTGGATCTTTAGAGGCAACCAATTAGCCACTGATAGAACCGTACCTAAAAGTCCATGCGGAGGTGGTATGAAACAGTCGCTACGCAAATGTTTCTGGAGGAGACAGAAGTCCAGGCGTCTGCTGGGAGTCTACTTTCAGTTTACTGCAGCATAACTGGTTCATTCAAAGATAAACGAACATGTAAAAATGAAAAGTCGATCTTTATCGCAGAAGGATCAAGGTGGCTTCTACTTTATTTTGTTTTTCTGAGCCTTATAACAACTTTGCTGATATGTCTGTAATGTTGTAAATATGTCCGACTATTAACTTTACTTGTTTGTTTGTAAAGCACATGTTTTCCTTTTGAAGAAATAGGCAAAGACCCATAAACCCCACCAGTGCAAAGAAGGACAAAGGGATATACATTAGGGGGTGTCAATATCTTTGTCTGCTGAATTGTTCCTCTTGGGTGAAGTACGAAATTCTAATTTGTACAAGATTGAAACTCTGTGTAATCTGAACTCTCCAGTGGGTATTTCTTAGCCTGTGTGTGTTACAGGTTGGTCACAGAGCATGTCCCGCCCCTCATCACTCGTAATCAGTGTTGAACTACAATACAGAACAAAATAATGTCTACTTCAATAATATACTAAACAATTGTGAATATCTTTATTTTTAATCATTCTATAGTAAGACCTTATTTGTACTATAGTTATACAATGAACTGTTATTTTGTGTTCTGATCAGCTATCAGATATGGGCTTGTTAATGCACCACATCAAACATTAATTGGGAAACTTCACAAGAGATTTGTGCCTTTGTTCTAAGTCCCACTAGGATAGATAGGACAGCACTAAGATAGACATTGCCTATCACAGCCACATTTTCTCTTTGTGTATTATTTGGCTTTCAATTTATATATATATATTATTTATTTTAGGCAGAAGAATTCAGAGCTGTGCTTTTCATCTTTTCTTCTGTGTGCCTAATTGCAGCCCTTTAGTGCATATCAATGTCGAGGGGTAGCTATACTGAGAAATATGTCTGGAACAGTTATGTTAACATCTGAGCAGTTGTTACAGCTATAAGAAAATTTAAAAGGGCTGAACATGAAGAATATTAGGTTAGGATAGTTTAAACAGAACGTACCTTTGTCCACTGTCATTTTTAATTCCCTTATTTCAGATAACCCAGCCCTCATACACCAGTAGGTTTGGATTGCCTGAAACCCACACAGAGTTTACTCAAGGGAGGCTCAGTTTATATTTCATCTGTCTATAAAGTCCTGACATGGGGGCGCATGGGTCTGGAGTTCTCAATTCTTCAGTGTTTTTTTTTTCTCTTTGCAAATTTTCCCAGATGCAATGACCACTGACTTTTTAATCTTAAACAAATAAATTATTAGGTAATGACACCTGTCTACTGTTACGTCTGTGTCTGAGAAAGCAAGAGTTATTTTCGGGGAGGCGCTGGCCACTCTTAAAGGCCACTGCTCTCATGCCCCAGTGCTTCAGTGTGTGCAATTGTTCTACTGCTCTCCAGTCTATAGGGTGGTCTGTCAGAGGTGATAAACTGTGAGCAAAAAGCTTGAGGTTGAGCTCTGATTTAAATTGCTGTGTGAAATTAACTTGTTAGAAAAACAATTTTAAAAAATCAGCTCAAAAGACAAAAAAAAAGCCACATGCCCGTGGGCCAATGCTTTTTTTTATCTCCAAACAAAAGCTCATGTATACCATGTATACTTCCCCATTGTTTCATTTGGTACCTGTAGCTCTTCTTGAGAATTTCCTAAATAACAGATTTCACATTATCCCCCCCCCCGTTCTGCAACGAACCTGAGGGAAGCACAATTTACCACAATCAGGTTCTGATGATGGATGTAAGTCATTCAAGGTGATCTCAAAGATACTTAATTGACCTTTCATGGTTGCTGATCTCCAGACAAGTCTGCTATCGCAAATTGCCTCTGCTTCTGTCTCACCTGAAGGCTAATTGAATGGTGAAACCTTTACATTTTGCCATTGTGTGGTAGATTTTATCCACATAAATAGTTGCATATTGTTGCGAGGATCATAACACCTTCACTCTCCCATACTCATCAAAAAAGGTACATGGAATGAATCTGTGCCAGTCGGTAGCACACATAAGCAGAGCTATAAATTTGGCCCATCTTGCCTCTTTTGGCCACTCCACAGAAATATTGTTCCCTCTCAGGAATGTGTGCCTAGATCCTTCTCCAAGCGTGAGGCTTTCTCTGGGCCTCAGTGTGCAGTTAACAGGAGCTGTGATTTGACTGGCCAGCTCTTGCGGTTTCAAATCCCAGTCAAAAAAAGAGAAAAAGAGGGGTCCCCACCCAGCTCAGGGCAGGAGCTCTGAAAATAAACACTGGGGCAGCGTCTCGCGCCACAGAGAAACCCAACACCCCGATCGTTGTGTTTCAACAGGAAACAACGATCTCTCTCTCGCCTTCTCTCCCCACCCTCTATCCAAACAGGCAGCTGACCTGGGATGGCAAATTACAGGAAAGCAGTGATTTATCACTCCCCTCAGACGAGACACTCCAGTCCGGACAACACATCACCCCCCAAACCCCCACAGCCCTTCTCCACAGATCGGTTTTGCAGAGACAGCAAAACTCGCCCTGGGCTGTCTTTCCCCTTACGGTGATTGATTTAACACGCATCTTTGTCGGAAACATAAAGAAGCCCCATCTCATCACTTCTGAAATCGGTGCTCGGACATCTGTGGTCGGAGGTGCTTGTCACTAATATTCTCATCTCTGGAATTTGTGCAGGTCCTTTGTTGTTTGTCTCTACTCTGTGGCCTCAAATTATGTAACTGGAATGAACCTCTCAGCCAAATTCAGCCTCATTTTCTCAGGTCATTAAAGAACCTGAAACTCCCTCAAGATTTGCAACCCTACCCACCCCGGAGCTTGTACAGCACCATTTTGCCCTCTTGTTTCCAGGTTGCTTTTTAAAATCAAAAGTTGAGTGTCTGTCCAATTTTGAGACCCATCCGGGAACTGCTCACAGCCTCCTGTTCTCTCACCCTGAGCTTAGTGAGTCGGAGAACCTGTCTGACCCTGCGATTGTGAAAGGGAAAATTAATAGAGCTCAATGGTATCCGCTGAGAGCAAGGGACAGCAAAGGTCTTTTTTATATGAAAGGCACCCCGGAGTCCTGTCCACCTTACCAAAATTAATGAAAAACAATTGTACGGCACTATTGATTAAAGGCCAGTTCTGGAGCATTTGTGTATGAGAATCGAATGGTATTACTGTATGTGAATGGAACAGGATTGCCAGAATGGAGGGTTGACATTCAATCAACAAGAGATAATGCTTTTTGGATGTATCTTTTTTTTTCCCCCTATCGGAAGACCCTCAGTTTAATAAGTCCTTGGCGATGCACTGTACATCTCTCACAGGATTGGCACATCCCTGTACCTTTTAAAAGGGCACTGCATCATTTTGGTAGAGATGGGACGGTAGAACTAGCAGGGTCGATTTTTTATCAATCTGCGAAGGCAAGGCCTATTTCACAAACTCATTTTCGCTGATGTGCAATTTTAAACGTACTGGGAAATTGTGTGCGCCAATGGCCGATGCCATTCTGCAGTTTATCTTCTTGGAATCCATCTGCCGAGTCATTGGCTTTGGTCATAGCAGGGGAGGCCAGGCACTTGTAAGGAGAGCTGAAAATGATCGTTTTCGCGCTCTCTCCCAGCAGCAATGGAATATGCAGTCGGACGAGAGCCTCCTGGGTTGCTGTCTATTTTTGGGAGGTGTTTGCGAATCACCGTCCTTTTCAAATGGCATGGCATATTTCTGTTTAGAGAAAAGAAAGCTGCAAAAAAACAAACCACCTGGCAGACTCTTATTGATCTGCTTCCAGTGTAGTAAAATTGCACCACAGTGCCGGGAATGTGTTTGCAATTACAGTGCGTGCCAATGGACTGGAGCTGGCTAATTAATCCATTACACAGACAATGTTGCTTATCAATCCCGGAGCCTTCTGACATTCAGCTTCTAAGGGGGAGGCAGTGGATTCTGAGATGCGGATAAGGCGCCGCGAAGGACCCAGGACATGAGCTCAGCCCTGGCGCTGTGCGGAATGCCCTTCTCTGGAACAAATCTTGGCAAAGCCAGGAGTTGTTTTGGAATCGCCCGGGGAGAGCGTGGAGTTTTTACTGATGCCGCCTTAATAACCTGCCAACCGAGTGTAATTTAGCCTAAATAGGAGCTCATTACAACATTGCTCAAAAGGCAAACAATGGTATTTGAGCATGGAGCATTTCCCCCCTGCTTCTGTAGCCCCAAAGAGAGGAAAATCGAGTCTCATTGCAGCCTTAGGAGTAGCCGGGTTGATTGAATTCTTTGAGATCCCTTTTGTGTTTTCAGTGGCATTTTTGGGAAATGACATTGCAAAAACAACCACACAAAGGTGGTCATACTTGACTGTCTCAATATGAGCACGGGGCAAAGCATGTTTCTTCTGAGGGTTGCTAAAAAGGAAATGGTTGCCCTATGGCATATACTGTATGAACACTGGACTCTAAAGCTGGATGTATCTGTATCTCTTCAACATGTTCCTTGAGCACTTTTACACCAAAACAGAAAACTAAAATAGAGGCGCAGAGGGAGGCAACAGCAGGTTCCTCGTCCACTTTAGAGGTGAATTCTCCTGACTTCAGAAGCTGCTTTTTCTAGTGTTAATCCAGCTCTGACTAGTCGTGTACGCTTGCTGTGTTTCCAAAACTATCTAGAGGAATTCTTATGGAAAAGAAGTATGCTTCTTGTTTTTATCTAAAGAAGTCCTCTAGAGCTTTGTGTTCTAAGCACCTACTCTCTAGTTGTTATATAATTGGTGATTTGAAAAGATGGTATGCACCAGATGGTGATATAGTCTTTTTCTTTTTTAGAAGCATGCATGAACACATTTATTTGCCTGTTACAGACATCCGACAAAAAAAACTAAGGCCAAAGGAAAATCTTCTAGACTCCCACAAAACTTTAGTAATATCATAGGAATGATCCTGCAGGATTCCTCAAGTCTATAAATTGGACTTGAGAAAACATCTTTTACATAAGCTGTAGTCTTTGCAATAAGGCATTTTTGTATCGTTAGTGTGATCCTATAAACTGCACGCTGCAGCCACATGCTCCTCTATAAGGACGAGAACTGGACAAGTGTGCTAGAGACACATAGTCATGAACACTTTAACTCCAAACAGGTTTGCAAGCTTACGTTTGGCTTAAGTATCCCTCTCAGTTAAAAGCAATTAACTTTGGAAACGTTGGATTCCTTTGGTTTCTCAAGTGGAGACCCAGCGATCGGTGGATCAAAACGATCCCAGCTTTGATCAGAGCAAGGAGAAGAAAGGGCTCGCCATTTCAGGGGAAGGTTTGATGCACTGCTGTTCAAGTCTGCGTCTTGCGCCCAAAGGATGGTCCCCATCAGGAATCAAGGATTGGAAGGTGGGTCGAATGTTTGGTTATGTCTGATCCTGTGTGAGCTAAGGCCGTCTAAGTAAAAATCGTTAAGAACTGAAATGCAGGAAAATGACGGAAGCTGAGAAAGTAACAGATGGTTTTAAGAATCTTACACAACGTTTTAGTTCAAACTCTGCCTACTATTGATCAAGCAATAATATGAATTCCACAAGGATGCTCATCTTGGTGGATGGGTTAATTCCTTTCAGGGAGCGTGCTGAATTTCAAAGCTGCATGTATATTGATATCTCCTGGAATTGTGAGACTAGGACACAGACCCATTGGTTACAAGCAATGGGAACAGAAGCCTGTATAAGATGATAGTGACAACTGTGACCAACCTCTCGCCCTAAGCCGAAATAAGTTTGGAAGCAATATCCAGAAATATTCAGCTGCGAACTGTTTTCTCCTTTTTTTTCCCCCCCCGCACCCTGAATGAAACCAGCTGCGAGGGGAAGACACTGTTAGGGGACTGATAGCATGCAGAAAAATCATTAGCCATCTGTGTTTTATTTTAATCAGGCTGCGTTTAGAATTTTTAATTCAATAACGAGGGCGGGCTCGTTTGGAGCAAGTTTCAGCCATCTCTTGCTGTCCCCCCCCCATACCACTCCAAATTGATATTCAATCACCCCGCCCCCCCCTACCTCCTCCTCCACCAATAAGTGGACTAGACTCTATTGCACATCCATCTTTTTCTGTATTGTCGTGCAGGTAGGTTGCTATTAGGAATTCATGGCATCTATTACAACAGATAATAACTTAAGAAGAGCACCTTTTTCGGTCAAAATAAACGTTTCAGATGTGTTGACATTTTCTCTAAAGCGCTGAGAGGTTGGGTGGTGTGTTTTTAGTGAAAAACCGTCGAAAGCCAGACATTGTGGTGCCAAATTAAGGTGAAACAGACTATAATCATTTGTGCAGGGATTTGAGTGGAATGGCAATAATAATGTTCAGCAAAGTGGTCTCAGACGCCGAGACCTCAGCTTCCCATTATTTAATGACTCCTTAATTTGATTAACTGGAATGTCTTTTGTCAACTCCCAAGCCCTTGAGGGCTGCAGTCCAGTACATTGTTGTTTTTGTCATTGTTTCATTCTTTCAGTAGGTACTTTCATGTCTTTCTATAATCAACAGCATGCAAATTGGAATTGCTCACAGACCACGAGGGATTCCAGATAATACACGAATCACCCCCTCACCTGCCTACAGTAGTAGTAACTTCCAAGCTTTTGTCCACGTTAGAGATACGCAGAAAAACACAGCTTTACAAAATAACATTTCTTGAAGGTTTTCAAAGGGCCAGTTGAAGCCTCTTCTGTTGTGGACAACAATCAAATCTCCGAAGAGGAGAGTCCAGTTAGAGCTGTTTTTTTTTTCCCCAGTTGCATTTGTTTGCAGTTTTGTTGTTTGGAGTTTTGAAGCGCGTTTCAAAGGCCTCTGTGCCACGGGTGCTTATTCTCTGGTGCGATTTCGGTTGAGCTTTCAGAAGCGTAGGATGTAAAAAGCTCAAACCAATCTGAAGCCGAAGGGTGTTCTAACTGTTCCACTTGCTTGGAAATCTCCTGGCAAAGCTCTTCTCTACCTAGATGGGAGCCTTCTGGATGGTTGGAACATAAGGTGCATTCAGTTTGTTCCCTTCTTTCGCCAAGTTTGAATTTAGCTTGTGGAGAAAAATGTTGCTTGTGAATCACAAACGAGAAAACAATGTAACATTCCCCGCTTTGTATCGTGTTGCTGTTTTGTGGCCTTCTTCCCTGGGCGAGTTACGATGTGTCAAGGAGTAATGTTCCAAGTTGAATCTCGGTCTGGTTTGCTTCAGACTCCACATGTGCTGGAAGAGGCTTGCTGCCCGTGCCTGCTCCGTGATCAGAGGATTCTGCGCTCCGATGCTGGAGTTTTTCTCAGCGGCGATCAGAAGAGGATGAAAGCTGAGGAGGTGGTTTTACTTGCAGGGGGTCCAGTTAGCATGCGAAAAAAATTAAGTAATAATGTGGAAATCTGCCATCTAGCTGTTTTAGCCACCACAGAAAGAAACGCATCGTTTAGAGTTTTTTTGGAGCTAATCTGAGTGCAATGCTAACTTCGCAGACACTGCCCAGCCGAAACATTAGGAACCGCATCACCAGTGTATCGAGCGGCAGTGAGTAATAAGAACAGTATGACACAGATGTGACATGCATTCGACATACTTCTGGAACATGCGCTGTCCCCTCCCATCAGTCTATCAGGCCTGATTGCCCTCGATTGAGGTTGTGTGAGGGTACTGGTGGCTGAAGTGTAATTGCATTTCCCATCAGCTCAAACATTTTACAGTTAGGCTCAGATCTGAGCATCCTTCTGGTTTGAGAAGGTGGTGGAAGTTATTCAAATGCCTGCTCAAGCAACCACACACTGCATTTGACTGACTCGTGCCTTAGGATACGATTTTTCTGGTAGGGCTCTGATGTTTCGCCTCCAGTGTGCTGTAGAATAGTGGTCAATATATGTTGTGTTGGATAGTTTTTGTTTTCCCCAAACAAAGATAAGCAATTTTAGGGCATCATGATTATCGTTGGAAATTAGAGTCTTTTGCAGAATGATCTCAAGGTTTGAGGTAAAGCAGACTACAGCTTGAAAACAACAGGTTGTTTTCAAACTTAGAGGTAACAGACTTGGTCTTTCCAGTGAAATTTCCATCGCTTAATTTGACTCCATTTGCCATTTTTACGTTTTTTAAGCACAAGTAGTGGAGCTCTGATAAATGTCAAGTAATTCTTCTCTTTATGTTGCTTCAGATGTTTAACATAATGTTTCCATCTATAGTTAATCTGGCAGTGCGGAGAGATTGAAGTCCATCACTCTTCCTTTTCTATCCCTTCCTTGTCTACTCTCACATAAATGTTTGAGACATGGTGCAGGAAGGAAGTTTTTTTCAAGTTAGAAGTGATTTTCTTTTTATAGCCAAGATCCCAGCACTAGCATCACAGCAGCTACAGCACAATGGGGAATAAAAATATGGAATTTTCTGAAGGAGGGACAGATGATTGCACTAAACACAACCTTACCAAAACCGCAATGCATTGTAGATGTTGAAAACTGAGTGAGATGGCCTCAGACGGATTGCTGCAGAAAACGAGCTGTCAGGATGTTGGAAATGGGAAGAGAAATCGCAGGTATGTTACTTCAGCAGCTGTGGAAACATGAGGGAATATAAAACTGTGTTTTTTGGAACCTCCTGCTATGGCTCTTTAAGCACCTGCTGACTGAACAATCCATGCACTTGAGAACAACTTTGCTCGCTAATTGAAAAGGCTCTGCAATGTAGTGCGACTTGATTATTTTAATGTATATCAATTACTTTTCTTTTCTTTTACTCCATTGCCTGCAAAGAACAACTATGACCACTTAAAGACTTAATCCGCAATCCCAAAGAATGTATATATACACATATACAGTATCTCATATATATGAACAAGTAATAGGTTTATTCCATGCTGAAAAAAAGAAGAAAGACAACACAACGTTTCGGCCGTGGAGCCTTCTTCATGTGTGTGAAGAAGACCTGAAGAAGGCTCCACGGCCGAAACGTTGTGTTGTCTTTCTTCTTTTTTTCAGCATGGAATAAACCTATTACTTGTTCTTTTGCAGCCTACGCATGCTGACGCAGCTCCCCACCTGAACTATCTCATATATATAGTGTTCATAATAAGCATAGATCACTCACAATAAAATGCACATATACTGTACCATGCCAAGTCTGAATGAGGATATCTACCGAAGCATCCTGCCATATAGAATCAATATACAGGCACACACTATACCCTGGCCTGTGCACTGATAGGCCTTACATATACAGTATGAAGAACTTCAACCTCCTGCTTTGGTAACCCTTGATGAACTCTTTATAGTTTCAGCACCCCTCCTTGTGAACATGTGCCCCTCCATTGCTGGCATGCAGATTGCAAGGTTATCAGCCGCAGTGCGTTGTGGATGCACACGGGCTTGAATCAAAATGGGCGCAACCTCTGCCGAAATATGCGAATCAGCCACCTTTATTGTGCCAATTCTGGAAACCCACTCTCCACACGGAGGTCCTGTCCCCAATCTCTGACCTTGTACTTGCGCATTAGACTATAAATACAATGCAGCACTCAAATTTGCCCTCTCCTGGTCAGATACCCCTGTCACAAGGAGATGGGGAGGGGTACGTGGGTCGGTCTGAGGTTATGTGAAACCAGGGAGCACAATGGAGACCTGACTTAAATAAATTCAGTCCTCAGCCCAAATATGCATCAGTGAGCAGCCATGTGAAAATCCGGCCAAAGTCATTAACATGATAATTGCAGGAAATACAAAAGATGTGGGAGGTGGGGTGGGTGTGTATGTGTGTGTGTGTGGGGGGGGGGGGGGCTTCTCATCCCCTTAGAAAGGTCAAGTACTTGGGAGAAGATGGTTTAAATATTCAAGTTGTTGCCTTGTGTGTTCTGTACTTTCCAGGAAGCCCCAAGAAAGCCATAGGAGGGTCAAAACAATGTTGTTGAAGCAGCTATAATTAGGTGAAATGGTATTCTCTGAGCTCTGGAACGGAGGTGAATATATTAGCAGGAGCACTCTGGCGGGTCATGGGGTGTTTATTGCCCTGAACGTCTGAGGAGCAAAGAACATGGTTTCCAGAACAGCTGTCATCGTTGGCCGCTTCTCCCATTTTGTTTAGCTGGTGTTTGGCCTTTTTCAGCGACCTTTTGAAAAAACAAATGCTCTTAAAAAATAAAATGGCAATCCCTTTTCCTGAAATGAGATGGGCACACTGGGAAACGCTCCGCAGGTCAGTCCGTTATTGTTGTGAGGATAAGAACGCAAGAATGATCACAAATGAGAAGAGACCATCTGGTCCATGTAGCTCATTTGGTAGTTGTTAAGTGATCCAAGTTGGTTGAATCTCATCCAGCTGTTTATTGAAAGAAGCCAGGGTATCAGCTTCGACCTCACAGCAGGGTAGTTTATCCCAGATTCCCACAGGCCTTTGGGTAAAGTAGTGCCTCCTGTTTTTGGTTTTAATACCGGATGTTCAGCATCGCTGTCTGATCCTGGGTTCAGACCTGGGGAGCTGTTTGCATTGGCTTTGTATGTTCTCCCCGTGTTTGCATGTTTTTGCTCTGGGTGCTTCTATTTCCTCCTACGGTCAAAATACATACTGGTACAGTAGGTTAGAATTGGCCTCCTGGTGTGAGTGCATGCATCTTTGCGTCTGGGTATTG
Organism: Lepisosteus platostomus; assembly: GCF_059453375.1. Lineage (NCBI taxonomy): Eukaryota > Metazoa > Chordata > Actinopteri > Semionotiformes > Lepisosteidae > Lepisosteus > Lepisosteus platostomus. The sequence goes on from NC_142629.1 coordinate 14,311,298, forward strand.
GTCTGCCCTGCAATGGCCTGGCATCCCATCCAGGGTGTACCCTGCCTTGTGTGCATTGCTTGTTGAGACAGGCTCCGGCTCGCCCGAGCCCTGAGAGCCTGGATTGGATACAGCAGTTAGAAAATGGACGGATGGTCAAGATTACTTAATCAACATTGTTTGACCCTCACGAATGTCATTAGAAACCAAAGATACAGTATTCAGGTGTTCCCTCCAGTCTGTTCTGACAGAATTCATTTTTGAAGTTTGCAAAGTGTTATCGATTCAATTAATCCTTTGGCGTTTTAAGGCCTGTCATAACTATAGCATTATAATTCACATAACACGCAAGCCTTACCCAGTGAACCAAAGGAAATGCTGTGTTAGCATACTGTAGTGTTATTGCAGAAACTAGAGGTGTGTAATTGAGGTAGCAAGCGAGGAGCTGTGTCAGCATTTACTTCCAAAGGAAGAAGTAGAGACTAATTCCACGCTGAAAACTGAACTATCTTTCTTTTCTAGCTTAGCGAGGCATTAACTTCAACTCGTTTAATTGTACCACAGTTTAAAATGGTATAATGAAAGCGCCTCTAATTGTCTGTTTCAAATGCAGGTTTTAAAAACCAAGGTCAGCACACTCAATCAGTGCTAAGAGTTACCAGCTCATTGAAGTGTTTTTCTTACTCATGTTTTCACTGTAGATTTTTGTAGTATTAACTACAGGCCAAAATATGCAAGTGAACTTGTTTCACAGTTGTAGTTTTACATTCTTATTAAATATGTTCCAGCATTTCATATCAGTAACAAATGCAAAAAATGAGTTCATTTATGTCAATAGTAATTTTTGGGATTGTGTTGACTAGTACCGAGTAATGTTTCTGAAACTATAGTGTTTATATATAGTGGGGATTTTCTGAGCCTCTTCAAAACTATTTGCAAAGGAAAATGTCCCTTTCCCAACATGTTTTTGGAATTTTTTCCTGGAAAAGGAAAGTTTGTAGAAGTAGATCCTCCACATCTAAGCCATTACCCTGTAAGATTTTAACGTGCACATTGCAGTGGGTGTTTCTTACTAGATCAGTTTCAAGACGGTACAATTGATTTTTGTTTTTAAATCCATTTTATGACGCTCGGGGGATGGAACCTCTGTGCTAGTTTGTCAAAATATCAAAAACAAGGAAGCCATTCATTTTCAAAGGGTTTCACAAGAAACACTCACTTGGTGGGATTATGTCAAATCAATCAATGTGAGGTTTACATCAAAGACGAAAAAGAAAAAAAAAAGGTTCTTATCCAAGCACGCTGTCAGGATAACCTAGAATTCAATCTGGAAGCTGTCACAAGCTCTATTATTCACCGGTGTTGGCCAATTCTTGAAATAGCTCATTGTCTATGCAAAGAGCAAGTTTCTCTTCCCTCCAGGCTTCAAGGAGGAGACATCAGGGGTTTGATTCAATACACCAAGCCTAGGGCTCAATTAAGTGAACGAGTCAGGGGAGAGTGGGTGGTTACCTAGAGGCTTTGTGGAGAGACGAGCACACTTCGCTCTTTAGCACCTTGTGTGTGAGAGCTGCCAGGGTTGTGCTGGGCAGCCCTGGGAGAAAAGTCAAAGTCAAATGGAAATCCATTCACAAGGCACACACTGATACAGGGTCTGCCTTAATGTCTCGTGCTGGCTGAAAGATATTGAATGAGATGAAAGCGTGCTTCACTGTGAAAACGCTTCAGGCCAGAGAGAATTAAGGCCTGGTTCACTTCTGAGCCTCAAAATCCAGTTACCAATATTCCCTGTCTGTTCATTGTATTTGTGGAGCTGGTGGCAGGGTGTTCCAATCACAGAGAGAGAACTCCATCTCTTTAACCCCAGTCAGTAATGGGTGAAGGGGAGGTTTCACTAGCGACTTGAAAGCATTGAAAATTGAGCTTTACAAACCAGAAGTCGAATTTAGCTAAGATACCCTGTTTAACTACGTACTTTTAGAACAATGCCAAGAGCCGACAAGTCAGATCCTCATTTTAGCGTCTCATCCGAAGGGCTGCACGTATCCATGTCTGTTTCTCTGGTCACCATTCTGTGGCATTGAGTCTGAATTTCCGATGTCTTGTTTGATAACGTACGTTGAAGCGAATGTTTTCCTCCGCACTTGAATGCTAACTTTTGTTAACTCTTCCTGCAGCAAAAGTGAGACTTTGCATGAGTGTTGATTGTCCAATTACCTCCCTGAAATCCCCTCACCCCATGTGGTGATAGTAGGTCACTTGTAGAGAACCGCATAAATGTGAGTTCTGTCCTCTTCTCCACTGCCCATGTTGCTCCCGGTGAAATCCTGTTTTGAATGGACTTTGCCCTAAGCCCTGGGTATTGTATCATGGGATATTTCCAAATTATGGAATCAAAAGGGCCAAAAAAACACAGATTTGCTCTTAGCTCTTGCAGAGACGGGTGTAGCGGGTCTTCTTCCTGCAGCTCCACCTCTGGACGAGCAGCACAAGAACAGCTTTTCTGCTCCTACCTAGAGGGGAGCCTGGGCTGAGGCCATCTGTTGGCGTTTAGCACCAGTGGGCCAGAGCTGCTGTCGTGCTGATCCCCAGCGCCCATTAACTCGGCTAATTTGTCTGCCAAAGCCCTGGCTGATTGCTACCATGTGACTCCATGTGAAAGGTGAGGGATACCTATTCATCTGGAGGGGGAGGCGAAAGACGAGCAATCCAGCCAGGAGCCTCTGGGATTGATTAAGACATTAGCAGGGCTGAGAAGAGGGGGTAGGGCAGGCCGAGGTTACGGCAAGCACGGGGCTCACTGTAGCTCAGAGGAGATATTGGAGACAGCATCAGCTTAAGTTTATCTGGAGCCTGTGTGCAGAGCAGTCGTCCCCAGAGCGCATTAGTGAAGGAATACAGGATGGCCACACGCAGAGCCAGTTCAGATAGCAAAGGTCTAATGGAAAGAAAAGGATCCTTTTTTATGGGTAAAAGCCCAGGAACATCCTGAATATCCTACAGGGGAGAATTTAATCGTTGTAACATGAAGCTGATTAAACTGTTACAAAGTACCATGCATACAGTACAGGCCCATTGGGCTGTTCCTCGTGGAGCACATGGGCATTAAGTCAACAGGCAGCAATTTCCAGGGATAACTAAGGACCAGAGCTCTTCATACCATGTCATGACAAGACCTATTTAGGCTGACACTCACAGACTATTCTCATTAGCTTGGCATCCTGTGCTGTTCTGGGTGAAGAGATGGAAGATGGAAGGACAGTCCTTTATCTTCAAGTGTCAGAGACTCACATACAGTATGTGGATTCCCAGGAACTTTGTGCCAAAATTTTAAGAACCTGACCATGTACTGTACTTACATCTGCCCCATTCGATTTATTCTTAGGTGAAAGAGTCACATGAATAGATACTGATTTTGTGATTTTCAGGTTAAGCACAGGATCACACAGGCTAATTTTTCTCAAGCTGAAATGTATGCTCCTAATCATTTTTTCGGATACTGTATTTTGCACCGCACCAAAGATGTGTAGGTCAATGCAAGTCATTATTTTCCACACAAAAAATAAATGCGTTTTTTGTCACGCAATATAATTTGGTCACTGTGACATGTATTGCATTCTCCATTCAAGAACATTGTGTGCAATTAGATACACTTGTTAGTTAAACTTTGCAGGAAACACGGAATGATTCCTAAATACAGAACATTTGTTCTTAACAATATGTGGTGCTGTTCTCTTGGAAAACAGGCAGACCGTATAGTTTAGAGATCATGGTACCAATCTAGGATGCCTGTATGGTCTTTTTAGGAATGATGAACAATTCAACAGTAGATTTCATGGACAGATGAAATGGTCTGTCTGTCTGAGTCTTCAGTTTGCTGTACTCCTCTGAACCTGTACTGTACTGTTTATACTGCATGTTCAGTATATGCTTTTTACTTTCCTGAGCTACGTAGTTAGAGGGCTGTAGTTTCGAGCTGAGTTCATGAACAGCTGATGCTTCTGAATTGGGAAGAGTGGGTAAAAAAAGTGTAGTTCTAAATGTGGAAGAAAATAAATGGTACATTACATCATCTGATCACATCTGTAGAGCTGTACAATTGTCTGCAGTACTTGACAGTCCTAATGTTGTGGTTTGTCACTCAAGTTTATAGGCAGAGCCCCTTTGATGGCAGAATGCATACATTTAGGTTTGGAAACCGAAGTATGGCAAAGCTGACTGCAGTTGTGTAAGTTGAGATGTGAGATGTCATTCTGTGGAGTCCAGACTCCCTTTAGGATCATTGAAACACTACAGTGGGATTTGGAAAAGGGTGAAAATGTCATCACACTGGAAACTGAATGCAGGGGAGGGACAAGTTGGAACACTTTCTGAGATCTTCTGGGTATGGCCATGATTGGCCCCTGTGAGTGAGGGGGGATGAGGGTAATATACGATGTTGTAATGAAAGTTCAAGAGGAATGAGACCAGCCAGGCTTATTCGACTCAGCTGCCGCAACCCACAACTAATCCTGGCGTATTTTCTCAAATTCCCATATACACCACATGTCACTCTCTCCTCATCTTCCCTTGTTTTGCATCCCTCCTCCACCCCACCTTCTTTGCAGCTACCCCTTGGTCACCTTTTCTCTGGGCATGGGGATCCTGGTCTCCCCATCCTATAACTGGCAGGATGGCCCTCAGCCAAGTGGGTGAAGCTCAGCAAGCAATTCTCCTTTCATCCACTCTTTGGTTGCCTTCACTCCTGGTGGACTCTTTCTTAACCTTCCCCTCTCGAAGAGGAGGTGTTTGCGTCTTGGGCCGCGATGCCAGAGTCCAACTGTGCTGGCTGGGATTCTGTGTACCTCAGTAAGAAGGACCACAGAAGACACCAGACCATACAGGTATGATGGGGACAGGGGGAAACGCTGAGGGAGAAGTGTGAGAAGAGAATAATATATGGATAAATGATACTGAACAAGGGAGGAATGATCAAGTTTGAGCCTATGAGGCTAATCGTTTGGGCTTTATATCCGAATGTCGAACACTCGATGAGGATTAAACTCGTTCTTCTTTTATAATGCATCACCTCCTTTGTGGGGTCATAATAGGTTAGTCCCTTTGCAGAAATCGAACCATTTGTTAAAAGAAGACAGCTTGTATGAACTTTCAGTCAGACGTGTCTGAATCTACCCCCTTGTTCCTGCCTAGTGTTCGACAAGTCTTATCGCCTGAACCTGACTTCAGGTGACAGAATAAGAAGGGCGAGGGGTGACAATGTAAGTCTTGAGCCTCGACTCAAAACTCAAAACTCCCGTCACGATGTTTTTCTCTTCAAGCTTGCCCTCCTCTACTACTGTAGGATGAGTCCTGTGTCACAGATGTGTTACTTTTCATTCAATGTGATTTAGAGTGAAAAGCTGGCCCGTGCACGTTGCTAAGGGTCTACTCAGTCATGTCTGGAGACAAATTAGATTCAGGATAACCTTGGCCTGTTTGTGAGGAATAATTTGACAGAGGGCGCCAAGGGTACAATAAACCTTTGCAGTCAGACAAGATCCTACCGGACTGTGTGTGTAAGCTTCTGATTTAGAAAAAGGTTTGCTTTCAAATGAAGGGTGTTTCTTTTTTTTTTAAATGTGAGGGACTCACCGACAGCATGTATGATTATACCGTATAGACCTGTCTGGCATGTGAACTTCATCCTTTCAGCTGTGTTGACAGAGATCCCACATCTGTTCTAAACCCAAACTCATTCTGTTACAGCTCTCCATCCCTGGGGTTTGCTGGGGAGGAGAGTGAAAGGTCTGTACCCAACACACCTCCAGTATAAGACAGTCTTCGACTAAAATACTTCACCTTGGTGTTGAAACGACGGCTTTGAGTTTATTTGCACTTCAGATGTTTGGACGTTTGTCCAGGGCACAACTCCCTGTACTTAACCATAGAGGAGGGAACAAGGGAAAAAGGTCTTCAGAATTTTCCAGGGAAAGAAACATATAGTTCTATCACATTTTTTCTTTGCCCTTACAGTAGACTGTATTTCATGTGTGCAAGCAAAATTTGCCTTTTTTTTTTGTATGAAGTTCATCCAGTCCATGAGGCATTTTATATTTGGCTCCTATAAATTTAACAGAACTGGTTCCCATTTAACATTGAAACTGCATAGAAAACGGAATACATTGAATTAATTCTAAACCAAGTTCAGGGCTGCCGGACAACTATGGCCTTTCTGTTTGGCAGTAAAAGTGTAAATGGATGTATATTCACTGCCCAGGCACCTGTGAAAATATGAGCGCTGTACCGTGTATCAAACAAAATAAGCGTACCTTTACTGGAAACGGAGAATGTGATGACAGATGCCACTCTATAGCTCCACCCCACACTAATAAAACATCAGTGCATGCTGGCTGACCCAGGTAGAATCCAGACGGGTAGCACATCTTACAGGATAAAGCCATCAGCATTTTATTAAGTCCCCTGAACTGTACTTCACAGTATTATGAAACTGCTCTAAATCACACATGTCTACCCTGCACAATGTCTCCTTGAGCTGTGATCCCAAAAGAAGAAGCACTAATAATCACCCTACTACAGTAAAACATAAAACAGCAGTACACACTGGATTATGTAACAAAAATACTTTAATTTTTAATAGTACTCCATTGCATTAGTATCATGATCTGCTACAGTAGGTACTGTAGCTGCTAGGCAACACCCACGTTAGCTGATTAATGGAGTTTATAGCAGACATCTGGGAAGAAGGTTAGACCCTAATCTCACCTACAGTAGTTCTGCTGCCCTACTGTACATGTGTATATACCTCTCTTTCCTTCTGGACTTTCATTTGCATATTTCTCTCGCACCCCTCTCACCACTTCAATCTGCACCCTTGGAGCAGCTCTCTGGTTCATTCCTTGTGAAAGCGAGGTGGCTCAGTCAGTCTTGTCCTTAGTCTAACTGCTGTTCCCTCAACTAGGAGAGTTACTCCAAATAACCTCTATCACATTCATTAGGATGCAGCCAAGCTACTAAATTGTTATTGTTATTGAAATTACTGTGAATCTGTGTTTTAAAGTTCAACCGAAAGAAAGGAAAGCCATGTGTTTTGTATGCAGGTCAATGATTGTGGATGTTAACTACAAGATCGTAGTACAGCAAACTGCAGTATAATGCAGTGAGCTACAGTATGATATTGACCACTGTAAAACCAAATTACAGTGCATGGCATACCCTGCTTTTATTCCACAAGAATAATGTGATTTGTTAAATTCCTACCATGGCTCTCTCTCTGTAATTCCTCGGCTTGCCTAAATGTAATAATGTCCCTGCATGTGTAAGAGAAACAGTAAAGTATATTATCAGTTTGTTCCTAATGCTGTTACCTGACCTCAGAACAGCCATAAATGGCAGAGAATGTGCGATGAATAACAGGAACACTTGAGTCCTGGAACCGAAAGCGTGCATGCTAAATAAACACAAGGCCAGCGCTGAAATTAAATGTTCAGACGAACATCTGTCTTAATTTTGTGTGCTGGATTCCTTTGTGAGCTGTTTTATTTTATTTAATGCGATGCATGCAGCCAAAGCATACCCTTTGCACAGACTGGCCCATCATACTGTGATTCCAAGTGAGACCTGGGCCGTAATCGTTAAGCGCTGACCCAAGGGTCCCTCTCTGCTTTTTGTGGTATACGCCACACAGGTGCAGTGACTGGCAGGGCTGCACGGAAGCTCAGCTTCCTCTCCCTGCCTTCTGGCTGGTGTCACCCGAGCTGGGACTGCACGAGCTCTGCCTGTGGAAAAGCTCCGTGGAGGAATAACCACAATTTAACTTGGCACCCTAAGAGTGCACCAGAAAAATGATCCTGACCCTGATGCCAAATGCTGCGGAGAAGGTGCCAGGCACCAATACTGGCACCACGAGCTGGCATCCCTGTGCCTGCTGTACAGCATTCAGTCTCTCCTCTCCCCTGCAGTTGTATTAAGTAATACATAATTGGTGCGGCAAGGTTAATGTGTTCTGGACCAAAGTATGCATCTGGGAATGTCCTTTGTTGACCTAAGCCCGCTTTCAGTGTTGCAATGCCTGCATGTGATTGAACCATCAGTTGCTGACGTGGCACCAACAACCGGTAAGCAGAACAAAATTTGGAAGATCTTTTCTAGCGTACAAATGTGACACCTGTGAGGTTTAATCACATTAATTTCAATTAGCTTCATTGTCAGTTTGACTTTATTATACAATAAACGGCTGTGGGTTGTTGTTTTTTTCCGGAACATGGCATGCTTTGAAAACGTTAGAAAGAAGAAAAACAAAAACAGAGCAAGAATGGTTTAATTTTTAGGTGTCCTACTTTTTTCAGTTTCCTACTTTCCTGAGAAACCTGCTAGAAAAAAATGTGGACCTGCGCTAAGGAAACAGGCCTTTCAAAAACCAGTCGTGAACCATAAGGAAAATACAATACTTTTTTTCCCGGTTTTATTGCGTTAAGAGAAAATATCCAGATTGTGTTAAGGCTGTGCTGTTTAAAGATCATGATGAGTCACAATAATTTGGAACTCTCCCTCTGTTGTTCTTTGAATTCAATTTGTGTATAATATTGTTACAAGAATAATAAAGTTGCATTATAGCATTCTTAATGAGGGTCAGAACTAGTTTAATTAGAATTTTTGTAGCTGCCATTTCTGATGAATTAGTCAGTCAACTATTAATTTCTTTTAGATCATTTACTCTAGCAATTTGTGAGATTACCTCCACAGATGTTGTGCCAACTGGATTAGCAACAGCACCAGCAAAGCCTTTCCACTCTTTCCTTTGATTAAGGAAATATATATTTTTAATAATACATTTTATAAGAGATGTAATGGCAACATTTTCCCCCTTCAAATATTAATTCAACTGGCCGGATGGAAAATATTTTTTTTTCCAAACTATGCTTCCTCCTTTTTTGTAACATAACAAGGCTAGGCTTTTAAAAAATGGCCCACTTGTGTCTCCGACCGTTGGCAGTCTGTTGAGAAATTCTCACGATTGTCAGAAAGATGTGCCCGAACTGTAAATTGTCACTCTTTGAGAGACTGGGCACTGCCAGGTCCACACATGTCCTGGATTCCCCAATAGGTTTTTGACAGGAAGAGCTAGTAAATTCAGCACAGGGAGTTTGCAATGTGTCGGCTGGCTCTTGGTGAAGTCGCCCCCTGCTCTCAGAGCAGAACTCCTGGGCATTAAGTGGTTCCAGAGCTGGCAGGGCCTGACATCAGGACTGGACTTCTTCCAGGCCGTATCGCTTACTTCAGACAGACTTTCAAAAAAAAAAACAAGGCCCGAGCCTCACCCCGTTCATTTTCTCCAATTGATTTTGGAATGAATAAAAGTGCCATGCGTGCTATATTGTCTAAAATTCAATACGTTTCTAGTGTAACCATTACCAAAGCTGCACACCAGCTCACACACTTAATACTGTACGTTCACTTTAAGTGGCAAAGTCAAAGCAGGCTCGGGCCTACTGATTTGAACATTGCACTCAGAGCCAGGAGGCCTTGTGCTACTGCTCAGACATGTGGCTGCTTTAGTTTTGATTTACAGCGTGCTTTAATGTCGGGATGATTAAATTGTCATTCTTTTCTGTACGGCTGGCGACACACCACAGCTTTCCCTCAATATTACAAAGCAAAACTCTCGGGTTTTGCGGTTATGTTTAAGATGTACTGTGCGTAAGAGTAAATTACAGGTCACTGTCTGCGAAAATAAAATAGTCTCTTAAGGAACAAATCTTCCACATGAGCTGTGTAGGAATATTGCTGCTTCAGTCTCCAGCATTACTTTTTTATTTTTTGCAGGCTGCTTTTAAGAAGATTGTTTATGACTGAGTTTCTGGGGTTTTTTTTTTCAATTTTGAAAAGAGCTTACATTATTGTGACAGCTCTTTGTAACCAAAAGTTTTCTGTCGTTATTATCTTGTACACAATAGGCCTACAATGCTGCAGCCTTTAAAAACAGATTTCAGATTTTCCATTCAGGTAAGTGAAATGTATTTAGCAACTGCAAAACCATATATCATCATTTCTAAGAGAATGTGTGGGAAGGGAACATTATAAATTAAGGCTCAGGAGTGCAAAGCCAGTTCTTCTCTGTGCCTTGTCCATTACAGAGAAATTATTACACCTGAATTTCTAAACACCTGCTGAAAGTGCACTCTGACGTCAAAAACTCTGTTGGTGGAATAATATTCATTTTGAGGGTTGTCAGCTTCTACTGTGTTTCCTTCTTTACCAGGCTCCTGAAGGTTTCTAGCCACCTTCCTGTGTTGGAGGTGAGTAACCACCTTGCTCTTCGTTGCGCTCAGTTCTGGGTTTAGACGTTAAGGACAGACGGACAATGAAATCAACACCACTCACAATATGCTCTGCACAGTTTTCTTGAAACTCAGCGATGATACAAAGCACAGAGAGGGGAGCATCTGCCTACCCCTAAATGTTAGCCCTGGTCTGACACAGATCTTACTGTAGGGTCCAGAGAAAAAAAAATGAAAAAAGATACAAGAAAAACTGATAGGCCATTGTCACTAAAGTGACCATGTATTTTTATTAATAAGTCAGGCATAGGACATTTTGGTTTAGCGCACCTGGCTGAAGGTCATAGAATGAGAGTGTCAGGACCCCCTGTGGAGGGTTATAACGGGGAGCTGCACAGGTAGAGATGGGGTTGAGGAGGGAGGCACGAAAGACTTTTCCAAGAAAGAACAGGTCATGGCATGGGGTTTATAGCTTTGGACGTCAAGAAAGGAAGTGACATCATGGAGGATTTCCTGTTAGAGTAGCAAAGATGAGGGAGACCTTGGTAGCTAACCTCCTTCCCCAACGTTTGTTAAACAACTGCGTTTCCTGAGGGATAACAACAAATCTGATTCACCAAGATGCGCTGACACAGCGGCAGTGTCTTGTGGTCTGTCCTCAGACAAACAGGCTGCCTGTTGGCGTAACGGTCAGGCCTGAGACCAGAGCCACAGGCCCAGGGCCTTTGTAAGAGTGCAGCGATGAGATGGAGAAGGAGGTAGAGACGAAGATTGGGCTCGGGGGGGTGGTCAGAGCGAAGGCCACGTAATAACAACCAGGTGAGAACGGCTTCGTAAGGGCCGAGGAATGTGACGGAGTTTCAAGACCAAATTGCAAAAAAAAAAAACAAGAAAGCGAGGAGCCGAGATCAAAGCCGGAGCGGTTTTGTTTTGAAAAGGTCGGCTCTTTTTTTGTTTTTCCTTTTGTCCCACCGGCTCCGAGTGCGAAAGCGCAGGCGGTGACCGAAGCAAAGCGTTTAGGAAACATGGGCCTAAGATTTTAGAGGTTTGTCCACAGCCGCACATCGGGTTTATTGTCTGTTTTCTTCGCTCTCACTCTCCGTCATTTAAAAAAAATGGTTAATTTGACTTCTTTTATTGTTTCTTTTCCTCCTCTTTTTGTCTTAAAGTAAAACCACCAGCCCTGTAACCCAAACTCCCCCCCCCACCCCATCCCAACCACCCATTGTGGTCCCTCCTCATGTGACATCTTCATCAGAACTCCCTCCGTGAAAATAAATCACTCAACAGAGGCCTTGTTTCCTCACCGCCCGAGAGCCTTGGGTTTACAGGGTTTTTTTTTGGGTCTCTCCTCCTTTATTTATTTATTTTTAACATCTTGAAAACAAGATATTAGCTGTGAATAATGGGCCTTCTATCTGAAGCAATTTTTAAATTTTCATTTTTCTTCCTCTTAACTGCCCGCACATGTTTCGAATTATGAGCCATCTGTTTCTCTCTCTGCTCAAGGAGATGGAAGGCTGTGATAGATGCATATTGTTTTATTCCCGAGAGGTGACTGCTCTGGGGAGGAGGTGTGGGGGAGGGGGATAATATGTCAAATATTTAGGGGCTTTGGACAACTGGGGCCTGGGCTGGGAGGGGGGGGGGTTCACTTTACACCAATCTCATTTACTTTTGGTGGTAAACATTCCTGAGATGAAAAGAATGGAGCTGGTCTGTTTTAAAGATCCGAAGAAACGCTGGATCCGTTATCACCTTTTTAGAGTTTGTTTAAAGCAATGTTATCACTTGTTTTCCCTGGTTTCTCTAGTCACACTCACGTCTCGTGTTTTTCACGTGTGGCTTTCCTACACCGTGCGAAAGTTTGGAAGAACTTCCAGCGTGCAGATGCACCCATCTTGTGAGCTCCGGCCTAGGGCGTCACTAGAAAGACGGCCTGGAGTGACTCCCTGGCAGGGTCTTGGCGAACGACGTTCTTGGAGATCTACATTATTACTCTCTGAGCAACAACGCAGGCCAGAGGGAGAGTGATATTGGAGGTCTTTCCCACTCACCGAAACAGCCCTGATTGGAGGTCTAACAGCCGGGTCTTCTGAATATTTAGAAGCCTTGCGATACTGCAGCCTGGAACGAAATGTTTTGGAAAAACAATATGTGGTGTAAAAAAACATGCAACACTGAGTATTTTATCTTTTTCTGTTGGGTTCTTGAAATGTTAAATAGTTAAAGGATAGGTCCATCGCGACATCTACATTCACTAAAGGACACGCAAAGGGTCTAAACAGTACATTCTGTCCTTTCTCTTCTTTCAGATCAAGTTTATCGTGTCAGTATTTCTTGACTAACTTTTGAACTTTATGCATTTCAGTGAGGTTTTCTGGAGCATTGCTCTGAAGAGTCGCCTTGAACCAGAGGTGAGGACAACCGAAGGTGACGACTCAGCATTTCCGTGTTGATGCCGGACAAACTGAGTGGGGCGTCAAGAGGAAGAATCAGCCACTTAAAGTACGTCCACCTTCACTTGTCTTCTCATGACTCTTATGCCATGTTCCGTCTCTGAATCTGGACGAGAGATGTTGATTTATCGATCTGTTGTAATGTGCCTTGCAATCCACTTTTCCATTTCCTGTCACAAAGTCCTCACCTAACTGCCCCTTCTTCCCCAATGTGTCCCTTAAGGTGTGGAAAATCCAAATGCAGGCAAACACATACCCATTGCAAAGCAATTTGAGTCATTTTAGGTTTTAACAGTGAATGGCTCATTCTATAATTATGCAATGAAACATCCTTCCAGAGACCTTGCTTTATATGGATGCATCAACTTGGGCACTTTTTCTCAAAATAACATTACTGTATCTCTGAATCCAGAGCATAAAACCTGGAAAAAATCAATCTGCTGTTTCAAAGGGAGTCTCGTCCGTTTCCTGAAATGATTTGGTGAGGAGCACAGCAGTCTCCCAAGTGATGACAAGGATTATTCCATTCTGCTCACAAGTGCCCTTCATGGCCAGATTTCAAGACTGGTTACTCCTCTCAAGACCTTATCAAAATCCAAACCACCCAAGAGGAGGACTTTCTCTACAATTATGCTTGAATACTTGTGGCTGGTCTGGCCCAGGGAATACAAACATGGTGGTCTCTGATGCCTGTATTCCTCACACCTTCTCTCCCTCCTGACTTGCTCTCTCTGGTGCAAACACACCAGGCCCTTGCAAGTTAACCTGAGACCTCTTTCTCCTAAATTGCACTCTTCCATTGGAAAGTAGTTTAAAGGCAGCTTTCAAGACTTAAGTGAAGGACACCCCACCACCGTCACTATTTTGTTATGTATAGCGGTTTTAAAAACTTAGTAGTCATTGATCCCATTTCTGTCCCATCACAAGTCATCCAACATTTGTCAAAGGGACGTGAAATTCGGATTGCGTTCTTGTCTCAATATGAAGCACCCAGCCTTGTTATGATGAAGGTCCTAGAAAAATGATATTGTATTCTAGCTCTTATCAGATTTGTATATCAATTCAAAGCTGTCTGAGCTCATTGCCATTATGCCCTGTTGTACTGATTGTTTCGCTATGTCAGAACAAGGCCCAGTCTGTCACAAAATGCTTTCCACCCCTCCCAGCACCAAACTCCACCTCCCCTTACCTCTCTTCATCTTTCATTACCTCTCATCCTGCCTTTTCTCCTGAAAGAGGCTTTCAAACACCCTCCTTACTCCACATAGCTGCCAGGGGTGTTTTTGCAGCCAGAGTTGGAGGGAAATTGTATGTGACTTGTAATAGGTTATACCCATCACTGTGTTCCAAAAGCTCAGTTGTAAAAATCACCAATATGGCACGATCATTTCACATGTACAGGCACGGAATTCATGAACGATTTTAAAGGCAGGCTTTATCTTAGCTTTGTATGCAGAATTGGTTTTAGTATTCGTGATTCTTTGGGGCCATAATCAAGAAAATGTTCTTAATAACTGCACTCTGAAAATGCTCTTTTGGGAAACAAACATTACAAACCATGTGCCTGTCCACTTGTCTTCTGAATGGTACTGAGCTTCATTTTTCTTCAGGTTGATGCATGGAGGCACTATCTTACAGTATGTCACATCTGACATCTCATTAAACATCTTTTACAAGAGGTGACCTGCATGATCATAGACACATTAATGTTTACCATTCCTCCCCATGTTGCTGACTCTCAGGGAGCATACAGGATTTTTTTTTATAAATGTGCGTCTGGACACATTTCGTAAAACTACAATCTGGAGGTTCTACAAAAGGGTTCATAAGTACAACATCTGCTTTTTCAAAATAGACTTAATAGCCTCCTTAGTAACTCAACCGTTGAAGATGTATATTCAAAAAGCAGGTTGAGCTCTATAGTTCAGATATCATTGCTTCTTGTTATTCCCTGATGATGATCAGGATTCACCAAGCTACAATGTCAATCTTGACCAGGAGCTACCAGAGCTAAGCACTGATGGTATCATCTGTTTGCAAATAATGGTCACTGCAACTGATTTGTCCTGCTTTGCAGAGACATGCCTCTCCTCTGATCAATGTTACAGTAGCTCCACTTCGGCTGATGACTCGGACTGAATACCTGTCAGGAAAGCATGAGTAATCCTCATCTATGTCTTGCTGGTATGCTATACTAGTGAACAGCCATTTCCACACTGGTGGGGTAATAAAACAAATTGTGATCCCCCATTGGGGTCAAATTTAACTCTAATTTACACTCAGAAGCTAAAAGGTAAACAAGAAATCTGTTTCCAGATGAACAACAGTGTAGGCCAGAATTGAGCAACATAAACTTTCAAATACAGAACTGGAATCTGACAGGCACTGAAGGAGCCTTAGAGCAATAGAGCAGCAGAATGGTAGTGTACTTTAGTGAACATGAACCTCAGATTGAAAGCAAGAAGTCGCTATTTTGCCTGTTTCTTTAATTGTGAATATTCCATGTGCTGAAACGCAGTTTGATGACACCTCTGATCCTCACTAAACTTTTTCAGTTCAAGATCAAATCTATTTCCCTTGGAAGCTGGGTGGATCAACATGGCTGCTCTCCTCCCTCATCTCAGTGTTGACTTGTAATGCTGTGGCTGGTCTGGTGTGTCATTACTTGGGCACCTTCGTGCAAACTCTCACCTTTCCTCAGCGACTAACTCCGTCATGTCCGCCTGCAGCCTCTTTTTCTCTCCCCAGGAGGAGGAAAAAGAAAAAAAAGCAGGAAAGGGCTTTAGTGTTTTGTGAAGCCCGCCAAGGCGACAGGAATCACGCGACCCTTCCATTTCCCCCACATCTCCATCTTCCTTTCATCTCGCAGTTGCTTTCCAGCTGGGATTTAAATCAACATCACATTGTTACTGTTAAGGTGACACCCACCCCCCTCCCCTTCCACCTCAACGCACTACCATCCACCCCAATGTCAAAGAGAGAGAAAAAAACACACACACACAGAAACCATTAAATGCTTCTCCAGGCCAATAGAAGCCATTAACAAAAGTGCACCCGAGAGGAGTCATAAAACTCTTTAGAAGTCCAGCCGTTCATTCACAGCTCAGCTTTTGACTCCTTTTCATTATTGCAGTCTTGTTTTGTTGTTCTGTTTTTTTTGCGACCACAGCCTGCTCCCCCACCTCCTCCCTTCTCTGAGGAGAAAACCCTGTGCGACAGTCCTGAGACGCCTGTGAGAACCCTTTCATAGTTGTGGGCTGTCAAGCCGAGGTTCAGTTGACTGTGTGGCACTAGGGGGCGCTGTATCTGTCTGTGTGAGTGGGAGAGATTCCGAGTATGAAAGGAGGCGTGGGGAAATATGGAAATATTGAAAATGCAATAGTGGATTATTTCAATGTAGACAGGCCCTTCTGATTGCCCTTCTTGTTCCTTATAGGACCGATTATTTGCTTAACTGAGAAAGACACCAGGATTGATGCAGGTTTTAGATAAGATAGATAAGATCACTTTATTGGCCATATACAATTTCTTGCAGTAGGAATTTGTCTTTTCGCATACCCCAGCTTGCTCTCCATGAGACACACAGACAGGGAGAGAAGCTTGGGGTCAGAGCGCAGGGTCAGGCATTTATACAGCGCCCCTGGAGCAGCTGGGGTTAAGGGCCTTGCTCAGGGGCCCAACGGAGAAGGATTCCTCTGCCGGCCGCGGGATGTCACCAGAATTGCCTTAACAGAATCTGTAAGTCACAGTACAAGCCCTCACTGTAATTAATAGGGTTATGTGGTTTAGTATGTGAAGTGTTTAACTTATACGCCTCGGGGAAAAAAAAAAGAAACATATGTATAGAAAATAAATCATAAGGTCCTGCCGATAAGTAAGCTGCTTGTTCATCCCAAAGTCTGTCGAAGACACAGGAAATGTGAGGGGCAATGTAGGCGAAATGACTGTAACCCCCGCCCCCTGTCTGCTCCCTGCAAATTTGCTGAGGTTAACATTTATAAAGGCAATAACTGCTGCCATCACAACGCATTCAGAAGATGCCAAAAGTGCCAAGACCCAGAGACCTGCTGTAAATCTAGCGAAGGACAAAGAGCGGAGCTTGTCGGTGAGACGGCAATAATCCGTCAGCTTGTCATCACGCTCTTGCACCTGCTGAGAGCATCAGCCCAGCCACCCCGCACCCCCCTGCCCTCCCACCCCCAGGTCCGTCACTATCCTCTTCCTGCCTTCGGCGCAGTGGTGCGTGGGAAAGAGAGACAGCGCGCCAGAGAGAGGGAGAGAGGGCCGAGCACATGTTATTGATATTATCGTACGAGAAGAACTAGTGCACAAGAGTGAAGAGTGGCTGAGAGTGGCTCCTAATGTCACCTCAGTGAAGCTGGATGGCACCTGGTTCTTTACGGAGAAGAGGTTATTTTTGCACACACTATGTCACGTTAAGAAATGACCAAAAACTGGAAAGCATCTTAGGGCCAACTGAGAAATTCTACCTGAATGAAAACATTTCTTCTGTAAATGTGGAATTCAGAAGGGATCCATGATGTTGTTTTCCTCTTTCTTGAGGTGGAGAAACTGCAAGAGATTTCTAACCTCTGAGGGAAGACCTATTAAATTTGTGTTGGGTACTTATACACAATTTTCAAAGGTTCACTTCCCACCACCACCCCCACTTTAATACATCATGCTTTATAGAGTCCTGGGACATTTTGTGATTCAGTAAAATAGAGCTAGAAAATACAACTGTTTTATCCCGACAGAGGTCAGGTTGACTGAAGTCGTTTATTGTGCTTGAGTGAATTTTATGAAATGCTTACAGAATGATTCTCGATGACATACAGAATGTCGAGTAGGACTGCATGTTAGCTTGGAGGTTAGCTTTACTGCCAGGGCTCCAGCCTTCCAGTGTGTCTGCGTTAGGTTTGTATGTTCTCCTCATAATTGCAGGGGTTGTGGCTGGGTGTGTCCATGTTGTCTCATTTCCCATGCATTTTCCATGCAGGCCCGGATTGATTGGCTTTTGGAAGTTGTCTCTTTCTTCAGGTCCTTGCAGTGAACAGGCAGTCAGTCCAGAGGGAGAGCAGCCACATGCTCTCAGTTCTGCCTTGCATCTTAAGCCTCGGGAAAAGCATTACAACACATTCCTCTACACCACCTCTTGCTTTCTGGGCAGACACACAGGCATCTATCCATACTTATACGTTTTGTCTTGTCTGAGAGCATTAGCGTTTGCCACGTTTGCAGTATCGCTTAAATGCTTTGTTTGCTCAAATCTGAGATGGTTGTTTTTCAGTAATGGCTTCCTTCCCGCCACTCTACCAGGTAGGCCAGTTTTGACTCATAGACAATGGCCATCTTAGCCATCGCAGCTCTTTCAAAATCACCACTGGCCATACAGAATGATTAAAGCAATCTAAAGTCATTTTGGGTATCTGAACTAATTTAGGTCAGTCATAGAGGGTGAAAAATTATGCAATCAATATACAGTATTTTAGTATGTCTGTGGAATTCAGAAGGGATCCATGATGTTGTTTTTCTCTTTCTTGAGGTGGAGAAACTGGAAGAGACTTCTAAGAGATTTCATTTTGGGTATCTGAACTAATTTAGGTCAGTCATAGAGGGTGAAAAATTATGCAATCAATATATTTTAGTATGTCTGTAGGTCTAATAGGTTTTATCATGTTTTAGCACGTTAATATTAATTTTTCTTTGCAGAGTTTGTCGACATGTAACTTCTTTCTAGTACCCTTAAGAGTTTTGGATTATATTCACTTTAAAAATACTGCACATTTTCCATTTGTACTTCAACAAAATGGGATTTCATTGAAAGAGAGTAAATAATATTGCAAGACACAGTAATATAGCTATGTATCAATACAGGCAAAACGTTTGTGGTTCAGGAAGAGGGCTGTTGTGGATAAGAGGGACTAGAGAAAAAAAAAACAGAAAGAATCCAAATGTTCCAATGTTTGCACTGAAATAGAAAATGACCGAGACTCTGGCTTCTAACAACATTGTCAAATTATTGCAATCTTCCATAATTTTTGGTTATTCATTTCAAAAAGAACTGTTTAAAAGATTCTATTAGTCTGAAAATACACATACTGACATCCTGTCTCATTGTTTAATTCGCTGGTGTAGCACATCTTGTAATAATGGCAACAGTTAGTGTAATTCCTTTAAACAACTGGTGAATAGTGACTTTGAAGAAATACTTGGAAAACATTCCCCAGACAATCCGATTAGATCTTTCAAGTGCAATTCAGGAAAACACATAAATATTAATATTTTATTTATAACTGAAGAATGCAAATGGCTTGAATGCATAAAGGCCTGCCTTTATGTATTGAAGTAGATTTCTTGTCAACTTGATGACTAATCTGTGTCCAAATTAGTCATCAAGTTCACGTTTTGGAAATGTTTAGTGGAGCTCCATGATGCCGTTTAAAAATCCAGAACCTGACTTGGCTCTGATTATTTGAGGCAGCCGGCACGCTACACTGTGTTACACAAGGCCAATAAAAAAGAAAACCATAAGAACTTCAATTGAAAAGGAATGTAAACCTGTGACAAATCGGTTAACTTTGTCAGAGTTGCCAAGGAGAATTTGGGAACGCAGTGAGGAAGACAAATGACTTGTAGGAATTCCACATGCAAAGCGTCTTGTACAGGAATTACAAACCTTCATTTCTAAGCACAGATCTCCCATTGGGGATAATGTCTTGACTAATTGGTGTGGCCAACCAGATCCACTGGCTTCTCCTTCTCAAATTCCTATCGGGACAGCTCTTAGTCTGGGTTGTCTGAGCCGGGATTGTTTCTGTCCTGTTTTTTGCTTGATGGGGTTAGACGAGGGACTACAGCAGGTTAATCAAAAACACAGTGCAGTACATACAGAGCTGGCCCTGATACTGCAAAACGGACATTACTGCTCTTTAAAGGAGTTCAAGAAGGAGCACCTAGAATAATATGGAGTCTCAAAACAAGGCCATACACGCTACATGCTAAAGTACTTGAATCAATTTTTAACAAAGGAGATGAGTGGACTTGAAAGAAGTTCACAAAATTCTGAAAGGTATTGCTAAAGAGAACCCAATGGATTAATTCACGCGCATCAACCCCTTGTTTAGAGGCAAAGCAGAAGGTGTTTCATTGCACAAACAGTTGTATATATCTTGAACAAGCTATCTAGCCATATGCTGGAACCACAGCTGGATGGATGAGATCTTTAGATCAATAGCACTACTGTAGTAGCAGTCGAAAGAGCATGATGGAGCAAATGGCTTTTTTTTTTTCCAAATTGATTGTTAGTAACTTCACCTTTTATGGCAGGCTCAGTGCTGGTCCCGTCTCTGTTTTGCTGAGAACATTGTAAAACTCACCTCTTCACTATCAAGCAAGAGTTAGTAAGAGGCTGCGGCCATTCACCGAAAAGGTCATGTCACAATTGCATAGCTTTCTTCTGCAAGATACTTTACCATTCGTTCCTGCAGTATTTAATCTTTGATGCACCTACAAAAGGAATTCCTCCAGAACTGGACCCTGCTCTAAACTTGAGATGAGGCAATAAAAAAGCTGATTTCAAAATACCGTAGCAGTAGTGACAAGCTTTGGAGTTAACGCTGAGATGCACGTACCAGTGCCCCACCCACCCCAGCACATCACTACCTCACTGTAAATGGCGTTAGGTGGTAGGAGAGGCTCAACCCCCCCCCCAGAAAAAAAAACAGGCAGGAATCTTGTTTATGGGCCCAGGAGAGGAAGCTGCAGCAGCTGCTGTTGGCTTAAACTGACCAGCCGAACATAAGGCAGGCACAGGGGGGAAAATAAACGACGTGGCAGAGACAGATGTTAAACCAGTAACACAAGCGCGGGCTTTGTGATTGCAGTTGGAGGCTACCCATGGACACATACTCTAGCACCACGGTGGCACGCAATATGCAGCAATCCTCCAACTGGTTGGCCAAACTCAAAGGTAAGGCCTCGTTTTTTATAACAACCCCTTCCTTTGCTTCTCAGCCTTCACCCATTGTCTTCCCCTGGAAACAAAACTGCATTTCCATTGCTGCTTTTTCTCACCTTTTTTTGCGACGGTAGCACCACCTGCAAAGGGAGAGCTGGAACATCGGCCAAGTGGTAAGCTGCTTTTTGAAATGGGAGCCCCAATGCTGTGTTCCATTTTAATGTGCCTACCTACTCATGTCAGAGCTGTGGAAAGATTGTGATGCCAAGATTCTCCAGCAACTGAAACCTTCCTGTCTGTGAGGTATGTCTACCCACATTCCCAGTGACTTGTTCAAAACAAAAAACTGAAGATCCAGGATCAGGCAGCCTTTCCAAAAACCCTTCAATCAGCTGTCATTGCAGTTTGCAGCTGTTGTGCCCCCTGTCTGTGGAAACACGTCGTGTTGATCGTCAGGAATGCCAAAGTTCAGGATTCCTTAAATCCTGAAACATTTTGACTGCCTTCACGGAATATTTGGGCATGTCACATGCACGACCTCTGCAGCAAGGTTTTGAATTCTGCACAGCACTCTAGAATTCAATGGCAAAAAATCTGTTCTGTATTTAGATTTCAACATAACATTTTTTTGCATTGGAGTGCAATCATTCCACCAAGTTATGTTTTCAGAAAGGAAACAAACTGTTCTGGGTTGTTGTTCTGTTTCAAAGTCGGCTTTATCTAATATAATTCAGGGGGAAGTGAATTCAGCTGTTCTAATTTGCTGCTGGGGTTTCCTTACAAAACAATTAGAACAAGAGTGCCACTTATAAGGCCCCTTTAACCTTCTCAGGATTAATAGATTTAGAAAGTGATCCGTTTCACTTTATTTTTGCACCCACAGCATCACAGCTTTCTTCTACATGATAGTTTACCATTTGTTCTTACAGGACTTAAACTTTAACATAAAAGCATCAGGTATTCTCCTGAATTAAACCCTTCTCTAAACTAAGATGAGGCGATATTAAAGTCGATAAAAGTACTTTAGCAGGACATTACACTAATGGGATCATTGAGCATTATAATCTTGTCACCACCAAATCTATACTGGGATAAATCAACTGCCAACAGTGAATGGGATTATATGTATAGAAACATGTGGGTGGCTGAGAACTACTGGAACTGGGTCAGTTTGAGGGGGCCAGGTTTATCTTTACTGGCCAGTAGCAAACCCTGTGACTTGTTAAATGCCCGAGTGTGATACTGTGTGGCACACCTGGCATCAATAAACCAACACTGCCAGCGAGCCACTTTTGACTTTGGGCTTGAAGTGGGCTGTCCTTGTGTTTCAGACCCCTGCCACATTCCTTAATTCAGCTCAGTTCAGTTCATTTGTCATGTGCACAAGTGCAATGAAATGCTTCTTTGCATGTGTGCTCCAATACAAAGACATTGAAGGAACGGCCAAAAACATCAACACAGAACAGCAGCAACAACGATAACAAGTTAAATAACATACAACTTAACGTAACACAACCACCCGTCTCAAGAGAGAATGCAGTCCTTTTCAATTTCAGTTGCTTTTTGTCATTTATTTCCAACACTAGTGCTTCATATTCACTCAGTTAAGCTGATTTAGTATACTTTGATATACTTCTATAAAGTATATTTTTAAATGGCTGATTCAGACACTGAAGTATTATACTCTTCTCCATCTCCATATTAATAAGCACTACATCTCTACACCAAGCACTAGATGTTAGTGGGTAATTTGTTTATTTTTCCTATCATTGATTTCTGGCTGATCTTGTTCACTGTATAAAAATTTGTGCCCCGGCCACAGTAGCATCCAGTTTGTCATTTTTTATCTGTTCTCACATTCTGAGATTATTTGTTTATCTAGTGATTTTAAGTGTATTTTTTTAAGCCCAATAGTGTTACCTAGATTCCCATCTCAATCTCATTGACCCTGGCAATCAGAGTATCAATGAGCTGCCTCCCCAGGCCTGCGATCCCATCTGTAGAGACCTAAGCGATGTTTTCTCAAGTATCCCTAACTCACTTAGTCTCACAGGCCTGTAAGACAGCTCAATTCATTGCTAATGAGAGCTCTGTATAGCTCAATAGAGCTCTTTTTTCCACCATCTCCTAACAGAGTCTAGATTTCCTCCTAGCTTATCTTATAAATATCTTAATTAGCCCAGAGAAGAGGCTTATTCCACACAGAGCCTATCACTAGCTCCCTTTCCTCCTGTGGAATGAGTATCCATTGCTCATTCAGAGCAGCTGTGACTTATTTTAGAGGTTCTCTCAATTAACAGGCAGCCACCCAGCAGTGGGATGGTCCAGTGTAGTTAGTGACAGCTGTATCAGTCCTCCAATCACTGCTAAACATGTGAAAACAGGGGACAGCGCTGACAAGAGTCAGAGTAAAACATGTAGATTCCTCATCTCCTTCATGCTGGAATGTGCCTCAAAGGGACGAGCTGCAGCTGATTAACAATGATCAGTTCCACATTAGAGGTGTGTGGGGGGAGCTGTGAAGCAAAAGGTAATTGCTGGTTTCACATGAAAAAAAGAACTGTTTTTTTTTAAATCATTGTAGTAGTTTTAAGATAGCTGTGACAGTCATGACTTGGCAGGAAAAAAACATGATCACATTTAATGTAGGCACAACAGTGGGCAGGCAGGGTCAGAAAAGATCTGAAGTGATACAGGGCACAGTTCAATCTTACAACGTTGTGTTGTTGGCTGATCAAACTAGCCAAACTCAGTAGGAGCACATATTATTGAAGTGCAAGTGTCTTAATGAGGGTTTCAGTCTTTAAAAAGAGAAGCAGCCATGAGTTTGGCTTTACATCAATAACCGGTGGAGCTCTATCTAAGGTAATGTTTGCCTGATTAATAAGAATGAGGTGAGCCCAGTTACTATTTTTACCTCCTTTTTAACAAAACACTGTAAATGACCATTATGCCCATTCTGCTTGTATGGTTATAACTGATGCACAGATCTCATACAGCCATTATTTAAGAGAAACTTTGACAGACTATAGGTAGCTGTTTACAGACTCCCATAACACTGTGTCCAGCCTCTGGGGTTTGAGTCAGAAATCTAGTTACATTTTATATTTTTTAAACTCACAGTTTTTGGTGAAGTGAATTGAAATTGGACGCCAAAGTCTGCAGTTCTGTCAAGTAATTATCTGCCATTCACATAATTGCTCATAAAAACTCAGCAAAAAACAGCAGTAGCAGGACCAATGAGATTAGGATTGGAACTCAGTGGTGGGAAGTGGAAGACACTGCGGTGACTTGGAGTACTTTGGCATAGAAGCAGGAAGATAGCAACTGGTTACCAGCTAGCAGTACTGGCTAGCTTTGTGATGGAACTGTGTGATGGGCACTGGAAAACACTGCATAAACCTGGAACAGTAGCCAGGTGTGGAGAACGGAAGAGAGCTACAGCTTGTTTCAGTTTGCTGGACAGAAAGGATGAGAATATATTCTAAACTGAATCCTCAAAAAGAGAAGGAATATCAGCTACATATGCAGGAGGAAGGTTTGGGAGGGGAAAGAGCCGAGAGTAGACACCAGCTGGTTGGACACCAACCTAAAGGGGGTTAAATTGTGGGGGGAACTCATTGCTGTAGCTGCCTAGGCCTGAGAGTTATGTACAGTGTGGGGAATGAACAAAAAAGCCCAGCTCAAGTACAGGCTGTCTCCATGCACTTATACTTGTGTAGAGGAGTGGGAGTCAGTGATCATGGTCTACTGTATTGGACAGCAAAAAAAAGGACGGATGAGAGAGGAAGAGACAGCACATGTAGGCTGGCACCGTAGATGCGGTAGGTTGGAAAAAGAGACAAAAAAAGACATTAGTAGAGAATGTAGCAGACAAAATTAGGAAGAAAGAGAGGGAAGGGAAGGAGAACAAACTGCTGCAGTTATTAGGAGTTCCTGGAAGGCTTGCCAACATCAGGAGACCTGAAAGAAAAACACAGTTGGCACATGGGCACAGAGCCACTTGTTTTCAGTGGAGGGCTGAGAATGAAAATGCAAAAAGGTGACTCCAGTGCTGGATGAACATAATGAAGGTAAGGTCATGTTTTTCTGCAACAAATGGACAGTATAACACTGACAGCTAAAAAAAGATGTGCCCAGTGCCATCTTCAGCCAGGGAGCTTTTATACACAGGGAAGTAGAAAAGCGAGATTAGAATTCAACCAGACTTCTGTTCAGTCACACCATGTTGCATTTTAAATGAGTTCACATAGATAGCTTGTTGCTGTCAAAAAAATCCCTTTAACGATCCACATATTGAAAAGTTCCAGCGTAAGGACACCATCCATAAATCCAGTTCTAGAGTTTAATATGACCATATTCTCAGGGCTTATTGGAAGGAGTTAAAAGGAACAGTGGAGTGATGTGACAATGCCCACCCAAGAAAATGTTTTTTCTAGCTTATTTAAAAACCCAGACTATCACTGAGAAAGAAGATAGTATATCTGATAACATCAAAAGGAGCATTTGAATTTTCATTCAGATTGAAGATTTGTCGCTATTGGTAAATCTAGTAAATGGGCAAACATTATTTTTAAGGTATCCTTTGAATTGCTAGCCAAGCTGTAATGTATTGAAAGTGAGGAAGAAAATCTTTCAGTACAAAGGTAGTGAAATTTCCCTAATTTTTCACCCAACAGCATTCTGTGCAACCTTAGAAAGGTTGAATGTTAATTTCCAAGGGTAATGGTATTGATGTATGGAGAGTATGCTTTTCATTTTTATAAAAGTATCCTTGAGTGCATGCTACATAAAAAAAATGTGTATTTTGCAATGATAATTGCATGGCTACATCATGAAAGAACACTCATAAACTGTATTGATACCATGCATCAAACACAACATTTTTTATACATCTTTACTGGAACAAATATTTCTCAGAATGTCTTTGGCAGTAATGCTATTTTTAGTTGATGAAGTAATTATTCATTAGAGCAAGTTGTGGTTCTTTAAATAGTTCAACAGTGTTTGTGTTCCTGCATACAGATAACTTTTTAAATAGAACTATAAAAATCAAAGGGCACAAAAAATGACAAAAGCTCCACTGCCATCAAGCCTACATCCCAAGAGAAGTCTCTGACATATGGTGGCCTCTAAATACTGTCTCATACGAAAGCAATTTGGGGTTCTCAAGAAAGTCAGCTGCGACCTCTGAAACAACACCGTGCTGGAACAATTAACATTGTGAAGACCAAAAATATCCTTAAGCGAACAAACAAAGATGTATTCACTTTTAAAAGTTTTCAGAAAAATACGGGCAGGAGATGGCTTCCTATTAATCACTCTGTGATTTTCGTCTGCTGTATTATTTTAACTGGGGTAAAGCCAGGGTATATAGACTCCCTGCTCCACCCAAAGGTTGTTTCAGCGGTCTCATGAATATGCAGGATTGCCCATTCACAGGATGGGTGACTTAGCATGCTATCCTGAACCTTCTGGAGTTATACAAAAGAAAGTTTTGCCACAGAGCCTGGTAGCCTTAGGGTACGAAGGGCAGGGAATTCTGCCTTATATCTGGCATCTCTCTAATTTGTGGTTATTCAAGCTTATCCAGGCTGAGCATCACAAAGCTAGCAGCTGACCTGAGAAGGGTTATTTAAAAGCATAGCCAGAGATGAGAGGGCTGTAATGCTAACTTTAGGACACACGTGGACTCCCTTAGCCTGTCAGAGCTTGGGAATTACCTTGTTTCCTGTGTTAATAGTATTATTAGGGATGTTTTGGGTACTATTAATGTGCATTTTAAACTTTAAATTGCACTTAGTAATAAGACTGAGGGAGGCTGTTAAATTATTTAAAAAAAAAACAGTTTAACTAAACCAAGATACTTGAAATCTAAATTTTACTGGTCTGGAGATGTAAAAGTATGCGATTGATTAGCTAATTGTTTATATCATGCTTTTTACTGGCTAGGGGACCCAAAAAACTTGACATAGGAGGGGATCCATTTCATCCACCACTGTAGTGCAGCCCCTAAGCTTGTAGACGATACCCAGCAGTCATTCTGCACCAGCTGCCCTCCTGCACTGCACATCAGGTAGAGAAAGGAGGAATTGCTGCACGAATTAACTCGTTAATTAAATAGGGAGGTCCAACCATGCAAACCCAGATTGGAATTATGCGTCGTTATCTGTGTCTGGCAAAGACATGCTCACAATCTATTGCGTAAAAGGATAATCCGTTTTTCAGGTTTGCCAGTTTCAAGTCCTGATGAGCCAAAACCAGTTAGCTTTGTGAATGCATTTTCACTGACAGACAGGGGGTGAAAATCAAATTAGATGCCTTGCTCTTTAATTCCGTTTGTCGGGTTTAGACTCGAGCCATATCTGATGAAACGGCGCGTTGTACCATACAAAGGATTTTTTTTAAATATATTATAGGAGTTTAACGTTACAGCAAGATAAAGGTTAAAAAAAAAGTGTTCATCCAGATATGTACAAAAACAAAAAGAGAGTTCCCTTTTTAAAAAAAAATCTGGCATCAGACAATTAAGGTTAAAGCACCCTGTTAGGCTGATTTCTGTGTTAAAGTCTCCAGGATGGAATACTAGTTCAACTCTCTAACGAGGCTGGTACCTTAAAAGGCACCCAGGCTAGCAGAGCCACTGGGGTGAAGTTCTGCTGCTGCAGCACCTTAACCAACAAATGCAGCATTTGTAAACATCCCATGAGGTCCGAACCATTCATTGCTGGCAGCTCAAGGCTGCTCACCTGCTTCAGCTGAGCAGCTTAATGTTAGCTGTAACAAGATGGTAAACCCTGAGGCTGCCAATTATGAGGACGCTGCCTTTTTTTCGAGCCAGGTTAAAAAAACTTTCCGGCTAGTAAATCTGTTACAGGGAGTGCGTTAACCTTCTGCTCATTGCCGCAATCTCCCTCAGAACTTTTTTCTGTCCTCGTAGAAATAGCCCTTGGGGATCAAATGCTCACCAATGATCTGAAAGTCCCTTTTTGCTCTCATTCACACAATCTTCTCCTTGTTTCGGATGAATGAAGGGCCCTGTTTTCATTTAGAAGCTTCCTCTATACCTTTAACCCTGCTCTTGAGGAGCAAACCGGTGCAGATCGACTCAAACAGCCTGTTTTAATCCCAGCTCCGCTGGCTTGTCTTTAATGTGGGAACCGACTTTTCTGGCTTCGAATGCCTGCTGTACATGATATAGCAAAACCTAAACAGTGGATAAATGACCCTAGGAGGACACCCCCCCCAAAGAAATGCTGATTTTAGTTGAGAACCTGTCTCGGGTTTGCAGAATTTGGCTCAGGGCTCAAAAAGTTGGATGTCAAAGCTATGCCACTCTCAGCATGGCCATATCCTCTCCCAACTGCAGAGGCAGAACAGCAGCCAAGATAGAGGCAATTTCTCGATCGTATAGGAACATTTGTGAATCCTCCGAGCTTTTCTAAGATCCGGACCTTTAATGAGACCGCGGGGCTTTTCTGGGCTTAGCGGCTCATTGCACCTTGAGCTCTCCTGGGGCAAGAGTCGGGCCAGCTACGGGGCTCTTTTCAAATCTCCCCCGAACGGAGCTTGGCAAGGTCCTGAATCCACGACCACAACCAGATGCAAGATGGGGAGATGGGGGGGGGGGGTGTTAGTGGGCGAGGGGTCAGTGTTTTATTAAAAAGGGTTTATTAAAAAAGTTGGGGGTGGGAAACGTTCTTCATCTCTCTCCGTTTTTCATGTTTTTGGCAGCCGCGGGACTCTTAGCAGGTGCTGACACAATCGCATGCCTCTTTTTCTCTGTCACTCTCACTCTCGCTCTCCATCTAATTCGCTCTTTTCTTTTTTTAATTAGAGGTATAAAAAAGCCAGACTATTTTGCTTTGATGGGGGTTGGGGGAGGTAGGGGGGAGTGCAGCGGGGGAATTCCTTGCATCTTTCAGATGTCTGCGCTGCTTTGCAGAAACCCTACGCTGGTTGAAAGCATTTTCGTGGGAAAGGAGAGCAGATCTGAGACCTGCGGCCTTGGGACACCTGCAGGTATTAGTGCACAGTGATTATAGACGACTGCTGGACGGGGCTCAACGGTCTCATTCACTCTGTCACTTTCCTGCGCACTCCCAGGCCCCACACACCAACATCTGTTCTCTCGCTCCGTCACACGGGGCACAGGCCAGTACCACCCACATGTCTTCCATGTGTGTGTGCCCACCCCTCTAGGGGCACTCCACCAATATCCGTATTATCTGCCTGACGCCACTCCCTTAAAGCAGAGAATGGATAAACTGCTAGAATAAAATACAGCATGCTGCATATTTACTGTATGCAAAGAAACTACATTGTTCAGTCTCGACCAGAAGAGGTTATTAAATTGCAGTTCCCTTTTCACTTACTGTTTTTTTTTGTTAGCTTGGCCCTTTTGATCAGCATAGCGATCATTATTTGCGTGCTATTTTCTGTCCATCCGGTAGCCAGAGAGACCTGGATTTTTCTCAGACTACTGCTGATCGGCTCGCTTACTTTTTAAGACCGGCGGAGAGGCACATGCGTCACGCCACCCAATCAAAGGGAAAGTCTATTTCCATAGCCGTGCGCTCAGATCTTTTGGTTCGTGGTCGTGGTTGCTTTCAAAGCAGATCTCGGGACCCATGCACGCACATTGACATATCCTCATGAGCATGATGTTAGGCTCAAGCAGAAGGTGCCTTAGATGTGTTCAGTTTGGATTGAACTCTTGAAGGTTTCATCCTGGTGCCATTCCAGCGTTTAATGTTTGAAGGCAGTACCTCAGATGAAGAGCTGTGGACAGGAGTCGGGAGGCTACAGCTGACCAATCAAGTCTGGGAACAGAACTTGTAAATGAAATCTACAACTGTACTCCTGAACCTAAATATTTGCTAAGCCCCCCCAAATTTCAATGACAATGTGGACAAGCTTGAGTCAACAAGTAGAACAAAATGATTGAGGACTTGGCAGAAATTACCTTATTGAGCAAGTGCTGCAGTTTTATGTTGTACTTACAGAATGCACAAACACACAACATGCACAGCTATTTCACAGCACTTATGGAGGTGAAGAATGACAAAACACAACATTTTAAGAAAGCACAGCGGTAGCGCAGCATTTTTAATGCTCCTGCACTTCTGTTAAAGAAATCTGAACATTTATTGACATGTAAAATGTTGAATTTTCATATTGTTCCAAAACAAAACATGAAGGTCTTGGATTTCGTTTCTCCTTTTATTCTTCACTGTTTTGTTCGATGTTTATTAAATAAAAGAGCCTAATAAATACATTTTAATGTTCACCAGCTCATCAACAGTCTATGAAACAAAAGGACCAATGTTTTCAGTGCCACATGTACTGTACCTTCAGCATGACTGATGGAAGTTGTCACCTCATTATTCTAAAAATATTTCAGTTTTTTCCCTAGCCTTGAAAGGGATCACGGGGTCTTAAGAACAGAGATTGGATTCCAACAAAAGCCTGCGTCACAGAGGTTGACAGTTTGACAGGAGAGAACACATCTCTTAAGCCCCATACACAAACAGACAGTGGTAGTTAAAAGGGATCCCTTCCCCTCAATTTAACACACAGATTGGCTCCCTAAAGTAGCTTAAACTTTGCAAAGCCTCCATCTGATCAATAAAAGTGACACCAGTAACGGTGACAAAGACTAATCCATTCCACATTATCAGAGTTGCAAGCTCTTGTACAAATCGTATAGAAGCGGAAAAGCATGTAGAAATGGACTTCACATAACACTGCAAGCAGGCAGTTTCCAGTCCATTTTGTTGAGATTTTGCAGCTCTTAAATGCTCAAAATGTCTCCAACTGCATAACGGATGCCTAGTTTTCATGGCTGGTATGACAGGGTAATGAATCTTGTCTGTGACCTTTCACAATCATTAAACTCACTTACTGAGTACTTGTGAGAAATGGATAGTGGGAAGTTAGCATATTTCCTGTGCGATAGCACTATACGTCTTTTATTATAGAAGGTCCCAATCAATGTTCCCTTGAGTGTATGTAAAATTGTAAACCTGAAATCATTTTTTGTTTATATACTGTAGTCGTTCTCATACAGTAGATGCATAGAGATCCAAAGGACTGGGACAGCGACTCAACGAGCCCAGTCACAGAGACTGAGTGTCGAGCAGGGAGGTACGAGACTACGAGAGCAGAGATATCGATGATCGAGTACCAATAATAATGCACACAGCCAAGTCGGCCCTCTCGCAGCCAGTCTCGTTGTCAATTTAGCATTTTTCAATTGACGACCGTGTTTGTTTTATCATATTTTTTTTGGAATGTAATTTTTTGTGCAGAGTTCAATTTCCTATGTGCGCCAATTTCAGAACCTGTGTGCACGCACATGCACAGCGTAGAGGGAACATTGCATCCAACGTCTTGAAATCCAACCAGGGGCAGCCACTACATTGTGAGCTGGCCTAACAATGCCCCACGCCCTTCTCCTGGAAGGAGGAGCAGAAGAGTCCTGTCCTCCTCCTCTATCGCACATCAGTACTCTTTTACGACAGCGTGACCATTTATTTGGGGACTCTCCTCCTTTTGTGAAGTTCATTTCAGCCATGCCTTGCGTTTGTAAAACCCACCTGTGCAGCAGGTGGAAAACTACTTCCTAAAAAGCAGCAGAAATCTACCCTCTGTTTGAATTCGGGCTCTGTTCTACTACTAGTCTATTCATGCCTCAGTGAGAAAATGCCTTGCACTGACTTTGAAGGACATCCTGGGGGCGCGCAGCTTAGAAGGAACATTGCTCCCAGTGTTGTCCTATCTTCATTGTGGATGCACTTCAAACAGCCACTCGAGCCAGAAGACTCCATCACTCCGTCCTTTTTCGAACTGCTTCTTCCAATTCAGGGTCCCGGGGAAGTAGAGCCCATGGTGGCAAGAAATGGGAGCAATTTAGGGTACACGCTAGACGGGATTTCAGTCCATCACAGGGCAGACGCAGACAAACACAGACAAGCACACACTCACACCAGAGCTCGTTTTCCCAAAAACCCGTTTACTTTCCAGTGCGTCTTTGCACCGTGGGAGGAAACTGGAGCATGTGAAGAAAAAGCCACATTGACGCAGGTAGAACGTATAGACTCCATATCCCAGGCCAGGTATTGAACACCGGTTTCCAGAGCCGTGAGCCAGCAGTGCTAACCACTGTGCCAGCGTGCCTCTCGTGCGGACTCAAGGGACATTAGGGCTGGGAGCATGGTTAGGAATATGAAACATGAATTCACAAGCACTTGATTGACAGAGGATATCAGGTTGAGTTTAATCCCTATGAGTAGTGCAGTTGGGCCCCTATCATTCTGACAGCATGATTCCCTGGGTTATGTTATTGGCCAGCTATGATTAGGATTCGCCAAGTGGCAAGGCACAAAAGTCCCCCAAAATCTAGCAAGGTCTGAACGGCAACATGTCAGACAGCTCCTCCCAGACAAAACAGTCTCCTACTAATCCAGACATCTGGCAGAAGACTACAGAACAAGTACCATAATCACATCAAAATAAAATGATGAAGCTGTTCAGTACAGATTAGGGTGAAGGCAGCAAGTGATTATGCACTGAACAGTTATATGTTGATTTCATTTTAAATAGATTATGGCACTTATACTTTGTTATCCTGTAGACTGTCTCTAATACCAAAGGGGAGTTTGTCCTACACTCTTGTACAGCAGATGCCGGTGGCTTGTGCCTCATCTGTGAGTGTTATCAATCAGAGCTGTGCCTGTCCTCCCTCTAAATTCTCTTGGCCGGTTGTCACTGCTGTGAGCTTCCAGCATGTGCTTATTGCAGAAGGTGCCCGCTCAGAGCTGAAGTGGTGAACCAAGACAGTTAAGAACTGTGGCATTTCCCCATAGCAGAAGCTTAGAAAAATGCTTGCTCTAAAAATCACACAAACCATAAAAGGCTCTAAATAAAGTCTCTGCAGGCCCGAGGAACCAGCAGGTAGGACTATTCACCTCGTCCAGCTGGGACCTTCACAGCCGATGAGCAGAACGTTTGATTGTCTGGGGAGCATCCCTTTATTTCATTTTTTGTTCTTGGCTCAGGCTCGGACACAATAAATCCTGGAGTGTTTCCTTCCCAGGGAGATGAAAACGCCACTGACCCATCCAGCAGAGCACAAAATGCATCACAGATGTGCACAGAGGTCCACGAGTTAAAGGCATCCAACACTCTGCAGCGAAAGGACACGCAGTACTTGGCTGGATCGCTTTCAATTAGCAGGCTTGAAAGGGGATCAAACCCAGAGGCTCAGCATCATAGAAAACTGCCTACACCTACAGGAGAAGGATTTGAGCAACATTGTCAGTCTGTTGGAGAACTGGTGGGCAGGGGGGCTGAGCACAGAAGAACATGAGTGTTTGGAATTGGGAGGTTGGAGGTGGGGGGGGGGAGCTGGTCGTGGCAGATTTCGTCTTTTGCGTTTGGAACTCCAAATTGCTTCCAGCTCCAAGCCATCAAAACGTTGTCAGAGAGCTCCACTCCTTCGCACGCCATTTAAGTCTCTGTTTGGGGGGGGAACGCTGCGAGAAAGAGATCGCTTGAACGGTTTTCAAAATGTGCACTTCCGAGATTGGCATCGAGCTCCGCTTTCGCGTTGTGTGAAAAGGGGGCTGGCAGGTTGGTTTTCCTTCCACAAGCAGGAATCCGGCATGCCTCGGGCTCTACCGGAAAGGTCAGGACATTCCTCTTTTTTCAAATCCGATCGCCAGCTTCCATGTCGGTAAGAAGCATTCCTTAGGTGTGAATGTAAAAGAATAGGCTCTTTTTTTTCCATCGCTTATCCTATGTTAAAAGGGAATAAAAATAACAGAGTTTGGGTGTTTTAGAGAGGTCTAATTAATTTGTTGTTGTTTTTTTACTCGTCACTTCTGTGAAATATCATTCTTGGGGCGAAACAAAATCTGTATTTATACTACATCTGAAGAAACTTTCCAAATTTAAACTGCACAAGAAAGTGATGGAAAATGAAGGAGTGCAGATGGAGCAACCCCATTTCGTGAGGGATGACCGCAAATGTGTGCGTTTGCACCTAAAGTGGTCCACAAATCCTCCTCTCCTCATCTCTTCCAATGGTTTCCTTTGTGAAACAGCTGGGTGGGATCAATTAGCTACTAACAACAAAATGGACTGAGGAAGCCTAAAGGCCTCGTCTCCACTGTAACCGTTTACAGTGTATGTTAGATTTAATATGATGTGGTTGATAGCAAATTAGGATGGTAACATGATGATGATACCGCTGGCGGTTAATGCGAACAAGAGAGGACAATGCTGTATTTAATTTGTTTCATTCACAAGGGCGTGTTTTCTACAATTGCTATCAGATTTGCTGACTCCACATGCATGCTGAAGAGATGGGCTTCCTTCAAGCTCCCCTTGAAGTACTGCTCAAGTCGAGCAGGAAGCCTGGCCTCCTCTAATGAATGTGTGAACTAGATCATTAACATGAGGGAATTTGTGTAAGCCAGCTGTGTTTGTTGGGGTTTCTGCCAAAGAGTCTCCTGGTCGAAATCCCCAGGAATGAATGACAGGCTCTAATTCAGCTTTCATTAAGCAATGTGCCACATCTGCCTCAAATGCTGTGCTTGCTGGAAGTGTTCTTTTTGCAGGATATATATCTGTAACTATTTCTGAATCATGGATATGAATGATAATGAAGTCCGACCTCTGAATACAGTACTGGGCACTTGACAAAGTTGAGCTATGTCACAGTTATATCAGCTGTCTGTGACTTCTAACTTTGGTGTTGGTTCCGCAAAAGGCAGATTTAGAAGATTATAAGATTGTGTTGTATCGCAATGCAATGGATCTGGGTTTGCAGTTTATAACAAAAGGTAAAGAATTCAGTAAGATTCAAACCCAAAGTTCAACAGGTGTATGCTCTTGGAAGGTGAATATACATGCAACATATTCTGCTCTACAGATTTCCTTTAATACAGATGCTAATATGCTGATGTTAAAAGATGTGATGAGTATATAATCTATATAAAATCATATGAAGAGAAGTGAATCTGCTCCCTAGGATCAGCAATGAGCCCTGACAAATTCCCTTCTGATTCTTCTCTCTGGCTCTGCTGACATTACACCACAACTGGACAATCATAACGAAGCACACAAGCCTGTGGAACCTAAACACTGATTGAGAACAAGACGACAGTGTTTCATTCGCGTACGATAGTTTGTTCCTCATATGGGTCTTCTGTAGGTTATAAATACATTGATAATCTGACATCTAGGTGTGCTTTCAGTTTTCTAAAACAAAGTTTGTGATGATCACGCTCCTCTGAGCCTGCCAGGATCGTTGATTTTGAAGGCCCTTTGCAAAGCGAATTATTAAATCATCTTTCTTGCCACTCTTGGGTGGCAAAAGCTGTCTGGAAGCCTGCGGGTTCTCCCCGCAGCTGAAATCCATCAATGTCACGGGCGCCGTGCCGCGCCGTTATTTTGATGGTTGGCTGAGTGCGACGGGCAGAGCTGACACCTCTCACCTTTGCTCCGCATCTTTATTCATGATAGGGGGAGCTTGCCGCGTGGTGAGAGAGCCCTCTGCTGCACTTCGGCATTGAACTGGCCCAGAAATATTAAACCGGGGAGAGGGCTGGGGCTCAGAGAGCTGAGGTTTTTCAACAGGTGCTGCTTCAATAGTTAAAGAACTGACGTGTTGCACAGGTAAAATATATGTTGCTAGACTGACCGAGTAAGCATTCCAATACACTTGTTGTACATGGCAAATAAAGAAATCTTGAATCTTGGAGCTAAATTGGGCCTACCCAGCAGTGATTTCTAGTGCGCTTCTATGAACGGTAGGTTGATGGAATCTCTTTGTACTTAAATAACAAATAATTCACTGCCAATGTCAGACACTCCCCCCAAGCTACAATGCAGTGATTGTTAAGGATCCCAAATTTGTTGTCAAGGACAACCTAATCTATTTGTTATTGTTAACAAGAGAGCAGAGTGCTGAATATATTTGATTTAAACAAAAACATTTCGCGATACCCACTCCTGGTAATTATAAGTATCACATTGCCTGAGGATGGCCAATTTTTTTTTCCTCGAAATTCATGAATTACTTAGAAAACAAGTGCTTGCAGTTACTTGTAAACATTTCCCTGAACCAGCACTTAAAATGCTAATAAATATTTTAGTGTGGTCTCTCACAATATGACCTTGGACGAGACCGGAGAGGTTAAACTGGCCGTGGAGGTGAGGCCAGTGGTTTGAATTCTTGCGCCATCAGAATCTTTCATTTGTCAGATACCGTCTCTTCATTCTGGTCCTCATCTCTGGACTGCTTTTGAGGGTTTTTGTTGGTTTGTTTCCAGAATTCGTTCTTTGTGCCAGGGGTGAGCTTCTTCTGCACAAAAGGAACCTAGGATTTTTAGGGGTGTGGACAGTATCGGGCATTAGCAAATTAGCAAAACAAAACCTTGATTTATAATCCCATCTAACTGCATCTAATTGCTAATGTCATATGGCTTTTATTACTAGAAAAAAAACAGATAACTTTCCCCCACAGTGTTTAATGTGAATTAGGCCACAACGCAGCTCTCACACCTACAGAAGTGAGCAAAGTGCCACTTGTTTTAGCGGGTGAGGTCTTAAGCAATGGGGAAACTGAAATGCGTATGATGCGTCCACCACTCGCAGCAGAACAACTAAAGCAGCGGCTGGCTTCAGCACCATAAGTATTCCTAGAAGTGAGGTAAGATGCGAGGAACTCTGCTGTGGGCGTCCTTTCCCTCTTCAATCTCTTCCCTCGCTGAACAGGCCCCCCCTCCGAGGCGATCCCGTTCGGCATCGGCTCTTTAAAGCTGCATCTCGAATCGAGAAAGCAATTATGTTCCCAATAAACGTCTCGTTCGTAATCATCGGCTGGCCCCTTTTTGTAAAAAGTAGTCCATTAAACAGGCCCTGATGCGCTTTCAACTTGTGCGGTACAAAGGCACTTCAGATTTATGGTGATGAACGTTAATAGTCTGTGATTCTCTTATATAGGCCCTTTTTCCTGGCTGTGCAATAAAGAGCCATAATGACCCCCCGTTGACACAGCCCCATTCCTCTCTTACCCAATGTGCTGTTTATCTCAGCAGGGTGGGTAGGGAAAGGCTGGTTGTCATAATTGACATTGACTGTGCTGGTCAAGTTACAGAAGGCGTTGTGACTGGGTGGCTTGGAGTCAGTGCTCTGCCGGCGCTCAGATTGCACTTGGCCATGAGAGCTGTAAAATATTGCGACACCAGGACTGCTGTCCTCCTTTAACTTGTTTTTTTTTTTTGGTCGCAGGAGAAATTTGAACTGTTTTATTCTTCTGTCTGAAAAGTTTCTGCCCTCGCCGCTTGTGTTTAAAAAGAGTCCTTTCTTTCTTCAATGCTAGCTGTAGCTTTTTTTTCAGCTGTGGTCTGACCACGTATTGCTGGAGGATTTCTACAGTACCACCTGGTTTCACATACCCCTTTGATTTTCTTCATTTATTTTTAAAACCTTTGCCTTTTTATTTAATACCCCCAAGGACAGCTATAGACAAATGAAACATGGCCCTAGAATTAATTACTTTCTGACATTTACGTAGCTCTCCAAAAATTGCTTTACATACAACTGATCCGACACCAGACATACAGCACCATCAGGATGAAACCCAGCAGCCATGACACGACACAGCAGATAGGGTGGAGAAAAAGAGAAATTGCTTCACCAATTGATTTAAGGGT
Source organism: Lepisosteus platostomus (assembly GCF_059453375.1). Taxonomy (NCBI): domain Eukaryota; kingdom Metazoa; phylum Chordata; class Actinopteri; order Semionotiformes; family Lepisosteidae; genus Lepisosteus; species Lepisosteus platostomus. The sequence continues at coordinate 14,348,697 of NC_142629.1, forward strand.
GCGCTTTATGAGGGCTCGATAGTTGAAAGTTGCTTGGGAAGTGACACTATAATCAGGAACCTGGTTGAATGTCTCATCCAAAGGACAGTGACTTGTACAACACAGTGGCTTCTGCCCCCATTCTGGGGCATGGGTTTGGCAAATGTGATCCAGACAGAGAACCGCCAGCTGCTCTCCACCAGCACCATTTGCTGCAGCAACTTGATTTCCTGTTCAGCGGTTTGAATTCTTGCACCATCAGAATCTTTCATTTGTCAGATCCTGTCTCTTCATTCTGGTCCTCATTTCTGGACTGCATTTGTCGGGTTTTGTTGGTCTGTTTCCAGAGTTTGGTCTCTGTGCCAAGGGTGAGATTTTTATGCACAAAAGGAACCTAGGATTTTTAGGACTTGGACAGTATAAGGTCTTGGCAAATTAGTAAAACCTTCATGCAGTATATCACCCTATCTATCATTCCCATCCCATTACCGATCAGGCCAGTGTCGCTCATAGAAGCTTTACGTTTACATCTGACTAGATCAGGCAATGAGGTGGGCCTACTGTTGTCAAAAAGTTGTTATAATTTATGGGAGGGAGGTTGAGTTAGAATCATAAGTATCAGAGGTTTGGAAAGAGTTGCAGAGACATTATATGACTCATTGTAGGTTCAGATTGTCAGTGCGTGAATGACCCGCATATTTCTGGAGCCATGTGGTGCTGAAAAAGTGGTCAGCTTGTGGTTGCATGTGCTCATTGATCCCCAGAATGCCTTTAAATGTCTCAAAGCCACCGAGCTTCCAAACCTGTGGCATCTGAGGCTCACGGTTCACATCAGCCAGAACAGGAGTGATACCATAAAGTGCAGTGCGGCACTCAACTTCATTTCTTCCCCAAGTGGAACATTGGATACTGTGCAAATATCGAAGCTGAATGCTGGATAAAGAACTATGTTTCTTTTCCTTTGAGGCTGGTTTGTTAACAGGATATCTGATTTCAGTTTGCCACAGAACTGAAAATAATACCACTGGCACAGTTGGGTTTTTTTTTTCAGAAAATAACGATAGTTTTTCTCCCCTTCATTCAGAAATCATTCTGGGCAGGAGCAAAAAAAAAATAGAAACATATATACAGTACAGTATGTTGGCTGTACAACATGGAGTAGTTTGATGCTTCATTCTTTTCCCAATTGATTTTCTTGAATTCCCAAATTAGATATTTTGCCTTTCTTTGTCATGAGGCTCTCTGTTTTTAATTTTCGTGTTTTGTCTCAGTAGAGCAAGCACAGGTGAAGAACCTTTGGAACACACGCTGCCGAAGATAATGCTTTTTTTTTCTCTTATAGAACCTCATAAAATCTCACCTTCAGCCATTGGGCTTCACTCAACAGCTCTTACCTCAACTGGAATCCACACATTGTTCAGCTTCTCTGGGCTCAAAGCACAGGTATGGGCTATCAATAAATCTTTCTTCTGTTGTGCATCTGGTCTTTTGGAAGTTGGGACACTTCTAACTGGACTTAAACACTTGTTTTAGTCCTACAGATGTTAGAAATTAACAAGCTGAAAAAAAGCATCCTTGGGTAAATTCTAAGTTTAAACATTTGAATCCCTTTGTGTTTTTGTTTTTTAATTTAAAGTTTTTGAGTTTTTCAATGCAGTCTACCAAGCTTTCATGTTTGGTTCAGTAATTTATATTTTAGAATTTAGGATCTGGTGAAATTAACATTTAAAATCATAACAATGTGCATGAAAATTTGGCCCCAAATCTCGGCTTACTATCATTAAGCTGAAATGGCCCTGGAGAGAATTCAATAAGAAACAATGAAATAAAACTCCAGGCGAAGCTGTTTTTTTTCACAATTCTCTTTTTTTTCTGTGTTGTAATTCATGTTCACACCACTTAATAGCTACTGTAATTGGCTTTGTGTATTGTATTTTGACTTACCAGTGTGATATCTTTTATGCCCTATGTCATTTAGGCCTTAAAAATGTAACATTATATCAAGCTACAAGAATACAGCAATGTCTTTAAATGCAATGCATAAAACATATAAAAGTGAAATTTTTATTGTTCACCTCAGCCTAGGGAGGTGTTAGAAGGAAATGATCAGGGTCCTAGATGCCTAAGAAGTTTCTGGGTTCAGCTCACCTCTGCAGATGTTGTTGTTCGTACCCCTAAATGAAGTGTTTTGTCACCTCAGACATTTCAGTCCTACCAACTGTTTGAATGGGTCTCAGTGTTGTTGGGAGGGCAAGGGACTGTAATACTCTCCAGATCCTTCATGCTTTGGAAATTGGAACATACCCCAGTCTGAAGAGCTGCTTAAGTTGTTGTGTGGACTTGCCTCCCACACTTGTGAAGTATTCTCACAAAGTAGGAGTGCAATTTTAAGTTTTTTGTCACAGTCCTCCCAGTTTTAGTAAACTGTGTATACTAGAATGTGATACAAGGTCTTAGAAAGCCTGGCAGCTGAGCAAGTTTACATGATAACAGCAAAGTCGCATTCCGCTGAATTCTGACTCAACAGCACAGTGGTAACATAAATATCTCTGGCTTTTACCCCTGTGTAAAACAACATGAATAACATGAATGTTTATCAGTACCGTTTAATACATTCAATAATGGACATGAAATAGAACATAGAAGACAGTAGTTAACATTAACAGGTTTTACTTTGCCAGTATTAGGGATTTTATGTTATTCACAATTATATGATTCTGCCTGTGAAATATTTATTGATTTATTGATAAGTTCTGCTGTGTCTGCATGTATATACTGTATAGGAGCTCTATAGGAAGGCCTAGCCTTCGGATTCAATGCTATTTCACATGGTCCAGATGGTTTCAATTTTTCCCAAACATAAAACTGAGTTTTACCCCCAGCAGTGCAGTGTCATCTGCCCCGGCAGCTAAAAACTCCCTCGAGGGAACAGTTACCAAGTTAATGGCTTCTATGACGCCTTTAAAACTGTGTTATCATTTACAAGCCCAACATCACAAAAATAATAGTTCTTCATCTGCCTTCACTGACATCTTAATCAGTGGCGCTCATGCTCAATGAGTAGAGCCTGAATATAGAGGCAGAATTGTTTTTGTCACTGTTGCAGCAGAAGGTCATTTCTTTCCTTAAGAATATGAAGACATATCAAAACAAATACCCTGCTACACCCAGAGTGAGTATACTTTGGTATAATGGCTCACAGTCAGTCAAGGGGTGTGTTTTAATTTATTTAGTCATCTAAATGTGTGCCATGAATCAGGAATTAAGAGTTAGTGAGATCAGGTTCTTATGACCCCTGAAACAAAAGTCTATTCATCTGGGATATTTGGCCGATACAATCTGTGTGCTGTTAAATGCAGATGGGAGGTAAAATCAGTTTTATGGCGTACATTTTGGTATTAACGTTTCATGGGGATGAACACAAAAGCATGTCCCAAATCGTATGGGCTGACTGTTGATGTTAAGCAATGGCTTTTTAGAACATCATTGTCCATTTATTTCACCTTCTTTGGAGCATAGTAAAGAAAGGATTCCTCAATAGTTTGTTTGCCACATTAGTCCATTTTTTTCTATTCTGTTATGTAATTAACTGCAGAGAATTAGGGGGATTTCGTTACACCTTTAAGTTTGCTGGTTGACTCTGATAAACACGTTCGAGAGAAGTCAACTTATATTTTTACAATAAATCTGGAACGTATTTTAGGTATTTAGGGACAGGACATTTAGGAATAGGAGTGCCTTCAATGCATTAATGCTAAAACTGTCTTAATATACTGTTTCACTTGGTTGGTTTGGCAACATCAGTACCATTAATACCATTGTAATAGGCCAGGAAAATGAGTGAAAATAAGTCGGAAAATAATTGCGGCAAATCAAATCAACTTCAATATCCCCTGCGTACAGAGTGGTATAAAGAGAGCCAAGAGCATCAGGGAGGGTGTGGCTCTGCTCCATCGGGAATTTACACTGCTCTCATCTGAGAGTCCCCGGGTGTAAAAGTAAGCAGAAAACATTTACCCTACTAACATATCTCTACAGCAATGTAAAGTACCCCTCTTATCTACTGTAATACTATTGTACTGTTCTCTCTTGGTAATGTTTGGCTTTGTTGTTTTGTTGTATTGGACTGTACCGTAACAGAAGCTTGAATTGAAATGAAAAAAAAAATGTAAAGAGATGGAGAACGTTTTTATTCTGATTGGAGTAAGGTCTTTTCTTGTTTTCTTATTCATGGCTTCAGCTTTGTTGATGACGTTTTCTTGCGTGCTAATTATGCGTGATTTGCTTTTAAAGATCACTCATTGCAATTAGCTAGCCCAGGAGTAGTGTCGATCAGGCTCTGTGACGCTACTGTCCGGCTGAGGGAATTCGGGATCAAGTTAACTTCAGTGCAACATGAGGCGGTAATTTCCAAACGTACTAAAGTTTCCATTTCAAATGTGCACAAGCACATCTGTGAGTGGCAAAACGTTTATTGCCAGGATAATACATTTCCCCCTCAAAGTAAATTGAAGCACAGCTTTCAAACACTGTAACTGAATTTCTGGAAAGCAGGTATGAAACTAATTTTCTAACCAAGAACAAGCATTAATCATGTTCCATTATCTCTGGAACAGGGGGGGGACTGCATATTAAGACATTTTAGTCATACAAATCTTGTCTGATTATTGCTCATCTGGGACAAGAATGCACATTTCTATGATTCATTGAGTGATCCGTCAGTGAATGTGTTTGTTTTTTCATGATTTGATTTATCCCTTTCATGAGATGCAAGGCAGAAAGTAATCACACCTGATTAAAGCCAACTTGATTATTCATACTCTTTGAGGAAGAGGACAAGACATTTAGGAGCATGTGTCTGTGTCTCCCCTTCTCTGGGGGCATTTCTCAATCGGCAACACATGAATAGTGGACGAGGAAGGCCAGTAAGATTCCCATAGTCTTTCCTTTGAGCACAATTCAGACTAGATATGGAATTGGCTGTTTTCCTGGTGCATTTGTTAACCATATGGACTCAGGTATGGCCATCCACAAGACAATGCCTCTATAAATCCTTTGTTCCCACTCGATGCGATGGGGTGCTGACAGATGGATAAAGTCCAGAGTATCTCTGGGAGGATTCCAAACCCGTTCTGGTTAGAGCCAGAAAAACTATTGCATTACACTCTGATTCTGTAACCCAGAGACCTGTTTATGAGAATGCAGCACATAGAAAAGCAGCCGACTTCAGTATAGACCCACAGAAGGGAAAACAAAAGCTGCAAATGTGTTTATATTCCAACAGATAATGAATAGATTTGTACACCAACATGAATCATTGTTTAACTTGTCAGCATTTGTTTTGGTGTCATTTGCTAGGAGTTGTCTTGGGAGTCATTTGTTTTGAAGAATTTCACATTTCAAGCACCATTTGGCCTTTTGCTGGTTAAAAACAAACGATTTGTCCCCAAAATAAAACTAAAACATTTCTTTTTTTAGAAATAAAAGTGAATATGCATCAACATTTAGGTAACAGCTTAATAATTCATATGCAGGGTAATTAATATACAGTTCTTTTGAAAAGGCTGTACTTTACAGTGCAATATTAATTAAGTTGTTACAACTTGGGTGTCTTCCCACCTTTAGGAAACTCTTTTTGTACAATTGTCCCTTAGATCTGACCTCTATTAGTTTGAAGTTCTTTTTTATTTGAATGTTTTTTTTAAGCTAAAAAAGAAACATAGTAATTCTTAGATAAAAACCCTCTGTGCAGGGAATTCTCTAGGGAAAGGCTGTGTAGGAATTTATAGTCCTGCAGTAAAGGACATTGTACTTGTGGAGTCGTGTGATATAACCATGACACTTCAAAAAGGTCCAAGGAATGATTGTGAATCAAAGAAACCTCCATAAAACAATGGAAAGCAATTTCAAATGCTTAAGGGCTTGCTAACAATCTTTTACAAGTGCAAAAGCTAATATCCTGAGTTTGGGAAAAATGTGTAGTGCTGATGTCATCAGAGCCCAAGGGACATATTGAAAACGTTTCCCCATTAAGGCTAACAGCAAGTCTCATTCCAAACTCTCACACACTTTGCCACACAGCATTCCACTTCAAAAATGTGTCTTTCAAAATGAGTAAAAAATGTTTTTGTGAGTTGATCTAATTTGCAGCGTGGGCCAAGGCAATATGAATGACCACGCAGAGGAAATAAATCTGAAACTTGCTAGTCTCAGTTCATAAAAACAAAATTATGTAAACATCTTAAATGTATTCCTTCTAACCTGTGTAACTATGACAAACTGTTGAAAAAGAATAAGAAATAGCTCTGCTGAAACACCACTAAATATCTCCTCTATTACAGTAGATGAAAAAATAGCAAACCAGAGAATGCCTGAGGTATTTGAGTTTTTGAGAGAAAGAAAATTGATTTATATTTTTGGAAGAGAACTTTTCAGATATTAAGCTTGTTATCAGACAGTCTCACCAACAATTCTATCACATTTCAACCAGTTTGTAAACTAAATTAATGTCACCTCAATGAACTGATCACAGTTAATTATGCTAAGCAGTGAGACTGCTCTGACACTTTCTCCCCTTATTCTTAAGGTTGTAGGTGTCAAACATTCATTTTCTCTGAGCCTGTCATTCAGTAGTGTAGCATTAAGAGATTAAAGGGTGTGCCATGGAATTTTCGAAGAGTCACTTATGAGAAAAATAAATGGATTAATATTGTTTATGTGTTAGGGATCTGGAATAGGGTTGCCCTTTTGGTATTCACAGACAGAAGACTGTTCTCAGGGAAGTCATATGTGGGGTCAGTTACATTAGAGTTTTGTGTATAAAATTAATAATGTGCTGAGATGGAAGGTGTGCCACATTTTTTTTCTATTTACTTAAGTGTGGTCTGGGATGGAAATGTGTTGAGGGACACAGCTCTAGTACATTCATCTCCACCACCTTTGACCTACCCTGAACCTAAACCTAAATTGTAATTGGTTTCATTAATTCAGATGACACCTTTTAAAGAGTCTTGAAGAAAGCTGTGCATTAAGAGTTACTGGAACTTTTGAGGTCATCAACCCGAACTGTTTTTGCAGACATTCATAAACCAAACCCTGACAAACGGCACCTTTTTCAGTGCCCACACCCATGTACCCAGTCATTCCTCACCAGACTGTCTCAGATACCCATCCCGAGCTGTACGTTACACCTCAGTGGCCCAAAAGCTCTTCATTCCTGGCCCCCCCGTTGAAAAATATATGTACGTAAAGCATGTCCCTCACATCAAAGAGAAACGGGACATTTATTTGGCACGGCTGCGCAATCCACAAAAAGAAACAATACTGGAAACACTCAGGTAATCCTGGACTGACGGCCTGTGCGTTGCTTTTCTGATTTAAGGAGCACTTAAAAAAACAAAGGGAAAGATGGAAAAGAAAGCATCCAGCAGAGAGGGGGATTGAAACCACATGTGCTCTCCGGAGGTTAACACTCTTCAGAATCAGACACGAGGAATGAATTCCCTCGCTTTTACATCCTTGGAACATTTTTAGGATCTACATGCTGCTTTCTAAATGATTCCTGTGGTTGTTTATTTCCATAGCAATCCATTTATATCGCTGGTTTTCCTAAAAAGAAATTAACAGATGAATGGTTTTGTTTGTCCATCCAACAGTATATGGGATTGTCATTATTATGTAGTTTCCCCCAGAGAACTACATATTGTTAGATTTCCTCCTACCCATAATATGTTCACAGCCATTTCATAATACCTGCTACAGACTGAAAAACAATGTCTTGCTCAAAGTTACTAAAAGGAAACATGCAAGGTTCTACTCTTCACTGAATTCTGTATGTGTCAGGCCTATGACATCCACTTTGTCTATGGCTTTTGTAGAAATGTAGGTTACAAAATGATTTGCCTTCTGTGGCTAGGGTTTTTCAATCCTTTCGTATGTTCTTATGTGGGATGGTGACTTCTCTGTCACCATCTGGTCCAGGGTAGCATTGAACTTGATCATAAACAGGTGTAGCAATTCTCTGCAAAAGTCATGTCCTGACATGTCCTGTGTGTCATCTTCATCTCTTTCCAGGCCAGTGTTGGATGAACTATTAACAATTCCAACTGGTGATTATACGCAGCAGGAGAAGAGCCTCTAACAGTTTAGTCTTAAGGCAAAGGTTCACAGGCCAAAGCCAGTGTCAGTGGTAAAATCTAACAATTCATCATATTTTATTGAGCTTGCAACCCCAGTTTATGAATGAATCAGTTTATGAATACCCTGTTTTCCACAGGGTATTTCATCACATTTCTGGGATTCTAAAACCCCCAAGCAAACCAATAATAAGATGAAACAGAGCCATGTCTGGCACAGAACCCCAGCAATAGCGTTCTGTAGCCCAATGCACACACCACCCAAACAGCTTGAGTGCGGGCACTTCTCCAAAGAGGAGCTCTTTTTTAATCATGCAGATTTCAATCTCATAATGAAAACTGAACCCGCTCAAAGCATTCCATGTGCATGCTGTCGGGGGGAAAAGTCTGAGAGCCAGGTAAAAGTTCCAAGGCTCAAGTTCTAGAAAACATTGTTATTGCACTTTGATGGATGTTGTCTCTGTGGCTACAGAAAGCAACGCTCCTTTCATTTCCCCAAGACTCGATTTCTCTCTCGTTCCTCTCCCTGAACTTTGTGAAGGCCCGGGTAGAGTTTGGAATTCCGCTCTTCCAAAATGTAAACGAGGAGGCCTTTAATTAGGCATGCATGTCAGGCGGTGTTTCTCCGGCATCCTTTTGAAGAACAGAGCAAATGCAGGCCGCTCTGTCCTGTCCCATCAGTCTTCCATCCTTGGAATTGTGCTGCTAACATATGCGTTTCCTGCCTGCATCCCCAAGGAAACTACTTGACTGCTACTGCTACGTTTATTTTTGAAGTCACTTAAATCACTATCTGTAGGGGCCATGTTTTGAAAGACGTGCAAAAGCACAGCCAGCTTTTCCAAGAGGGGATAAAGCCATCAAGAAGCACAAAATGCACGAACACATTTTACAGCAGAGTGCCGAGGTTGACGAACTGCTTTATTTTATTTTTAAGGTGCCTGTGTGCTTCATTTTCCCTTACAAGGCTTGTAGCACAGCCAAAGGCAAAGCTTAGCATGATGTCGAAGTCTTATACTGTTAAGTGTAACTTACACTTAAGTGGCTTGTTGTAGCATCCTCTCACATACAGTATTATGCCTTATTACTTACATCTCTTTCCTTTGTCTTTTCTTAAAGCACATTACACGCTTTTCGGAATCATTCAGAAATATGTAAACGAGCATCCTTGAAAGTGCCCAAGAATTTACCTTGTGAAGCTCAAGTTATTCATCTTATCTTCCACCTCCCATCTCCCATCAGGACACTAGAAGGGGTGGGTTTTCCGGAGGACCGACGTGATGCATCGTCACCCCAGTTTTCTGTACCTCCAAAGGTCTGTTCCAAATGGACATTTTGAAGAGACATGGGCCAGCAGTTTGATATCTGCGCACAGAAGTTAAAAATTGAGACCTAAGAACCGAGATTGAATCTCTTCAAGAGAAGATCGTTTGAAGACCCTGAAAAGGGACTGAGGTAGGAAGATGTTTCAGAAGACGAAGCTCTATGTGACAAAATGCTCCAGCCCATCGCCTATCCCAGGACAGGGAAGAAATGGCACTTGTCAGACGTATAAGACTTGCTTTCTTCACTCGCGGTCTTGCCACTAGGAAATTTCCACCGCAAAGCATGGCAGAGAGAGTCGCTCTTCGTGAGGTGGGAGAGGAATCAGTAGGCAGCACCCTTTCAAGAGTAGCAGTCGAAAAGACAGTTGTGCTGGCAGGAGAATCAAATATTTTTACCGGCCCACATACAGTATTTCTAACGGATTGTAGAGTTTCAGAAGGTACTGTAGATGGAACTGGAGAAGGTCTGGCGGAAATGTGGTCGAGTTGGTCTTGAGCCCTTAAGAGTCCTCATTATTTCTTTCTTCGGGATTTCCATGAATATCAATTGAAGGCAGCGGGATGAAGAGGGAGGAAGGCACAAGGGGCCGGGGAGGCAAGACGCCAGCGCTATGGGAAAGCGTTCTGGTGCTGGAAGGACTAATTGGGGAAAAAAAGCAAGCGGACAAAGGCCTTTCACTCGGGCAGACAGCTCCCTTCAGTTGCGCTTGAAAGAGATGCCGCCGCAGTGCCAAGAAGCAGGAAAGAGGGAGTGAAGGAGGAGGAGGTGGAAACAAAACCGAAAGGAGAGGAATGGGGAGAGAGGGGCTGACCACATGATGGATGGTGATGAATGTCTTTTAGGAGAAGAAGACGGGGGGAAAAAAACAACAAAAACCAAGAGATTTGAATATAGAGCAGAAAGACGCATACAGGCTTCTTTTTTTAAAGGGAGAGTGGAGGAGGAGGGAGGGTGTTACCACAAATGCAAATCCGATGAGAGGAAAGGACGGTGAATAGCATAGGCTCACTTTTGACATTCCAAGACCGAAAGTACACCTAATTCCCGTAATTAATATCTATTGGTGCCCTTCCTATCAAACTGTAGCTTGATTTCATCCTCTTAGGTCTCTTTTGTGTGTTTTTCTATTCAGATCTGCTGCTTAGGGATAGGTTTTGCTGAATGGACCGAGATGAGCAAGACTGTGCTGCCCCAGGAATGTAAGGTTGATGAATCTGTTCAGTGACCAGATTTTACTGAGAAGCTGAGAGTGGATCAATCCTGGACACAAATATTACCTTGCCAACCACATTTAGAGCAATGGTGGAAAATATGCTAATTGCACTGCGATATCAGTGAAGGTTCTGGAGGATTTCGCTGTGTGCATTTGCGTTTTTTATTCTTAAATGCTCTGGCAAACAAAAAATACAAATAGTCTGTGGAACCTTATCCTCTGATTAAGTATCCCGTTCTACAGTTTTAGTTTCATGCTAATTTAAGTAACAAAATGCGAAGTTAGCTCCTCTTTGTCTGTGTAAAATCAATAACAGAAATTCTGCTGGAGCAAAGAGGGCCCAAACTAACACACAATAATATAGCAGAGGAAACAGATTGCAAGATGTTCTGAGAAGGCCTGATTCCAGTGTCACCTTGAGGGTGTCAACCTGCTGTAGTTCCACATCTCTGGGCTGTTAAAAAAGCAGAGCACTCAGAGAGATGTGATTCCATGAGCTGGAGGGCTGCTTTGCAACCTGCCTAATCCTGATAATCAATAAAACTGATAATATAGTACTGTAAACTTGACTAGAAATAAGACTTCTATCACACTACACTTCACTGCATGACCTGTTTCATACACTGTGGGCTCCTGAATGGATGTAGTGCAGCAGACGCGTAGCATGTATAAAAATATTTGAACTTGAAGGCTGTCTGTGAACCGTTAATCAAACTAGCGTACTGCAAGCGAGACGTTTAGAAAGCGCAGTTGGATTTTGCAGCGGAGCATATGACTGGTTAACCTCCGAAACAGCTCAAACTGTTGTGCATCGAGAGTCTCCTCTCCATCTGTGTTTTCCAGGGTTTTTCTAGTTTTCTAACGAAAGCATCCAGCTCAGTTTAAGAAGAGTTTACAAGACTTCCTATGGCTTTTAATCCTTGCATGATGTCTTTGAGCCCAAGAGTCTGGTTTTGTACACAAGCCTCTTAGGCTGGTGCCTTATGACATCTTTTGTCTTTTCTCGTTTTTCCTCCAGCTCTTCGCTTTTTTTTTTTCCTTCGTTCCACCTCCTTTGACGTTTTGGCACAACCCAGCAGAGAGTCTGCTAACGAGCTCTTTTGACAGCGCATTTAACACTTCGCCCTGGAGCTGAAAAAAATAAAGCTGTCTAGAAAAAAAGAAGAAGAAACCCTAGCAAGTTTACACACTTGATAAATAACCAATCCGGGACCACAAAGCATGGGGCGTGCTGTGAAAACTACCCGGCATGAAGGGTTTTGTTTTTTTTCTTTTGGTGGTCTTTGCTTCTCCTTGGACCCAAACAACATGGGTAAAGCGCACTCTTCTTTTTGTCTTCTTCCCGCTATCCTCGCTCATCCCCAAAAGCCCCGAGGAAGAGAGGCTCTGGCTGACTCCAGCATGAAATCAATTACTGGCCTCCCCCCATCCTCCTCTGGGAAAGAAGATGTTTGTCTGTGCCCGGCTCAGAAAGTCTCCATCATCTTGAAACCCAGCCTAGCGTCTCACAAATTAAGATTCCCCCTGTCTTTCCCTTCATCTCTCCTGACCTCTCTACACTTGCCCCTTTATATCCTTCATTTTTGCTCTTTCTCTCTCCTGACTCAAGCTCCCTCTCTCTCCATTTCTTCCTGTAGGGTCTTCTGGTATTCTCTTGCATCAATTCTCTCCTGCATTTGGCTCATTAATGGTTTCTCCACAACTTGGCTTTGTTTGAGGGAAAAAAAATCCTCCTTAGTATATTTTTACCTCCCTTTTGTCTGATCGCTAAGAATTATCTCCTAGTCTGGATTGTAATTAAGGCTAATTTTTACAAAGGTATCTCAAAAGACAGTAGATCATTTTAGAGTGGGGAGAAAGGTAGCACTCAGTGATGTTATTTAACAAACTTTCAGTCAAATTGTAACCTTGCACTTCCCTCTCCAACATAATAACTATTCACTGGCTGACCACCATTCTGTGTGCATCTTTTCTAGCCTAGCTCCTTCAACTCCGTTACCTTCACAGCTGCCTTCCTGATTCATTCCTCAAGAGCAGGTCTGTGATGGGTCTGACCTTCAGCTGTCGTTTCCTCAGTCACGGTCACTAATGCCAAAGTATTAAGTGCATTATTGTTTTATATGCAGTGGGTCCTTTTGTCATCAGAATTTGACCAAAGTCCTGAAAAGAAGAATTATGTCAGCTATGTATTTTATGTCGTTTCTTCTAGTAATTTTACTTTATGCATGGAATGTTTTGTATTATACATTATAGTCACCGGTTGGTCAGAAGAAAATGAACAGGCTGTTTTTTTTTTTTTCATTCAAAGAACATCACCAGATCCTGTCAATGACTTAATGCCACTTAGAGTTGAGCTGTATGAAGACATTCAATCCACTTTATAAGTGCATTCAATAAATGCATCCAAGTGCTTTTTAAGGGCATCTCAGACTACATCCAAACTTTTAAAAAAAGTTTGTTTTTGGCTGCAAAAAGATCTGCATATGAATATGCATATTGCTAAAAACAGCAATATGACTGAAGAAAGTAACTTGGAAATGTTTCCTAAGTGGAAGCAGTCAAGGTTTCACAGCAACAGTCACACCTGAAACTGAATTCATCACACACACCTGTGACCACTATCACAAGACTCCCAAAACATGTGTAGGCAGGGGCTGGGTTCTTCTGATGGAATCGGGAAAAAACTTCATCTGGAATTGCCTGTAGGATGTTTCAAGTATTTTCTGTGCTTATTTTAAATTGATAAACTGGAATTCTGAAAGGACAGGAAAGTATTGTGTCAGACAGCATATCAGTCATGACTACCACCCAACTTGTTTAATTCTCTATCCTATATAAAGGTAGTTTAGTGGGGACTTACCATACCCTCCAAGGGGATATTGCCAGCAGCAATATCACTCTGCAATTCAACTGGCAACCCACTGAAGCTCAGCAGTTGTGAGCCTGGTCAGTACCTGGATGAGAGACCTCCTGGGAAAAACTAAGGTTGTTGCTGGAAGAGGTTTTAGTGGGGCCAGTAGAGGGCGCTCACCCTGCAGTGTTTGGGTCCTAATGCCCCAGTATAATGACAGTAAAACTATACTGTAAAATGGCACCATCCTTCGGATGAGATGTAAAACCAAGGTCCTGACTCTCTGTGGTCATTAAAAATCCCAGGGCATTTCTGGAAAAAAGAGTAGGGGTGTTACCCCGGCATCCTGGCCAAATTTCCCCCTGAATTTTACTAATCATGGTCTCCTATTAATCCCCATCTCTGAACTGGCTTCATTACTCTTTTCTCCTCCCCACTGATAGCTGGTGTGTGGGGAGTGTACTGGTGCACTATGGCTGCCATCGCATCATCCAGGTGGGGCTGCACACTGGTGGTGGTGGAGGGGAGTCCCCATTACCTATAAAGAGCTTTGAGTAGCATGTCCAGAAAAGCGCTATATAAGTGTAAGGAAATTACTAGTAGTAGTATTATTAGTAGATGAGCAAAGAAATTCCTATTGGTAAGAGATTAGACCCCTTCTGATGATTGTTGAAATAATTAGATCAGTCACTGGGGGCAAGAACAAGGCAGTAACCTTGGTACCACCTCAGATCTCTCAGAGCAAGTCCCTCAGATCCTGAAATGGGCTCCATCTATTGTCATGAAAAAGGTCACGCAGTATGAACCGTTCTTATGAACCAGGTGGTTAGGCAAAGGACTGTCAGTAAGAAGAAAGTATTCCCAATCAGTGAAACTAAGGGGGTTGCCTATTTTCCTCCAAATGTCCTATGAGTTTGCTATGACTGAGCCCATCTGAAGGGCAACAGCCCTGATCTTGGAAGCAGAAAATAAAACACTCTGGAGTTTAATTAACTTAAAGTTCTGTCAATAAGGTGCTAAGAATCTGATGCCCCGAGGCTTGTTTTTGACATGTGAATCCTGTATCAGACTCCTTATGTCCTTTCCAGTCCGAGCTCCAATCAGTTTCAGGCTGGCCTTTTTTCTTTTAAAAAAGTCCTCCTCTGAGGTCAGGGTCTCAATTAGCTTTATCACACCTCCCTGTCAGTGTCAATCAGCTACCCTGACCTGAGAAGACCACTCACACTGGGGGATCAGAGAGGCCAGTCAGATCTTGCATTCAGGGCTCTCCCTATTCTAAACAAGTAGTCTGGAGAGGCGCTGTGAGGGTCTCTCATGGGACAAGCTAGGAGGAAAGCATCATGATCCTTTCGTGTTTGTGAATTAGAGTCAGATTAGGACCTGCCTGGGCTTCCACATCTATTCCTCCATTCTAGTGCTGAGTTTTAGCTTAAGGGAGATATCAGTGTGTTGGGGGAACAAAGTAGGATGGCGAGGGGATATATGAAACTAAAGTGGTTCTGCCCATCGGGTTGTTTCTGTTTAATCCAGATTGACGGCATTTTTTTTCGCACAGGTGCCACCCCAGCCTCAGCCCTGCCCCCTACACCCCCCCCCCCCCCCCCGCCCCTGCCTGAGCGGGTCACCAAAGATCCTTTGTGAGCGTTATCACGTGGCGATGAGTGAAGGAGGCCCAGCCCTGTGTTCTAATTAGAGAGGTGAGAAGGGTGAACCAGCTGGGGGGGGGGAGAGGAGGAGGAGGAGGAGTAGCACTTGACAGGCAGGAATGTTTCCAGCAGGGATGGAGAAGGCTGACACTGGGAGGGGGTGTGGTGTCAGAGGATGCCCTCTGTCTTTCTCGTCTCCCTCAGGTGCATTTTCTTCCTCTTTGTTGGGCCTTTCTGTTTATTAATCGGCAGTGGAACAGAACGTTGGAACCTGAGATACTTTTGGCGTTTCGGAAGTTTTGGCATTCCTGGTCAGAAGACCCTTTCCGGAATTGGAAAGTGTGTGGATAGATTGATGCGGTGTGATTCGCACTTAAGCAGAACATTTCTGTGTGGGAATCAATATCTAATGAAATGCCCGAAACCAGGACGATATTTTGGGGGAGTTAATTACCTTCACACATCTCTGCTGTGTGCTTCAGGGACATTAGGGAGAGTAAGCCCTCCTTGGGAAACACTGAATGATTATTTACAGTAGTAAATAGTAATAAAATCCTTTACAAAGTGTGTGCCCCCACCCAACAAAAGATGAAGTGTATTTATTGTGTTTGAAATCTATAATATAGTTTATAGAACAAATTGGTGTGAAAAACTGAATCATTCATGTTTTTTTTATTTATTTTGTAGCCAATCAGAAATACCAAAAATCAGATAATCCACAGAGAAGTGCCATTCAGATTCTGTTGTGTGAGGCAACTGTGCAGTTCGGACTCATCGTTGACATTTTCTCCCTCATTTTGTGCAAACTACTTGTGAAGTTACTCATTAGGAGCTGAAAGTTACTAGCATTTAAATACACTAAAATCGCAAGTGAATCAAAAGTGTGGTATAATCAGGGTAAAGCCAAAAGAAAGATGGTGCTTTACCGTGGTAAACCTTCAGGAGAGTTACCTGCATTAGAGTGGAAAGCGTTAGGACAGACCCCAATGTTACCAGAGCCAGAGCTGCAGTGTTTTAGGACTCGGAGTGTTCCAGTAAGGCCAGCTCCAGGGGTGTGCGGGCTGCTTTTCCCCTTGCGCTGTCACTCTGTCATCGGCCTCCTCTCCCTGTCACTCCTGTCTCCTCTCACAGCCCTGCTCTGAAGCCGCATTCCAGCCCCAGAGCTCCGCCAGCACCTGGGCCGAGAGCCGTCATCGCCGTGACAACCACAGCACAGCTGGGCAGCTGTTATCAGACCAGGATCTGCAGAATACAGGTGGGCAGGGAGCAGCGGGTGGGGTGGGGATAGGCAGAGCTGAGAACAGAAGGAAGGAGGGACAGAAACAGAGGGCCATATTCATGCAGACAGGAAGGTTGAGCAGGCTACAGACGCTAAAAGAGACCTGTAGAATCTTGAATGATTTATATGACACATTCTAGATTCACTGTAAGGTTTTCTTATGAAGGAATGAAAGAAAGAAGACCCACAGTTTTCTCTGGAAATCTGCTTTTAAGCTCATCAGGATTGTTGTAGATCAGCATTTCCCTGCTGTCTTGTCGATTGTGCTGAGATCTGTACTTTTGGCTTCTCCACTGTCTTCGCTGCTCAGATTGTCAGGAAAAAATCCTTCCAAAGGCAAATGTTACAGCTGAATGAGCCTAAATGACACAGAACTAACTCTTTTACTCTGTAGTCTCGTTATCAGTGGAGAAAAGGCATGTACTGTACTTCCTCTGTAATATTTCCTGGAAATAGTCCTGAAGTAGTCTGTTCAGGGTCTATTTATTAACCCTACCAATATCCATATCAAATGTCTCAGAATGAAGTACTGACAGCCACACAGATAACAGAAAATGTGTTGTTTATCATGGAGTGGGCAGTTTGCCCGCAATGGAAAAAAGGGACCTTTGATTTTAACACTCTGTGTTTGGGCTTTTTCATGTTGCCCTCAGAACAGGCCATTAGAGAGTCAATTACAAAACCTAAAAAAACGAAAAGAGGAATGTGGGTTATTTTTCCTCTCGAAAATGGTTTAAGAAAACAAGCTGAGTTTATTTGGTGCTTGGAAAAGTACAGTCAATTTTGCTTTGAAAGCCATCCTGTTAATCTTGCCACTGGGATGGTGCAGCTCTGAGGATTTTTTTCTCAAGTCCCATGGGCTCAGGTTAAACTCTGGTGAATAGTTCACTGCTTTATCTGTATTTCAATAGTGCTGAGAATGGAGAAAACGTACAAGCTGAAGCCACGAAGAACATATAATCCGACAGAAAGCTCCTGCTTAATGAGGCACAATTAAGCATGACAGAAGGCCACTTACTGACACTAATAGAAATGATCCTGACTCCATCAGTTCCCACCTGCCGTTGACAATGAGAAGAGACAGAAAATGGCCAATGAGAAAGTGAGAGCAAGAATTCTAGTTATTACTGACAGTTTTTAGCAGTTTACAGGCAGGAATAGCTGCTGCTTTTAGTTGTCCAGGGAAAAGAGCTCAATACTGAAGGCCACTAGCAGACTTTGCAGTCTGTGTCAGCAGGCAAAAACACAGTTTTGTTTGAGTGCTTGTCTTGGCCCTCATGGCTACAGCCTCACCCCATGGGTCTGCTCTTTTATTGCAACAGTAGTCCATGTGTACTGCAGTCCAAATGCTCAGGGTTCAATCCCCCTCCCTACCAACTTCCTCAGAGCTGCTGTTCTGATTCTCCCAGACTGGAGCAGTACTGATTGTGCACAGGGCTGCTGTCAGGCTTCAGCTGTCTGAAGATGATGTCAATTAGTTCATTTCTTCTGAAGAGAAGAGCTCTTTTTTTTTTCTTCATTGCTTGGGATAATAAAATTGATTTCCTGTCTCGTTTCTATCCCACCCCCACTACTTCAACCCCGCTCTGTCTACTTTGATCAGTAGGAGAGTGCGTGACCGAAATGGCAGAACTGTCTTGGAGGATCTGAGGCGCAGATGAAAACTGGTTTGAGTGAAATTGATTGTGTGTTTAAACTAGGAAATCTGAGCCCCGGACAATACCATCATCCATATTGTTGTGACTCAGATCACGAAGATTGATTGAGTTCATTTGCCAAGTTGCTTGTATGACTTAAAGTTAGTGAAGTCAACAAGGATCATAATGTCTAATGTGGCGGCATTTCTCCCACTGGATCTGAAGAGTGTTCTAATGTGCCCACTTACAATTCAATTCAAGGTTTTTGGTCCCATTGGTGAAATTTGTTTCACAGCACTCGCAACATAACAACACAATGACAGACAAAATTCTACCAAGCAAGAAGTCAATGCAATGGTGTTACAGCAACATAAGGGAGGAGATAGTTACGAAACATTGAAAGAGATACTGCAGTGGGGATGAAAGATTTCCTGTGTCTGTTTGTGTTACACCTGGGGACACAGAGGCGTCTCCCAGACGGGAGAAGTGTGAACTCGCTGTGGAGGGAGTTTCAATTCATTTGCTACTTAATCTGACTAGTTTTTTCCCACCTATTACAATTGATGGTACTGATGTTAGCAACCCAGTGAGTGAGACAATATGACACTTTCAATAAAAGTATATTATTATATAGCAGGTGGGTGCTGCACATTGGTGGTGGAGAAGAGTCTCCCTTACCTGTAAAGCGCTTTGAGTGGCCAGAAAAGTGCTATACTGTATACGTGTAAGCAATTATTATTATTATTATTATTATTATTATTATTATTATTATTAAAAGACGTAGAAAAATCTTAGGATGGTTCTGTCTACCTTGAAATAGCTTAGTTTTCTTAGAAAAATGAGTCTCTGTTGTCCTTTTTAAGAAATAGTGTCACAGCATTTCTCCCAGCTCAGGTTTTTGTCAACAACCTGTCCCAAGTACTTGTAGTCATTGACAATTTAATTACAGTAGGTTGAAGGGTGTGTCACATTTTTCCTAAAATCAATAACCAGCTCCTTTGCCTGTGTTTTGACATTGTGAGTATCATACTGGCTTGTACATTTTCCGTGCTCGTAGAGCTGGGTTGGCGTGAGGTGAGAATAGCTCTCTGCTAGTGTTAGATATTTCGAGGGCTGGTTCCTCTTGCGACTTAAGTGATAAAGAAAAAGAGTAAACCGACCTGAATGCAGACAAAGCAATACGTAGATCAAATATGACCACAAGAGTGAATTTCCCATAGTTACGTTTATTTGAAACCACAAGATGTTTTTTTTCCTTTCCTGGTCCTCAAACCAGCTGTTATTACAAATGGAAAAGGAGACGGAGACCAAAAGCTTTGGACTTCAGAGCAATTATAAAGCGCTTTAAAAAATCAGAAAGAATAAAATGCCTTCCTGAAACTCAGTTCCCAAGCGAAGGGGTATTAGGGGTTCTAGTCAACTGAATTTCTTTTCATTATTAAAAAAATGTCTTCAAAAGAAAAATGGGTTTCTGCCTTGTGACTGCTATAAATCATCCACAAGGAGCAATTTATGGGACAGTAAGAAGGGATTTGTGTGGCAAAGAAAATGAAGGCAATTCAGAACTGTTGGTTGAACGATGACAAGGCTTCTCTTAGGTAGGCTTAGTTAAGTCTTTTTTCTCCATTTTCTTCAGAGCTGGAGAATGTAAGTATCCGTGAGAATGGGGAACATGCTACTGAAACTCAGTTTTCCAGCCTGCAGCCAAGTATTTAAACACTGAACTACAGAACACACTGTAGCTCACTGTTCTTAGTGTTACAGCAAACACTTGAAAGCTGAGATACTCAATGCATTGCAGCTCTGCACTCTGACAGTAAACTGCTCGTTCCATGAGCTCCTGCAGAGCATGCTGCAGCCCAGCACTCTGACACTGAGCTCACGGCAGCCCAGCACTCTGACACTGAGCTCACTGTAGCCCAGCACTCTGACACTGAGCTCACTGTAGCCCAGCACTCTGACACTGAGCTCACTGTAGCCCAGCACTCTGACACTGAGCTCACTGTAGCCCAGCACTCTGACACTGAGCTCACTGTAGCCCAGCACTCTGACACTGAGCTCACGGCAGCCCAGCACTCTGACACTGAGCTCACTGTAGCCCAGCACTCTGACACTGAGCTCACTGTAGCCCAGCACTCTGACACTGAGCTCACTGCAGCCCAGCACTCTGACACTGAGCTCACTGCAGCCCAGCACTCTGACACTGAGCTCACTGCAGCCCAGCACTCTGACACTGGTCACACTGCAGCCCAGCACTCTGACACTGAGCTCACTGCAGCCCAGCACTCTGACACTGAGCTCACTGCAGCCCCCAATTTGCCTGTTACACAATCTATAATTATATTGGAATTATAGATACTTTCTGATGTGTTAACAATTCAGTTACCTTCAAGTACATTTCAGGCTTACTGTAAATAAAGACATTAAGGGCTGGATTAAATGAACATTTTGACCTAACCACCAATTTTGTACTGCAAACCCAACACCTGTTAGCAGGTTTCAGGTAGATGTAAGGAAACCCCTCCAGATACGTCAGTATGAAGTATAGGGCTATAATCTCTTTGTGAATCTGGGATAATACACATCTTAAACTAAAGCTGTTTTTCCTGCAGGTTCTATAGAAATCCATCTGTTATGGTGTGATTCCTGTTAAGGATTGAGGTGACCTGGAGCCAATCCCAGAACCATAAGGCACACTAGGTGGCAGGATGCCAGGCCATTGTAGGGCACAGGTACACAGCAAAAATTGAGAGACACCACTTAACCCAGACTTGACTCTAGAAGGTGGACCAAATGCAAAGCATCCAGTAAAAACTGGGTATTTCCACAAGAAATATGAGAAAAAATATTTTTTATATAGCGCCTTTAAAGGTGGCTTCTCAAAAAAATGCACTCGGACACTCGCTCGATTGACTCTGTCATTTCCTTTGAGGATTTTGAATACTTGTATCAGGTCCCCTCATACTCTTCTCGGCTCGAGACTAAAATGGTTCAGTTCCTTTGGTTTGTCAGTGTAGGACATTTCCTTAAGCCCCAGAATGTATCCAGTTACTTTTCTGTGGAAGAGATGGCTTTCCCTTTGCCTTTGACAGATGGCAGGGGAAGCTGATATTCTTTATGCTGCAGGGCTGTCAGAGATGTAAGCACCTGGTCTGCTGCTGCTTCTTTGCTACAACATTACCTCACCTTCTTGGAGCAAGAACGCAGTCACATGTCTATGTCCATTCATACTACTGTCCCAAGATATGTTGGCATGCCACCAAAAGGCCATTTTTTAATTAACAGCCACAAGCAGAAGATAGTTCATATACAAAAAGGTGGTGGCAGGGGTTTAACTAAGTTGTGTGTGCAGAGTAAAGGCGGACTGAGATAGGAATTTAATTTTTATGGTGTTTGCAGTCAAATGTAGCAAATTTCCCCCCCAAAAAAATGGTGGTTGAGATTATGCCACTGACCAGCTCCATTTCTAGTGAACCTTACATAGTAAAGTTAGTATTTTATTTTCCTTTGAATGTTAAATGTGGGCCACCTCCACTTAATCTTGGAAGGGTAGTATCTGAAAACGTATCCTGAGGTCAACTTTGACTCCTGTGCTGAAAGAACTGGGTCAGGAGGGTTTTATTAACCTTTTTCCGGGCTGGTTCAATTGCCAGAGAAGCACAGCAGCTAACTGGACTCATGAGAGTGTATGGCGTACATCAGATTTTATCTTTAAAGGACTTTCATTTTCTTCAAAGTTAAGGAGATTTCATTTTCCCTTCTGCCCTAATTTTCGATTTGTTATTTAATAAACAAGTGGGCAGATGCATTTGTCATTGCATTTTCCTTGAGTTAAGAATCAGCTTCTTTCAGCTAAGGAGTACAAGGCAACCGGCTCCACACACTCAGTAGCAGGAAGGTGTTCTGTTTTACAGAGCAAGGACTGAGGCTTGTTTTATGGAATTAGGCAGGCTCTTGGCAGAGGCAATTTGCAGGAGATAGAGGGTTTTACATATGTACAGTAGGTGTAAATATCATACATCTGGAAAAGTCATATAAGAATTTGGAAATCTCACCAGTGGTGGCCTGAAACCCAGCAGTTTCCTCCACTGACGTTTTAATACCATTTCTTAATCAAGAGTAAAGACACCAGCCAGATCTATTCTCGGTAGGACACTGTACACATTTGCACCTTGTGCAATGCATTTCCCGTAATAACAGGGAACGGGAGACTAAGCTACACAGGAATTGGTTTCACAGAGGCCGCATCAGTGTAACAGGGCAGCAGGTTCCCTTTCGGGTCTCTAGGGGTGCGAACGAACAGAAGGCACTGCCCTTGATTTACAGGCCTTTCAGCTCCCACCGCCTTCACCAGCAGGGCCATTTTTCATTGACAGAGTGGCGGCAACTTCTACGGCATCCAGCCATGCTTCCAACTGCCGAATACGGCTCACGCAGCAGCAGAAGAGGCCTCACTGTTAAACTTGTTCCTGTATTTTATTCACTTTCTCAGCTCCCGGTTTCTCCCCAGCCGCCCAGTTTTTTTTCCTTGCAATTTGGTTTGTGAAATATTGCAGAGTTTTCACCTACCTCCCACCAGAATTTCTGAACATATGTACATTCACATCGACGGTGGAACAGTGTTCCAACCAGGGCTTTACATTTAGGGCAGTTAGGTGATGTGTCTGTGCTGAATTTGCTATAAATCTGTGGAGATATACTGCATACGCTCTATGTAAAGCACCAAAAATCTACCTTTAAGAGCCCAACCGTTCAAACACAGTTGTGTTCGCAACTCCGGTTGAAATGAATTCGGCTTTTTTGTCTAAGAAGTTCTGAAGTCCTCAGCATTCAGAGGCTGGGGGTCCGGCCAATTTTTGAGGGGGGGGTTCGAAAACTCACTGGGGTCTTTGTAATCCTAGAGCTCTTGGGCCCGTTAATCCAGCAACACACACCTTCGCATAGAGAGGTGAGACTTCACAAAATCAAGAAAAATGACTTTGCAGTCTTCATGTTTAAATCGACCTACATGCAGACAAGCTATTAGAACCATAAGGTAGGAATTATCAGACAATGCAGGGGACCATTTACCTCAGCCTTTTTACCTCATGTGAAAAATATTATTACTCAGGCGCTTGCGGCTCAAGAGTCAGTTAAATACGAGTGCTGTTTACTTTGTCTGTGCTCCTGTGGCAAAAAAGTTGGCATTGTAACAAGTTCTGGATGCCAGTTGCTTTGTTCCACATTTCACAGCATTCTCTTTTAAATTTCCAGAGCAAGGGGCGAACGTTATGCTAAGCATCTGCATATGGCCCAATTGTTTCTCCTTGAAGCAGGTGGCGAAGATTTTTTCAGTGCCTTTTTTTTTGTTGTTGTTGTTGCCGCTCAGCCTGTGCTGGAACCGGGGAAAGAGTCACCAGAATCAGTGCAACCACAGTGCCCTCTATCGCCCGTTTACTGAAAAGGCACAGCCAGCTCCGGACTTGTCGGATTTCCACTCTCCACAGAAAAAAAAAACCTTGACTGAGTGCCACTTGTGGGGGACGCTTCCAAATCAGTTGTCCAAAATAAGCACCTCACTTTACAGAATAAATGGAGCTACATGCTATTAAACAGCCCGGGACCAAACTTTTAGGACAACACTTTGATTCTCACAAACAATTAAATTCCCCTCCGACGGAGGGGAGGGAAAACAAAATGAGTCAGACGAGCTGCAGGATTAAATCCAGAAAAAAAAGGGGGAAAGAATGAATATTGCAAAACAATCCACATGCTTGTGCAGGCATATTTCCTTTTCTGTTTTCGGCTCAGTGGAACAGAGACGTGTGTTTTCAAAATGCAAATCCTTATTCCGCTTTATTTGTCAACTCTCTTCCCACCTGTGTGGAAGACTTAAGAGGAGGCATCTTCCTTATAGCATTTGCAAGCTGTTAAATCGGCTTTCTAAAAAACTGCACAGCAGCCGCCAATGAGAATCGCACACACCCTTTGGAAAGAAGTGTGCAGTGCTTGACATATGTCCCCCAGACACTTCCTGTTCTTCGGCTGGGACTATACTTTTCAGTCACTGTCGACGGAACACTCTAAACTGAAAAGCCACTGGGGTATAGAACATCATCAGCACTTGACTAAAACCTGATTACTGTGTCAGAGTGTGATTGAATCAGCAATGCAAGGCGAGATATAAACAAACTCCCCTGTAGGACAGGCTTGATTGATTGAACAGGACATGTTCAGATAATACGGAGAGAGCACCAGGCTGCCCATAACTGCCAAAGCAAACAGGACACTTGACTTTTCTAGGGGAAGGAGGATGTCCCCATCGCAGCCTTTCACTTTCTGGGGCTAAGGTGTCTGCCTTTCACTCTTTTTTTGCTGGGCTTGCAGGCATTGGCAACACAAGTTATCCAAGAAATATTTTGTCTGGCATTGATGAGGGCATTTCAAACCACAACCAAAGTAAAATGTACACAGTAATTTGTAAAACCTCCGATTTACATCACAAAATAAATGGAATTCCCAATCTGCGATTCAGATCGAGGCAACAAGACTTCTGGTGACGTGATTTCCGGCGGCCTTATTATGTTGTAAACAAACAGGCTTGTGAATGCATCTCTTTTAATCCTATAGAAATATTGCTCTCGAGTTTGAGATCTTTGAGGTTTTGCCGACAAACACTACTTACTTGTTAACTCTGCAGGCAGATCACGATGAAACATTTCTGTGGTGAAATGTCTGCTGCACAATTTGTAGTTATTCACTTGTACATCACGGTACACGAGTCATTACAGGGACTAGTGAGCTGGAAGGGCCGCATCACACTGCGATTCATGGGAACTCGACTGCGAGTTTGTGACAGCATGGCGCCTTACAGTACTTTCACGAACTTCACGACTCTGCGCTTGATTCGAACTTCGGTAACATTTTTCTAGAATGTCTACGAATTTGCTACCAAGATTTAATAACCAGTCTGAAGAATCGGGACTGCAGTTCCCCTTTAAGTCATATTTATTAGGTCCATTGAAGGCTTAAGACGTTCTAGCAGGGAGTGTAAGCCCTACTACTGTCAGCAAGAGGAGGTTGTAAAGGAACAGGTAAAGGTACATTCCATGCTGAAAGGAAAGAAAAAGAAACACTACCCTGTCGGAGGCTCCACAGCCAAACCCTAGTGTTAATTTTCTTCTCTTTATCTTTCAGCATGGAATAAACCCTTACCTGTTCAATGCAGGCTTTAGCTACAGCATGTCACTGAATGCTCCATTGGGGGGAAAAAAAACCCAGGACCTAGACTGCACCTGATCTGAAGGACGAAGCATCAGACAATGAAGTACCCTGTAAAACACAGTGGCACAGCTGAGGTATACTGTATACCAGGAGTAATTGTGGGTCCATCTAGTCTCTGAACTCTGTGTACTCCTTTAAAGGACAAGCAGAATGTCTGGGGATTTTCATCTCTACCCACCACTAGTAAAGGATAAGGGAATTCTAAGCTCCGGAATGGTGAGGTTTAATGGAAGTGCCTCCAAAGACCAAGGTGATGTTCGGCTGTACGAGGCTCCTGATTTGTAAGTCGGCTGCAGAGGCAGTCGCTGCATTTACACCCAGGCGTCTGAAGGCAGGAAACTGCAAGGTTAGAGAAATAACTTTCCACATGCCTCTAACCTATGTACCTCACATCCCTCCTAGGAATAAAAAAAGGCACATTTCTAAAATCACTTAAATAAACAGGGGAGTTTTATTGGCCCACAGGCATTCCAAGCTGTCTGAGTAGCACGGACAGTGCACATTGTGCATTATGAGTAATTTTTCGAACTTCTCTCATCCTTCCATTATGTTATAATAAACATACAGGGTGTCCAGACATGCTGGGATATGCAAGTATTTCAATTTCAGGAAGGGATAGTGTTTGACGTTTTGTAGCTTTAAAATGGTCCAGTAAATTTCAGACTGTCCTGTCAAAATCAGGGTTTTTCAGTATTCTTTGAGAAAAAAAACAGCCACTTCATCTTCGAATTTCGTATAACTAGCACCCTTCTTGCATGCAGAGGATCATAATATAATTGAAAAACGAAAGACTTTTTAGAACATTTTTTTAAAACAAAACTTTTAGTCCATATTTAAGACATTTTCGGGAAGCCCTATTTTCTGTGGAGGGTCAATCTGATGTTATGGTTCTGAATCACAGATGCCACAATGTAAGATAACTAATTACCACATGGCATTTTGCATACCGAACGCTGGATCTTAAAACCAATTTGAAACAGAACCTAGTCCCCTAGTCCACACCACAGGGGCATGGTCAGACATTCAAAGCAGTTAGGATCTCTGCTGCTGCATTGTAGCCACAGGACCATAAAACCAGCATTTTTATTTAAAAAAATACTTATTTGACATTCCTGTCACTGTTTAAACTGAAACGTATTATGGTCATAGAGAAAATGATCACTGCTTTCACAGAGATGTATAGACGGTGTATGCTTTGTTTTTCTTCATATTTTGAAGCTCATCCTGGCTGTAAAAGCTTTTACTTTTTGAGAAAATGTAAAAATAACGTACAACAGAACCACACTTCCATTCATTCCATACCTTGAAATCAAAATCAACTAAAAACTACTGTATGAATCACGACAAATACACCCCTATGTCTGAAGGGCTTTAGAATTTCTTGGGATAGAAAGAGCAATACAGATTCTAATATAATTAGAAAAAAATAGATTTTTTTTTAAATAGGGAACAGTTTTCAGCTTTTACAAATCTCAATCGGTGACGAGTCATTAAAAAACATGTCCAGCCCCGAATTCGCCACTTTAACGCTGTTCAATTAATATCTGTCAGACCTGTCTACAAGCACTGCAGATCTGAAGGTCACCTTAATGCATTCACTGCATTTGGTGGTTGATGAACACATAGAGGTTAATTCCACCTCCTTTTATTAAAAAAAGAAGCAAAAACACATTTTGGCTGTGGAGCTCTTCTTTAGGTATGAAGAGCCTAACACCTCACCCTTGAGGAAGACTGAAGCTGAAGCGTTGTATGTTTTCCTTTTTAATTTTACATTGTAGAATTAAGCTCTGTTTGTTCCATTGTCGCACACATGCTGAGCACCCTACAGTTTCGGGCTCTAAATTGTTATCCGTGGATGCAGCTAGACGGCTTTTGCAAATACACATAGTCAATCATTTGTTAAAATGAATAAATTAATCCACAAATCACGTGGTGATTTAGACCCTTTTTACATAGAATTCTGACCCAGACAGCTGCATGCTGCTCAAACTGTCTTCCAAATGTTAGCAATCTCCCTCATATTATTCAAGACAATCACTGTTCCCTTACACTGTTTCACCCTACTGCGATGGACTCAAGTCCCATCCGAGTATTTTACTTCGTACCGATTGCTTGCCAAGATAGACTATTGCCCCTCTGAGACCCAGTACCTGATAAAATAGTAAGCAAATGGATGGATAGGTGTGACACCACCCCCACAGCACCTCCACTGCACATTGATAAGCGCCTGGAGTTGGTGCTCACTATTGACAAATTGTTGTAAAAAAAAAATCAACTGATCAATGGACACTCAATTCAAACCCTTATTATCAGAGACCCAAAGCAGTGCTGCACACTGTCAAAGTCTGTCAAAAACCCTAGCTGAGGCTGTTGTTAAAACCCCCTTCACCAAACAAACTGCCTATAAGCCTCTTTCTCTGCCTATCACAACTGCAGCCAAAGCTCAGAATGTGCTGTTACGAGTCCCACCGAGGCCAATAAATACATAACCAACTAAATGATTTCTTAATGCACTGCTGAATCAGCAGTAAACCCCCTCTCCAGAGAAATGTCCAGATTAGACAAATAAACGTATTATTCATATGCATGAATAAAATTAATTCTTTGCCACCTTTAAAGCAGGAAATCACTTTAAAGGCTGCATCGGTTGCCCTGCGGTAACTACTAAATCGTTAATGGTTCCACGCCTGATTCCAGCATAATGGACTCTAAGTGGCAGTTTGGAAGGATTCCTAAATATGCAGATGTCTGTGCCTCCAGAAATACATTTGAGGCAATCCCTAGTCAGAGATATAGCAAATATTTGCATCGGTTTTCCTCTGGCCTGTATTATGTCAGCATGCACCTCTGCAAACTCACACAACGGCAACAATCCAGCTCCGTGTAGAAGTTACACAGGCCCGCTGGTTCTGCTAATGTCTCCAAGAAGGAACAGACTGTGGCTTTTGAGACTGAGGCCTTCCCCACGAAACATCCATGGTTTGCCCTTAGAATGGACCATTTTGCAGATGTGATGTAAGATACCGAAAGATGAGAAAACTGTACTTCTTATTTCTGGAACCTTCTCCTTAGTGGGACCTTGAATGTCACAGAGGCCTTGTATGACCTATCTGAGCACTGCCCTTGAAGACCAAAATGGAAGAATGCTGGCTAGCCTAAAGTAGTCCTTAATTAGCCAAAAGGCTTTCCCAAATTACAGCCTGGCCCCCCTCTCTGCCATCGACCTGGCTCCCAGATGGAGTCAAGGCCTTGTTTTGGCTTTCTTTGGCTGTCTCTCGCGCGGCCTGCTGCGAGAGGAGGTCAGGACCCTGTTCGCTCCATGCGGTTGCCAGGGCCTCCTTCGCTCCAAGAAGCCCGCAGAAGTTCAAGGTGGAAAAATCCAAGACAAAGCGAAGCCAGAGAGCAGCTGCTTCGTGTTAGCCACCACCCCATAGCTCTGAAACCCTAATCGTCGAGCTCTCATGTTATTAATTAACATGTTTCTCTTGTCGTCTTCTATTTTCTTTTTAGAAGAAAATATGTTAGGGGGGTTTTGAACTTCGACGCTCATTTTTCTGACCTTCACTTCATTTGTTTTCCGTGTTTGTTTACACAGTTCAGCTCTTCTCTACTCTACCACGGCGTCACGTTCCCAGTGTGTCGGAGGGGAAAGAGCCCCTCAGTCGCATTAATGAGGTTGTTACTGCCTCAGGAATTAGGGGAGCCTGTGATTCAGAGCTGAAGGCCTTGTTAGGGAAAAAATGTATTCTGGTAAACGATGGTTTGGATGAAAGTAGTTCTCCATGTGGCATTGTATGATCTCCAGGACGGGCTGTGATAAAACCACAGAACTGCATTATGGGACATAGATTTGCATGCTGTGGTCAGGACTGCAAATTGGACAAGCTGGGTATGAAAGCAGCAAAACAGTTTTAATCTTTTAAGTGCAGCCAACGTCAGGGTGACATAAACCGACACTTCGGCACAGGGTTCTGCACCGTTCTACGTAATAGTGGACAGTTTGTAACAACACCAACACTGATTGCTTTTGGGGGGTACGTAGGGGTCTGATTAGGGTTAGGGGTTCATCTCACAACATTTTCACCTCTCAGGAGGAGTCTCATTTTTGCTGCCCTTCTAGCGACAAATGGAAAGCACAAAGAAAAATTAGCCAAGAACTAATTTCACTTCCACATTTGGATCCTCTGCCATAGACATGGATAACAAGTTGCCATCCTCTGTCATTGTACCTGTAGAAATCCTCCAAGGAGTTTAGAAAATGAAAGTTAAAGTCATTTGGTTTTAGTGATCTTCCATTTTTATTTATGCTTGGATGTGTCATATATACCTGAAAATAACCATTCCTGAGCTGCCCACAGGTGGAATGCCAGGGAAGGAGATGGGGAGATTTTAGAGCTGCACACATTTCAGAGCACCTTCAATTGGACTCAAAGGACTGTGTGACTAATTTCTCCCACAGCCACACACTTCCACTGTGTTCTCAAAAGTAATTTAGGTCAATCGAAGTTGCAAACCACATGGAAAATACCTGATGTAAAGAAATACGTGAAAATGGACCAACTACATTTGAAAGATTGTTCAATGGTTCACATAGTTGACAGAGGCTACTTTCAGCTGAATATCCAGGCAGGAAACACAGGGGTTTATTATATTTGTTTGGGGGAAAAAAGGCAACATTTCAGAGGTTGGTACCATGTAATGTGCATTGTAAACCAAGTACCGGTTTAAAAACTAACATTAATAATGAACAGGACAAACAGCTGGCTGAGTCATGGTGTTGCGAAACAAGCTTGGGAGGAGGTCAAATTGTCTCACACTCTCCGATGTATAAATCCTTGCTGGTTGCCCTGAGCTCTGTGTACATCTTTTGTAGTGCTGCTCCCTCCACCCCCAGCTCCACCCCTGCAGCTGCCTCCCGGGCTCATTCCTTGAAAGTGAGGGGGGGATGTGACAACTCATCCAAGCACGTTGATGCCAATCAAGTGTTAAGTCCATTTTTCCCTTTACATTTTTCGGCATACTTAGATTTTGACCCAACTACTGAGACACTGAGTCTTGTGCTTTTGAAAAAAAGGTATTGATCTTCATGCCTTCCTACAGACAGCCCTTGCACAGTGCCACCTGTCCCTGCTGGTAGTTTCGGCAGGGGCACAGTCTGCGATACAAGCTCCCCGACCCCGCGCAGCTGAAGAGGAGCTTCTCTCTCTGCAGGAAGCAGCGGCGCCTCCTCTGGTTGTAAGCTGGGAAAAGGTGATTCACCTCTGCCGACGTGCCGGAACAGTTCGCCCCCATTCTGCAACAGACAAACGGTCCGCGCTCATTAGCAGCTTATAGAGGCGGTACTCTGGTACTTGTGGTGCTACATTTTAAACTTACGTTGATCAGATCACAAGTTATGACATCATGCCATCAGTGTGAAACCTCCTCATTCACATCCTTGACCAGAAATCTGATTTTCTCATAAACTCCGCTGAAAGATTTGTATCGTGCACAATGTGCACAAAGTATGTGATGGGATATACAGTAACTCCAAGAATTCAGTGAAGTTATCTGTTAAAGGCCGCGCGCTGGCACACGCTAGTGAGAATGAAATATTACTGTTTCTTTCCATACCTGCTGAAGGCAGTGGCGTTGTTCAGGAGGTGAAACAAGGCCGGCTCGCATACCAGAGATGCATCATGGCAGACGGCTGTGCAGGATTTTCCGGCAGATCCCAGGCGAGGTAGTAGAGCTGTTTCCGGCGGCCAAGAAGGGTGAGAATCAGAACAGAAATCCTGAAAAAAGAGATCAGGATACTGCATAACAGTGATGGATACATTCTAGGACTTGGAGAGCCGCAAGGACCTGAAAATCCTGTTTTCTGAAACGTTTGGAAACTGTGGTAAGTCGGAGCAAGTAATGCAAAAAAAAATGATTAATTTCAATGACTACAAACTGTGGCAGAGTGAAAGCTTGAAGGCCTTGATGTTTCCCAGGAAGAAGAATGAGAGTCACTTTAGTACTCAATGACTTAGGGATTAGATAAATTATCTAAGGTGTCTTTTGTCATAGCAGGAACGTTGACAGCAGCGTTCCCATCCTGTTGCCTAAACTAATGATCATTTAAGAGGTCATTCAAAAAAGATCTTTTGGCTTTCTGCACAACGATCTCAGATTTCAGATGCCAACCTGAAGTCCAGCAATGAGACAGGAGATATCTAATATAAAGATGTCTGTATATAGACGTCTTTGTATAAAGCATTTTAGGATCTTGAGGCAGGAGACGTGTCACACAAATGCAAAGCAAAATTAATTAGAAGTAATATATTGAAGTTCAAATTTCACAATAAAGCCCCAATTGAGCCAGTCAACTCAAATTGAAATCCAGAAAAACACCTACTATCTACCTAACCACAGAAACAGCTTGGAGCAGAGATGATTAGGTGGGGGAAAGGCTTTAATACCAATTAAGTAAGGTGTTGTAGCCAGTTCAACCAGATATTATTAATTGTCTTTGGTTCTGGCTATAACCTCCTCTCGCGGAAAGTACGTTGTATGACCATGGTATAAACAGGAATTTGTTTTAACATCTCACCTGCATCACTGCCCTTTATACAGAATGTCGTCATTCTGATACTACAGTTCTGATTTACCAGCAAAACGTAGTCTTGTGATGTCTCTCATCTTTCAGTATTGTCCCAGTGAAGAACACCCCAGTGTCATGTGAGTTTACGAGATCTGAGAAGGTGTCGCTGTTAATATACTTTCTGGAGTACACACATTTTCCTCAAGCAGCTAGCTAGGGCAACTACTGCATGAAACATGCAGGTTTTACCTGGTGGGAGATGTAGGCAAAAACCCTCTCCAGCATTCCTTCACAGGTGAATTCATAGGGGACGAGGGGCTCCACCTGTAAGGGAGGGACATTTAGAAATAATAACAGCACCAGGTCAGACCTGAAATGGATAAATATGAACATTTTCCCCCCTGTATATTTCAATGGCAGATTTTATATATATACACTGCCGTACAAAACTCTAAGACACAACCTGAGAACTGGGAACCCGGGGGGCGATACTGATTTCTTTTCCCAAAGCTTTAGTTCAATGGCAGCAGGATCTCCCAGGAAGTGGGAACATGTCAGGTTGCTCCCTTGTGCGGTGGCTCTGTGGCTAAGGATCTGCGCCTGTGGCTGGAAGGTTGCCGGTTCGTATCCCGCGGCCGGCAGAGGAATCCTACTCCGTTGGGCCCCTAAGCAAGGCCCTTAACCCTAGCTGCTCCAGGGGCGCCGTATAAATGGCTGACCCTGCGCTCTGACCCCAAGCTTCTCTCTCCCCGTCTGTGTGTCTCATGGAGAGCAAGCTGGGGTATGTGAAAAGACAAATTCCTAATGCAAGAAATTGTATACGGCCAATAAAGTGATCTGATCTTATCTTCTACCCCTCCCCAAGCAGATTCTATCCCCAACCTGTGTGTGCAGTATGCTCCTCACTGCCAGCCGCACCTCGGTGGAGTTGCTCATGTCCACAGTCCACACGTAGGGCTTGCCGATGAAATTTTCTGCATAGGGGTGCTGGGAGGGTACCTTTAAAACACACAGTACAGAGCTGGCAGACCTGAAGGCAGGGTTTTCAAAAGCCTACCTACATTAGGAAACAATTTCCCAGACCCGGATTAGCAGCAGTACGAAATTTGCTTTCCCTAAATGAACGTCAACCAGGTTTAGTTAGATCAGGGAATTCACTGAAAAGCCTTCATTTTGGCAGACAAGTTTTATTTTCTAGTAACTTCAGTTTGGTTAATGTTTTTCTTTTACCAGGCTCGGACACAGGGCCCTACCTGTCGGGTGGTGGGCTTCCCTCGGTAGAAGTCGCTGTTCTGGGGGGAGCGTGGGGGCTGGAACCGGGGCTGCAGGAACACGCAGCCTGAAGCGATGGCCTCCAGGGGCGCAGGGCCCTCATACGGGAACCCCAACCCTACAAACAGCTGGGAAACAGAGTGGAGTAACACACAGCCCTGTCCTCTACTAAACTGCTGGTCACTCCAGTGGAGCACCACAAAAGACAAAAAGGAACTCAAAGCAGTTGCTATTTTCCTTTCGGGGGGGGGGGGGAATGGGGGCTTTTTTCATCAGCCTCTCTGCACAAAAGCACATGGTCTGTGTCTCCACTGATACACAATTTCTTCCAGTCAAACAATGGCAGCTACTCATATACACACAAATATGTAATATGTACATTTAGGCAGTATGATGTGGACGTGCTATGAAGCAAATACAATAAGCAGATTGAATTTTTAATGTTCTGAGTTTCCATGTAGACACTGTTAGCAACCACATCTCAAAGTGATATCAGTAGCCGTGGCTGGCACGGGTCTCGAGGAGCACCTCTCACGTGTTTGACAAAGTAGTACATGGTCATGTAAGCTACTTCAGTTTCTGTTCAGCGTTCAAGGCCATGCAAACTGAGAAGCCCCGGCTGATGGCCTACCTTGGCTCTCCTCAGCAGGCTGAGCAGCTGGTCCTGCGGCAGCAGGCCGTGGTTTATGATGTAGCTGGGGAGATGAAGAGAGCTCCCGGGCTCCTGGTACACAGTCCCATGGACCTCCAGCTCCTGGCTGAGGACATCCAGGTAGCTCTCCTTCCCCTGCCGAGAGAAACGGAGGAGTACAGCACCTGAGAATGAGGTAGGTCTAAACCACAGAGTCTGGGTCCATCAGCTTCGATCACACCACAGTGTCCCTCAACTCTCCAGCAGGTTCCTGCATTTATATTATCATAAAGAGCTCAGGTAAGATTAAAACCAGACAGAAACAGTTGGAGGAACGCTGCACAATTGCATTATACAGTACAGATCTGACCCTTCAAAGCCCTGTTTCTGATGGAACTTGACAATAAGTGCGAATGTAATTGTTGTTTCCTCCTCTTTGTTTTCCTCATTCCAGAAAATCTTAACACAGACTTCTGGTAGGGAGTAGCCTGTTTTTCCAAAACCTCAGGGTTGGAAAGGGTAATACTGTGGCTGTAGGTAGCTGTGGCTGGGGCAGTAGTAATTAGGGCAGTAGTTTTAGCAGACCTAACACTAGAGGTCGTTGCGGTCTCTAATGTTTGTACATAGGTTCACATGTGGCACAATAATGGATCAATTACTTAACTGGTGAAGGGCTAAGAGCAACATTTTCACACAGTATTTAAGTCTAGTTAGGTGTATATAGGATCTCATGGTGGCAGTTGGTGTTCAGTTAGTTTAGAACGAGCATTTGTGCTGTATAGAGTAAAGTTTCCTTGCACGGTATCTGTGCTATCCATTGTATTTCCCATGTATAACGTTAACCAATTATTACACCAATCTACAATTCACCATCTGAAGTAATCAAAGAAGGCTCAACTGTATTCTAAGTGTGGAGTCCTTTATGTTAATTTCAACCAGCTGTTGTGAAATGTTACATCTACAGTAAATTCTATAAGAAATAGTTCTAAAATGGTTTTGCCCATGCGCCAAGACACAAAAAACTCAGTTTAGTTCTAGGTTGTATTCATTTTGTCTCACAAAACTCTTCGCCCACAAAACTTCATTACTTGCCACATGTAGTCCTGTTTGCCATAGATGACTGCTATGTTGGCCTTCCTTCTTGTCTGCTCCTGTTCCTCCAAATCTCTTCCCAGCTCCTCGGTCACAAACCCCAGGAAGGAGTTGTCAGGTGTGTGCGCTGTGAGGCGAACCATACAGACAATATTATTTTTGGTAGGAATAACAGTGCCTAGCAACCATAACCATAACAGCATATGAAATGAAAATGTCTTTATCAAGGCAAAATCCCACATATGCTGTGGGACCAAGAGGTGGGACCAACCAAGAGGTTGTTGGATCTTTAGATTAAAACAAGTTTAGAAATATAAGCTTAGAAAGAGTCTTCCTTTGTAGTACAGGAATGAATGAGTGTCTTTTACATCACGCTTGGCATCCGTGAGAGCATTAGGCTTTTGTATTGGCTGACCTGAGCTACACTTATCCTCTGAGTCTTGGTTGTTTATCACCTAATTGAGAGGCTGATTAAGTAAACCAGAAGATGTTGGTCTATTGTTTAAACACCAGCTGTATTGTAGATTAGCCATAACTGCCTCTCAGAAAGGTTGTGCTCAGCTTGCAAGAGATGTGTGAATTGTTCTAGAAAGTTCCGATGTTCTAATTCTTTCCTTATAGGAACCTTAAAGCAGGGGCAATGAACAGGCGGCCCAGAAGCAGTTACAAAACAATGGTAGGTTATACAAACGTGATCTTTTTTTTCATTTGCTCCAAGATCTCTAGCAAATAAAAGCTTGAGAGACTGGATGAAAAACATGGGTACAGTATGTTGTTTCTCCACTAGCGATTTCATTGACTAACTGGGGGAAAATGCACACAGCTATTTTCGCATCAGGTATTTGGAAAGTTGTAGGAATAATGCTTGGATGGCGCTTTTGCTTTTGCACCTGTGATTGTGTTGGTAAGCTGTTAAAAATGTTTTAGCATTTTCTGTTATATTGACTTGTTCTAGGGAACTGGCAGACACCTTTGTGTGTCAGACATTTCCATTTATTTCTACACTCACTACTTCGTTTAGGGTCTGTTGAAAATGTGCTATAGTGCAAAATGTGAAGTTGGTGGACCACTGGCCTTGCAGCAAGACAGCACAGTGGCCCATGGTCAGCTTTCTTTTCATTATCAGACCAGAATATCCATACAAATTTCCCAGTGTCATTTTCCCAGTGACCCTGGGACACTGTAGAAGGTTCTCAGATGGAATACTTAGGTCCTGACTACTTGGTTATTAAAAATCCCAAGTACACTTTTGGAAGAGTATGGGTGTTTAGTTTCATTCCGTTATGGGTTTGTACAATGTGATCTCCCTGAAGTTGACCCTTAATTTAATTTAACATAAGCTGTGCAGGGATGCTATAGTATTATTGTTGTTGTTGTTGTTGTTAATAATTACAATTGTTGGTGATTATGTTATCCCACTGAAAGTTATCCATCTTGTAAAAATAAAGAGTTCCCCACTCCTTTTTTAAGGAAAGAAATAGGTATATTAAAGGAGGTGTGATTGTCCAGTTACGATATAAACTTTGCTCTCTGTTTCTACAGTACGTATTTGGCAGAGAGTCCAGCACTTTTCCATCTTGTTGACTCAGAAGAGCTTTAACGATCCTGGGATGTGATGGAGGGCACTAAATAAAAGTAAGTTAAAAGAAAGTCGATGCAAGTATTTATTCATGTTTTTATAGGTGTAAATGGGAGGGGAGGTCTATTAACTGAATAAGGAAAGATGCATTACTAGAAAAGGAAAGAATTTAGGGGAGCACATTTCTGACTACATTGGGTAAAAAATCTGCAGACTGCCTAAAAAACGTAGAGTATTTCAATGGGATAGGAAAAGGCTGGAATTTGACGGTTAATAAAACTAATAAAAGCTCTGTTGTCTCCAAGTTTTCCCACTGTGTTTAGATTAAAGCTCAATCTTAAATCCCCCCCATCTCTTCCCCATCAGTTAAATTACTCTAAACACTGCGGTGACAGCGAGGTGTGAGAGATAGATATTTATTTAAGAAAGACACAGGATGAGTGGAATGTGGGGAGTGAGAGAGACAGAATTAGCGAGAGAAATAGTTGGCGCATTAAGGGGACTGCCAAGACTGGAGAGAAAAATAACTTTGGGCTCTTTTTCTTCTCGGTTTCTTCTTTTGACATACTTATAGGAGGCCGTTTCCAAATACAGTGGTTTTTTTTTGTCTCGTTAGCAAAGCCGCGTTCCTCCTCACTGTGTCTCCTAGCGAAGAAGTCATTTTGGAAGACCTGTCCCACGTGGACTACCAGTGGCTTTGAGAAATAACCAGGCCTCAGCCCTCAGACACTTCAGATATACGTTCCTGACTCTAATCCACTTTCCTGTTGTACTCTCAGCAGCCAGCCCCACCTGTCAGTATCAATCTTCCATTATAAAACAGATCGGATAAACACAGTGGACCGATCGGAGAGACATTCCAACTTGTACACAATTCTTTAATACACTGGGAAGGTTCACATTTACTTAACCTATAATTACTTTTTTTTTTCCAAGGCCGTTAAAGTTCATTTCAAGGGCTTCTTTCCTCTGGAGAGCAGTAATGCTAACAATCATACTAGAATCCCACCAACCACCGACTGGAGAGCACAGAGGTCTATGAGAACAGAAGGATGCTCTGTCTCTCCTTTGTTATTTCACGCATTGGCAACAATCAGGGGCTATGTTCATACTGAAAAAAAAGGGAAGAATGAAAATATATACAACACTTCGGCACCCTACAGAGGAATTTCACTCATTCAGATCGCAGGTAAAACTGGATTAAGCACTGCAACCACAAAGCCCAGCCCCTTGCATGGCAATTAGAGGGCAAGAGGAATGCCCTGTGTCAGTGCGCAGCACGCTTCGGCACAAGGTAGAGGATTGTACGGACCGCCCGCCCAACATACACAGTGGTGGCTGGCATGTTTGTCAAAGACGCTTTCTGAACCTCATTGATTCCACATGCAGCAGATGCACTGAACTGAACACAGTAACACTCCCCAGTGTTTCACCAATTGCACCTGGCAAGAGCAGACCACTCAGTCTCAGTTTTGCACCTGTATAATACCTGAACTAGCACATATACAGACTACTCCAGCACACCTTGTACTTCAGGATAGTACATTGTTATAGAGTACAGACATGTTTTCATATTTAGAGATAAAACTATATCAAGTTATCAATATGTACAGATATTATAATTCCACACAATATAATGAAACATATGACTTGCAAAGTGTTTTTTTTTTTTATGGGAGACATCAATTTTCCCACTGCAGACTGGGAAAAACCTATAAGGATGCCAGCAGCAGAAATGTTAGATATGGCTAATGACTGCTTTCTTACTCAAATAGTTTGCACCTACAAGAGAAAATGATCTTATATTTTCACTCAACCAACAGAGGTGGGAGAACCGATAAGGAGCTGTGATTAAAATATGGTGCGCTCTTAGGTGTACTTTGTCCAAATCAAAGGTTTGCAATCTCAGTAAAGCAGACTTTGAAGGAATGAGACAAAGCGTATGAAAAAGTAGCATGGGATAAGACAGATATGGAATTGGTTGAGAATGGATAACAACCGATTAAAAACATTCTGCTTGAAGAATAGCATGTATATATCCCTAGAAGGTGTAAATCAAAAGCTAAAAAAAAGCATTATCCCAGATTGTAAGTTTTAGTGATTAACAAATCAATTAGTACTGAATAGGACTGCCATTGCACAGTGGGGTCTACACAGACCTGGGAAAGAAATGGAACAGTCCGTTTCATCTTAAGAAAGGTGTACTGTTAGGAGATGTTTCGGTTTTGGGCTTGTGATGCTCAAAAATTTCCAGAGGAAAAGGTAAGAAAAGAGTCACAGGCTAGGAGTTTTGAGAGGAGATCCTGCATTCTCCTTGTGTAGAAACCCAGACAGAACAGAGGCACACAAACACACACACACTCACGGAACATGGTCATGTACTGCAGTGGTTGTAGGTTCCAGCTCCCCCAGGCTGTGCTGTAACTGTGCTGATCAGCATATTCCCTCAGATTGAAGGCAGGTTCTGTGCCAAAGGAGTCCAGAACCCGGTACCGGCACCTAGGAGCAGAGCCGGAAAGGGCCTGGATTTAAAAAAGTGCAGAGTAATCTCTAAAATGGCCACTGTTTGCTTTTGATCCCTCTTCAAGAAAATCTGAAGTTTTCTGGAGAGGACCAGTTACAAAGACAATAGACAAACATAGGAATCCTTGTTAGATCTTATAAGACTGACATTATCAGAGCTCAGAAGCTGTGTAGAAACAGTCTTGGTGGATTTACTTGGTGAAGGGGTCCTCTGTGATCCCCAGCTGTGACAAAGCTGTGCAAGATAACACCAGGTGGTAGCCTTCACAGGCAGACAGAGCGGCAGGGTGTTATTCTTACCGGTAGTGATGAAACGAGAGCCCCATGGCCGCCTGGAGCTGGGCCAGCCCATGGTAATCCGTGTAGAGCAGGTCAAAGGGCAGAGGGCTTTGAATGGGACAGCTTCCTTTTCCTGGCGCAGCCCCTATGAGGCTAGACAACACAGACTTCTGGGATACCATGTACTGGTGGTGGCGGATGTGTGGTTGACAGTAAATTATTACCGAAATAATAATTAACGAACAATTAGTCACTCAGCAGACACTTTCATCCAGAACAGCTTAAAGAGACGAGGGGGAGGCAGCTATGTCTCTGAGCTTGCTGTTTGAAACGTCTTTGAGAATAAGAATTCAGTCTTGCCTGTCATCAGGAGAACAGGCATGATCAGTCACTGACAGAGCACGGCAGCCTTTTCTGCCACTGCTGTGCCTAGAGAAAAGAGCTCAAATATAAGCAAAGAGGTTATATTGAAGCTCTTATAGATACGTTTCTATCAGACTTTAGAGATCATTAATAACATGCAATTTACATTGGTAGATGTAATATTTTCTCCCAGTGGTGTCTTCTAACACCTAATATTGGTTGATCTAATAGTAATAAAGTACACATCTAAGGGAAGGACTACAGAACCATTTGCCTTCTGATCCAGATTCTGCTGGATATGTCTACTGTACATGTATAGGCAGAGAATGTTAGGTTTAGGGAGACCATTGCTTAGACCAGTGGGAAGCCATTTCAAGCAATTATATTACAGGTCTCCACGGCCCGAGGGAGTTCTCAGACGTAAACTCCAATGAGGTTGAAAAAATCTGGAATATTTTTCCCGACTATATCTGTGCAGTTGGCTGGTGTGGTGCACAGGGACAGGGAGACTTTTAAAAAGCGGCCTGCTGCCATCAGGGCTGCTCTGAACGCAGGACTGATCCACAGAACAGATTTTGGTGTTCGTAGGGCCTTGGGCACTTTCACTCCGAAATGTGCAAAAAGAGGGGTGAAAGCCAATTGAATTACTTCGATTGGCATGACGCACTTTAAACTCTTCTCATGCTAAACCACGTGATTGATGGAGCGAGTCGCGCGACCATCACTTCGATACTTCTAGTTTCTAGAAGAGCCGCTAGATAGCGTATGATGATTGATTTGAAGCACCTAGATTCGATCGCAAGCCTGTTGTTTCAGCTGGTTTTTCGTTAGTCACTAGTGTTTCCCTCCTTCGTAGGCCCTAGGCACTATCCCTACAGTGCCTGATGGGAAATGCGGTACTGTCTGAAGGCTTTACCTGCGTAAGAGTGGCTGGGAGCTGGCGAAGATCAGGTGGTGCCCCAGGACATACAGGGCGGTGCTCACGTCAGCCCACTGGACCAGTTCCCCGAGTGGACCCCCTTTCTCCACCATCTCCCCAAAGCGCTGGCCAGCCCCTCCTGCCAGCACCCCTGGGTAGAGCAGCACCTGCATTCCATGGAGCCGGAGAAGAGCGAAGTCAGTGTTCGACTCGATTTGTTTTTCAATATCCCTGATGTTTCGTCAGTCCTGGTTTTTCCTCATTAGGCTTGGGGGCAGGAATGTGGCACAGCTGGAACACAAGCTTTAACTGCATGAGGATCTCTACACTCAACAGAACTCTGCACGGCACACAGACAGGGCTGATGTCAGGTAAGGGCTCGCCTTATTAACATTGTTTTTTTCATAATATGTAGGGACTATTATTCAGAGAATATCAAGAGAAATGTATCAGTTGTCCCTGCAACTAGTTACAAAGTTATAATAGGAAGTTACTAAATATTTTTTATACCAGGGGCACTAGAAGAGACAGGTACATTAATTATGCTCATTAACATCAACAGAACTGATTAGGAGGGCCTGCATGTCACAGGCTAATAGCTTGTGTGGCCACCACTGGAAGAAACACACTCTCTACATCTGCGACACATGGTTATAGATTGGCACCTTATCGGTTTCTGTCCCATTCCTCCTGTAGGACCTAGACAAGCATATGCTTGTTCACTGGTCTCTGAGCCCAACTTGCCATTTGTC